>NC_058520.1:518113582-518738582 GCF_904849725.1 Hordeum vulgare subsp. vulgare
ATTCCTGCGAGTTTTCTATCTTATTAGTCATTTATTTTGGGTCCCGATGCGATTCGAACGTTTAGGGAACCCCGGGGTCCGGTTACGGGGAACTCGTCAAAACTCGCAGTTTTGGCCTATTCCGGCTAGTTTTGTATGCTATTAGTCACTGATTTTGGGTCCCGCTGTGACCCGAACGTTTCCGGAACCCCGTGGTCCGGTTACGGGGAACTCGTCAAAACTCATAGTTTTGGCCTATTCCGACCAGTTTTCTATCCTATTAGTCATTCATTTTGGGTCCCGATGCGATCGACCTGTTTAGGGAACCCCGGGGTCCGGTTATGCGAAACTCGTCAAAACTCGTAGTTTTGGCCTATTCTGGCGAGTTTGTACGCTATTACTCACTAATTTTGGGTCCTCCTCCGATCCTAACGTTTCTGGAACCCCGATGTCCCGTTACGGGGAACTCGTCAAAACTCGCAGTTCTAATCTATTCTGGCCAGGTTTGTATGCTATTAGTCACTCATTTTGGGTCCTCCCGCGATCCGAACGTTTTGGGAACCCCGTGGTCCGGTTACAAAGTACTCGTCAAAACTCGCAGTTTTGGCCTATTCCGGCTAGTTTTCTATGCTATTAGTCACTGATTATGGGTCCACTGTGATCCGAACGTTTCGGAAACCTCACGGTCCGGTTACAGGGAACTCCTAGTTTTAGCCTATTGAGGCCAGTTTTCTATGCTATTAGTCATGAATTTTTGTCATCGTGTGATGTGAACGTTTCGGAAACCCTTGGGTCTGGTTACAGGGTACTCGTCAAAACTCGGAGTTTTGGCCTATTCCGGCTACTTTTGTATGCTATTAGTTACTGATTTTGGGTCCCGGTGTCACCTGAACGTTTCTGGAACCTCGGGGTCCGGTTACGGGGAACTCGTCAAAACACGCAGTTTTGGCCTATTCCTGCGAGTTTTCTATCTTATTAGTCATTTATTTTGGGTCTCGGTGCGATTCGAACGTTTAGGGAACCCCGGGGTCCGGTTACGGGGAACTCGTCAAAACTCGCAGTTTTGGCCTATTCCGGCTAGTTTTGTATGCTATTAGTCACTGATTTTGGGTCCCGCTGTGATCCGAACGTTTCCAGAACCCCGGGGTCCGGTTACGGGGAACTCGTCAAAACTCACACTTTTGGCCTATTCCGACCAGTTTTCTATCCTATTAGTCATTCATTTTGGGTCCCGATGCGATCGACACGTTTACGGAACCCCGGGGTCCGGTTATGCGAAACTCGTCAAAACTCGTAGTTTTGGCCTATTCTGGCGAGTTTGTACGCTATTACTCACTAATTTTGGGTCCTCCTCCGATCGTAACGTTTCGGGAACCCCGATGTCCCGTTACGGGGAACTCGTCAAAACTCGTAGTTCTAATCTATTCTGGCCAGGTTTGTATGCTATTAGTCACTCATTTTGGGTCCTCCTGCGATCCGAACATTCTGGGAACCCCGGGGTTCGGTTACAAAGTACTCGTCAAAACTCGCAGTTTTGGCCTATTCCGGCTAGTTTTCTATGCTGTTAGTCACTGATTTTGGGTCCATTGTGATCCGAATGTTTCGGAAACCTCACGGTCCGGTTACGGGGAACTCGTCAAAACTAGCAGTTCTAGCCTATTCCCGCGAGTTGTCTATGCTATTACTCACTGATTTTGGGTCCCGTTGTGATCCAAACGTTTCGGAAACCCCGGGGTCCGATTACGTGGAACTCGTCAAAATCGCAAATTTGGCCTATTCCAGCCAGCTTTGAATGCTATTAGTCACTGATTTTGGGTCCCGTCGTGATTCGAACATTTCGGAAACCCCGAGGTTCGGTGACGGGGATCTCGTAAAACACCTAGTTTTGGCCTATTGTGGCCAGTTTTCTATGCAATTATTCATGGATTTTGGGTCCTCGTGCGATGTGAACGTTTCGGGAACCCCGGGGTCGAGTTACGGAGAACTCGTCAAAACTCGCAGTTTTGGCCTATTCCGGCCAGTTTTGTATGATGTGACCCAAACGTTTCCGGAACCTCGGGGTCCGCTTACGGGGAACTCATCAAAATCGCAGTTTTGGCCTATTCCGGCCAGTTTTCTATCCTATTAGTCATTGATTTTGGGTCCCTATGCGATCCGAACATTTAGGGAACCATGGGGTCCGGTTATGCGGAACTCGTCAAAATTCGTAGTTTTGGCCTATTCACGCGAGTTTGTACGCTATTACTCACTGATTTTGGGTCCTCCTCCGATCCGAACGTTTCGGAAACCCCGAGGTCCCGTTACTAGGAACTCGTCAGAACTCGCAGTTCTAGCCTATTCTGGCCAGGTTTGTATGCTATTAGTCACTGATTTTGGGTCCCGCTGCGATCCGAACGTTTCGGGAACCCCACGGCCCGGTTATGTGGAACTCGTCAAAACTCGCAGTGTTGGCCTATACTAGCTAGGTTTGTATGCAATTACTCACTGATTTTGGGTCCTCCTCCGATCCGAACGTTTCGGAAACCCCGAGGTCCCGTTAGAGGGAACTCATCAAAACTCGCAGTTCTAGCCTATTCTGGCTAGGTTTGTATGCTATTAGTCACTGATTTTGGGTCCTCCTGCGATCCGAACGTTTTGGGAACACCGGGGTCCGGTTACGAAGAACTCGTCAAAACTCGCAGTTTTGGCCTATTTCGGCCAGTTTTCTATGCTATTAGTCACTGATTTTGGGTCCCGCTGTGATCCGAACATTTCGGAAACTTCAGGGTCCGGTTACGGGGAACTCGTCAAAACTAGCAGTTCTAGCCTATTCCCGCTAGTTTTCTATGCTATTACTCACAAATTTTTGGTCCCGCTGCGATCCGAACGTTTGAGAAACTCCGGGGTCGGGTTACGAGGAACTCGTCAAAATCGCAATTTTGGCCTATTCCGGCAAGTTTTGTATCTATTAGTCAGTGATTTTGGGTCCCATTGTGATCCGAACATTTCGAAAACCCCGAGGTTCAGTTACGGGGATCTCGTAGAACTCCTAGTTTTAGCCTATTGTGGCAAGTTTTCTATGCTATTAGTCATGAATTTTGGTCCTCGTGCGATGTGAACGTTTCGGGAAGCCTAGGGTCCGGTTACGGGGAACTCGTCAAAACTCGGAGTTTTGGCCTATTCCGGCTAGCTTTGTATGCTATTAGTCACTGATTTCGGGTCCCGCTGTGACCCGAACGTTTCCGGAATCTCGGGGTCCGGTTACGGGGAACTCGTCAAAACTCGTAATTTTGGCCTATTCCGGCCAGTTTTTTATCCTATTAGTCATTGATTTTGGGTCCTTATGCGATCCGAAAGTTTAGGGAACCCTAGGTTCCGGTTATGCAGAACTCGTCAAAATTCTTAGTTTTGGCCTATTCTCGCGAGTTTGTATGCTATCATTCACTGATTTTGGGTCCCGCTGCGATCCGAACGTTTCGGGAACCCCGGGGCCCGGTTATGTGGAACTCGTCAAAACTCGCAGTGTTGGCCTATACTGACCAGGTTTGTATGCTATTACTCACTGATTTTGGGTCCTCCTCCGATCCGAATGTTTTGGGAACCCCGAGGTCTCATTACGGGGAACTCGTCAAAACTCACAATTCTAGCCTATTCTGGCCAGGTTTGTATGCTATTAGTCACTGATTTTGGGTCCTCCTTCGATCCGAACGTTTTGAAAACACCGGGGTCCGGTTATGAAAAACTCGTCAAAACTCGCAGTTTTGGCCTATTTCAGCCAGTTTTCTATGCTATTAGTCACTGATTTTGGGTCCCGCTGTGATCCGAACGTTTCGGAAACCTCAGGGTCCGGTTACGGGGAACTCATCAAAACTAGCAGGCCTATTCCCGCTAGTTTTCTATACTATTAGTCACAGATTTTTGGTCCCGCTGCGATCCGAACGTTTCGGAAACCCCGGGGTCGGGTTACGGGGAACTTATCAAAATCACAATTTTGTCCTATTCCGGCAAGTTTTGTATCTATTAGTCACTGATTTTGGGTCCCACTGTGATCCGAACATTTCGGAAACCCCGAGGTTCGGTTACGGGGATCTCTTAGAACTCCTAGTTTTAGCCTATTGTGGCCAGTTTTCTATGCTATTAGTCACGAATTTTGGTCATCGTGCGATGTGAATGTTTCGGGAACCCCGGGGTCTGGTTACGGGGTACTCGTCAAAACTCGGAGTTTTGGCCTATTCCGGCTAGTTTTGTATGCTATTAGTCACTGATTTTGGGTCCCGGTGTCACCCGAACGTTTCTGGAACCTCGAGGTCCGGTTACGGGGAACTCGTCAAAACACACAGTTTTGGCCTACTCCTGCGAGTTTTCTATCTTATTAGTCATTTATTTTGGGTCCCGATGCGATTCGAACGTTTAGGGAACCCCGGGGTCCGGTTACGGGGAACTCGTCAAAACTCGTAGTTTTGGCCTATTCCGGCTAGTTTTGTATGCTATTAGTCACTGATTTTGGGTCCCGCTCTGACCCGAACGTTTCCGGAACCCCGGGGTTCGGTTACGGGGAACTCGTCAAAACTCACACTTTAGGCCTATTCCGACCAGTTTTCTATCCTATTAGTCATTCATTTTGGGTCCCGATGCGATCGACACGTTTAGGGAACCCCAGGGTCCGGTTATGCGAAACTCGTCAAAACTCCTAGTTTTCGCCTATTCTAGCGAGTTTTACGCTATTACTCACTAATTTTGGGTCCTCCTCCGATCCTAACGTTTCAGGAACCCCGATGTCCCGTTACGGGGAACTCGTCAAAACTCGCAGTTCTAATCTATTCTGGCCAGGTTTGTATGCTATTAGTCACTCATTTTGGGTCCTCCTGCGATCCGAACGTTCTGGGAACCCCGTGGTTCGGTTACAAAGGACTCGTCAAAACTCGCAGTTTTGGCCTATTCCGGCTTGTTTTCTATGATGTTAGTCACTGATTTTGGGTCCACTGTGATCCGAATGTTTCGGAAACCTCACGGTCCGGTTAGGGGAACTCGTCAAAACTAGCAGTTCTAGCCTATTCCCGCGAGTTGTCTATGCTATTACTCACTGATTATGGGTCCCGTTGTGATCCAAACGTTTCGGAAACCCCGGGGTCCGGTTACGTGGACCTCGTCAAAATCGGAAATTTGGCCTATTCCAGCCAGTTTTGAATGCTATTAGTCACTGATTTTGGGTCCCGTCGTGATCCGAACATTTCGGAAACCCCGAGGTTCGGTTACGGGGATCTCGTAAAACTCCTAATTTTGGCCTATTGTGGCCAGTTTTCTATGCTATTAGTCATGGATTTTCGGTCCTCGTGCGATGTGAACGTTTCGGGAACCCCGGGGTCCAGTTACGGAGAACTCGTCAAACTCGCAGTTTTGGCCTATTCCGGCCAGTTTTGTATGATGTGACCCGAACGTTTCCGGAACCTCGGGGCCCGCTTATGGGGAACTCGTCAAAATCGTAGTTTTGGCCTATTCCGGCCAGTTTTCTATCCTATTAGTCATTGATTTTGGGTCCCTATGCGATCCGAACATTTAGGGAACCCTAGGTTCCGGTTATGCGGAACTCGTCAAAATTCGTAGTTTTGGCCTATTCTCACGAGTTTGTACGCTATTACTCACTGATTTTGGGTCCCGCTGCGATCCGAACGTTTCGGGAACCCCAGGGCCCGGTTATGTGGAACTCGTCAAAACTCGCAGTGTTTGCCTATACTAGCGAGGTTTGTATGCTATTACTCACTGATTTTGGGTCCTCCTCCGATCCGAATGTTTTGGGAACCCCGAGGTCTCGTTACGCGGAACTCGTCAAAACTCACAGTTCTAGCCTATTCTGGCCAGGTTTGTATGCTATTAGTCATTGATTTTGGGTACTCCTGCGATCCGAACGTTTTGGGAACACCGGGGTCCGGTTATGAAAAACTCGTCAAAACTCGCAGTTTTGGCCTATTTTAGCCAGTTTCTATGCTATTAGTCACTGATTTTGGGTCCCGTTGTGATCCGAACGTTTCGGAAACCTCAGGGTCCGGTTACGGGGAACTCGTCAAAACTAGCAGTTCTAGCCTATTCCCGCTAGTTTTCTATACTATTACTCACAGATTTTTGGTCCCGCTGCGATCCGAACGTGTCGGAAACCCCGGGGTCGGGTTACGGGGAACTCATCAAAATCGCAATTTGGGCCTATTCCGGCAAGTTTTGTATCTATTAGTCACTAATTTTGGGTCCCACTGTGATCCGAACATTTCGGAAACCCCGAGGTTCGGTTACGGGGATCTCTTAGAACTCCTAGTTTTAGCCTATTGAGGCCAGTTTTCTATGCTATTAGTCACGAATTTTTGTCATCGTGCGATGTGAACGTTTCGGGAACCCTTGGGTCTGGTTACGGGGTACTCGTCAAAACTCGGAGTTTTGGCCTATTCCGGCTACTTTTGTATGCTATTAGTTACTGATTTTGGGTCCCGGTGTCACGTGAACGTTTCTGGAACCTCGGGGTCCGGTTACGGGGAACTCGTCAAAACACGCAGTTTTGGCCTATTCCTGCGAGTTTTCTATCTTATTAGTCATTTATTTTGGGTCTCGATGCGATTCGAACGTTTAGGGAACCCCGGGGTCCGGTTACGGGGAACTCGTCAAAACTCGCAGTTTTGGTCTATTCCGGCTAGTTTTGTATGCTATTAGTCACTGATTTTGGGTCCCGCTGTGACCTGAACGTTTCCGGAACCCCGGGGCCGGTTACGGGGAACTCGTCAAAACTCACACTTTTGGCCTATCCCGACCAGTTTTCTATCCTATTAGTCATTCATTTTGGGTCCCGATGCGATCGACACGTTTAGGGAACCCCGGGGTCCGGTTATGCGAAACTCGTCAAAACTCGTAGTTTTGGCCTATTCTGGCGAGTTTGTACGCTATTACTCACTAATTTTGGGTCCTCCTCCGATCGTAACGTTTCGGGAACCCCGATGTCCCGTTACGGGGAACTCGTCAAAACTCGTAGTTCTAATCTATTCTGGCCAGGTTTGTATGCTATTAGTCACTCATTTTGGGTCCTCCTGCGATCCGAACGTTTTGGGAACCCCGGGGTTCGGTTACAAAGTATTCGTCAAAACTCACAGTTTTGGCCTATTCCGGCTAGTTTTCTATGCTGTTAGTCACTGATTTTGGGTCCACTGTGATCCGAATGTTTCGGAAACCTCACGGTCCGGTTACGGGGAACTCGTCAAAACTAGCAGTTCTAGCCTATTCCCGCGAGTTGTCTATGCTATTACTCACTGATTTTGGGTCCCGTTGTGATACAAACGTTTCGGAAAGCCCGGGGTCCGGTTACGTGGAACTCGTCAAAATCGCAAATTTGGCCTATTCCAGCCAGTTTTGAATGCTATTAGTCATTGATTTTGGGTCCCGTCGTGATCCGAACATTTTGGAAACCCCGAGGTTCGGTTACGGGGATCTCGTAAAACTCCTAGTTTTGGCCTATTGTGGCCAGTTTTCTATGCTATTAGTCATGGATTTTGGGTCCTCGTGCGATGTGAACGTTTTGGGAACCCCCGGGTCCAGTTACGGAGAACTCATCAAAACTCGCAGTTTTGGCCTATTCCGGCCAGTTTTGTATGATGTGACCCAAACGTTTCCGGAACCTCGGGGTCCGCTTACGGGGAACTCGTCAAAATCGCAGTTTTGGCCTATTTCCGCCAGTTTTTTATCCTATTAGTCATTGATTTTGGGTCCCTATGCGATCCGGACATTTAGGGAACCATGGGGTCCGGTTATGCGGAACTCGTCAAAATTCGTAGGTTTGGCCTATTCTCGCGAGTTTGTACGCTATTACTCACTGATTTTGGGTCCCGCCGCGATCCGAACGTTTCGGGAACCCCAGGGCCCGGTTATGTGGAACTCGTCAAAACTCGCAGTGTTGGCCTATACTGGCCAGGTTTGTATGCTATTACTCACTGGGTCCTCCTCCGATCCGAACGTTTCGGAAACCCCGAGGTCCCGTTACTGGGAACTCGTCAAAACTCGCAGTTCTAGCCTATTCTGGCCAGGTTTGTATGCTATTAGTCACTGATTTTGGGTCCTCCTGTGATCCGAACATTTTGGGAACACCGGGCTCCGGTTACGAAGAACTCGTCCAAACTCGCAGTTTTGGCCAATTTCGGTCAGTTTTCTATGCTATTAGTCACTGATTTTGGGTCCCGATGTGATCCGAACATTTCCGAAACTTCAGGGTCCGGTTACGGGGAACTCGTCAAAACTAGCAGTTCTAGCCTATTCCCGCTAGTTTTCTATGCTAGTACTCACAGATTTTTGGTCCCGCTGCGATCCGAGCGTTTCGGAAACTCCAGGGTCGGGTTATGAGGAACTCGTCAAAATCGCAATTTTGGCCTATTCCGTCAAGTTTTGTATCTATTAGTCACTGATTTTGGGTCCCTTGTGGTCCAAACATTTCGAAAACCCCGAGGTTCGGTTACGGGGATCTCGTAGAACTCCTAGTTTTAGCCTGTTGTGGCCATTTTTCTATGCTATTAGTCACGAATTTTGGTCCTCGTGCGATGTGAACGTTTCGGGAACCCCGGGGTCCGGTTACGGGGAACTCGTCAAAACTCGGAGTTTTGGCCTATTCCGGCTAGCTTTGTATGCTATTAGTCACTGATTTTGGCTCCCGCTGTGACCCGAACGTTTCCGGGACCTCGGGGTCCGGTTACGGGGAACTCGTCAAAACTCGCAGTTTTGGCCTATTCCGGCCAGTTTTCTATCCTATTAGTCATTGAATTTGGGTTCCGATGCGATCCGAACGTTTAGGGAACCCCAGGGTCCGGTTACGGGGAACTCGTCAAAACTCGCAGTTTCGGCCTATTCCGGCGAGTTTTGTATGCTATTAGTCACTGATTTTGGGTCCCGCTGTGATCCGAACGTTTCCGGAACCTCGGGGTCCGGTTACGGGGAACTCGTCAAAACTCACAGTTCTAGCCTATTCCGGGGAGATGTGTATGCTACTAGTCACTGATTTTGGATCCCGATGTGATCCGAATGTTTCGGGAACCCTTGGTCCGGTTACGGGGAACTCCTCAAAACTTGCAGTTTTGGCCTATTCCGGCTAGTTTTTATATGTTATTAGTCACTGATTTTGGGTCCCGTTGTGATCCGAACGTTTCCGGAACCTCGGGGTCCGGTTACGGGGAACTCGTCAAAACTCACAGTTTTGGCCTATTCCGGCCAGTTTTCTATCCTACTAGTCATTCATTTTGGGTCCCGATGCGACCGACACGTTTAGGGAACCCCTGGGTCCGGTTATGCGAAACTCGTCAAAACGCGTAGTTTTGGCCTATTCTCCCGAGTTTGTACGCTATTACTCACTGATTTTGGGTCCTCCTCCGATCCTAACGTTTCGGGAACCCCGATGTCCCGTTACGGGGAACTCGTAAAACTCATAGCTTTGGCCTATACTGGCTAGGTTTGTATGCTATTACTCACTGATTTGGGGTCCTCCTCTGATCCAAACATTTTGTAAACCCCAAGGTCCCGTTACGGGGAACTCGTCAAAATTCACAGTTCTAGCCTATTCTGGCCAGGTTTGTATGCTATTAGTCACTGATTTTGGGTCCTCGTGCGATCCAAATGTTTTGGGAACCCCGGAGTCCGGTTACGAAGAACTCGTCAAAACTCGTTGTTTTGGCCTATTTCGGCTACTTTTCTATGCTATTAGTCACTGATTTTGGGTCCCGCTATGATCCGAACGTTTCGAAAACCTCAGGGTCCGGTTACGGCGAACTCGTCAAAACTAGCAGTTCTAGCCTATTCCCACCAGTTTTCTATGCTATTACTCACTGATTTTGGGTCTCGCTGCGATCCGAACGTTTCGGAAACCCCGGGATCCGATTACGGGGAACTCGTCAAAATCGCAATATTGGCCTATTCCGACAAGTTTTGTATGCTATTAGTCACTGATTTTGGGTCCCGTTGTGATTCGAACATTTCGGAAACCCCGAGGTTCGGTTACGGGGATCTCGTAAAATTCCTAGTTTTGGCCTATTGTGGCCAGTTTTCTATGCTATTAGTCATGGATTTTGGGTCCTCGTGCGATGTGAACATTTCGGGAAGCCCGGTGTCCGGTTACGAGGAACTCGTCAACACTCGATGTTTTGGCCTATTCCGGCTAGTTTTGTATGCTATTAGTCACTGATTTCGGGCCCCGTTGTGACCCGAGCGTTTCCGGAATCTCGGGGTCCGCTTACGGGGAACTCGTCAAAACTCGTAATTTTGGCCTATTCCGGCCAGTTTTTATCCTATTAGTCATTGATTTTGGGTCCTTATGCGATCCGAAAGTTTAGGGAACCCTAGGTTCCGGTTATGCGGAACTCATCAAAATTCGTAGTTTTGGCCTATTCTCGCGATTTTGTACGCTATTACTCACTGATTTTGGGTCCCGTTGCGATCCGAACGTTTCGGGAACCCCGGGGCCCGGTTATGTGGAACTCGTCAAAACTCGCAGTCTTGGCCTGTACTGACCAGGTTTGTATGCTATTACTCACTGATTTTGGGTCCTCCTCCGATCCGAATGTTTCGGGAACCCCGACGTCCCGTTACGGGGAACTCGTCAAAACTCACAATTGTAGCCTATTCTGGCCAGGTTTGTATGCTACTAGTCACTGATTTTGGGTCCTCCTGCGATCCGATCGTTTTGGGAACACCGGGGTCCGGTTATGAAAAACTCGTCAAAACTCGCAATTTTGGCCTATTTCAGCCAGTTTTCTATGCTATTAGTCACTGATTTTGGGTCCCGCTGTGATTCGAACGTTTCGGAAACCTCAGGGTCCGGTTACGGGGAACTCGTCAAAACTAGCAGTTCTAGCCTATTCCCGCTAGTTTTCTATACGATTACTCACATATTTTTGGTCCCGCGGCGATCCGAACGTTTCGGAAACCCCGGGGTCGGGTTACGGGGAACTCATCAAAATCGCAATTTTGGCCTATTCCGGCAAGTTTTGTATCTATTAGTCACTGATTTTGGGTCCCATTGTGATCCGAACATTTCGAAACCCCGAGGTTCGGTTACGGGGATCTCTTAGAACTCCTAGTTTTAGCCTATTGTGGCCAGTTTTCTATGCTATTAGTCACGAATTTTGGCCATCGTGCGATGTGAACGTTTCGGGAACCCCGGGGTCTGGTTACGGGGTACTCGTCAAAACTCGGAGTTTTGGCCTATTCCGGCTAGTTTTGTATGCTATTAGTCACTGATTTTGGGTCCCGGTGTCACCCGAACGTTTCTGGAACCTCGGGGTCCGTCTACAGGGAACTCATAAAAACACACAGTTTTGGCCTATTCCTGCGAGTTTCTATCTTATTAGTCATTTATTTTGGGTCCCGATGCGATTCGAACGTTTAGGGAACCCCGGGGTCCGGTTACGGGGAACTCGTCAAAACTCCCAGTTTTGGCCTATTCCGGTTAGTTTTCTATCCTATTAGTCATTCATTTTGGGTCCCGCTATGATCCGAAAGTTTCCGGAACCTCGGGGTCCGGTTACGGGGAACTCGTCAAAACTCACAGTATTGGCCTATTCCGGCCAGTTTTCTATCCTATTAGTCATTCATTTTGGGTCCCGATGAGATCGGCACGTTTAGGGAACCCTGGGGTCCGGTTATACGGAACTCTTCAAAACTCGCATTTTGGCCCATTCTCGCGAACTTGTACACTATTACTCACTAATTTTGGGTCCCCGTGCGATCCGAACGTTTCGGGAACCCCGGGGCCCGGTTACGTGGAACTCGTCAAAACTTGCAGTTTTGGCCTATACTGGCTAGGTTTGTATGCTATTACTCACTGATTTTGGGCCCTCCTCCGATCCGAACGTTTTGGGAATCCCGAGGTCCATTTACGAGGAACTCGTCAAAACTCACAGTTCTAGCCTATTCTGGCCAGGTTTGCATGCTATTAGTCACTGATTTTGGGTCCTCCTACGATCCGAACGTTTTGGGATCTCCGGGGTCCGGTTACGAAGAACTCGTCAAACCTCGCAGTTTTGGCCTATTCCGGCTAGTTTTCTATGCTATTAGTCACTGATTTTGGGTCCTGCTGTGATCCGAACGTTTCCAGAACCTCGGCGTCCGGTTACGGGGAACTCGTCAAAACTCGCAATTTTGGCCTATTCCGGCCAGTTTTCTATCGTATTATTCATTCATTTTGGGTCCCGATGAGATCGGCATGTTTAGGGAACACAGGGGACCGGTTATGCGGAACTCGTCAAAACTCGCAGTTTTGGCCTATTCTCGCGAGTTTGTACGCTATTACTCACTGATTTTTGGCCCCCCTACGATCCGAACGTTTCGGGAACCCCGAGGCCCGGTTACGTGGAACTCGTCAAAACTCGCAGTTTTGGGCTATACTGGCTAGGTTTGTATGCTATTACTCACTGATTTTAGGTCCTCCTCCGATCTAAATGTTTTGTGAACCCCAAGGTCCCGTTAGGGGGAACTCGTCAAAATTCGCAGTTCTAGCCTATTATGGCCAGGTTTGTATGCTATTAGTCACTGATTTTGGGTCCTCCTGCGATCCGAACATTTTGGTAACCCCGGGGTCCGGTTACGAAGAACTTGTTAAAACTCGCAGTTTTGGCCTATTTCGGCTACTTTTCTATGCTATTAGTCACTGATTTTGGGTCACGCTGTGATCCGAACGTTTCGGAAACCTGAGGGTCCGGTTACGGGGAACTCGTCAAAACTAGCAGTTCTAGCTTATTCCCATCAGTTTTCTATGCTAGTACTCACTGATTTTGGGTCTCGCTGCGATCCGAACATTTCGGAAACCCCGAGGTTCGGTTACGGGGATCTCGTAAAACTCCTAGTTTTGGCCTATTGTGGCCAGTTTTCTATGCTATTAGTCATGGATTTTGGGTCCTCGTGCGATGTTGTCACACCCTGTTTTTCATCACAAGTATTTTATGTTGCAAAAATCAGAGCTTGTTAAAACTTTTTCAAATAATGTTGTGAGTGCAATGTCAGCCCTTGTATGAGTATATGCTTGCTTGATTGATGACTCAAACCCATGAAAAACTTATTATTTTGCTCTCTTCAAAAACCCTTTTTCTTTTATATCAAGATCACCTTCATCATGTTGGGATACACTACTCGCTCATGAAGCCAAGTGGCACTTCCAACCAAAGTTGGTGATCTGATCGAGATATTATTTTCATTCATTAAAAACATTAATTGGTGATTTAAAATATTATTTTCCTATTTTATATTTATGTCTGTTTCTAAGGCCCGGAATGATATTCCCACAAGGAAAATTGCCTTCCTGCCTTATAAAATTTTGAGTAAATTCATGGAAGCTCAGAAGGACATATATTTTCCATATATAAGATTTTCAACCCTATTTTATATTAATATTATTTGGGTAAAACCCTGAAAACCATTTCTATCTGTTTTAGCTTCTGTTTTAGCTTTTTGAGATGTTTCCAAAGGAAATGATCTCAATAAATTCCCATTAAATTACAGGAGCCCTCCAAAGCCATATTAGGTGCTCACATAAAATCTCACCTTGATCCAAGGTGGGGAAGTGCACCTAATAAGCCCAAAACCCTCCCTGTCCAGAGTTGAGTTGGAACAACTCTACATTGCAAAGTTTCTCCAATGGAGCTGAAACTTTGGAGAGGTGTTTGACACCCCAAATGAGGACTCCACACCAAAAATGGGATTTGTGAGACTCTGTTTGGCCACCCTTCCTTTGTAAAGTACAATACTGGTCATTTTGAGGCATTTTCAAGTTTACAAAGCTAAACTTGTTCAATGGAGCTCAAATTTGGTGAAACCCCATGTTTTTACCCCAAGACCAAACCTGTTAAGTTTCAGTTCCAGTGGTGGAGTGGAACCACCCCAAATCACTATCGAACACCTACTGACAGGAAGGTAAAAACCCTCCTAGCCACTGTTTTACCCAATGTCAAAGCCCCAAACTTGGTGAGGAAGAGCCCCAGAACACCCTGAGCACCCAGGCAACCAGCCCCTCCCAAACTCGAAGCACTAGTGCCAAGATCTTCAATTTAAGCCATAGGCCAGTACTGGCAACACTAGTGTTCCTTGCCTCCTTGACCAGCTCGTGCTCCCACTAGCTCACAACGGCTAGGCACACTGCCAGCAACACTCAGGACATGGAGGACACGTCCCAGAGGGCCCCAGAGCGCGCCAGCATGCCGTGGCATGCCAAAACCGCGCTCTGGACGCGCTACAGAGAACCTCCAGCGAGGGGATGTCGCCGCGGCCAGTTCCAACCCCCCGAGTAATGTCCAAACACTTCCCCGACACCCACTCTGTGCAAAGCTACCATCAGGGGCCCCCTCTCCTTGCGCAAGAGCTCAGGCGACGCGTGCCCGTGCGCGCCCGACGTGCCCGAGCATGCACGGTCGCTGCGGCTCGACCCCACTCGCTTTCCCTCTGTGGTCGATGCACCAGGAGGTCCTAAACCACGTCCCGAACCCGTGGTTTCGCGGCCAGCACCTCACTGTGCTCGCACGCGCGCCACGGCGAGTCACCGGCGCGCCAGAGTCGGCTCACCGCCGCTGGCCTATAAATAGGTCCCCCCGGCACCCCAGCACCCTCCAAGCAGCTTCAGCACAACCACTAGACTCCCCCTAGCTGCCCAATCGAGCTCGTAGAGCCCCGGTGCTCGAGATCGACTAAGGCCCCTCCGCCTCGGAGCTCCGGTTGATCTCCGGCTACACGTCGGCTCCTGCGCTGCCCGGCCTCCCATTACACTCCCCTTGACGCCAGGAACATTTCCCCCAACTCCCTCGAGCAAATCCGTGCCCCTAGCCACTAGCTCGACGCAGACCCGAAACCTTTCCGCCACGATCACCTCGTCGTCGGCGACCCAGACCACCTCCTGTGACGTCCCGACCACGAGCAGGTAGGCGAAGGAACGAGGGACCCATTCCCGCTCCTAGATTGGCTTGAGGGCAACGGTAGCCTCGCCGGCGTCCGTCTCCACCTCTCTGGCTGGAGGTAGGAGAAGGACCCGACAGGTGGAGCCCACCTGTCGGTGTCCTGGGGCAGCCAGCGCACGCAGCCGCTGACACTGACCCCAGGGGCCCGCAGGTCAGGTTTGAACCTGCCCCGCGCCCGCCTGGTGGCCGGTCTGCTGGCTGGGCCGACCGAGTCTCCCCCCTGGCCTTTTTCTTTTATTTTTATCCTGCAACTTAAATGATTTTTATAAAAATACTTAGCCAGTAGAAAAATATGATTCTTCCACCAACATTTTTCTAAAAATGTGTAGTAATTGATTGTGTAGAGTTTGACATTTATCAAAAACAGAATCTGTTTTGGTATAATAAAATGATATTAAAAGCATTTGTTTGCTTCTGTTTGCTTTTAAATAAATATGCTTAGCTAATAAAAACCATAGGAAACATTTTCCAAAATAATAAACTGAATTTATTCAAGCTTTGCAACATTTTTAAAAGCACCTTGTGATCTGTTTTGGTGTGAGCTATTATTTATTTATTCCTTTCTCGACGGTAGAGTTACCGAGTGACGGAGGATCCGGAGCGGAAGACCTCGAAGACCCCGGATACCTAGCTGACCAAGGCAAGCAGCCCTTTGACCATGACTTGAGCACAAACATTGTTGCATGATAGTATAGTTGGTATTTTCCCGTTGCATGTGATCACGATGCCGGTTCATCATTGTGGTGATGGTACCGAAGGCTTCTTCGAAGCACTTGCATGATAGTAATGTTATTCATGTGGCTCCTCGGAGCACAAACATGATGAGCTTGACCCTACCACTTATGAGGATCATGCTACTGTCATGTTGACTAGTAGAGTAAGATTATTGAATGAGCTTGACCCTACCCCTTAAGGGTCATGTTAATACCATGTTGACAAGTAAAGATAGAGCATATTATCGCAGGCATGATGATGAGTTAAATAAAGATTTTATGAAAACCCCGTCGGGTGCCACTAATGCCCGAGGGTGATGATGAGTTGGTGATCACTTTTGGTGAAGTGATGCACCGGTGTTTTTGTGTGAGTATGGTTTTGAAAATGGGATTAGATTTATGATGTGTCGACCGTCCCAACCTTACCAGTACGACCACGATACCCCTTTATGGGACGGGGCTTTGTTGATTACTCTGGTCGGTACTATCAAAGAGCCATATTACTAGTGGCGGGAGTGATCGGTGTAACTCTCGTGATGGGGTCATGCCAGGTAGGACGACTATGCCATTATTATGAGTTCCAGGCACACCGTTGGTCCCCGCATGGTTGATACTGTCCAGAGTCGGTGCTCGTAAGACGTACAACATGTGGGCTGGGTACCAATCGAGTGGACCTCTTTGTCTAGTATCGTCAGGGGAAAGATGATGATCGGGTACTTACCTCAGGTATATGTGATATACCGCGAGTCGTGGATGACACGGAAGTTTCCCGTTTCTCGTGGGTCCAGCGTACTACCTCTGCAGAGTGTAAAACTATTCGAATAGCCGTGTCCACGGTCAAGGACAGTTGGGTGGTGCTGCTTAAACTACGTCCAGCGTTTCCGCATAAACCAAGTGTGTGTGTGTGGCGTTAAAAAGGTGTTGTTATGAGAGTAATAATATGACCAAGTTCGGTGACTTGGCATATAGGGTAAACCCGGATGGTTTAGCCCTCATTAATACATTGAGGTTATGATCAAGTCCGATGATGTGGCATATAGGGTGAACCCGGTGTGTTCAACCCTTAGCAGATATGTTGATATCTGTAACCTGTTCTTCAAAAGTAGTTCTTTAACTTGTTGCATATACCTGATCATTCCACCCAATTGCATTCCACCATGGATACATGTTACTATTATTCTTCACTATCAATGTTCATATCATGGGCTGTTTGCGAGTACATTCAAAGTACTCATTGGCTTGCCACTGGTTATATTATTGACCAGACATGGAAGGACCGGAGTTTGGCGACGAGTACGCCGTCGGAGACGAACCTGCGATCTAGGACGCTTCCAAGTCAGAATGCCTGTCGGTGTAGGCTTGATGGCATGGGCACCGCTTAGCCCTTACGAGTTTCCGCTACTCGATGTATCTGTTTAATTTGGCTTTAGGCCTCGCTCTTGAACCGACCTTCTGGTCATTTGATGTAATAATTTCGGTACTTGGATGTAAGACTCTATTATTCAGTATGTGTGTTCAGTGAACGTTGATCCTTGGGGTCACTGGGCACGGCGAACTCGACTTGCTAGTCGGGGTCCCCACAGAACTGGTATCAGAGCCATCCTGACTATAGGAAGCCTTAGATAGCATGGACGTTAGCCGAGAACGTTAGAACGCCAGCCTTGCACAAGCTTTTGCACACGCAACCTTCTGACCTCTCTCCTATGCCTTGTAGATGGCTGCCGTACCTGAGACGATTCTAGAGACCGGCTTTCCACTACTCCCGATGGATTGTCTCGAGAAGTGCCACGTACGTCGCACGCCCATCTTCCTCTACCACGAGCACTGGGTCAACGCCGACACCAAGGAATATCACGTGGATGTGATAGTGAAGGCTAATGACTCCCCGTCTAGTTGGTTCTTCGAAGGACCACAGATGGGAGAGCTGATGATGGCAGTGAGACGGCCGCACGAGAGGCGCTCGTGCGTCTCCGCAGCATCCTCCCTGAGATGGCTAATGAGTCTGTCACTCGTCACCTACCTTTCATTAGGGAAGGAGAGGATGGGAGTTGGATACTCACCCCAGCCATGGAGGATGGAATGCCATTAAGGTTTCAGACCTACTTCAGCCTCTCGTTGGACACCCTGACGCACTTCCTGGTTAGGGAACCAGCCAAGCTTTGCCAAGAGTTGCACCTAGTCAAGGGCCTGCTCCGCACTGAGAAGATGAAGAATCGCAAAGTAAAGAAGGCAGGCACACCTGAAGGGAGGACAACTGTTGCTGCTAAGGGTGGTGTGTTACCCATCCAGGCAGTCCCTCTTCGGAGTCGCCGCCTGACAGCGGAAGAGTACACTGAGATCTTCGCCGCCTCGCCTAAGAGACGCCGTGATGTGCGGATTCTTTCTTCCACTCCTATAATGGAAGACGATGTTGATGAAGACGAAGACGAAGATGAGGATCCTGTTGAACCTGCCTTTGAGACTGAGCAGTCCGCCGCGTAGGATTTAGCGTAGGCAATTAGGAGTACCCCGAGCATAGGGTATCCATGTATCCGTTTCTAATTTACATATGTGTGCATGATGTAAGTCACCTATTGCCTTAGGCAGCCTGTAAGTGACTACATCACCTAGTTTTTATGAATGCAATTTCCGTTTGTCAAAAACTTTGGTTTTGAAAACTTTGCACTTGCACGTATAGGACCCCCTCTTACTAGGAACGAATCCTTGTATTCCCGAGCAAGGTGGCATTTTGACCTGTCTGTTTCTATGACAGGATGGTGAACGCAACCCGCAATAGCACCTTCGGCAACCCCGGCGCCGACTCCTCAGGGACGCCGCCGGGAACCGAAGGAGAAGCTCACGCTGGAGGTCACCACGAGCAGCCTAGAGACCTTCCGCCACCACCTCCTCCTGAGAACTTGACGATGGCTCAGTTCCTTCAAGCTCTTCGGGAGGAGCGTCAAGCTAGCAATGCCGCTATTCAGCACCTGACTCAAGTCCTGGTGGACAACCCGCTGCGGAATGGGAATGGCGGTAGCCGCTCTACTCTTTCTGAGTTCATGCGGACTACGCCCCCATATTCACGGAGACGACTGAACCACTGGACGCCGATGACTGGCTGCGCACCATTGAAGACCTCCTTGCGCTAGTCAAGTGCACCGACGATCATGAGAAGGTCCTTTATGCTTCTCATTGTCTCGGAGGCACCGCCAGGGCATGGCGGGATGGATTTCAGATCATGCAGATAGGGGCAGTCATCACTTGGGTGATGTTCAAGGAAGGATTTCGCGCGGCTCACATTCCACCTGGACTGATGACCATTAAGAAGCGGGAATTTCGAGCCTTGAGGCAGGGCAGTGGAACTGTTAAGGAGTACCTGCAGAAGTTTAACCTCTTGTCGAGGTACGCGCCCGAAGATGTTAACACTGAGGCCGCTAAGGTGGAACGCTTCATGGAAGGGTTACAGCAGTCCCTGCAATACCAACTGGTGGTTTGCGACTGCCAGACTTTCAGGGAGTTGGTTAACAAGGCGCTTATGCTGGAAGACAAGCGTCGTGCGATGGACGACACCCGCAAGCGCAAACTGATAGGCAATGGAGGACCCAGTAATGCAAGACCAAGACCATGGCAGTGAGCACCTGCAAGACCCAACTTTCAGCAGCAGCAGTACAAGTACCCGATGTTCCGCCAGAATTATCAACCTCAGCAGCAAGCCAAGCCAGTAGTCAACCCACCGAACAACGGTGGAGTCAAGACCAACCCTCCAGGGCAGGTCACCTGCTTTGGGTGTGGTCAGACCGGGCACTATTCCAGGCAGTGCCCCAACAAGAAGCCCGATGCACCGCGTCCCAATGCACCCAACCCCGGTCAAGGTGCACCAGGAAGGAACCAGCCCCCCCGCAACCAGCAGTTCAATGGCAGGGGCCGGATCAATCACATCACTGCAGAGGAGGCGCAGGAAGACCCAGGCTGCATTCTGGGTACGTTCCTCGTCAACTCAACTCCAGCAACAGTGTTGTTTGATTGTGGTGCCTCGCATTCTTTTGTTACTCAAAGGTTTGCGAAGAAGTGTGGTTTAAAACCCACTCTACTCCGTGGACAGATGGCAATTCAAACCCCGGGAGCAGTATTGAGGACCAACCTAGGGTGTAGAAGGGTCGAGATAGTTATCAATGGATCGAGTTTCTTGGCAGACCTCATTGTGCTTAAATCGCAAGGTGTAGAAGTAATCCTCGGCATGGATTGGTTGGCCAAGCACCAGAGTCTTTTGGACTGTGCCAACAGGGCCATTACCATGACAAACAACCAAGGGGTCAACGTCAAGTTTATCTCCGAGCCAGTATCGGCTCAAGTGCCTCGAGTCAACAGTCTATCCGAGGTAGAGCTTGATCAAGTGCGTGTAGTCTGTGAATACCCGGACGTCTTTCCTGACGAGCTACCCGGAATGCCTCCTGACCAAGACATCGAGTTCATCATCGAGCTCATGCCGGGATCAAGGCCTATATATAAAAAGCCTTACAGGATGGGTTCCGAAGAGCTGGCAGAGCTGAAGAAGCAGCTGGATGAGCAACTCAGGAAAGGGTTCATTCGTCCGAGTGCATCACCTTGGGGATCACCTATTTTTTTGTTTCAAAGAAGGATGGTACCATTCGACTCTGCATCGATTACCGTTCTCTTAATGAAGTCACAATTAAGAACAAGTACCCGCTCCCCAAGATCGAAGACCTGTTTGACCAGTTAAACGGGGCCAGGGTATTTTCCAAGATCGATCTTCGATTGGGATATTACGAGTTGAAGATTCGACCCGAAGGTATACCCAAGACTGCATTCGTGACCCGATACGGTCTATATGAGTGCACTGTCATGCCCTTCGGTTTGACAAATGCCCCAGCCTACTTCATGTACCTCATGAACAAGGTCTTCGTGGAATATTTGGACAAGTTTGTCGTCGTGTTCATCGATGACATATTAATCTTCTCCAAGTCCGAAGAGGAGCATGAGCAACACCTGAGGTTAGTTATGGGAAAGCTTTGAGAGCACCAGCTTTATACCAAATTCAGCAAGTGTCAGTTCTGGCTGAACGAAGTTGGATTTCTAGGTCATACCCTGACGGCAAGCGGTTTGGCCGTAGATCAGTCCAAGATTACTACAGTGACCAACTGGGAATCACCAAAGGACGTGAAGGATGTCAGGAGTTTCCTCGGGCTCGCGGGATACTACCGCAAGTTTGTAGAAGGTTTCTCCAGCATCGCTCGACCTATGACTCAGCTCTTGAAGAAAGGCCGGAAGTTCGAGTGGACACCGGTGTGTGAAGAAAGTTTCCAGGAGTTGAAGAAGAGGCTAACTACCGCCCCGGTATTGGCTACCCCAGACATCAACAAGGAATTCGTAATATATTGTGATGCCTCTGGAACCGGGCTCGGTGGAGTCCTGATGCAAGATGGCAGGGTCGTGGCGTACTTGTCACGGCAACTGCGACCGCATGAGGAGAACTACGCCACCCATGATCTCGAGCTAGCAACTGTAGTGCATGCTCTGAAGACGTGGCGACATTACCTTCTGGGGAAGCGATGTGAGATATACACAGACCACAAAAGTCTGAAATATATCTTCACTCAAAGGGAGCTGAATATGAGGTAGCGAAGATGGCTTGAGTTAATCAAGGATTACGACCTCAGCATTCAATATCATCCCGGCAAGGCGAACGTGGTAGCCAATGCCTTAAGCTGGAAGGCAAGCTCCTTGAACGTCGCGCTCAAGGAAAGGTTACCCGTCTTGTATGAAGAGATGGAGGGCTTCGGGCTTGAGATAGTCGAACTAGGATACCTGGCCAACCTCGAAGTCAAGCCTACTCTGGCAGACGACATCAAGGAAGCCCAGAAGGGACACAAGAGTATCGAAGGCCTCAAGAGGAAGGTGCGAGAAGGCAAAGCCCTAGGATTCTCGATTGATGAGCAAGGAGTACTATGGTACGAGAAGCGCTTATGCGTACCTAACAAGGCCGAACTTAAGGACTTGATCCTGCAAGAGGCTCATGACACACCGTACTCTATCCATCCAGGTGGTACCAAGATGTACCAAGACCTCCAAGAACGATTCTGGTGGCATGGCATGAAGAGGGAAATTGGCTCCTATGTCGCTAAATGCGATGTATGCCAGCGAGTCAAGGCTGAACACCAGCAACCTGCTGGATTATTGCAACCTCTTCAAGTGCCGGAATGGAAGTGGGATAAAGTCGGCATGGACTTCATCACCGGGTTTCCCCGGTCGAATAAGGGTCATAACTCCATTTGGGTCATAGTCGATCATTTGACCAAGGTGGCCCATTTCATCCCCGTTAACACCACCTATGATGGCAGCCAGCTGGCCAGTCTCTACATTCATCGAGTGGTGAGTCTCCATGGAGTTCCCAAGGAGATCGTGTCCGACCATGGCACGCAATTCACCTCAAGATTCTGGAAGAAGTTTCAAGAAGCTCTCGGAACCAAACTCTCCTTCAGTACGGCTTTCCACCCGCAAACGGGCGGACAGACTGAGAGGGTAAACCAGATACTTGAGGACATGCTCCGCGCCTGTGTTTTGGCTCATGGTGCCAAGTGGGAAGATTGCCTGCCATTTGCTGAGTTTTCTTACAACAACAGCTACCAGTCCAGTCTTCAGATGGCCCCATTCGAAGCATTATATGGGCAGAAGTGCCGCACCCCGCTCAATTGGTCCGAAACCGGTGAAGGACTAGTTTTCGGACCAGAAGCACTGCAGGAAGCAGGGGACAAGGTTCAGCTTGTCCGAGAAAACTTGGAGGCAGCTAAGTCAAGGCAGAAGAGCTATGCGGACCCTCGCCGCAGAGATGTGGAGTTTGTTCCCGGAGACCAGGTGTACTTGCGAGTCACGCCTCTCAAGGGGACCAATCGTTTCCACGTCAAGGGGAAGCTAGCTCCCACGTTCATTGGACCCTTCAAGATCACGGCAAGGCGCGGGGAAGTAGCTTACCAGTTGGAGCTACCTCCTGAGCTTTTGGGTGTGCACAACGTGTTTCACGTGTCACAGCTTCGGAAGTGTTTACAAGTGCCGAACCGTCCCGATCTTTACAAGGACATTGATCATCAAGCTATTGACCTTCAACCGGACCTTACCTACCGCGAGAAACCGATCCGCATTTTGGATGAAGCCGAACGTTGCACCAGAAGCCGCACCATCAAGTTTTTCAAGGTTCAGTGGAGCAACCATACCGAAGCAGAAGCCACGTGGGAATGTGAAGACTATCTCCGATCAGAATTTCCCGAGCTATTTAATGCTTAGCTTAGGAATCTCGGGGACGAGATTCTTGTAAGAGGGATAGGTCTGTCACACCCTGTTTTTCATCACAAGTATTTTATGTTGCAAAAAACAGAGCTTGTTAAAACTTTTCCAAATAATGTTGTGAGTGCAATGTCAGCCCTTGTATGAGTATATGCTTGCTTGATTGATGACTCAAACCCATGAAAAACTTATTATTTTGCTCTCTTCAAAAAGCCTTTTTCTTTTATATCAAGATCACCTTCATCATGTTGGGATACACTACTACCTAATGAAGCCAAGTGGCACTTCCAACCAAAGTTGGTGATCTGATCCAGATATTATTTTCATTCATTAAAAACATTAATTGGTGATTTAAAATATTATTTTCCTATTTTATATTTATGTCTGTTTCTAAGGCCAGGAATGATATTCCCACAAGGAAAATTGCCTTCCTGCCTTAGAAAATTTTGAGTAAATTCATGGAAGCTCAGAAGGACATATATTTTCCATATATAAGATTTTCAACCCTATTTTATATTAATATTATTTGGGTAAAACCCTGAAAACCATTTCTGTCTGTTTTAGCTTTTTGAGATGTTTCCAAAGGAAATGATCTCAATAAATTCCCATTAAATTACAGGAGCCCTCCCAAGCCATATTAGGTGCTCACATAAAATCTCACCTTGATCCAAGGTGGGGAAGTGCACCTAATAAGCCCAAAACCCTCTCTGTCCAGAGTAGAGTTGGAAGAACTCTATATTGCAAAGTTTCTCCAATGGAGCTGAAATTTGCAGAGGTGTTTGACACCCCAAATGAGGACTCCACACCAAAAAAGGGATTTGTGAGATTTTGTTTGGCCACCCTTCCTTTGTAAACGACAGTACTGGTCATTTTGAGGCATTTTCAAGTTTACAAAGCTAAACTTGTTCAATGGAGCTCAAATTTGGTGAAACCCCATGTTTTTACCCCAAGACCAAACCTGTTAAGTTTCAGTTCCAGTGGTGGAGTGGAAGCACCCGAAATCACTATCGAACACCTACTGACAGGAAGGTAAAACCCCTCCTAGCCACTGTTTTACCCAATGTCAAAGCCCCAAACTTGGTGAGGAAGAGCCCGAGAACACCCTGAGCACCCAGCCAACCAGCCCCTCCCCAACTGCAAGCACTAGTGCCAAGATCTTCAATTTAAGCCATAGGCCAGTACTGGCAACACTAGTGTTCCTTGCCTCCTTGACCAGCTCGTGGTCCCACTAGCACACAACGGCTAGGCACACTCCCAGCAACACTAAGGATATGGAGGACACGTCCCAGAGGGCCCCAGAGCGCGCCAACATGTCGTGGCATGCCAAAACCGCGCTTTGGACGCGCTACAGAGAACCTCCAGCGAGGGGACGTCGCCCCGGCCAGTTCCAACCCCCCGAGTAATGTCCAAACACTTCCCCGACAACCACTCTGTGCAAAGCTACCATCATGCCCCCCTCTCCTCGCGCCCGAGCTCAGGCGATGCGTGCCCGTGCGCGCCCGACGCGGCCGAGCATGCACGGTCGCTGCGGCTCGACCCCACTCGCTTTCCCTCCACGGCTGATGCATCAGGAGGTCCTAAACCACGTCCCGAACCCATGGTTTCGCGGCCAGCACCTCACTGTGCTCGCACACGCGCCACGTTGAGTCACCGGCGCGCCCGAGTCGGCTCACCGCCGCTGGCCTATAAATAGGTACCCCGGCACCCCAACACCCTCCAAGCAGCTTCAACACAACCACTAGACTCCCCCTAGCCGCCCAATCGAGCTCGCAGAGCCCCGGTGCTCGAGATCGACCGAGGCCCCTCCGCCTTGGAGCTCCGGTCGATCTCCGGCTACACGTCGGCTCCTGCGCTGCCTGACCTCCCATTACACTCCCCTTGATGCCAGGAACATTTCCCCCAACTCCCCCGAGCGAATCCGTGCCCTTAGCCACTAGCTCGACGCCGACCCGAAACCTTTCCGCCACGATCACCTCGTCGCCGGCGACCCAGACCACCTCGTCGCCGGTGACGTCCCGACCACGAGCAGGTAGGCGGAGGAACGAGGGACCCATTCCCACTCCTAGATTGGCCTGAGGGCAACGGTAGCCTCGCCGGCGTCTGTCTCCACCTCTCAGGCTAGAGGTAGGAGAAGGACCCGACAGGTGGAGCCCACCTGTCGGTGTCCTTGGGCAGCCAGTGAGCGCAGCCACTGACACTGACCCCAGGGGCCCGCAGGTCAGGTTTGAACCTGGCCCGCGCGCGCCTGGTGGCCGGTCTGCTGGTTGGGCCGATTGGGACTCCCCCATGGCCTTTTTCTTTTATTTTTATCCTGCAACTTAAATGATTTTTATAAAAATATTTAGCCAGTATAAAAATATGATTCTTCCACCAACATTTTTCTAAAAATGTGTAGTAATTGATTCTGTAGAGTTTGACATTTATCAAAAACAAAATCTGTTTTGGTATAATAAAATGATATTAAAAGCATTTGTTTGCTTCTGTTTGCTTTTAAATAAATATGCTTAGCTAATAAAAAACATAGGAAACATTTTCCAAAATAATAAACTGAATTTATTCAAGCTTTGCAACATTTTTAAAAGCACCTTGTGATATGTTTTGGTGTGAGCTATTATTTATTTATTCCTTTCTCGACAGTAGAGTTACCGAGTGACGGAGGATCCGGAGCGGAAGACCTCGAAGACCCCAGATACCTAGCTGACCAAGGCAAGCAGCCCTTTGACCATGACTTGAGCACAAACATTGTTGCATGATAGTATAGTTGGTATTTTCCCATTGCATGTGATCACGATGCCGGTTCATCATTGTGGTGATGGTACCGAAGGCTTCTTCGAAGCACTTGCATGATAGTAATGTTATTCATGTGGCTCCTCGGAGCACAAACATGATGAGCTTGACCCTACCACTTATGAGGATCATGCTACTGTCATCTTGACTAGTAGAGTAAGATCATTGCATGAGCTTGACCCTACCCCTTGAGGGTCATGTTAATACCATGTTGACAATTAAAGATAGAGCATATTATTGCAAGCATGATGATGAGTTAAATAAAGAGTTTATGAAAACCCCGTCGGGTGCCACTAATGCCCGAGGGTGATGATGAGTTGGTGATCACTTTTGGTGAAGTGATGCACCGGTGTTTTTGTGTGAGTATGGTTTCAGAAATGGGATTAGATTTATGATGTGTCGACCGTCCCAACCTTACCAGTACGACCACGATACCCCTTTATGGGACGGGGCTTTGTTGATTACTCTGGTCGGTACAAGCAAAGAGCCACATTACTAGTGGAGGGAGTGATCGGTGTCACTCTCGTGATGGGGTCGTGCCATGTAGGACGACTATGCCATTATTATGAGTTCCAGGCACACCGTTGGTCCGCGCATGGTTGATACTGTCCAGAGTCGGTGCTCGTAAGACGTACAACATGTGGGCTGGGTACCAATCGAGTGGACCTCTTTGTCTAGTATCGTCAGGGGAAAGATGATGATCGGCTACTTACCTCGGGTATATGTGATATACCGCGAGTCGTGGATGACACGGAAGTTTCCCGTTTCTCGTGGGTCCAGCGTACTACCTCTGCAGAGTGTAAAACTATTCGAATAGCCGTGTCCACGGTCAAGGACAGTTGGGTGGTGCTGCTTAAACTACGTCAACCGTTTCCGCATAAACCAAGTGTGTGTGTGTGGTGTTAAAAAGGTGTTGTTATGAGAGTAATAATATGACCAAGTTCGGTGACTTGGCATATAGTGTAAACCCGGATGGTTTAGCCCTCATTAATACATTGAGGTTATGACCAAGTCCGATGACGTGGCATATAGGGTGAACCCGGTGTGTTCAACCCTTAGCAGATATGTTGATATCTGTAACCTGTTCTTCAAAAGTAGTTCTTTAACTTGTTGCATATACTTGATCATTCCACCCAATTGCATTCCACCATGGATACATGTTACTATTATTCTTCACTATCAATGTTCATATCATGGGCTGTTTGCGAGTACATTCAAAGTACTCATTGGCTTGCCACTGGTTATATTATTGACCAGACATGGAAGGACCGGAGTTTGGCGACAAGTACGCCGTCGGAGACGAACCTGCGATCTAGGACGCTTCCAAGTCAGAATGCCTGTCGGTGTAGGCTTGATGGCATGGGCACCGCTTAGCCCTTACGAGTTTCCACTACTCGATGTATCTGTTTAATTTGGCTTTAGGCCTCGCTCTTGAACCTGACCTTCTGGTCATTTGATGTAATAATTTCGGTACTTGGATGTAAGACTCTATTATTCAGTATCTGTGTTAAGTGAACATTGATCCTCGGGGTCACTGGGCACGGCTAACTCGACTTGCTAGTCGGGGTCCCCACAGATGTGAACATTTCGGGAAGCCCGGGGTCCGGTTACGGGGAATTTGTCAACACACGAAGTTTTGGCCTATTCCGGCTAGTTTTGTATGCTACTAGTCACTAATTTCGGGTCCCGCTGTGACCCGAACGTTTTCGGAACCTCGGGGTCCGCTTACGGGGAACTCGTCAAAACTCGTAGTTTTGGCCTATTCCGGCCAGTTTTTTATCCTATTAGTCATTGATTTTGGGTCCCTATGCGATCCGAACGTTTAGGGAACCCTAGGGTGCGGTTATGCGGAACTCGTCAAAATTCGTAGTTTTGGCCTATTCTCGCGAGTTTGTACGCTATTACTCACCGATTTTTGGTCCCGCTGCGATCCGAACGTTTCGGGAACCCCGGGGCCCGGTTATGTGGAACTCGTCAAAACTCGCAGTGTTGGCCTATACTGACCAGGTTTGTATGCTATTACTCACAGATTTTGGGTCCTCCTCCGATCCGAACGTTTCGGGAACCCCGTGGTCCCGTTACGGGGAACTCGTCAAAACTCACAGTTCTAGCCTATTCTGGCCAGGTTTGTATGCTATTAGTCACTGATTTTGGGTCCTCCTGCGATCCGAACGTTTTGGGGAACACCGGGGTCCGGTTACGAAGAACTCGTCAAAACTTACAGTTTTGGCCTATTTCGGCCAGTTTTCTATGCTATTAGTCACCGATTTTGGGTCTCGCTGTGATCCCAAAGTTTCGTACACCTGAGGGTCCGGTTACGGACAACTCGTCAAAACTAGCAGTTCTAGCCTATTCTCACAAGTTTTCTATACTATTAATCACAGATTTTTGGTCCCGCTACAATCCGAACGTTTCGGAAACCCCGGGGTCCGGTTACGTGGATCTCGTCAAAATAGCAATTTTGGCCTATTCCGGCAAGTTTTGTATCTATTAGTCACTTATTTTGGGTCCCGTTGTGATCCGAACATTTGGGAAACCCCGAGGTTCGGTTACGGGGATCTCATAAAACTCCTAGTTTTAGCCTATTGTGGCCAGTTTTCTATGCTATTAGTAACGAATTTTGGTCCTCGTGCGATGTGAACGTTTCGGGAACCCGGGGTCGCGTTACGGGGAACTCGTCAAAACTCAGAGTTTTGGCCTATTCCGGCTAGCTTTCTATGCTATTAGTCATTGATTTTGGGTCCCGATGCGATCCGAATGTTTAGGGAACCCTGGGTCCGGTTACGGGGAACTCGTAGTTTTTTCCTATTCTCGCGAGTTTGTACGCTATTACTCACTGATTTTGGGTCCGACTGCGATCCGAACCTTTCGGGAACCCCGGGGTCCGATTACGGGGAACTCATTAAAACTCGTAGTTTTGGCCTATTCCAGCCAGTTTTGTATGCTATTAGTCACTGTTTTTCAATTCCGATGTGATCCGAATGTTTCGGAACCCTTGGTCCGGTTACGGGGAACTCGTCAAAACTCGCAGTTTTGGCCTATTCCGGCTAGTTTTCTATGCTATTAGTCACTGATTTTGGGTCCCGCTGTGATCTGAATGTTTTGGAAACCTCAAGGTCCGGTTACGAGGAACTTGTCAAAACTAGCAGTTCTAGCCTATTCCCGCCTGCTTTCTATGCTATTACTCACTGATTTAGGGTCCCGCTGCGATCCGAATGTTTCGGAAACCCCCGGGTCCGGTTACGGGGACCTCGTCAAAACCGCAATTTTGGCCTATTCCGGCCAGTTTTTATGCTATTAGTCCCTAATTTTGGGTCCCGCTGTGATCCGAACATTTCGGAAACCCCGTGGTTAGCTTACGGGGATCTCATAAAACTCCTCGTTTTGCCCTATTGTGGCCAATTTTCTATGCTATTAATCATGGATTTTGGGTCCTCATGCGATGTGAATATTTCAGGAACCCCGGGGTCTGGTTACGGGGAACTCGTCAAAACTTGCTGTTTTGGCCTATTTCGGCCAGTTTTGTGTGTTATTAGTCACTGATTTTGGGTCCCGCTGTGACCCGAACGTTTTGGCAACCCTGGGGTCCGGTTATGCAGAACTCGTCAAAATTCGTAGTTTTGGCCTATTCTGGTGAGTGTGTACGCTATTACTCACTGATTTTGGGTCCCGCTGCGATCCGAACGTTTCGGTAACCCCGGGGCTCGGTTATGTGGAACTCGTCAAAACTCGTAGTTTTGGCCTATACTGGCCAGGTTTGTACGCTATTACTCACTGATTTTGGGTCCTCCTCTGATCCGAACGTTTCGGGAACCCCGAAGTCCTGTTATGAGGAACTCGTCAAAACTCGCAATTCTAGCCTATTCTCGCCAGGTTTGTATGCTATTAGTCATTGATTTGGGTCCTCCTGCGATCCGAACGTTTTGGGAACACCGGGGTCTGGTTATGAAGAACTCGTCAAATCTCGCAGTTTTGGCCTATTCCGACCAGTTTTCTATGCTATTAGTCACTGATTTTGGGTCCCGGTGTGATCCGAACATTTCGGAAACCTCAGGGTCCGGTTACGAGGAACTCGTCAAAACTAGCAGTTCTAGCCTATTCCCACTAGTTTTCTATGCTATTACTCACTGATTTTGGGTCCCGCTGCAATCCGAACGTTTCAGAAACCCCGGGGTCGGGTTACGGGGAACTCGTCAAATCCCAATTTTGGCCTATTCCGGCCAGTTTTGTAGGCTATTAGTCACTGATTTTAGGTCCTGTTGTGATCCGAACATTTCGGAAACCCCGTGGTTCGGTTACGGGGATCTCGTAAAACTCCTAGTTTTGGCCTATTGTGGCCAGTTTTCTATGCTATTAATCGCGGATTTTGGGTCCTCGTGCGATGTGAATGTTTTGGGAACCTCGGGGTCCGGTTACGGGGAACTCGTAGTTTTGGCCTATTGCGGCCAGTTTTGTGTGCTATTAGTCACTTATTTTGGGTCCTAATGTGACCTGAACGTTTCCGCAACCTCGAGGTCCGCTTACGGGGAACTCGACAAAACTCGTAGTTTTGGCCTATTCCGGCCAGTTTTCTATCCTATTGGTCATTGATTTTGGGTCCCTATGCGATCCGAACGTTTAGGGAACCGTGGGGTCCGGTTATGCGGAACTCGTCAAAATTAGTAGTTTTGGCCTATTCTGGTGAGTTTGTACGCTATTACTCACTGATTTTGGGTCCCGTTGCGATCCGAACGTTTCGGGAACCCCGGGGCCCGGTTATGTGGAACTCGTCAAAACTCGCAGTTTTGGCCTATACTGGCCAGGTTTGTATGCTATTACTCACTGATTTTGGGTCCTCCTCCGATCCGAACGTCTCGGGAACCCCGTGGTCCCGTTACGGGGAACTCGTCAAAACTCGCAGTTCTAGCCTATTCTCGCCAGGTTTGTATGCTATTAGTCACTGATTTTGGGTCCTCCTGTGATCCGAACGTTTTGGGAACACCGGGGTCTGGTTACGAAGAACTCGTCAAATCTCACAGTTTTGGCCTATACCGGCAAGTTTTCTATGCTATTATTCACTGATTTTGGGCCCCACAGTGATCCGAACGTTTTGGCAACCTCAGGGTCCGGTTGCTGGGAACTCGTCAAAACTAGCAGTTCTAGGCTAATCCCGCCAGTTTTCTATGCTATTACTCACTGATTTTTGGTCCCGCTACGATCCGAATGTTTCGGAAACCCCGTGGTCCGGTTATGGGGAACTCGTCAAAATCACAATTTTGGCCTACTCCGGCCAGTTTTTTATCTATTAGTCACTGATTTTGGGTCCCGCGGTGATCCGAACATTTCGGAAACCCCGAGGTTCGGTTACGGGGATCTCGTAAAACTCCTAGTTTTGGCCTATTGTGGCAAGTTTTCTATGCTATTAGTCACGGATTTTTGGTCCTCGTGCGATGCGAACGTTTCGGTAACCCCGGGGTCCGGTTACGGGGAACTCGGCACAACTCGGAGTTTTGGCCTATTCCGGCTAGTTTTGTATGCTATTAGTCACTGATTTTGGGTCCCGCTGTGACCCGAACATTTCCGGAACCTCGGGGTCCGCTTACGGGGAACTCATCAAAACTCGCAGTTTTGTCTATTCTGGCGAGTTTGTACGCTATTACTCACTGATTTTGGGTCCCACTGTGATACGAAACTTTCGGGAACCCCGGGTTCCGGTTACGGGGAACTCGTCAAAACTCACAGTTTTGGCCTATTCCGGCCAGTTTTGTATGCTATTAGTCACTGATAATGGATCTCGATGTGATCCGAATGTTTCGGAACCCTTGGTCCGGTTACGGGGAACTCATCAAATCTTGCAGTTTTGACCTATTCCGGCTGGTTTTGTATGCTATTAGTCACTGATTTTGGGTCCCGCTGTGATCCGAACGTTTCCGGAACCTCGGGGTCTGGTTACGGGGAACTCGTCAAAACTCGCACTTGTGGCCTATTCCGGCCAGTTTTCTATCCTATTAGTCATTCATTTTGGGTCCCGATGAGATCGACACGTTTTGGGAACCCCGGGGTCCGGATATGCGGAACTCGTCAAAACTCGCAATTTTACCCTATTCTCGTGAGTTGTACGCTATTACTCACTAATTTTGGGTCCCCCTGCGACCCGAACGTTTTGGGAACCCCGGGGCCCAGTTATATGGAACTCGTCAAAACTCGCAGTTTTGTCCTATACGGGCCAGGTTTGTATGCTATTAATCACTGATTTTGGGTCCTCCTCCGATCCGAACGTTTTGGGAACCCCGAGGTCCCGTTACGGGGAACTCGTCAAAACTCACAGTTCTAGCCTATTCTGGCCACGTTTGTATGCTATTAGTCACTGATTTTGAGTCCTCGTGCGATCCGAATGTATTGGGAACCCCGGGGTTGAGTTACGAAGAACTCGTCAAAACTCGCAGTTTTGGCCTATTCCGGCTAGTTTTCTATGCTATTAGTCACTAATTTTGGGTCCCGCTGTGATCCAAATGTTTCGGAAACCTCAGGGTCCGGTTACGGGGAACTTGTCAAAACTAGCAGTTCTAGCCTATTCCCGCGAGTTTTCTATGTTTTTACTCACTGATTTTGGGCCCACTGCGATCCGAACGTTTCGAAAACCCCGGGGTCCGATTACGGGGAGCTCGTCAAAATCGCAATTTTGGCCTATTCCGGCCAGTTTTGTATGCTAGTAGTCACTGATTATGGATCCCGATGTGATCCGAATGTTTCGGAACCCTTGGTCCGGTTACGGGGAACTCATCAAAACTTGAAGTTTTGATCTATTCCGGCTGGTTTTGTATGATATTAGTCACTGATTTTGGGTCCCGCTGTGATCCGAACGTTTCCGGAACCTCGGGGTCCGGTTACGGGGAACTCGTCAAAACTCGCACTTGTGGCCTATTCCGGCCAGTTTTCTATCCTATTAGTCATTCATTTTGGGTCCCGATCAGATCGGCACGTTTAGGGAACCCCGGGGTCCGGTTATGCGGAACTCGTCAAAACTCGCAGTTTTACCCTATTCTCGTGAGTTTGTACGCTATTACTCATTGATTTTGGGTCCCCCTGCGATCCGAACGTTTTGGGAACCCCGGGGCCCCGTTATATGGAACTCGTCAAAACTAGCAGTTTTGGCCTATACAGGCCAGGTTTGGATGCAATTACTCACTGATTTTGGGTCTTCCTCCGATCCGAACGTTTTGGGAACCCCGTGGTCCCGTTACGGGGAACTCGTCAAAACTCACATTTCTAGCCTATTCTGGCCAGGTTTGTATGCTATTAGTCACTGATTTTGAGCCCTCATGCGATACGAATGTTTTGGGAACCCCGTGGTCCGGTTACGAAGAACTCGTCAAAACTCGCAGTTTTGGCCTATTCTGGCTAGTTTTCTATGCTATTAGTCACTGATTTTGGGTCCCGCTGTGATCCAAATGTTTCGGAAACCTCAGGGTCCGGTTACGGGGAACTTGTCAAAATCACAATTTTGGCCTATTCCGGCCAGTTTTGTATGCTATTAGTCATTGATTTTGGGTCTCGCTGTGATCCGGACATTTCAGAAACCCCGTGGTTCGGTTACGGGGATCTCATAACACTCCTAGTTTTGGCCTATTTTGGCCAGTTTTCTATGCTATTAATCACGGATTTTGGGTCCTCGTGCGATGTGAACATTTCGAGAACCCCGGGATCCGCTTACGGGGAACTCATCAAAACTCACAGTTTTGGCCTATTCCGGCCAGTTTTGTATGCTATTAGTCACTCATTTTGGGTCCCGCTGTGACTGGAACATTTCCAAAACCTCGGGATCCGCTTACGGGGAACTCGACAAAACTCGTAGTTTTGGCCTATTCCGGCCAGTTTTCTATCCTATTAGTCATTGATTTTGGGTCCCTATGCGATCCGAACGTTTAGGGAACCCTGGGCCCGGTTATGCGGAATTCGTCAAAATTCGTAGTTTTGGCCTATTGTGGTGAGTTTGTACGCTATTACTCACTGATTTTGGGTCCCGCTGCGATCCGAACGTTTCGGGAACCTCGGGGACCGGTTATGTGGAACTCGTCAAAACTCGCAGTTTTGGCCTACATTGGCCAGGTTTGTATGCTATTACTCATTGATTTTGGGTCCTCCTCTGAGCCGAACATTTCGGGAACCCCGAGGTCCCGTTACGGGGAACTCGTCAAAACTCGCAATTCTAACCTATTCTGGCCAGGTTTGTATGCTATTAGTCACTGATTTTGGATCCCGATGTGATCCGAATGTTTCAGAACCCTTGGTCCGGTTACGGGAAACTCGTCAAAACTCGCAGTTTTGGCATATTCCGGCTAGTTTTCTATGCTATTAGTCACTGATTTTGGGTCCCAGTGTCATCCGAACGGTTCGAAAACCTCAGGGTCCGGTTACGAGGAACTTGTCAAAACTAGCAGTTCTAGCCTATTCCCACCAGTTTTCTATGCTATTACTCACTGATTTTGGGTCCCGCTGCGATCCGAACGTTTGAGAAACCCCGGGGTCGGGTTATGGGGAACTCGTCAAAATCCCAATTTTGGCCTATTCCGTCCAGTTTTGTAGGCTATTAGTCACTGATTTTAGGTCCTGTTGTGATCCGAACATTTCGGAAACCCCGTGGTTCGGTTACGGGGATCTCGTAAAACTCCTAGTTTTGGCCTATTGTGGCCAGTTTTCTATGCTATTAATCGCGGATTTTGGGTCCTCGTGCGATGTGAATGTTTTGGGAACCCCGGGGTCCGGTTACGGGGAACTCGTAGTTTTGGCCTATTGCGGCCAGTTTTGTGTGCTATTAGTCACTTATTTTGGGTCCTAATGTGACCTGAACGTTTCCGCAACCTCGGGGTCCGCTTACGGGGAACTCGACAAAACTCGTAGTTTTGGCCTATTCCGGCCAGTTTTCTATCCTATTGGTCATTGATTTTGGGTCCCTATGCGATCCGAACGTTTAGGGAACCGTGGGGTCTGGTTATGCGGAACTCGTCAAAATTGGTAGTTTTGGCCTATTCTGGTGAGTTTGTACGCTATTACTCACTGATTTTGGGTCCCGTTACGATCCGAACGTTTCGGGAACCCCGGGGCCCAGTTATGTGGAACTCGTCAAAACTCGCAGTTTTGGCCTATACTGGCCAGGTTTGTATACTATTACTCACTGATTTTGGGTCCTCCTCCGATCCGAACGTCTCGGGAACCCCGTGGTCCCGTTACGGGGAACTCGTCAAAACTCGCAGTTCTAGCCTATTCTCGCCAGGTTTGTATGCTATTAGTCACTGATTTTGGGTCCTCCTGTGATCCAAACGTTTTGGGAACACAGGGGTTTGGTTACGAAGAACTCGTCAAATCTCGCAGTTTTGGCCTATTACGGCAAGTTTTCTATGCTATTATTCACTCATTTTGGGCCCCGCGAGTGATCCGAACGTTTTGGCAACCTCAGGGTCCGGTTGCTGGGAACTCGTCAAAACTAGCAGTTCTAGGCTAATCCCGCCAGTTTTCTATGCTATTACTCACTGATTTTTGGTCCCGCTACGATCCGAACGTTTCGCAAACCCCGGGGTCCGGTTATGGGGAACTCGTCAAAATCACAATTTTGGCCTACTCCGGCCAGTTTTTTATCTATTAGTCACTGATTTTGGGTCCCGCGGTGATCCGAACATTTCGGAAACCCCGAGGTTCGGTTACGGGGATCTCGTAAAACTCCTAGTTTTGGCCTATTGTGGCAAGTTTTCTATGCTAATAGTCACGGATTTTTGGTCCTCGTGCGATGCGAACGTTTCGGTAACCCCGGGGTCCGGTTACGGGGAACTCGTCACAACTCGGAGTTTTGGCCTATTCCGGCTAGTTTTGTATGCTATTAGTCACTGAATTTGGGTCCCGGTGTGACCCGAACATTTCCGGAACCTCGGGGTCCGCTTACGGGGAACTCATCAAAACTCGCAGTTTTGGCCTATTCTGGCGAGTTTGTACGCTATTTCTCACTGATTTTGGGTCCCACTGCGATACGAACCTTTCGGGAACCCCGGGGTCCGGTTACGGGGAACTCGTCAAAACTCACAGTTTTGGCCTATTCCGGCCAGTTTTGTATGCTATTAGTCACTGATTATGGATCTCGATGTGATCCGAATGTTTCGGAACCCTTGGTCCGGTTACGGGGAACTCATCAAATCTTGCAGTTTTGACCTATTCCGGCTGGTTTTGTATGCTATTAGTCACTGATTTTGGGTCCCGCTGTGATCCGAACGTTTCCGGAACCTCGGGGTCCGGTTACGGGGAACTCGTCAAAACTCGCACTTGTGGCCTATTCCGGCCAGTTATTCTATCCTATTAGTCATTCATTTTGGGTCCCGATAAGATCGACACGTTTAGGGAACCCCGGGGTCCGGATATGCGGAACTCGTCAAAACTCGCAGTTTTACCCTATTCTCGTGAGTTTGTACGCTATTACTTACTAATTTTGGGTCCCCCTGCGACCCGAACGTTTTGGGAACCCCGGGGCCCAGTTATATGGAACTCGTCAAAACTCGCAGTCTTGGCCTGTACTGACCAGGTTTTTATGCTATTACTCACTGATTTTGGGTCCTCCTCCGATCCGAACGTGTCGGGAACCCCGTGGTCCCGTTACGGGGAACTCGTCAAAACTCGCAGTTCTAGCCTATTCTCGCCAGGTTTGTATGCTATTAGTCACTGATTTTGGGTCCTCCTGTGATCCGAACGTTTTGGGAACACCGGGGTTTGGTTACGAAGAACTCGTCAAATCTCGCAGTTTTGGCCTATTCCGGCAAGTTTTCTATGCTATTATTCACTGATTTTGGGCCCCGCAGTGATCCGAACGTTTTGGCAACCTCAGGGTCCGGTTGCTGGGAACTCGTCAAAACTAGCAGTTCTAGGCTAATCCCGCCAGTTTTCTATGCTATTACTCACTGATTTTTGGTCCCACTACGATCCGAACGTTTCGGAAACCCCGGGGTCCGGTTACGGGGAACTCGTCAAAATCACAATTTTGGCCTACTCCGGCCAGTTTTGTATCTATTAGTCACTGATTTTGGGTCCCGCTGTGATCCGAACATTTCGGAAACCACGAGGTTGAGTTACGGGTATCTCGTAAAACTCCTAGTTTTGGCCTATTGTGGCCAGTTTTCTATGCTATTAGTCATGGATTTTCGGTCCTCGTGCGATGTGAACTTTTCGGGAACCCCGGGGTCCGGTCATGGGGAACTCGTCAAAACTCAGAGTTTTGGCCTATTCCGGCTAGTTTTGTATGCTATTAGTCACTAATTTTGGGTCCCGCTGTGACCCGAACGTTTTCGGAACCTCGGGGTCCGCTTACGGGGACCTCGTCAAAACTCACAATTTTGGCCTACTCCGACCAGTTTTCTATCCTATTAGTCATTGATTTTGGGTCCCGATGCGATCCGAACGTTTAGGGAACCCTGGGGTCCGGTTACGGGGAACTCGTCAAAGCTCGTAGTTTTGGCCTATTCTGGCGAGTTTGGACGCTATTACTCACTGATTTTGGGTCCTGATGACCCACAAGTATAGGGGATCTATCATAGTCCTTTCGATAAGTAAGAGTGTTGAACGCAACGAGGAGCAGAAGGATCTGGCAAGTGGTTTTGAGCAAGGTATTCTGTGCAACCACTGAAATTATCGGTAACACATAGTTGTGTGGTAAGATGATTCGCAGTAAGTAGCAAGTAACAAAAGTAAGAATGGTGCAGCAAAGTGGCCCAATCCTTTTGTAGCAAGGGATAAGCCTCGACAAACTCTTATAGGAAGTAAAGCGCTCCCGAGGACACATGGGAATTTCTGTCCAGCTAGTTTTCATCATGTTCATATGATTCACGTTCGCTACTTTGATAGTTTGATATGTGGGTGGACCGGTGCTTGGGTGCTGCCCTTACTTGGACAAACCTCCCACTTATGATTAACCCCTCTCGCAAGCATCCGCAACTACGAAAGAAGAATTAAGACAAAGTCTAACCATAGCATTAAACTAGTGGATCCAAATCAGCCCCTTAGGAAGCAACACATAAACTAGGGTTTAAGCTTCTGTCACTCTAGCAACCCATCATCTACTTACTATTTCCCAATGCCTTCCTCTAGGCCCAAATAGTGGTGAAGTATTATGTAGTCGACGTTCACATAACACCACTAGAGGAAAAACAACATACAACGCATCAAAATATCAAACGAATACCAAATTCACATGACTACTTATAGCATGACTTATCCCATGTCCTCAGGAACAAAAGTAACTACTCACAAAGCATAATTATGTTCATGACCAGAGAGGTATCGAATAGCATCAAGGATCTGAACATATAATCTTCCACCGAGTAATCGAACTAGCATCAACTACAAAGAGTAATTAACACTACTAGCAACCTTACAAGTACCAATCGGAGTCGCGAGACGGAGATTGGTTACAAGAGATGAACTAGGGTTTGGAGATGAGATGGTGCTGATGAAGATGTTGATGGTGACGAGTCCCCTCCGATGAGAGGAGTGTTGGTGATGACGATGGCGACGATTTCCCCCCCGGGCAGGAAGTTTCCCCGGCAGGACGGCCGTGCCGGAGCTCTAGATTGGTTCTGCTCAAGTTCCGCCTCGTGGCGGCGGCGATTCCTCCCGAAAGCCTCCTCTTGATTTTTTCTGCAATGAAACCCTCCTTATAGCAAAAGAGGGGGGCCAGAGGGCCAACAGGGAGCCCACAAGCCCCCTAGGCGCGGCTAGGGGGGTAGGCCGCGCCTAGCAGGCTTGTGGCCTCCTGCTGGCTCCCCTCTGGTACTTCTTCGGCCCAGTATTTTTTATAAATTCCAAAATAAATCCTCGTTGATTTTCACGGATTTTGGAGTTGCGCAGAATAGGTATCTCAAACTTGCTCCTTTTTCAGGCCAGAATTCCAGCTGCCAGCATTCTCCCTCTTCATGTAAACCTTGCAAAATAAGAGAGAAAAGGCATAAGTATTGTACCGTGAAGTGTAATAACAGCCCACAAAGCGATAAATATCAACATGAAAGCATGATGCAAAATGGACGTATCAACTCCCCCAAACTTAAACCTCGCTTGTCCTCAAGCGAAAGCCGAGATCAATAAATATGCCCACATGTTTAGAGAGAGAGATGTCGACAAAACAAGATATGGACATGCAGGCATCATGCTCATAGTCAAAACAGCAATATCATCATATAATCTCTCATGCTAACGTGGCAATTCCTTCACAGAGTAAAGTATGGATCAAGAACCTTATTGAGAATTAACAACCAATAGCCTTTAGTCATTGAAGCAATTGCAATTTATCATAACATCGGAAAGAGTCAAATAAGATCTTGTAAAGCAAATCCACATACTCAACCGTCCTTTTGTCTTCTACAATTTCTACAACTCACGTGGTACTCATGAGATCAAAGTTTCAGTCGGACACAGAGAAAGATAGGGGCTTATAGTTTCGCCTCCCAACCATTTACCTCAAGGGTAATTTCAACAATAATAATTCATGAATACTTACCTCCAAGTTGACATATGAATATAGATCTTTCCATAGCATATGAAGTTAGCCAAGAAAAAGGCGGAATAAGGAAATGGTGTAGATCACCATGACTCTTTCAAGGGCAAAAAGTAAAGTTACAAGATAGGCCCTTCGCAGAGGGAAGCAGAGGTTGTAATGCGCTTTTGAGGTTTGGATGTGTGTCCTCTTAGTGTGAAGGCACGTCACTTTATATTGCCTCCTGTGAGAAAGAACTTTATTATGCAGTCTTTCGCTTTTATGTCTTCCTGATCACAGGTTCGTATAAAGCTTATTTTCCACATACTAATAGATCATACATATTTAGGGAGCAATTTTTATTGCTTGCACCGATGACAACTTACTTGAGGGATCTTCTTCAATCCATAGGTAGGTATGGTGGACTCTCATGGAAAAACTGGGTTGAAGGTTTATGGATGCACAAGTAGTACCTCTACTTGGTGCAGGAGTTTTGGCTGAAATGAGGTGGAAGCAATCGTCACATGCTAAGGGATCTCTAGTCATATAGTCATTGTTCGGAACCAAGCAAGCATAATTCATTATGTTGTCTTCCTTGTTCAACATCTACTTCTAAGCATGTAATAGTTTAGTGAGAGTTCACAATCATAGATGGTGTCAAAGATGATATATTTATATGTGAACCTCTCCTTCTTTATCACTTCCTATTAATTGCAACAATGACCAAGGTCGACGTTTGCCCACCCTTAACAAGTTTCAATCAACATTCTTTTTATATGTGAAGTCATCACTTCCCATAAGATCATTACATGATCTTTCATGCTTTTGTTCTTTTATCATTCTTTTCTTTTAGATCATGGCACGAAGCAAGGTGTCGGGGGGATAACCCCGGGGTAGGCTCATCGAGCCTTCTCCTTCATTTCCTACCCAAAGGGAATGACCAAGTACAGTTTCCCAAGGCCCAAGTCTTCTGGCCGGCTAGGCTGCGCCTGCCGGCTGGAGGACGAGGCGGCCAACTCTCTGGCCGGCTAGGCAGCCCCTACCGGCTAGAAGCAAGACGGCTACCTCTTCCTGGCCGTCTTGGCCAAGCCAGCCGGCTAGGAACGAGGCAGCCGTGCCCAAGCCGGCTAGCCAAGCTGGCTAGCCGACCAGGGATCTCAAGTCACATCAGATCGTAGGTCATGATGAGACCTTACGATTAAAGGTAGCTACGCGTCAGCAAAGGTACATGATTGGAGTGCCCGGCAGGTACGAGGTTCGGCGGCCACGCCGCTGACCTACCCCGGCTCTGATCCATCACCTAGCATAGTGTCGGACCGTCAAACTCCCACTCCATTACTGCACTCGGTGTGGGGAATAGTGGATGCGGTCGTACTATGTGCCCATGACGAATCTCGCTGGACGACGCTCGACGTACAACGCGTGCTCGACGTCAACCTTACGCGAGAGCTTCATTGGCCAGCCGGCGGGTCCCACTGCCAGACGAGACCAGCCAGCCGACGGGCCCCTCAAGCGACAAGACAAGACCCTCGTGGGCCCCCTGGTCAGCCGGCGAGGCTGCCAGCCGGGTCCCACTCTTGTACCCTTTATCCATATTGTAGGCCGGTGGGTTCGTCTATAAAACGCCCCGGTCACCCTCCATGCAGAGGGTCGGTCAAGTAACACTTCACAACCACCAACCACATAGAAAGAGGCAGAGACGAGTCGGCTTCTCCCCTCTTCCTCCTCCTCAACACAGCTAAAGGAGCAACCTTGTAATCCATCCATATACATCATACACTCCGGCAGGACTAGGGGTGTTATCTCTATGGAGAGCCCTGAACCTGGGTACATCGTGTGTTCCATGCTTGTACCAACCTCGTCCCCAGCGCCCTCCTTTGTCCCTTCGGTTCTCACCGACTTTAGCCTACCTATGGCATATGTTGTCAGTATTCACCGACATTTGGCGCCCACCGTGGGGCCGATCGCGGCATTGGCTGGCTTTACACGCTGAGCGGGGCCCCGCACCTACACCACCGGATGCATCGTGTCCAGATTGATGTGCATGCCTATGGAGCCCTCTTTCGATGAGGCAACACCGATGATGATCGACGTCCCCGTCCGCCATGCGGATTTGGACGAAGATTCCGATGATGAGGCGCTTCCCAGCGTCGTCGTCGCTGCTATGGAGAACCGCAACGTTCTCTTTAGCGACCTGCGTCTCAACGATGGTCCTCGCTACTTCGGCGAGGACTTCGACAAGGAGGCGCTATGCGCCAGCTTCAGCAGACTCTCTATGGTGAGATGCCTGCACATGACGTGTACCCCAGAAATGTACTCGTCTTTGACGGCCCTCCGCCATCGGTGGGATTCTTCACCCCGTACCATGTCGCCGCCGTCTCCAATGTCATGGAGGTGATGGTTATCGGTGCTGGCACCAGCACGGCTCATGGCAAGGCATAGGCGGACGCTGGTGAGACTGTTGCTGCCACTGCTGATGCTCTTGAGGATGCTATCGCTGGCCTCAAGACACCCATCGCTGCTTCTGCAAACCCTAACTACGCCCGAGCCTCACTAGAGGAGGCTCGCAAGCATATCTTGAAGGAGGGCATTGCCATCACCTCGGCAAAGCGTCGGATGGAGGCCACACAGTGCGAGTATAATTCCGCGTACGACCTCACTCTAATTTCTGAGGCTCCTAGCCGGCTTGGATTGGTCCACGGCCCCGGCCCATTCGTTGCTGAGATCCTAGGCGGCAACCAGCCCACCTACGAGACCCCTGCGGCCAACTTGCGAGCGGCGCAGGCGGCCATGGAAGAAATGACGAGCTTGGAGGGCGAGGAGCGCGCCTTCCAGGAGAAGCGGGTCAAGGATCTCCTTGACGCCGCCAACAAATAGCAGACTCGGCTTGACCCCGGTCAGGCCCAGTCAGAGTCTCCGGGACCCAACCCCGGAGCACGCCGCAACCCTAGCGGTCAACACCACGCGGAGGGATCTTCCTCGCATCGCACCTCCGGCCGGAGGGGCGAGGGAAGTCAAGACCGGCGCTCCTAGCGCCAGAACAAGCACACTTCGAGCAGGCATCACGGAGGCGACGAGAGCGATTCTGCATGTGAGGTTCCTCGCCCGGGGAGGACTCATGTATCCGGTTCGCGAGGTGCCTCTCCTCTCACTGCTCCGATCGGCGCTCGCACTCCCCAGGGTGACCAGGACGCCCACAGGCGCCTCATCACCCTGGCCCAGTCAGCCCTCCTGGAGGAGGACGGTCCCATCGGTTCGGCCTTCTTCGGCCCCCGGATCCGAGGGGAGCCATTTCCCCGAGGCTTCACCTTGCCTCGGGACACGCCCAAGTACAATAGCACTGCCAAGCCAAAGGACTAGCTGATCGACTACACCACAGCCATCGGCATTGCCAGGGGCAACAAGCGCGTACCAGTCCGCTACGTGCCACTCATGTTAGCCGGCTCAGCTCGGACTTGGCTTAACAGCCTTTCGGCGGGCAGCGTCAACTCCGGGGTGGACTTCGAGGAGGTGTTCATCCGCAACTTCACTGCACCTACAAGCGCCCTGACCGGCCTCGTGATCTGGCCATGTGCGTCCAAAGGCCCGACGAACCCCTTCGCGAGTACGTCACCCGGTGGACGGAGCTTCGCAACTCCTGTGAGGGGGTGCATGAGGTACATGCCATCCATTACTTCATCGACAGTTGCCGAGACAGCACCCTCCTCAAGCACAAGTTCATGTGCTCCGAGCCCACCTCTCTGGCGGTTCTCATGGCCAAGGCGGACAAGTACGCCACAGCCGACTCGGCGATGCACGTCAAGGTGACCGCCTCGGACAAGGCTGTCCCCACGCCGGCTACTCCCAAGCCGACTGGAGACGGTCGAGGAGGCCAGAACAACAACAAACGCAAGGCGGATCAGATGGATTCGTGCTCTAACAACAAGTTGGTAGCTAGTGTGGACGGCGAGACGTCGGCTCCTCAAGCCGGCCCTCAACGGAAGCATCCCAAAAGGAGCAACGCAAACTGGCTGCCCAAGCAGTCCTTCGAGCAACTGCTTGACTCCCCCTGCAAGATACATTCTGGGGCACAGCCGTCTAACTACACCCTTCGAGAGTGCAGCTTCGCACGCCGGCTGTCGCAAGGGGATGGTCTGCCGACTGCCCCAGGTGCGCAGGCTGCGCCCCACGCACCGGCTCCTGGTCCTGCTGCGGCTCCACCACCGCCGCCTCGCGACGACGGCCGCCTCCACGATGACTACCCCATCAAGACAGAGCATTCGTCGTGTTCACCAGTGAAGGCGATGACAAGCATAGCCTACGCCAGAGACGGCGCGAGGTGAATGCTACGGTTCCCCCGGTTCCCCAGTACATGCATTGGTCTGACAAACCAATCACATGGAGCCGGGTGGACCATCCTTCAGTGATGCCCAACCCGGGATCATACGCACTCGTCCTCGACCTCAACTTTGCCTCCAAGAGGCTCACCTGCCGGTTCTCCCGGGTGCTGGTCGATGGCGGCAGCAGCATCAACATCCTCTACCTCGACACTCTCCTCAAGCTCGGGCTCAAGGAGATGGATGTCCTGCCGACCAGCACTGTCTTCCATGGCATCGTTCCTGGGAAGTCCTGCTCGCCTATCGGCAAAATCCAGTTGGACGTCCTCTTCAGCGACAAGGCTCGCTTCCGCCGAGACTCCATATGGTTCGAGGTAGTGTACCTCAGCAGCCTGTATCACGCGCTGCTTGGCAGACCGGCTTTGGCCAAGTTCATGGCTATACCGCACTATGCCTACCTGAAGATGAAGATGACGGGTCCAAAGGGTATCATCAATATTGCTGGCGACTACAAGAAGTCACTCGAGTGCACCCAAGATAGCAGTCGCCTCGCCGATGCCCTGGTGATCGTTGAGGAGAAGCAGCAGATCGACCGGCTCGTGGCCTAGGCTACCGAGCAGCCGGCGATTCCTTCTCCTCCGTCCCAGTCGGCCGGCGAGGGCTCCTTCAAGCTGTCTAAAGAGACCAAGCAGGTCCCACTCGACCCTACCAACCCCAAGCAATGCGTCACCATCGGGGCTGGCCTCAGCACCAAATAGGAAGGCGAGCTCGTCCACTACCTCCGTGAGAATTGGGACATCTTCGCATGGTCTCCCGAGGACATGCCAGGTGTTCCGAGGAAGTACGCCGAGCACAAACTTCACGTGCGACCGGATGGAAAGCCGGTGAAACAACCTTTGCGCCGCTTCGCCGAGGGGAAGCGGCGCAGCATTGGAGAAGAGATTACCCGGCTCCTTGCAGCCGGCTTCATCTTGGAGGTTTTCCACCCAAACTGGTTAGCTAATCCAGTCCTGGTGCTGAAAAAGAACAACACCTGGCGAATGTGTAGCGACTACACTAGCGTGAATAAGGCCTATCCGAAAGACCCTTTCGCGTTGCCTAGGATAGATCAAGTGATCGACTCCACTCCAGGCTGCGAGCTGCTGTCGTTTCTGGATGCTTATTCAGGCTACCATCAAATCAAGCTGGATCCAGCTGATCGCCTAAAGACCTCCTTCATCACGCCCATTGGGGCCTACTACTACACCACCATCACGTTTGGTCTGAAGAACGCTGGTGCGACATTCCAACGCTGCATGCAGCAGTGCCTACTGCCACAGATCGGCAGAAACATCCACGTCTATGTGGATGACATCGTTGTCAAGACGAAGCAGCACTTCAGCCTCCTCGACGATCTGCGGGAGACGTTCGCCAACTTGCGCGAGTACAAGATCCGGCTCAACTCGGAGAAGTGGGTCTTTGGGGTTCCAGGAGGCAAACTCTTGGGGTTCTTCATGTCCGCTCGTGGCATCGAGGCGAACCCCAAGAAGACCGGGACCATCAAGCGGATGGTGTGGCCGGCGTGAATCCTAGACGTCCACAAGTTCGCCGGCAGCTTGGCGTCCCTTAGCCGGTTCGTCAGCCGGCTCGGCAAGAAGGCCATTCCACTCTACGAGCTCATGAAGAAGAGGATGAAATTTGAGTGGAACGACCAGGCAGATGAAGCCTTCCACGACCTCAAGCGGGTCATCTCGAGCCTGCCAATCGTGGCAGCGCCGGCTGAAAGGGAACCCATACTCATATACATTGCTGCGACCACTCGCGTGGTCAGTGTAGTGTTGGTAGTTCAACGCAAGGAGGAGGGCAAGGTACTGTTAGTACATCACCCTGTCTACTACCTCAGCGAGGTCTTGTCCGCCTCCAAGGAGAACTATCCCCACTACCAAATAATGTGTTATGGTGTTTACCTTGCTGCAAAGAAGTTGAAGCAATACTTCCAAGAGCATGCTATCACTGTGGTGAGCACTACTCCACTTTCAGAAATCATGGGCAACCGTGATGCAACGGGCAGGATCGCCAAGTGGTCCATCGCCATGGTGGATCACGATATCCGCTACGAGCCCCGCACCACCATCAAATCTCAGGTGGTGGCCGACTTCTTAGTCGACTGGGCCGAAACCCAGTTCGAGCCGCCGCCTCCAGACTCTATGCATTGGCAGATGCACTTCGACGGCTCAAAGATGCGGACTGGTCTGGGAGTCGGCATTGGCCTGACGTCTCCGAAAGGAGACCAACTCAAGTATGCTCTCCAAATCCACTTTGCCGCGTCCAACAACGTCGCCGAGTACGAAGCACTGGCTCACGACATCCGGCTCACCAAGGAGATTGGCATCCGGCGGCTCATATACTTCGGCGACTCAGACTTGGTGGTGCAACAAGTTTCTGGCGAATGGGAAGCCAGGGATGCCAACATGGCAAGCTATCGCTTCCTCATCCAACAACTTAGCGGTCCCTTCGAGGGCTGCGAGTTCCACCATGTTCCCAGAGCAGACAACGAGGTGGCTAATACACTGGCCAAAATTGGCTCCATGAGACAGGCTATCCCAGCCGGCGTTTCCCTCGAGCAACTACATAAGCCGTCTATCAGGCCGTCTCCAGAGTCGGCATCGATCTTCGTGACGGCTGATTCTACGGTGCAAGCGCTGTCGGCTCCACCAGCTACGTCAGCTACTGATACGTCCATTTTGCATCATGCTTTCATGTTGATATTTATCGCTTTATGGACTGTTATTATACTTTGTGGAACCTAACTTATGCCTTTTCTCCCTTATTTTGCAAGGTTTATTTGAAGAGGGAGAATACCGGCAGCTGGAATTCTGGACTGGAAAAGGAGCAAGTCTGAGTGCTCTATTCTGCGCAACTCCAAATGCCGTGAAAATCAACGTGGATTTTTTTGGATTTTATAAAAAATACTGGGCGAAAGAAGTGTCAGAGGGGAGCAACCAGTGGCCCACAAGCCTCGTTGTTGCGGCCTACCCCCTGGCCGCGGCAACAGGGCTTGTGGGCACCCTGGCGGCCCACATGCCCCCTCTTTAGCTATATGAAGGGTTTCGTTCCAGAAAAAATAATTCAAGAGCTTTTTCGTGGTTTCACCGCCGCCACGAGGCGGAACTAGAGTAGATCCAATCTAGAGCTCCGGCAGGACGATCCTGCCGGGGAAACTTCCCTCCCGGAGGGGGAAATCGTCGCCTTCGTCATCACCAACACTCCTCTCGTCGGAGGGGAGGCATCTTCATCAACATCTTCATCAACACCATCTCCTCTCCAATCCCTAGTTCATCCCTTGTAACCAATCTCCGTCTCGCGACTCCGATTGGTACTTGTAAGGTTGCTAGTAGTGTTGATTACTATTTGTAGTTGATGCTAGTTGGATTACTTGGTGTAAGAGTTTATGTTCAGATCCTTGATGCTATTCATTACACCTCAGATCATGATTATGATTATGCTTTGTGAGTAGTTACTTTTGGTCCTGAGGACATGGGATAAGTCATGATAATAATAGTCATGTGAGTTTGGTATTCGTTCGGTATTTTGATATGTTGTATGTTGTCTTTTCCTCTAGTGGTGTTATGTGAACGTCGACTACATAACACTTCACCATATTTGGGCCTAGAGGAAGGCACTGGGAGTAGTAAGTAGATGATGGGTTGCTGGAGTGAAAGAAGCTTAAACCCCAGTCTATACGTTGCTTCGTAAGGGGCTGATTTGGATCCACTAGTTTAATGCTATGGTTAGACGTAGTCTTAATTCTTCTTTCTTAGTTGCGGATGCTTGCGAGAGGGGTTAACCATAAGTGGGATGCTTGTCCAAGTAAGGGCAGTACCCAAGCGCCAGTCCACCCACATATCAAACTATCAAAGTAACGAACGCGAATCATATGAACATGATGAAAATAGAATGACAGAAATTCCCGTGTGTCCTCGGGAGCGCTTTTCCTCTTATAAGACTTTTTTCAGGCTTGTCCCTTGCTACAAAATGGATTGGGCCACTTGCTGCACCGTTGCTACTACTTGTTACTTGTTACTTTTCGCTTGCTACGATTCACCTGACTACACCATCACTTGTTACCGCTACTTTCGGTGCTTGCAGTTATTACCTTGCTGAAAACCGTTTATGAGAGCCTTCTCCTCCTCGTTGGGTTTGACACTCTTACTTATCGAAAGGACTACGATTGATCCCCTATACTTGTGGGTCATCAAGACTCTTTTCTGGCGCCGTTGCCGGGGAGGAAGCACCTTTGGTAAGTGGAATTTGGTAAGGAAACATTTATATACTGTGCTGAAATTCGTTGTCACTTGTCACTATGGAAACTGTTCCTTTGAGGAGTTTGTTCGGAGTATCTTCACCACGAACAGAAGCATGAGGAGTTGTTCCTCAACCTGAGGTACCTACTCAAAATATCTTTTATGAAATCCCTTCGGGTATGCTTGAGAAACTGCTCGTTAATCCTTTTACAGGAGATGGGTCTTCACATCCAGACTTGCATCTAATCTATGTAGATTTAGTTTGTGGTTTATTTAAGCTTGCAGGTTTGCCCGAGGATGAGGTAAATAAGAAAGTCTTTCCTTTATCTTTGAAGGATAAGGCGTTGACATGGTATAGGCTATGTGATGATATTGGATCATGGGACTACAATCGGTTGAAATTGGAATTTCATCAAAAGTTCTATCATATGCATTTAGTACATCGTGATCGGAATTATATTTATAACTTTTGGCCTCGTGACAGGGAAAGCATAGCTCAAGCTTGGGGGAGGCTTAAATCGATGCTATATTCATGCCCCAATCATGAGCTCTCGAGAGAAATTATCACTCAGAACTTTTATGCTCGGCTTTCCCATGAAGATCTTACCATGCTTGACACTTTTTGTACCGGTTCTTTTATGAAGAAGGATATTGACCACAAGTGGAATTTATTGGAAAGAATCAAACGTAACTCTGAATATTGGTAGCTGGAAGAAGGTAAGGAGACAGGTATGAATTACCAGTTTGATTACGTTAAATCATTCGTTGAAACAAACACTTCTAGAGATTTTAGCGCTAAGTATGGACTTGACTCTGAGATAGTAGCTTCTCTATGTGAAACTTTTGCTGCTCATGTTAATCTTCCCAAACAGAAGTGGTTTAAATATCATCCTCCTATAGAAAGCAACATAGCCAAAACCAATTTAGTTGAGGAGAAAGTCATTGCTTTTATTGATCCTGTTGTTCCTTGTGCCTACGTTGAGAAACCACCTTACCCTGCAAGGATAAAGGATTATTCTAAAGCTCCAACTGTGATACGTAGGGGTTACATTAGACCACTTGCACCCCTGAGGAAATTAGAGTTGAACCTAGTGTTGCTATTATCAAAGATCTCTTAGCCAAAGACATAGATGGGCATGTTATCAAATTCTTTGAGGACTCTGCTAGAATTGCTAAACCTCACACGAAAGACCAATAAGGACCTGTAGTTGGCCTACCCGTTGTTTCTGTCAAGATAGGAGACCACTGTTACCATGGTTTATGTGATATTGGTGCTAGTGTTAGTGCAATACCCCGTTCCCTATATGATGAAATCATATATGAGATTGCACCTGCTGAGTTAGAACCCATTGATGTCACTATTACGCTAGCTAATAGAGACACTACGTGCCCTCTGGGAATTGTGAGAGACTTAGAAGTCCTGTGTGGTAAGACGAAGTATCCTACCGATTTCCTCGTCCTTGGTACTGCACAAGATAGCTTTTGTCCCATAATAATTGGTAGACCCTTTCTCAACACTGTCAATGCTCACATTGATTGCATTAAACAGACTGTCACTGTTAGTTTCGAGGGTGTGTCTCATGAATTTAACTTCTCCAAGTTTGGAAGACAACCTCATGAAAAAGAGTCGTCTGGTAGGGATGAAATCATTGCTCTTGCCTCTATTGCCGTACCTCCTACGGATCCTTTAGAGCAATATATGCTTGAGCATGAAAATGATATGCATATGGAAGAAAGAAATGAGATAGATAAAATTGTCTTAGAACAATATCCTATTCTCGAGAATAATCTGCCTGTTGAACTGCTTCGGGATCCTCCCCCACCAAAGGGTGATCCTGTGTTCGAGCTGAAACAGTTACCACATACTCTTAAGTATGCTTATCTTGATGAGAAGGAGATATATCCTGTTATTATTAGCGCTCACCTCTTGAATCACGAAGAGAAGAAGTTATTAAAAACTTTGAGGAAGCACCGTGAGTGTCATGGGTATAAGTCTGACAGTAGATGTGTAGGGTATGAAAGGATCGGCAGAGCCTTAGCTACGGCGAGGTTGTATGAGTTCAGGCCACTCTACGGTGGTGGTAAAAGCCCTACGTCTCAGTGCTCTTGGGAGCTTGTTGTCGAGTGGAATGTCGATTACAGTGAATTGCTAACCCCTGCACCAGTGGAGAAGGGCGACTTATATAGAGTGCGTTGCCCTTCACAACGGTTTGGTGCACAGGGGTGGAGTAGTGGTGATTAAATGTCTATGTTACAGGTAACGTATGCCTTAAATGCTAATAAAGGTACATGAAAGCGTATGACCGTTGCCCTCCAGGGGGGTTACGATATACAGAGTGGAATCCAGTCGGTATGTTTGATACGCTCCGAATGCTCATTTCCGACTGGATGATGGAGGAATCGTCACCGACTGGATGAAGGGAAGTCCTTAATTCAGTCGGAACTGACTAAGGGCCTTGTCCCTTATGAAGGGTAGTCCTTGGGTAGGACATATAGGGCAGGCCTATGACCCTACCCTAGGACTATAACCCCATCATTAGTCCCCGAATGGATCGGGGTTGGAACGACGGAGCAATGCTTGGAGTACGGATCCGACTGGCATGGATATGACTTTGGCGTTGTTTGCCTCGATCCATTTTATCCTCTTGACCAGTGATCCGAGTGTATATATCTGTGAAACGAACCGCCAGTAACCGAGTGCTTCCGTGGAATCTTTTGACGTGACCGGTCAACTGACAGCGGCGGATTTTCTGGGATCCTCAAATTTCGGTTGCCGCGCGCTCAGCGGGGATGACGACATCGTCATCGAGTAGTATCTTCCGCCTCGATTTCCGCACCGTCATTGCCTCCACTCATATCGCAACAACCGGTCGGGGGATAAGATTTCGGGGCCACCTGCTAGTGACCCAGTCGGAACCTTATTTAAACCTCCTCGGCGAGGGTTTCTCGTTGCACTCGCCAGATAACTCGCACTCGCCCCGCTTCTCCCGTGACTTCCTGCGCATCCCAAGCTCCTTCCTTCCCCTCCTCCCCTGCGGATCTGCAGCCTCTACCATGACAAAGGGGCAGATGACCAAGCTCGAGGCGCAGAAGAAGAAGAAGGCGGCGGCTCCTGCTCAGCGGCGGCAGCGAGCACTGCTAGCGGGTTGGATCCAGGGGGATTTCCTCCCCTCCACGGTGATGAAAGAGGACATGCTGGAGCTGGTGGAGCAAGGCATGATCGAGCACAAGACGTGGAGGTTGCCGACGGAGGGCGAGACGGAGTCGGCGCCCCAGGAGGGGGAGCGCGTCTTGCTGCTCAGTCACGTGCACCGAGGCTTCTCTCTACCTCCTCATCCGTTCTTCAGAGGTATAATGAACCACTTCAGGGCGCACCTCCACCATTTTCCTCCCAACGCAATAGCTCATCTCTCTGCCTTCGTCGTGCTGTGCGAGTGTTCTATCGGCTGCCCTCCCCATTGGGGGCTCTTTAAGCACATCTTCTCTGCTAGATCTCAAACCATCAAAAGACTTAGCCAGTCGGACGACAAAACTCACCTCTTCCAGCTCTGCGGAGGCTTAGGCTTCCAAAAGAAAAGTAAAAGTAGCTATCCCGCTCTTCAGTTGTCCGAATCTGTCAGGAACTGGCAGTCGACTTGGTTCTACTGCGAGGACGTTGCTTGCCCGAATGCCGCAACTGGACTGCCACCTTTTAGCCTAGACCGACCGGCTCCGCCTAGGCAGCTTGCGCTCACGAAGATGGAGAAGATCCAGATCCACACTCTGATCGATGCGTTGGTAGAGGTCGTCTGAAAGGGGGTCACTAGCATAGACTTGCTGGAGATTTTTCTGGGTAGGCGTATCCATCCTTTGCAAGCTCGACACCACGCCATGTGGCACTACACGGGGCCTGAGGATTCCACTCGGACTAACCCCCAGTGCGTGACTGGGCAGCTTGTGACGTCGTGGGTTCGCAACATCACAGGCGCCTGCGATAACCCCAGAGGAGCCCGGCGAGTGAAGCCCTTCCACGCGGACAACCCTCCTCCGAATGAGGTGAGTATAACTTGTCGAGTGCACACAGTTGTCTTAGATTTATCGCTTTTTCTTGTATCACTGTCTGAAGTCTGATGTTGTTGACTGTATTTCGTGGAGGCGTGGACCAACTGGTTTTCTCCTGTCTCGAACGGGAATCCGGCTGAGGAAGAGGAAGGCAGCCAGGAGGGCAGCATGGAGAGTGTAGAGTATGTCTCCGACAGTGGGGAGACGGAGGAGGAGTCCGAACAAGAAGAGGGGGAAGATGAGGAACAGAACTCGCCACCCCGACCACCAGAGCCTCGAACTAAACGCCCCCACGAACCCGTGGCTCCGTCGGTTCCTCCAGCGGCCTCGAGTGCCCCGCCAGCTCCTCGTGTGGTTCCGAGTGCTCAGAGCACAAAGAGGACTAGGGATTGTGCTGCTGAGCTCGCGGGCCAGCCCTCTAAGGTGGCCAAACCGAGTGGATCCAAGCCTCGGAAGGCTTTGCCGCGGATGAGGATCGCCGTTCCCGTCGCCTCAGCGTAAGTGTATTGTTCTTCTATCTTCTTCCAGTATGTGATTGAACTCATGCTTATTGGTCGAGTGAATTTTACTCGACAGAGCTGCCACCTCTGCCACTTCTCTGCCACGCCAGGGGGACAATCCCATGGATACGGACAATGTTGTCACATCCCAGCAAGGTACGTCGTGGCGACTCCGAGAGCTTACATTATTGTTTCACGAATTCTGTCTTTGGTCTTGCCTTTTTTCCTGTGGTCTCACGTCGTTCGGTCAGGCTTCCTTCAGAGGTGATTCATGTGGAGGAGGACGACCAGAAGAGGTCCGAGCAAGCTGCGGTGCCTGTCCTTGAGGCTGTTCCACCTGTTACTACTCCCGCCATGGACGCGCCGCCAACCGAGACGATGCCGTCGACTGAAACGACGCTTATCGCTGCTGAACCGACTCGAGCAGGACTTGGGATGCCCAAGGAGTCTCTTGTGGTTCCAGGTCCGTCGACTGTCCAGTACGACGCCCAGCGCCTCCCGGAAGATCAGGTGGGAGCTGCCAAGGGGGCCATGGTGCAGGCGGAGTTGATGGCGGGTGATGCCAAGAGAGCGTACGACTCCATCGCGTCTGTGTACAAGCGAAGCTTGGAACTCCGGGACGATATCGAGTAAGTGGGCTAGTAAGTATTTGCTTTCCCCTTGTAACCCACTTGGTGTTTAAGCCAGATACTCGGATACAGAATGAGTAGTTTGCGGTGGGTTCACTCTTAGTGAACCCAGTGGGTGTAGTCCCCGAGACTTCTGTCGAGTGCTTGCCCCGGCAGTTGTCTTTATATAAATTTTCTTTAACTTGATCAGATCAAAACTAATCTATTCGAATGTTACCGATGGGGGCATTCCGAGTGCACCTACTGGATTAGTCCCCGAGAGTAATTTTACTCAGGTCGGGTAGTAGTAGCCTCATAGGCTTGTTTTTTGTTATATATCTAAATAGGGCGGACCTGTTTGAGCTTCATGCTAGTGGGGTCACTCTTAGTGAACCCACTGGGTGTAGTCCCCGAGACCGCTGTCGACTGCTTGCGTCGGCAGGGGTCTGAAGAACTTCGAGTTTGTATTGTTGTCCTTGTTGAATTTGTCTGATCGTATCTTCGCGCTGACTTGCAGAAGACTTGCGAGATGGGATCAACGTACAACACTCTGAAAGCTGAAAAGATTCAGTTTGCTGCGGAACTGGATGCAGCAATGCTTGCCTTGGCTGGTCTGAAGGGTGTTCTGACTGAACGAGAGAAGTCCTTGGAGGAGTCCCGTGAGGTAAACAAGGCATTGGTGGCCGAAATGGAGAAAATGGGGAAACAAAGAACCGAGCTGATGGGACAGATGCAGGTGATGAACAGGCGGTGCATAGCACAGGAGAAGTACGTCAGTGACTGGGCAAGGAAGATGATTGTGCTTCTCGGTGGTAAGTTCTGTTTTTCCGAGTGCTTCTTGACTGTGTATTTCATTCTGCGCTTACTTTTTGCTCGTCTTGTCTTTGCAGATTTTTGCATGGACGCTGAGGCTGAAGCAACTGACGTTGAGCGGTCGGTTCTTCCGAACGTTCCACTCGGCGAGGACGCCAATCGAGACATGCTCCGAGCGCACATTCGCCTGGGCAAAGTGGGACCTTTCATCGGTCGACTGAGAGAGGTCGTCGGCCGAATCGACAAGGAGCTGTAGCCCGAAGACGAGTCTCGGCAAGAGATGGAAGGGTTGATGACTCGGCTGGAGGAGGTCCCGAACCGAGTGCAGGCGTGGCAGAAATCTGCGGCTCGCTGTGGTGCGGACGTGGCGCTGTCGCTGGTCCGAGTGGACTACAAGGAGGCTCACGAAGAGAAGCTGAAGGCGTTGCAAGTCGCCAACACCAAAAAGCTTCGATTCAAAGATTTCATGGAGACCTTCCTTGAGAGCGCCACTCGCATCTCAGACGGGATCGACCTCGACACTTTCGTGGAGCCTGCTAGTCCCAGTGCCAGTCCTGACGACTCTTGAGAAAACTTTTACCTCGGTATGCCGAGTGTTAGTTGTATGAAACTTTGGCCACTTTTGTTGGCCATCACATTCGTGGTTCGGTGTGGATAAGCTTGATCTACACCGAACCAACTATCTTTAGACGAACTTTGAATTTGAATCGAATCTTTTGCTCTTCCTTTGCCAAAGAGTTGTTGACACGATTTTGGTTCATGGTTTTTGTTTGGCGTTTCTTGGTGAAGCCAATGGCAGACATGCGGAGCATGTAATTGTCAGTTGTCTTGACATCTGCATGAGCCTCACTGAGGGTCTGCTGAGTCTCCGAGTGGATCTGTAGGATACACTCGAAGGCAATTGTGTACTTAGGCGATTCGTGATCACGGCTAAGTCTTCGAGTGCGACTGTAAGGTCGTACTCGGAGCGAGTTGTTACTCATGTAATTGTCAGTTGTCTTGACATCTACATGCGCCTCAATGAGGTTCTGCTACTCATGTAATTGTCAGTTGTCTTGACATCTACATGAGCTTCAATGAGGGTCTGCTAAGCCTACGAGTGGATCTGTAAGATACACTCAAAGGAAGCTTTCTATTTAGGTGATTCTTGATCGCAGGCAAGTCCCCGAGTGCGACATTTAGTGCACATTCGGAGAAAGTTAGTACTTAGGCGATTCTGGATCGCGTCTAAGTCCCCGAGTGCGACGTTTAGTGCACACTCGGAGAAAGTTTGTACTTAGGCAATTCTTGATTGCAGCTAAGTCTCCGAGTGCGACGTTTAGTGCACACTCGGAGAAAGTTTGTACTTAGGCGATTCTTGATCGCAGCTAAGTCCCCGAGTGCGACATTTAGTGCACATTCGGAAAAAATTTGTACTTAGGCGATTCTTGATCGTAGCTAAGTCCCTGAGTGCGACGTTTAGTGCACACTCGGAGAAAGTTTGTACTTAGGCGATTCTGGATCGCAGCTAAGTCCCCGAGTGCGACGTTTAGTGCACACTCGGAGAAAGTTTGTACTTAGGCGATTCTTAATCGCAGCTAAGTCTCCGAGTGCGACGTTTAGTGCACACTTGGAGAAAGTTTGTACTTAGGCAATTCTTGATCACAGCTAAGTCCCTGAGTGCGACATTTAGTGCACACTCGGAGAAAATTTGTACTTAGGCGATTCTTGATCGCAGCTAAGTCCCCGAGTGCGACGTTTACTGCACACTCAGAGAAAGTTTGTACTTAGGCGATTCTGGATCGCAACTAAGTCCCGAGTGCGACGTTTAGTGCACACTCGGAGAAAGTTTGTACTTAGGCGACTCTTGATCGCAGCTAAGTCCCCGAGTGCGACGTTTAGTGCACACTCGGAGAAAGTAGTACTTAGGCGACTCTGGATCGCAGCTATGTTTTTTTTTGAGATCGGAGTCTGCGACCGCGGATGAATTTTGAATCTGCAAAGACTCAATCTGCTTTGTATTACTTCAACGATACTTGTTCTTTACATTGCTTCAGTCGACGGTCACGTGTAGAAGCGCTTCAGGAGATCTCCGTTCCATGCTCGCGGCTCATCCGTTTCCCTATCGAGGTTGTAGAGTCGATATGCTCCGTTGTTCAGCACCTTGGAGACGATGAAGGGTCCTTCCCAGGTGGGAGCCAACTTGTGAGGTCTCTGCTGATCCACTCGGAGCACCAGGTCGCTTGCTTGGAATGTACGACTTTTGACGTGTCGCGCGTGAAAGCGCCGCAGATCTTGTTGATAAATGGTTGAGCGAGTCAGTGCCACCTCGCGCTCCTCCTCTAGAAGATCCACTCCGTCTTGCCTTGCTTGCTCTGCTTCAGCTTCGGAGAAGAGTTCAACTCGTGGAGCGTTGTGAAGCAAGTCACTCGGAAGGACTGCCTCTGCTCCGTAAAGGAGGAAGAAAGGGGATAGCCCTGTAGATCTATTTGGGGTTGTGCGGAGACCCCAAAGCACCGAAGGTAGCTCGGTGACCCATGCGCCAGCGGCATGTCCCACTTCTCGCAGGAGTCGAGGCTTCAAACCTTGCAGAATAAGTCCATTCGCCCGCTCTGCTTGCCCGTTTGTTTGGGGATGTGCCACAGATGCAAAATCCAGTCGGATACATTGGCCTGTACAGAAACCTTTGAATTTGTCCGAGTCAAAGTTTGTTCCATTGTCAGTGATTATGCTGTGAGGTACCCCGAATCTGGAGATGATGTCCCTGACAAACTTGATGGACGTAAGGGCGTCGAGCTTCTTGATGGGCTTGGCTTCAATCCACTTTGTGAACTTGTCGACTGCCACCAACAGATGTGTGAATCCCCCTTGGCCTGTCCTGAATGGACCGACTGTATCTAATCCCCATACTGCAAACGGCCAAACAAGAGGGATTGTCTTCAACGCAGATGTTGGCTTGTGGGACTTGTTAGAGTAGAACTGACAGCCTTCACATCGGTCGACCATATCTTTCGCCATTTCATTCGCCTGCAGCCCGAAGAAGCAAGCTCTGAATGCTTTGGCGACGATTGCCCTTGAGGAGGCATGATGACCGCAGGTTCCCGAGTGAATTTCTTCCAGGATTAACTGTCCCTCCTCAGGGGAGATGCATCGTTGAAGGACGCCTGAAACGCTTTCCTTGTACAACTGGCCATCAATGACAGTGAACGACTTTGACCCGCGGACAATCTGTCTGGCTTGGACTTCGTCTTCTCATAATTCTTGCCTCAGGATGTATGCAATGAACGACACAGTCCAATCGGGGATGATAGCAAGAATCTCCATGATCAAATCAACCACAACGGGGACTTCGACTTCAGTCGGATCTATCGAGCTCATTGGTTGTACTGGTTCCTCCGTGAAAGGATCTTCTTTAACTGAGGGAAGGTGAAGGTGCTCGAGGCAGACGTCACTCGGGACTGGTCTCCGAGTGGATCCGAGTTTCGCCAATTCATCAGCTGCTTGGTTTTTCAGTCGCGGAACATGGTGGAGTTCCAGACCTTCAAACTTTTTCTCGAGCTTCCTCACCGCATTGTATTATGTGGTCATGGTGGGATTCCTGACGTCCCACTCCTTCATCACTTGATTAACCACCAAATCCGAATCGCCATAGACCATCAGGCGACGGACGCCGAGTGCGATGGCCATGCGCAGTCCATAAAGGAGAGCTTCATACTCTGCCTCGTTGTTGGAGGAATCAAAGTGTATTTGCAACACATACTTGAGTTTGTCACCTTTTGGCGATATGATCACAACGCCAGCGCCGGAGCCATTCAACATCTTGGACCCATCGAAGAACATTGTCCAATGAGCCGAGTAGATGTGGGTCGGTTGCTGTTGTTCTACCCATTCTTCTATGAAGTCAGCCAGAGCTTGAGACTTTATAGCTTTCTTGGCCTCGAACTTGATGTCGCAGTATAACATCTCCATTGCCCACTTCGCCACTCGGCCCGATGCGTCCCGATTGTGTAGGATTTCCGACAACGGAGCATCAGAAACGACGGACACCGAGTGGTCTTGAAAATAATGAGCCACCTTCTTCGCAGTCATGTAAATCCCGTAGATAAGTTTTTGATAATGGGGATACCTCCGCTTGGAAGGAGTCAGGACTTAGGAGACATAATACACTGGCCGCTGAACCTTGTATGCTTTGCCTTCTTCTTCCCGTTCGACTGTGAGAACAGTGCTGACGACTTGATTTGTAGCCGCGATGTACAGAAGAAGGGGTTCTTTACTGAGCGGAGCAGTAAGAACCGGTTGGGTGGAAAGTAGGACTTTGAGGTCGTCGAATGCGATTTGGGCTTCGTCTGTCCACTCGAACGTATCTGATTTCTTAATGAGTCGGTACAGAGGAAGTGCCTTCTCGCCGAGTCGACTGATAAACCTGCTCAAAGCCGCTAGGCAACCTGTGAGTCTTTGAACATCGTGTATTCTGACCGGCCGCTCCATTCGGACGATGGTCTCAATCTTTTCGGGGTTGACATCGATCCCTCGTTCAGAAACGAAGAAACCGAATAACTTTCCGCTGGGAACGCCGAATGAACACTTGGCTGGGTTGAGCTTGATATCGTACCTACGAAGGTTGGCGAATGTTTCTGCCAAGTCAGTCAGCAGGTCGGAACCTTTGCGTGACTTGATTACGATATCATCCATATACGCCTCCACATTCTGACCGATCTGGTCGAGGAGGCATTTTTGGATCATGTGCATAAAGGTTGCTCCTGCATTCTTCAAACCAAATGGCATAGTGATGTAGCAGAAGCACCCGAATGGGGGTGATCAAGGCTGTTTTTAATTCATCGGGGCCATACAGACGGATCTGATGATAGCCCGAGTAGGCATCAAGGAATGACAACCGCTCGCAACCCGCAGTCGAATCGACAATTTGATCGATGCGGGGGAGCGGAAAATGGTCTTTCGGGCAGACCTTATTGAGATGATCGAAGTCGATGCAGATTCGGAGCTACTTGTATTTCTTGGGCACCATGACAACATGGGCGAGCCACTCGGAGTGGTGTACCTTGCAAATGAAGTTGGCTGCCAAAAGTTTAGCCACCTCTTCTCCGATTGCCTTCCTCTTGTGCGTGGTGGACCGACGCAGGCGTTCTCGGACAGGCCGAGCGGCGGGATCCACCTGCAGTCGGTGCTCAGCAAACTCCTTGGGTACACCTGGCATGTCAGCGGGCTTCGATGCGAAGATGTCCCAGTTCTCACGGAGGAATTGGATGAGCTTGGCTTCCTATTTAGGATCGAGGGTGGTGGAGATGTTCGTCGGGGCAGCGGTGTCGTCCGTCGGGTGGATGCTGACCTTCTTCATCTCTCCCGCCGACTGGAATGCGGACTCCGAAGCTGGCTTCTTCAAACGCATCAAGTCAGCGGGGTCGACTGTCTTCTTGTACTCATCAAGCTCGAGGACAGCCATCTCCTGATTGGCGATCCTCGATCCCTGCTGCAGACACTCCTCGGCCCGCTGCCGATTGCCTGTGATAGTGATCACACCTTTTGGGCCTGGCATCTTTAGCTTCAGGTACACATTACATGGGCGGGCCATGAAACGCGCATACGCCGGGCGGCCCAGAATTGCGTGGTACGCACTCTGGAAGTCCACCACCTCGAACGTCAGCTTTTCCTTGCGGAAATTCTTGTCGGACCGAAGACGACATCCAACGCTATCTGGCCGAGTGACTTGGCCTTTCGTCCAGGGACGACTCCATGGAACTGCATGCTCCTCTCGCTAAGTTTGGACATCGGAATGCCCATCCCCTTGAGAGTGTCAGCGTACATGATGTTCAAGCCACTGCCGCCGTCCATGAGGACTTTGCGCAGTCGGACTCCTTCCACCACCGGGTCGACGACCAGAGCCTGCCTCCCTGGGGTGGGTACGTGCGCTGGATGATCCGACTGGTCAAAGGTGATCGCAGTCTGAGACCATTTGAGGAACGTAGGGTTGGCCGGCGTGGCCATGTTCACCTCTCAGTTCACCAGCTTCAGTCGACTCTTGCTCTCAACGTCAGCAAAAATCATCAGTGTTGCATGGACTTGGGGGAAAGGATCCTCCTTATCCTCCTCATCCTGTTCATTGTCCTTTTCACTCGGCTGTCCTTCGCCGAACCCCTGGATCAGGAGGCGACATTGCCGAGTGGTATGCTTCGGATATATGGCGTTGCCCTCTTCATCCATCTTCGTGTGAATTGGACATGGATGGTCCAGGATGGGGTTTCCGAACTGCTTCTTCTTGGGGGTGAACTGAGCCTTCCCCTTGCCCTTGAACTTGGCATTGGTAACGGCTGCGGCCTCTGCCTGCGGAGTGGACGGAGCTTTCTGCTTCTGCTTCCAAGTGTTGTTCCCATCTCCATCGGCGACTGCTTTGTGCTTGCCGCTACGAATGCGGTCCTCTTCTTCGCCATTTGCATAGCGTGCCGCTATCTCCATCATCTTACTCATGGAGATGTCGCCTGTTCGACCAAACTTCAGTTACAAATCTCTGTACCGCACGCCTGCCTTGAAGGCGCAGACTGCTTGGTGCTCTGTGACGTTCTCCACCGTGTGGTAGAGGGTCGTCCAACGCTGAATGAAATCGCGCAGGGGCTCATTCTGCTTCTGGACACAGTGCTGGAGCTCCACGAGGCCAGCAGGGCGTTTGCATGTCCCTTCGAAGGTCCTGATGAAGACTCGGGCCAGATCTGCCCAGCTGTAGATGCTTGAGGGAGCCAACTGGTTCAGCCACGCTCGTGTCGAGCCGTCGAGCATTAGAGGGAGGTGTTTCATGGCGACGTGGTCGTCCCCTCCTCCGATCTGGACTGCCACTCGGTAGTCGTCCAGCCACGTTTCTGGCTTGGATTCTCCTGTAAACTTGCTGATTCCCGTCGCCAATCGGAAGTTGGGAGGGATGTCAGCCGAACGGATGGCTCGACTGAAACACTCGGGACCAGAGACGATGGTCCTGCTTCCACTCGGACGGTCCATATCATGACCATCACGGTGGGCTCGGTCCCTGTTGACCCTCCTCTGGGCGATATGCCCTCTCGCGTCGGGCCTTGGATCATAAGTGTCACCGACTGAACGCCGATCATCATGATGTCGGGGCCCGTAGGGCCCACCCCGCGGAGGGGTGCGTGAGCGGCGACAATCTTCGGGATTCATGGAACGGTTGCCTCCCCTGTGTCGTTGATGAGAACCGGGGCTGTGAACTGACCGATGCGTGTTCGCGTGAACAGAACTATTGTGAATCCTGTTGTGCGACTGGGTGACTGCCGAATTTTGCTGCTGCGCCGTGTCCAGCAGGGCACAGATTTGCTCGATCCCTCTGCCAGCCTCTGAATCAGTCGGCTGGAGAGAATCGGCTATCTTGGCGGCGGCAGCGAGGTTGAGGACGGGTGTGCGGAACACCTCCACGTTGCTCCGCCGAGTGTGCCGACTGGCAGAACGCTGGGGCTGACGGCGAGCGCCGGATGTTTCGCCGACCTCGTGCTCGTTCCGACCAGTTTGGCGAGGACTTTCATGGGAGTTGGCCATGTGCACTTCAGCTGCAGGCCCGTGACCCAAGTACTCAGAAGGAAACTCAGTCGGAACTGAGTCCGAGCGCTGGGACGGCGGCGCAACCACAACCGACTCTAGGACCGCCACTTGTGAGGACGCGTTCTAGCGCGCCTAGGCGTGTTGCACCCAACGCTGGAGCCGCGGACGGCGGGACCGCTTGTTGCGGCGCGCGACGGCGGCGTCAGTCGACACTGGAGCCGACCGCTGGAGAAGAAGAATACCGTGGGCGCCGGCACGGAAGTGTGTAGCCCCGCGACTGGGGAGTGCCTCGACATCGAGACGGGCATCCCGAAGCCATGCCGAATCATCGACGATGGAGGAGAGAGCGCCGAAGAGGATCTCGTGACCCATGCTCAGATCTCCACCGGATGACATGATGAAAAGATGTAGTCGCAAACTCGCGGGAAGTCGCTTAGACGCCTGCCCCACGGTGGGCGCCAACTGTCGTGGGTATAAGTCTGACAGTAGATGTGTAGGGTACGAAAGGATGGGCAGAGCCTTAGCTACGGCGAGGTTGTATGAGTTCAGGCCCCTCTATGGTGGAGGTAAAATCCCTACGTCTCAGTGCTCTTGGGAGCTTGTTGTCGAGTGGAATGTGGATTACAGTGAATTGCTAACCCCTGCACCAGTGGAGAAGGGCGACTTATATAGAGTGCGTTGCCCTTCACAACGGTTCGGTGCACAGGGGTGGAGTAGTGGTGATTAAATGTCTACGTTATAGGTAACGTATGCCTTAAATTCTAATAAAGGTACATGAAAGCGTATGATTGTTGCCCTCCTGGGGGGTTACGATGTACAGAGTGGAATCCAGTCGGTAAGTTTGATACGCTCCGAATGCTCATTTCCGAATGGATGATGGAGGAATCGTCACTGACTGGATGAAGGGAAGTCCTTAATTCAGTTGGAACTGACTAAGGGCCTTGTCCCTTATGAAGGGTAGTCCTTGGGTAGGACCTATATGGCAGGCCTATGACCCTACCCTAGGACTATAACCCCATCAGTGAGGCTATTGGATATACTCTTGATGATCTTAAGGGTATTAGTCCCACTCTATGTCAGCACAAGATTAAAACCAATCCTGATTCTATGCCAGTTGTTGATCCTCAAAGGAGATTAAATCCTAGGATGAAAGAGGTCGTGAGAAAAGAAATATTAAAGCTTCTGGAAGCAGGAACCATCTATCCTGTTGCTCATAGTGATTGGGTAAGTCCAGTACATTGTGTACCTAAGAAGGGAGGTATTACCGTCGTTCCTAATGATAAGAATGAATTAATCCCACAAAGGATTATTACAGGCTATAGGATGGTGATAGACTTCCGGAAAATGAAAAAGGCAACTAGGAAAGACCATTATCCTTTGCCGTTTATTGACCAGATGCTAGAAAAGCTATCTAAACACACACACTTCTGCTTTCCAGACGGTTATTCAGGTTTCTCGCAAATACCTTTTGCACAATCTGATCAAGAGAAAACCACCTTCGCATGCCCCTTCGGTACCGTTGCTTATAGACGCATGCCTTTTGGCTTGTGCAATGCACCGGCCACCTTTCGAAGATGTATGATGGCTATATTCTCTGACTTTTGTGAAAAGATTGTTGAGGTTTTCAGGGATGATTTCTCCGTCTACGGTTCTTCCTTTGACGATTGCCTGAGCAACCTTGATCGAGTCTTACAGAGATGCAAAGATACCAACCTCGTCTTGAACTGGGAAAGTGCCACTTCATGGTTAATGAAGGCATCGTCTTAGGACACAAAATCTCTGAGAGAGGCATTGAAGTTGATAAGGCTAAGGTTGATGCAATTGAGAAAATGCCTTGCCCCACAGATATCAGAGGTATACGAAGTTTCCTAGGTCATGTTGGTTTTTATAGAAGGTTCATTAAAGACCTTTCTAAGATTTCTAGGCCTCTTACCAACCTCTGGCAGAAGGATGTTCCTTTTGTTTTTGATGAGGATTGTGAGGAAGCTTTCGAAATACTTAAGAAGGCCTTGATAACCGCACCTATTGTTCAACCACCAGACTGGAACTTGCCCTTTGAAATCATGTGTGATGCTAGTGTTTATGCTGTTGGTGCTGTTCTAGATCAAAGAGTTGACAAGAAGTTGACTGTCATTCACTACGCTAGTAAAACTCTAGACAGTGCCCAAAGAAACTATGCCACTACGGAGAAGGAGTTTTTAGTAGTCGTGTTTGCATGTGAAAAGTTGAGATCTTATATAGTTGACTCCAAAGTCACTATTCACTCTGATCATGCTGTTATTAAGTACCTTATGGAGAACAAGGATGCTAAGCCTAGGCTAATCAGATGGGTTCTCCTACTACAGGAATTTGATTTGCACGTCGTTGACCGAAAGGGTGCTGATAACCCTGTAGCAGATAACCTATCTAGGCTGGAGAATGTCCTTGATGACCCACGACCTATTGATGACAGCTTTCCTGATGAGCAATTGAATGTCATCCGCACTTCACATAGTGCATCGTGGTATGCTGATTATGCAAACTATATCGTAGCCAAATACATACCACCTAGTTTCACCTACCAGCAAAAGAAGAAATTCTTCTTTGATTTGAGACACTACTTTTGGGATGATCTCACATTTATAAGGAAGGAGTAGATGGTGTCATTAGACGTTGTGTGCCTGAACATGAACAGGGACATATCTTGCAGAAGTGTCATTCCGAGGTCTACGGAGGACACCATGCTGGAGACAGAACTGCTCATAAGGTATTGCAATCAGGTTTCTATTGGCCCACTCTCTTCAAGGATGCCTGCAAGTTTGTCTTGTCTTGTGACGAATGTCAAAGAATAGGGAACATCAGTAAGCGTCAGGAAATGCCTATGAACTATTCACTGGTCATTGAACCATTTGATGTCTGGGGTTTTGATTATATGGGACCCTTCCCGAGTTCCAATGGGTACACTCACATCTTACTTGTTGTGGATTATGTCACTAAGTGGGTGGAGGCTATCCCCACTAAGAATGCTGATCACCACACTTCTATTAAGATGCTTAAAGAAGTCATTTTCCCAAGATTTGGAGTCCCTAGATATCTGATGACTGATGGCGGTTCACACTTCATTCATGGTGTTTTCCGCAAGATGCTCGCTAAGTACGATGTCAACCATAGAGTTGCATCTCCTTATCATCCTCAGTCTAGTGGCCAAGTGGAGTTGAGTAATAGGTAGATCAAATTGATCTTACAAAAGACCGTCAATAGATCTCGGAAGAATTGGTATAGCAAACTTGACAATGCGCTATGGGCTTATAGGACTGCTTATAATAATCCCATGGGCATGTCACCGTACAAAATGGTTTACGGTAAGGCCTGTCATTTAGCTCTTGAGCTTGAACACAAAGCTTATTGGGCAATCAAAGAGCTCAACTTCGATTTCAAACTTGCCGGTGAGAAGCGGTTGTTTGATATCAGCTCATTAGATGAATGGAGGGCCCAGGCATATGAGAATACCAAGTTGTTCAAGGAAAAGGTTAAGAGATGGCACGATAAAAGAATACAAAAACGAGAGTTCAATGTAGGTGACTATGTCCTACTATACAATTCTCGGTTGAGATTCTTCGCAGGCAAACTTCTTTCTAAATGGGAAGGTCCCTACGTTGTCGAGGAAGTATATCGTTCCGGTGCCATCAAAATCAATAACACGGAAGGCAATTTTCCTAGAGTGATAAACGGGCAAAGAATCAAGCATTATATCTCTGGTACTCCCATAAATGTTGAGACCAATATCATCAATATTATAACTCCAGAGGAGTACATAAGGGATGTTTATCAGCGTGTTTTAAACCCTGAAACCCAAGAGGTATCTGTTTCGGTAAGTAATTGGACTCCAAAACTTTTCCAATAGGAAATTTTCTCCGTTTTGGAATTTATGGAAAATTAGAAAAATAAAAAGCGGTCCGGAGAGCGCACGAGGCGGCCACAAGCTTGGTTGCCGCAACCTCCCCCCTGGTCGCGGCAACAGGGCTTGTGGGCAGCTCGAGTGCCTCCTGGACTCCGCTTTCTTGGAGAGCACTCCTTCTAGTCGAGAAAAAATCATTATATATATGCCCGAGAGTTTTGATCTCCGTATCGCGCAGTTTTCCTCTATTTTTGTTACGAGCCTGTTGTCTGCCATAGATTTAGAGCAAAGATGTCTCAGGAATCTGTTGGGGAGAATAATCTCCCTCAAGTTCATGAAGAAGAAGATGCTGATATGAAAAGAGTAGAAGTCACGGAAGCCAGGGACAAAACTAAGGAGAAAACCCAAGCTAGGGAGGAAGCTCAACCTAGGTTCAACATTGAAGACGTTGAAGGAGTAGATTTTCTCCAACCCTTCTTCCACGTGCTGTCTCCATCCTTGATTGAACTCTTGAGGTTTTGTGAAACAACTCGTGCTCGCAATATTTCCCTTTCTCGTGAAGTTGTTTTTCTGGAAAACCATGTCGCAGATCTCAAAGGTATTACTCAAGACTACTCCAACACCACCACCATCACCACCAAAGGAAGACAACTAAGCATTGGTATGGGCAATCCCCTTGGCTTTTGCGAAGCTTGGGGGAGTTGCCCTGGTATCGTATCACCGTTATATCTTTTGCTTTTACCTTTGTTTTAGTTCTTTCCTTTTTAGTTTTTATTTCTTCTCTTAGTGGAATAAGTCTTTAGTGTTTTAGTTTGAGTGTTTTGCTTTGTGTCTCCCCTGATGTATTCGACCTTGCGAGCTATATAATAAAGAGTATCTTAGTCAAGGGCTTTGTTTTGTGCCGTGATCAAAAGTATGAAAAGAACGATAGCATGAAAGATCATGAGATGATCTTATGGAAAGTGATAGCTTCACTTATAACAAGTATGATGATTGAAACTTGTTGAGAGTAGACCAACATAGACCTCAGTCATTGTTGCAATTAATAAGAAGTAATAAGGAAAGAGAGGTTCACATATAAATATATCATCTTAGACACTTTCTATAATTGTGAGCACTCACCAAACTATTACATGCCTAGAAGTAGATGTTGGACAAGGAAGACAACATAATGAATTGTGTTTGCTTGGTTCCAAACAATGTTATATGATTAGAGATCCCTTAGCATGTGACGATTGCTTCCACCTCATATTAGCCAAAACTCCCGCACCAAGTAGAGATACTACTTGTGCATCCATAAACCTTCAACCCAGTTTTGCCATGAGTGTCCACCATACCTACCTATGGATTGAATAAGATCCCTCAAGTAAGTTGTCATCGGTGCAAGCAATAAAATTGCTCTCTAATATGTATGATCTATTAGTGTGTGGAAAATAAGCTTTGTACGAACCTATGATGAGGAAGACATAAAAGCAATAGACTGCATAATAAAGTTCTTTATCACAGGAGGCAATATAAAGTGACGTTCCTCCGCACTAAGAGGACACGCATCCAAACCTCAAAAGCGCATGACAACCTCTGCTTCCCTCTGCGAAGGGCCTATCTTGTACCTTTACTTTTTTGCCCTTGTAAGAGTCATGGTGATCTTCACCAATTCTTTATTTAGCCTTTTTCTTGGTGAACGTCATATGCTTGGGAAAGATCTATATTCATATATCAACTTGGAGCTGAGTACTTATGATTTATTATTGTTGACTTTACCCTTGAGGTAAATGGTTGGGAGGCAAACTATAAGCCCCTATCTTTCTCTGTGTCCAACTGAAACTTCGATACCCTGAGTACCACATGCGTAGTAACAATTGTGGAAAACAAAAGAGATGATTGAGTATGTGGATTTGCCTTACAAGCTCTTATTGGACTCTTTCTGATAATGTTATAAATTGCAATTGCTTCAACGACTTTGGACGGTTGTTGGCCACTTCTCGGTAAGGTTTTTGTCTCATACTTTGCTTTGTGAAGGAATTGTTACTTTCCCATAAGAATCTCTATGATGTATTGCCGTTCTATGTGTGATCATGATTCCCTCATGTCCGTATTTTTTTATCGACACCTTCATCCCTAAACATGTGGACATGTTTTCGGTCTTGGTTTTTGCTTGAGGACAAGCGAGGTCAAAGCATGGGGGAGTTGATACGTCCATTTTGCATCATGCTTTCATGTTGATATTTATCGCTTTATGGACTGTTATTATACTTTGTGGAACCTTACTTATGCCTTTTCTCTCTTATTTTGCAAGGTTTATTTGAAGAGGGAGAATACCGGCAGCTGGAATTCCGGACTGGAAAAGGAGCAAGTCTGAGTGCTCTATTCTGCACAACTCCAAATGCCCTGAAAATCAACGTGGACTTTTTTTTGGATTTTATAAAAAATACTGGGCGAAAGAAGTGTCAGAGGGGAGCAACCAGGGGCCCACAAGCCTGGTTGCCGCAACCAACCCCCTGGCCGCGACAACAGGGCTTGTGGGCACCCTGGCGGCCCACTGGCCCCCCTCTTTTGCTATATGAAGGGTTTCGTTCCAGAAAAAATCATTCGGAGCTTTTTAGGGGTTTCGTTGCCGCCACGAGGCGGAACTTGAGTAGATCCAATCTAGAGCTCCGACAGGACGATCCTGCTGGGGAAACTTCCCTCCCGGAGGGGGAAATCGTCGCCTTCGTCATCACCAACACTCCTCTCGTCGGAGGGGAGGCATCTTCATCAACATCTTCACCAGCACCATCTCCTCTCCAATCCCTAGTTCATCTCTTGTAACCAATCTCCGTCTCGCGACTCCGATTGGTACTTGTAAGGTTGCTAGTAGTGTTGATTACTATTTGTAGTTGATGCTAGTTGGATTACTTGGTGGAAGAGTTTATGTTCAGATCCTTCATGCTATTCATTACACCTCTGATCATGATTATGATTATGCTTTGTGAGTAGTTACTTTTGTTCTTGAGGAGTTGGGATAAGTCATGCTAATAATAGTCTTGTGAGTTTGGTATTCGTTCGGTATTTTGATATGCTGTATGTTGTCTTTTCCTCTATTGGTGTTATGTGAACGTCGACTACATAACACTTCACCATATTTGGGCCTAGAGGAAGGCATTGGGGAGTAGTAAGTAGATGATGGGTTGTTGGAGTGACAGAAGCTTAAACCCCAGTCTATGCGTTGCTTCGTAAGGGGCTGATTTGGATCCTCTAGTTTAATGCTATGGTTAGACGTTGTCTTAATTCTTCTTTCGTAGTTGCGGATGCTTGCGAGAGGGGTTAATCATAAGTGGGATGCTTGTCCAAGTAAGGGCAGTACCCAAGCGCCGGTCCACCCACATATCAAACTATCAAAGTAACGAACGCGAATCAAGTAAGTTGTCATCGGTGCAAGCAATAAAAATTGCTCCCTAATATGTATGATCTATTAGTGTATGGAAAATAAGCTTTGTACGAACCTGTGATGAGGAAGACATAAAAGCGACAAACTGCATAATAAAGTTCTTTATCACAGGAGGCAATCTAAAGTGACGTTCCTCCGCACTAAGAGGACACGCATCCAAACCTCAAAAGCGCATGACAACCTCTGCATCCCTCTGCGAAGGGCTTATCTTGCACCTTTACTTTTTTCCCTTGAAAGAGTCATGGTGATCTTCACCAATTCCTTGTTTCGCCTTTATCTTGGCTAACATCATATGCTTGGGAAAGATCTATATTCATATGTCAACTTGCAAGTAAGTATTCATGAATTATTATTGTTGACATTACCCTTGAGGTAGGCAGTTGGGAGGCAAAACTATAAGCCCCTATCTTTCTCTGTGTTCAGCTGAAACTTTGATCTCATAAGTACCACGTGAGTTGTAGCAATTGTAGAGAACGAAAAGATGATTGAGTATGTGGATTTGCTTTACAAGATCTTATTTGACTCTTTCTGATGTTGTGATAAATTGCAATTGCTTCAATGACTAAAGGCTATCGGTTGCTATTTATCGGTAAGGTTCTTGATCCATACTTTACTTTGTGAAGGAATTGTCACTTTAGCATAAGAGTTGATATGATGGTATTGCTGTTCTGATCATGATCATGATGCCTACATGTTCGTATCTTGTTTTGTCGACACCTCTCTCTCTAAACATGTGGTCATGTTTATTGATCTAGGCTTTCGCTTGAGGACAAGTGAGTTCTAAGCTTGGGGGAGTTGATACTTCCATTTTGCAACATGCTTTCATGTTGATATTTATTGCTTTTTGGGATGTTATTTCACTTCACGGTACAATAATTATGCCTTTTCTCTCTTATTTTTCAAGGTTTACATGAAGAGGGAGAATGCCGGCAGCTGGAATTCTGGCCTGAAAAAGGAGCAAGTTTGAGATGTCTATTCTGCGCAACTCCAAAAGCCATGAAAATCAACGTGGATTTTTTGGGAATATATAAAAAATACTGGGCCAAAGAAGTGCGAGAGGAGCGCAACGAGGGGGCCACAAGCCTGGTAGGCATGGCTGATACGTCCATTTTGCATCATGCTTTCATGTTGATATTTATTGCTTCTTGGGCTGTTATATTACTTCTCGTACCATATTTATGCCTTTTCTCTCTTATTTTGCAAGGTTTATTTGAAGAGGGAGAATCCAGGCAGGTGGAATTCTGGACCAAAAAAGGAGCAAATCCTAGTCCACTATTCTACACATCTCCAAATGCCTTGAAAATTTACGTGGATTTTTTCTAGAATATATTAAAAATATTGGGCGAAAAAACTACCGGAGGGGGGCCACCAGGGTCCCACAAGATTGCCCACCACCACCACCCCCCTGGTGGCGCAGGGAAGGCTTGTGGGCTGCCTGAAGGCCCACTAGCCCCCCTCTTTTTCTATATGAAGCGTCCTGGTGTGGTAAAAAAAATCAATCAGGAGCTTTTTCGTGGTTTCGCCGCCGCCACGAGGCGGAACTTGAGCAGATCCAATCTAGAGCTCCGGGAGGACGATCCTGTCGGGGAAATTTCCCTCCCGGAGGGGGAAATCGTCGCCATCATCATCACCAACACTCCTCTTGTTGGAGGGGAGGCATCTTCATCAACATCTTCATCAGCACCATCTCCTCTCCAATCCCTAGTTCATCTCTTGTAACCAATCTCCGTCTCGCGACTCCGATTGGTACTTGTAAGGTTGCTAGTAGTGTTGATTACTATTTGTAGTTGATGCTAGTTGGATTACTTGGTGGAAGAGTTTATGTTCAGATCCTTCATGCTATTCATTACACCTCTGATCATGATTATGATTATGCTTTGTGAGTAGTTACTTTTGTTCTTGAGGAGTTGGGATAAGTCATGCTAATAATAGTCTTGTGAGTTTGGTATTCGTTCGGTATTTTGATATGCTGAATGTTGTCTTTTCCTCTAGTGGTGTTATGTGAACGTCGACTACATAACACTTCACCATATTTGGGCCTAGAGGAAGGCATTGGGGAGTAGTAAGTAGATGATGGGTTGTTGGAGTGACAGAAGCTTAAACCCCAGTCTATGCGTTGCTTCGTAAGGGGCTGATTTGGATCCTCTAGTTTAATGCTATGGTTAGACGTTGTCTTAATTCTTCTTTCGTAGTTGCGGATGCTTGCGAGAGGGGTTAATCATAAGTGGGATGCTTGTCCAAGTAAGGGCAGTACCCAAGCGCCGGTCCACCCACATATCAAACTATCAAAGTAACGAACACGAATCATATGAACATGATGAAAATAGCAAGACAGAAATTCCCGTGTGTCCTCGGGAGCGCTTTTCCTCTTATAAGACTTTGTTCAGGCTTGTCCCTTGGTACAAAAGGGATTGGGCCACATGCTGCACCGTTGCTACTACTTGTTACTTGTTACTTTTCTCTTGCTATGATTCACCTCACTACACCATCACTTGTTACCGCTACTTTTAGTGCTTGCAGTTATTACCTTGCTTAAAACCGTTTATCAGAGCCTTCTCCTCCTCGTTGGGTTCGACACTCTTACTTATCGAAAGGACTACGATTGATCCCCTATACTTGTGGGTCATGAGCTACAACTCCTATGCCAGCTACGCTGGCTACGCCGACTCCAATAGCAGCACCGTCTAAATCTTTGGTGCAAGCATCGTCGGCTCCACCACCTACGCCGGCTATAGCTCATGTGCCGGCTACGCTGGCCATGCTGACTCCAATAGCGGCACCAGCTACAACAACAACTTCGGCTCCGCCGTGCCTCAAATCTTGTCGTCTCGACACCCAGTGGGTGGACGTCATGGAGGTAGACGGTGAGCCAGCTGCTACAAGAGCACCAGAGACACCTCGTCTCGAGCCCATGACCGCTGCTTCACCTAGCGCGGGGGCTGCAGAAGCCCCTAACATTCAGGTCGAGGCGGAGCCAGCCCTTGTGTCGGCTCTGTCATGGGTTCAATCTATCCCGGCCTTCCTCCTCCGCGGCGAGCTTCCTCAAGATGAGGCGGAGGCGAGACAGATCCAGCGTAGATATGCAGCCTACGCCATCATCAACCGTGAGCTGGTACGGCGTAGCGTGACTGGTGTGTTCCAGCGTTGTATCGAATCAGAAAAAGGACAGGAGATCCTCAGAGACATTTACCAGGGGGAGTGCGGGCATCATGCCGCCTCTAGAACCCTGGTGGCCAAGGCGTTCCGCCACGGATTCTACTGGCCCACGGCCCTCGAGGAGGTCGTGGACCTAGTCGATAAATGCGAAGGCTGCCAATTCTTCAGCTCAAAGAGCAACATGCCACCTTCGGCCCTCAAAACCATCCCCCTGTCATGGTCGTTCGCCGTCTGGGGGCTGGACATGGTGGGGCCCTTTAAGACGGCTCGTGGTGGCATGACCCATCTTTTGGTAGTCGTCGACAAATTCACCAAATGGATCGAGGCCAGACCTATCAAGAAGCTTGATGGCCCCACGACTGTCAAGTTCATCACGGACATCTCTGTTTGATATGCGTCCCCCATAACATCATCATCGACAACGGCACCAACTTCGCCAAAGGCGCTCTGGCGCTCTACTGCTCCAAGGTAGGCATCCGGCTCGATTTGGCATCACTGGCACATCCCCAGTCAAATGGCCAAGCGGAGAGGGCCAACGGCCTGATCCTGGTCGGCATCAAGCCAAGACTGGTGGCACCACTTGTCAGGTCGGCCGGCTGCTGGACCGAAGAACTGTCGGTTGTACTATGGAGCCTCCGCACCATGCCCAACCGGTCGATCGGCTTCACTCCGTTCTTCCTTGTATACGGGTCCGAGGCTATTATTCCTACGGATATCGAGTTCGACTCGCCTCGGGTCACCCTGTACACGGAAACGGAGGCGAAGGAGGCAAGAGAAGATGGTGTGGATCTCCTCGAAGAAGCAAGGGATTTGGCTTTGAGCCGGACGGCCATCTATCAACAGAAGCCGAGATACTACCACATCAAGAAGATCAAGCCCCTCTCTTTCAGAGAGGGAGACTTCGTCCTCAGAAGAATCCAGTGCACCACCGGCCAACACAAGCTCTCATCCCCATGGGAGGGACCCTTCATCATTAGTAGGGCGTTACACAACAACGCATACTACTTGATCGATGCCCAAAAGCCAAGGAAGCGCAAGAGGGACGACTCCAGAAAGGAGACGGAACGTCCATGGAACGCGGCATTGCTTCGCCCGTTCTACTGCTAGAAGGCAAGTACCAAACACGGAAAGAGCATGCACATATGTATCTTTCTCCCTCTTCAGGGATCCCCAAAGAATGCAATGAAAAGAGCATGCCTCATGATTCTTTTTAAATTCATATCTAGAGTGCTCACTCTACGAAGCTCCTTGCTGGCTCTGATAAGCTTGGGGGCTTGCTAGCCGCCCGGACGCCTTCCTTATGTTGTAGAAGAACACATAGTGTACGCCGGACCGATCCCTGGTCACCTCGTAACAGCTTGCACACCGGCTCCGGCCGTCCGGCTAGCGAGGCGACGCCAGGTAAGTCCGGATGCATGCAAAGTTCGACTACAAAAAGGTTGCCGGCTCGGGTTGGTTTGATCTATTTTACGATCTCATTCAAGCCGACCTCTGCTGGTTTATGTATGAATCTTTAAGTCTTGTTGGCTTCGAAAAATCTAAGTCTTCTATTCTAAGGCCAGAAACCTCGACCCAGTCACAGACCGGCTCCTGGCCGTCGGGCTGGCGAGCTGGATACTTGGGGATACAGGGATTGGAGAAAAAAGAAGTCAACCAGGAATCAAAAGATAAAGATATAAACAACACGCATGGCAATACGAATATAATGCTAAATACATACATTCAAAATGCATTGGCCCATGGCCGAGGTTCATTACACCCCCAGTGGGTGGAACTATTGGACTGACAAGAAAATTGCACACAACAAAAACAAGACACCGGCCTCATCGGTGCAATAGTTCCACCCACTGGGTTGCGGCCTCATACATTCAAAATACACCTCCAGGGTTGCGTCCTCATCGGTCGCCCAGGCTGCTGCTCCTGAAGTGGTGGCTTCACCATCGCCGGCTGCTCCCGAGGCGGTTGCGCCGTCTCCTCCGCGAGGGCTCCCGGCTCCGTCCGCACCGGAGTCGGCGTACGCCGCACCGCTGGAGGCGGCAGCAGTATCCACTTCGTGGGCCGTCTCGTCGGAGCTGCCATCGGCGTCATAGGGCTGAAGGCCGTGTAGATCTTCAGGGATCACATTGTCGCCTTCACCCCGCTCCAAGTTGAGCTCATCCCAAGCGGCGTACTCGGCAATGTCGCTGGCCCTCACGCGCAGCGCCTCCTCTATAGCCTGCAGCTCCACCTCCGAGCCGTCCCGTTAAGCGACGAGCTTGCCCAAGTCCAAGTTTCGATACCAGGACTTGGCCAAGCGCAGGGCCATGTAGGCTCCAGCTCGCGCGGCTGAGGCGCGCCAGGCGTCAAGGCAATCCTTGCCAGCTACAAGCCAGCGGGCGAGCCGTCTCATCTACGTCGGCTCCACGCCATCCGGCCACAGGGTCGCCACCATCGACGAGCCGGTGACCTGGAGCCGAGCCACAGACTCGCCCAGGGCGCGCAGGCGGGCCCTGAGGCCCACTCCGATCTCCTCCACGCTCCAGCCGGAGGTAGCATCTACCTCCTGCCCAGCCGTGCGACGCTCCTCACGGCTCACCTCGACGGCCGTGTTGCGTGCCCCCTGTGTCTCAGGGAAGAGGCGTGAGACGAGAAAAGCGGTGCGAAAATGAGTAAGAAGAGGAGACGGTCAAGAAAGTTCAAGACAAAATAAAAAAGAAGACTCGCGATTGAAGGCACAATCAGTCTCATGAACGCTCTCCACGACCTCGAGCTCCCGCACCTTGCTCGCTTGAGTAGGGTGGGCTACTTCCTCCTGGAGGGTCACCGCAGATTCCAGGGCCTTGGCCAGCTGTGTCTGCATCTGGACAAGGGCCTCCTTCTTCTCCCTCAAGGCGGTGTCCTTGATCTTCATCTCCTCGAGATGAGCCGACGTGAGGTTCCACGTCGGCAGAATGGGAGGCGTCATTCTCCTGCATCGAGACACGCAGCTACTCCAGCTCGACCCGGCTAGCCGCCTCGAGCTCCTTCTTCTCTGTCTGGAGAAGAGCCAGTTGCTCCTGGAGTCGGTCGCCTCCGTCACGCAGGGCGTCCCGCTCCACGGCGACTTCATCCAGCCGGGCTTGGAGCCCGACAACCTGGTCATCGGCCGCCTGGTGCTGAGCCCGAGCTCGTTATAAGCCTGCACCTGGGCATCATAAATATCCTGCAAAAGCAAAGAAGAAGTAGAAGTAAGATTCGGCCTGGTTAAGTCATAACCAGCCTGATTCTCGGGGGCTACACCCAGTGGGTGCGCTAGCGCGCCCCCACTAAAGAAGCAAATCAAGAAGAGAGGCTCAAAGAGATTCGGCCCGGCCGATGCTCGGCTGGCCCGATTCTCGGGGGCTACACCCAGTGGGTGCTCTGTCGCGCCCCCACTGACGCAAGAAAAAGAAAAGGAAAAAAATCAAGACCAAGATGAGGCACTTACCCTGGTGCGCTCCTCCGGGCGCTCCAAATCGCTGGCCACCACGCGGGCCAACTGCTCCAGCTTGGACCGACTGCTGGAAAACAGCGACACCAGCTAAGGGACACCGGTGAGCACGGTGCCGGTGGGCAGTCGCGCGCGCGCCGAATTTGCCGCCCGCCACAACTTCATGGGCCGGCTCCTGACCCGGCCACCAGCTCCTGGCGTAGCCGGACCGTGGTGGGGGACGACGATGGCACTGGCTCCAGGTGCCGGCGCGGCGGCCGGCTCCGTCGATGTCCCGGCCGGCGCTGCCTCCTCGGCGGGAAGTGGATGGGCCGCGTCCGACGCATCCATGGTCACCCCTGGCGCATCAGGGGCCGCGTCTAGCGTGTCCAGGACTAGTTCCTGTGCGTCAGGCGCCGCCTCGGCCCTGGGGGAGTCAGGGATCGTTTCCAGGTCCACCGGTGTAGAAGCGTCCGGCTCGGAGGGCTGGGCCTCCTCACCCCTTGGGGCGTGCCTCGGAGCCGCCTCACTAGCTGGCTCCTCCACGCGAGCATGCGCGGAGGGGTCATGTCTAGACTTCGTACGCTTCTCCACCTGCTTCTCAGCCCGGGTGGGGCGAGACTGGCCCTCGGCCACCTTCCCCGCGACCGTGTCCCACCGGTGCTTGGATTGCTCCTCAAGCTCCCGCTGGGTAGCATCGGCTCCAATCCAGCCGGCCCGCTCGGCTGCGGAGGCGGTGCCTTCGTCCACATCCTCCGCCTCCCTGTCGAGCGGCATTCTTAAGGAACAAGGCTTCCTACAAGACAAATGAACAAAAGGGGGAGGAACCCTTACCCCGCGACCATGGGCACGTGCCTCCTGCCGACACCACGACGCTTCTTGGCACCGCCTGCCCGTGATCCGGCTGGAGGACCCGGTGCCGGGCGCCTAGGAGCCGGCCTGGATGCTGTGGCACCCTTGCCCTTCTTCCCGTCTGCCTCGTCAGCGACGATCGCCCCGGTCCTTTGAGGCCGACCGCGCGTCAGCGGCGGGGGATACGTCTCAAACGTATCTATAATTTTTGATGGTTTCACGCTGTTATCTTGTCTTCTTTGGTTGTTTCACTACAAGAAATATGCTCATACTTGACGTTTTTTAAAATGTCATTGATGAATTCGTCATAAATCTACGATGATTTCATCTGAGATCATCGTAAACCGTTTGAAGGGATCAAATCTACACATAAATTACGATGGTGTGAGTCAAAAACGTCGTAACCGCATAAGATGAGATCGTCATAACTTTTACGACAATTATAAAAACATCATAACATGTTTTAACTATGTTGACATGTCACTCGTGGGTCCATTCTATCCCACCTCATCCTAGTTCAATTTTGCAACAAATATTTGGTAGGTCCTTCATAAAAAACCAAATTTTGCCACTCGGAAAATAATTAAAAATAGCTTGAAAGATCAAGAATGCATACAAGTTGGTCCTCATCCATAAAATATGGTCTAACTTTAGTGAAAATTTGTGTGGTGCCCTTTTGAAAAACATTTTTGATAGATGTTTCACAAAATTTCCTCTATTTTTAGTACATGCAAACTATTTTAAATCACTGGTTTTCCGAACCAATCAGAATCCTTCCCACGGATCGATGACATGGCGTCCATCCATCTCTCCATCCCACATCCATCCATCCATCTATCTAAAAAAAACTGAAAAAAATAACCATATCCGCAGCCCAAACCTAGCTCAGATCCCCTCATCCCACCCTTCCTCCCTCGTCCCCATCTCCTCGCCGCCGCCACCACCTCCTCCCCATCCCCGCCCCCTCACGATCCCCACCTCCGCACCCGAACGTGGCCGCCGGTGACAGGGAGCCTGAGTGATTTATTCCGCCCTATTCCTCTGCACTCCGCAGGGTCATCCTCGGCGCCGGCCAACAATGGAGGCCGCGGCGGCCACGGGGCTCCGCCCCTTCACTGCGCAGCTTGGGGCCGCGAAGAGGGCGGGCGCGGGCGTTGGTGTAGGCTGGCGTTTTGCGCCGGGTCTGCGGCGGCTTGGGAGGGGCGCGCGCATGGTGGCGAGGCTGGATGGGGCGTGTAGAAGGGGGTGCCCAGCACAAACTATGTGGTGCCGCTCGACAAGGCCACCAGGATGACCTAAATCTTTGCCCCTCCTATTCCTCGACCCCACACCATGGGCGCTGACCGCCTCTTCCACCTCGTCCGCGCGCTGGCGGCCACCCCCGCCCGCACAGCCTGGTCCGCCTCACGCTACCGTCCACCGCCAGGATGCGCCGCGTTGCCGTGTCTTCCTCTGCCTCCGGCCCCGCTGACGAGGAAGGCATGACCTACAAGGGCGTCGGCGTGGACATCGACGCCGGCACTGAGCTGGTGTGCCGCATCCGCAATCTGGGCCCCGGGATTGGCTTCGGCGGCATCTACCCTCACGGTGTGCTTCTAATATTCATCCTCGTCTTGCTCGTATTTTTCTCCAGTTGGCGGTCCTCTGTACCATGATTCAGAATTCAAGCGTGGGGATGCAAGCAATCCGTTGCTTGTGATTGTGCGTAGATTAGAAGTTGTTTATACAGGAGTAGTTGAGTAATCGATTGACATATTAGCCATTTTTGTGTCACTGAGAGGGGGCGATTTGTGAGGCACTACTATACTACTGTTTGGTAGGTACAGTATATGTTGGCAGGTGTGGAAAGTGAGAGTTTCTATTGCTGTGACATGTATTTGACTGAACAGTAATTGGTATATGTATCCACCAAGCAGAAACAGTATTGTAGTATTAGGCTAGTAAGAGGTCTGTGTCATGTATTTGACTAGTCATTACTCATTTAATTACCTGGATACATAAATGTATTGCCATGTTAGTAAATTTTGGTTTTCCTTATTTATTTATTGAGCAGGGGATGAGTATCTTGTGGCTGGCACTGATTGAGTATTTTTTGTGTACCACCTAATTTGTTTTGCAGGTACCTATCTTTGGTGTTGATTGTCGCCTCACATTTTTGTCAGAGCTTTGGTTAATAGCAGATATTTTGGTTGTTTAGGTAACTGCTTTGCCCCCAACTGGTATTAACATCAGTGATCGGCTGACTCATTTCAAAAATTTAATTTACTATGTATGCTTGCATTTATTTTATTTTATGAAATAGAAGTAGTACATCACCAGAAGAGTTGAACAACCATAAACGTGCACAACTACTCTAAGTGTTGTTAGTTGAATGTGCACATCTCTTGTGTTTGAACTGATGATGTCGTAAGAAATGTAGAACTTGCTCATGATCCACATGACAGGACCATGTTCATAGGAACACATAAGTGGTGCATCCATCTACCTTCTCTCTTTATAGTACTAAGGATAATATTTACCCTACCAAAAGAAAATAGTTCATTACATTGTTAATACCAGTTGCTTGGTTGATTAGCACAATACAATATAGTTCAGAGAGCCCTGTGGTATTTGTTTATTCAGTGGAGACACTTGATAGGTGCGGATTCAGAAAACAACAATTGATAGATAGGGACGAGCCTTGCATATTTCTGAAAGAAAATCTCGCTCTAGGCCTCAGTTTTCCTTTTTTGCGGTGCGCAGCTTTCATTTTCTTTTTAAGCACCACATTTAATTACATCTAGCTAATATCACTGGTCTACCCATTGCTTCATGTATACCCTTTGCTGTAAACATCTTTCAGAATAGTCTGTTTTGGTGACTCAAGAAAGAAAGAAACCCAAGAGCTCCTGATATTTATGAGAAACCATATGACGAATACCTGATATATTACACATTGCATGTATCTGTTACATCCTGATTGTAATATCAGCCATAGGTCACACACATGGTTTGTTTTCAGTCTCTATATTGTCACATTGATGCATTGGTATAACCATATAAGGTATATGCAAATCTGCACACATCTTGACATATCTGCATACATGAATGACTAATACTGCCATTTTTCCATTCTCTTGCTGATGTTTACATAATACTTTGCCTTTCCAAGTCTACAAATGTTTTCTCCTCTACAAACCATAGAGGGATGCGTCCTAGGATAGTCAATGCCATGTTTTCACTGTACTAGAAAGACTGATTGTCCTGATCAGTTTTGAGTTGTTCTCCTTAAAGTTACATTATGTGCCATTTAATCTAACCGTTACGATCAAATTGTCTCCAGGGTTAGGTACCCAGATCGTATTTTAATACGAGGAAATCATGAGCAGGCAGATCAGACAAGTGAGGAACCTTTCTCAAGTTGGATATTTCTTAGTAGTGTTACGATAGTTGTCATTTATTGTTTTAACTCATGCATTAGTGCAGGTTTTTGGCGTCTATGATGAGTGTCTTCGTAAATACGGCTCGGTGAATGTGTGGAGATGTTGCACAGAAATATTCAACTATTTAAGGTAATATTTCTATGTTGCTTTTATATTGCATGTGGTAATTCTATGAGGCTGCTACTTTATTTCTTTGAATTAAAATCCTAATATACAAGAGCGGATGTATTTGTTATTTTCAGTTTGTCTGCACTTATCGAGAACAAAATTTTCAATGTCCATGGTCCCTTGCTATTACAACACTAGATCGGCTAAATTACTCTCCAGTGTTACATTTTGTAGTTCGTGCATTCGATTTCTATTATGTTATTATCATGTGCGCCCAACGGATCGGAATAATAGATCGCAAATAGAAAGGTGCCTCATGATGGTGTGTATTTTAATCCAGAGGGTTTCTGTAGAGATAATGGAATTCTTGCCATCAATAGTAATCCAATTATTAAATCAATTTTCGCTGGCTTATATATTGTGAAGCATCTAAATTTAAAATCTGAACCCATAGACCAAGCATATGTGTGAAACTAATGGCACTTCAAAACGCATCATACTCGAGGATAATCATAAGCATTTGCATTTTCTAAAGAGTCACCATGCTTTGCACCCCTAGTTAAAATAAGGCTAAATTGATCGAATTCAGTGGGATTTTCCAGTTATAGTTAGCTTCAGGACTAGTACTGTACCTGCAGCAAAAATATCCTGCCAATGGTGCTAGTATTGAACATAATTCGACAGGACTGCATTGAGCAGGACATATGTCGTCAACCTAGTACGCTCTGCAAATAATTCCAATGCACATGGAGGGGCTAAAAGCCAAAATGAAATGAATTGAAATGAGGTTTCACAGGCCCGCACACTTAGGAAGTAACCTGAAGTCGAGCTAACCAACATAAACGTGCAAGGAAGAATCCTATTAACAATTTAGCGCTTCCTAGGTGTGTCTGCAATGTTGGATTGATGATTGAAGCACAGTAGAGGTTTCTCTTCTTCTTTATAGGTCTGTTTGCAATGAATGTACACAACTAACAGTTTTTGTTCCTACTGTTAAAACATATACTTCTTTTAAAGGAAACGCACCTATTATTTTAATGAACCCTGTATATATAGCAAATTTCTTCTAATTTGTTGTTCTTAACTGCTGAAGTAGCCTTTTTGTGGCACGTGCACACAATTTCATATGCATAGGTATAGCTATAATGAACATACAGTACTGAGAAAATTTTATTTTTGAGTTACATGATGACAATGTTAGAACCCTTCCTGTTTATAACTTTTGTATGCATGAAAGATGAAAAATCAATACAATAATTTCCCTGTTTGTGAGGTGTACTTATTAAGACTGGTGGCATTGGGGAAATCATTATCAATGTTCTTTTATACCTTATCTGGTAAACATAGTGTTAGTTGAGAACCCATGATAAGAACAATTACTTCCTGTCAAATTACTGGGCTGAATATGCTCTTTTTGCCATTGCGCTTTCAGTCAACTTGTTTGCTCAAGCTTTCTGGTTTGGTTCCAGGAACGCAGAACTACAACCAGCAGCGGCCCTCTCAGGAGCTGGTCGCCAAGGATTTGCACGGCACCGAGTGGAAGTTCCACCACATCTACCGAGGTAATACCACAACTGAACAAACACATTCATGATTTTACCTTGGTTTCATAGCAACATACATAGATATGAGCTTGTGCACTTGGTACATTCCAACTCCTGCACACAACATTCATTTTCGGGTTCTGAGTTGATGCCATGGATGGACCAGCTATGCCTTTGAATCCTTACATCTGGGATTTTTGAGTGATAATACATCGATGTCGAGTTGATGTTGTGGCTGCACCAGCAAGCAAGCTTGAATCCTTTCATTTGAGATTTTGAGTAATCATACATCGATTTTTGCGAGAGCACTCACTTCTTCACTGAGCTTGTTGTGTGGCAAGCTGTGACGGTAGCTAGACATGATTTTTTTTAAATAATCGACAAGTTGTGACTGTAGCTAGACATGAAAATAAAATAAAATAATGTCATCAGTTAGAAGTGGTATTCCGTCTGCGTATAGTGAAAGCGTAGATTGACCAACCTCTCTCCCTCGTACGTATATTATTCCCATGTACTATGTATGTATTTTTATTCTGACTTTCCTTCTAAGTTCTAGGTGCTACTTGTTCTTTGTCCATGTATGTTGACAGCTGAATCTGTTACCGTTTCCAGCACCACCCACGAAGCTCACTTCCTTTTTCTTAGCTAAACTATTGCTAACACTTACTCCACAAATGTTATTTAACTATATGTGCAGTAGGAGTATTATATTGTGCCAGTATTCTTATCCATCTTTTTAGAACTAGTGTAATAAATGTCACCCAAGCTCACTATGTAGCAGCTGGTTGATCCAAAAAGCTACCATCAACAATAATTTAGTGAGATGCGGCATGCCGGAAGGTTCCTAAAGTACATATTACACATACTTCACACTGCTTTAATTTACACAACCTCTAAGAATAATGATGCAGTAGCACTAGGGATGAAAATGGAGTGGAAACTAAGTGCATGTCTCTCTCACTTTTGTTCGCATTTCTTTTTACATCATCTTCGGGATGAACACAAATCTTTTCATTTATAATATTTTTTATATTTATTTCCTTTTGATTGATTCATGTGCAGTGTAATGTTCTTGTAGGATGACAAGTTGTCGCATCTCGAGCATGTCTCATAGGAGAGTGGAATGAAGTCCATTGTATTTTTGGAATAGTAACAGATGTGGCATTGTTCTATTGTGCAATTCTATTCGTTCTTGCTATATTCCTGTGTAAGGAAATGTATTCATGAGATGAGTTATTGTGTTATGTAAACCTGGGAGAGGTATTTTGTGATGTTATATAATGGATGATTTTAATTCGATTTGGAGTTTTCTTGATTTGAATATGAAATAGTGTTGGATTTAATATTGGACAAATAATTGGGTTGAAAAAGGCCCAACAAATAGAAATGGAACCAAGTTCTGGAACAAAAAGTTGCTAAATTCAAAAATGAAAAAGGGCCAAAACTGAAACCGGACCAAATGTATTTGGGCACTAAAAGGCCATGGCCCAAATTATAATGATAAAAAAAATTCGAAAAAAATACTAGAAGTGTGTGTAAATAGGCTAAGGCCCGATAAGAAATAGCCCAAAAAAAATAAAACCAGCCCATGTGATCAATTGAAGTGGGTTGGGCTGATTTCAACTATGATGTTTTGATTTCGTCGTAATTTTGCCACGTAGGACTGCCACGTAGGACTGGGTTAGATTGCCAACGACGATTTAGGATCGTCGTAAAGGTTACGACAATCTAGGAATCGTCGTAAAAGTTACGACGATTTTGATCAAAACATCGCTGTTGTTCATTTCTGACGCTTCGTTTTCGACGCTTGGTTTTTCGTCGTGAGATCGTCGTAAATTAAAAACCGTGACGATGTAGCGACGAAAAAATAGCGTTGTGTATTAGCATATTCCTTGTAGTGTTTTATGTACCTTTTATATCTTTTTCGGGACTAACTTATTAATTCAGTGCCAAGTGCTAGTTCCTGTTTTTTCCGTGTTTTTGACTCTTTTCAGATCTGATTTTGGAACGGAGTCCAAACGGAAGAAAAACCCCGAAATGATTTTTTTCTTGAACGGAAGAAGATCAGGGGGCTTTGGGGCCAAGCCAGGTGGGCTCCAGGGAGCCCACAAGCCCCCACTCTCCCACCAGGGGGGAGGCAGCGGTGGGCAGGCTTGTGGCCTCCGTGGCCGCCCCCTGACCTAGGTCTTTGGCCTATAAATTCCCAAATATTCCGCAAAAAATCAGGGGAGCCTCGAAAATACTTTTCCGCCGCCGCAAGCTTCCGTTTCCGCGAGATCTCATCTAGAGACCCTTCCCGGCGCCTTGCCGGAGGGGCCTTTGGAGTTGGAGGGCTTCTCATGAGTAGTTCACTTCAGACATACAGGTCCATAGTTAGTAGCTAGATGGCTTCTTATCTCTCTTGGATCTTCAATACAACGTTCTCCATTATCTTCATGGAGATCTATTTGATGTAATCTTCTTTGGCGGTGTGTTTGTCGAGATCCGATGAATTGTGAATTTGTGATCAGATTATCTGTGATATATATTTGAGTCTTTGCTGATTTCTTATATGCATGATTTGATATCCTTGTAAGTCTCTCCGAATCTTGGGTTTTGTTTGGCCAACTAGATCTTTGATTCTTGCAATGGGATAAGTGCTTGGTTTTGGGTTCTGCCATGTGGTGAACTTTCCCAGTGACAGTTGGGGCAGCAAGGCACACATCAAGTAGTTGCCATCAAGGGTAAAAAGATGGGGTTTTTATCATTGGTTTGAGATTATCCCTCTACATCATGTCATCTTGATTAAGGCGTTACTCTGTTCTTATGGACTTAATACACTAGATGCATGCTGGATAGCGGTCGACGTGTGGAGTAATTGTAGTAGATGCAGACACTATCGGTCTACTTGTTTTGGACGTGATGCCTATATAAATAATCATTGCATAGATATCGTCACGACTTTGCGTGGTTCTATAAATTGCTCGACAGTAATTTGTTCACCCACCGTCTACTTGCTTTCATGAGAGAAGCCACTAGTAAACACTACGACCCCCGGGTCTATTCACATCCATTGTTTACACCTTCGCTTTTACTTTGCTTTCTTACTTTGTTGCTTTCAGTTCTCACTTGGCAAACAATCTATAAGGGATTGACAACCCCTTCATAGCGTTGGGAGCAAGCTTTTGTGTTTGTGCAGGATCTTGAAATACTCCTCCACTCGATTGATACCTTGGTTCTCAAAATGAGGGAAATACTTACCACCTCTATGCTACATCATCGTTTCCGCTTCGGGGGAACACCAACGCAAGGCTCCAAGTCCACGTGGGAAATCCTTTGCATACTTCCCTAGGAAGTCCCTTAAGTGTAGCCACAGCAGAAAGATCAAGCCAAGTATTCTTCCGTCGACGTGCCTATTTCTGGCACCGTTGGAAGGTCTTTTGTTGTAGTAGCAGAACTATTTCTGGCACCGTTGCCGGGGAGGAGAAATCAAGATCTATCCAAGTAGGTCTCACAAACTCTTATCTTGCATTTACTTTTGTTGCCAGTTGCCTCTCGTTTTCCTCTCCCCCACTTCACATTTGCCGTTTTCATTCGCCTTTCTCCTTTTCCGTTTTCTTTTGCCTTTTTCCGTTCGCCCTTCTTCCGCTCGCTTTCTGTTTGCTTGTGTTACCATGTGCCTTCTTTTAGCTTGCATCTTTGCTTGCTAAAAATCCATTGATATGGATCCTCATCCACTAGCTACTCTCTTTAAGAGACCCACTATTGTTGAACGAATTTCTAGTGAGTTGAGGACAATTGACTATTTCTATGGAGTTTAGCTTAAGATGTGTGAATCTGAAAATTGTGAGGAAGAAATTCATGAAGTGATTCACGAGGGCTCCTTGGATGAAAACCATGATTGCAATGGTTTCACTATAAATTCTATTAGTGAGCTAAGAATATGCAAAACCCTAAGCTTGGGGATGCTAGTTTTGCTATGACCACTACTTATTGCAATAATCATGATTGGGGTGATGATCTTAATTATGATCTTGAAAATTTGTTTAAACCTCATGATGAATATGATATTTGCAATAATATTGAAAGTGGGATTGGAGAAGTCATGACTTTATTTGATGATAATCCTACTATTTTTGAAGAGCGTCAACTTTGCATGCATGTGGACATGAAAAGAATATCCTTTGTGATAGTTACATTGTTGAATTCTAATATGATCCCACATGTAATTGCTATGAGAGAGGAAAATATTTTGGTAGAAACTTTCATGTTACCAAATTACCTCTCGTTATGTGGAGATTGCTATTGTCTCTTTCGTCTTCCTTTCATATGGCAACTATTGGTTGTCTTGACAATTTGTTTTCCTATAAAATGCCTATGCATAGGAAGTATGTTAGACTTAGATGTGATTTTCACATGCTTTAGGATGCTCTCGTTGTGCTTCAATTCTTGTCTTTTGTGAGAGCATCATTGAATGCCTAGCTAAGGACGTTAAACAAAAGCGCTTGTTGGGAGGCAACCCAACGAATCTATCATTTTTCTTTCTGTTTTGTGTTTTCCACACTTTCATAATTCTGTTATGATTGTGTTATTGTATTTCTTTTTGCGTTTGTGCCAAGCAAAACCTATATGATTAGTCTTGGGGATGATCATTTGGTCATGCTCGAAAAGACAGAAACTTTCTGCTCACGAAAAGAATTTTCAATTTTTCTGTAAGAGCTTTTGAGTTGATTCTTCTTGCTGCTGATTGCTACACAAATTCTTCAGACTTTCGTATTTTTTCAGAATTTTTGAAGTACCAGAGGTATACGAAATATACAGATTGGTACAAACTGGTCTGTTGTTAACAGATTCTGTTTTTGTTGTGTTGGTTGCTTATTTTGATGAAACTATGGATAGTATCGGGGGGTATTAGCCATGGAAGATTGAAAGTACAGTAACCCAACATCAGCACAAGTAGAATTTAAGTTTGCTACAGTACCTAAGGAAGTGGTGGTTTGCTTTCTTGTACTAATGTTATCACGAGTTTCTGTTGACGTTTCGTGTTGTGAAGTTTTCAAGTTTTGGGTGAAGTTCTTATGGACAAAGAGATAAAGAGTGGCAAGAGCTCAAGCTTCGGGATTCCCAAGGCACCCCAAGAGATTCAAGGATGTTGTAAAATCCTAAGCTTGGGGATGCCCGGGAAGGCATCCCCTCTCTCGTCTTCAATCCATCGGTAACGTTACTTGGGGCTATATTTTTATTCACCACATGTTATGTGTTTTTGCTTGGAGCGTCTTGTATCGTAGGAGTCTTTTATTTTTGTTGTGTCACAATCATCCTTGCTGCACACCTAGAGAGAGAGAGATATTCACACACCGTGCTTTTGTCGAGCTTCACTTATATCCTTTGGTAGACAATTCAGCTCACATGTGCTTCACTTATATCTTTTGAGCTAGATACTTTTGCTCTATGTGCTTCACTTATATCTTTTAGAGCACAGCGGTGGCTTGGTAGTTGATCTGTGCTTTGAAAGTAGTCTCAAAAGGGGTAGTTATCCAAAGGGATACGAAAACTTCCACCTTCATGTGCATTGAATAGTTAGAGAAGTTTGATTCATCTCAATTAGTTTTGAGTTGTGGTTATGGTAATATTGAAGTCATGCTAGTAAGGTGTTGTGGATCTCGAAATACTTGTGTTGAAGTTATTGATTCCCGTAGCATGCACGTATGGTGAACCGCTATGTGATGAAATCTGAGCATCATTAGTATATTGATTGTCATCCTTTGCGTGGCGGTCGGGATCGCGCGATGGTTTATACCTACCAACCCTTCCCCTAGGAGTATGCATTGAATGCTTTGTTTCGATTACTAATAAAACTTTTGCAATAAGTATATGAGTTCTTCATGACTAATGTTGAGTCCATGGTTTAGATGCACTTTCACCTTCCACCATCATTATCTTCTTAGTGCCGTGCAACTTTCGCCGGTGCACAAAACCCACCATTAGCCTCCCTCAAAACAGCCACCATACCTACCTATTATGGCTTTTTCAAAGTCATTCCAAGATATATTGCCATGCAACTACCACCATGACATGAGCCACCACGTCTACTTTGCCTTTGCACGATCGTAAGATAGCTAGCATGATGTTTCCATTGATGTCTATGCCATGCTAGATCATTGCCACGGTACACTACTGAAGGCATTCCATATAGAGTCATTGTTACTCTAAGTTATGAGTTAAAAGTGTGATGATCATCATTAATGGAGCATTGTCCCATGTGAGGAAATAAAAGATGCCAAAGAAGCCCACAAAAAAAAGAGGCCAAAGAGCCCACCAAATAAAAAAAATGAGAGAAAAAGAGAGAAGGGACAATGCTACCACTTTTTCCACACTTGTGCATATTAAGCACCATGATCTTCATGATTGAGAGTTTCTCGTTTTGTCACCACCATATAGCTAGTGGGAAATTTTCATTATATAATTTGGCTTGTATATTCCAATGATAGGCTTCCCCAAAATTGCCTTAGGTCTTCGTGAGCAAGCAAGTTGGATGCACACCCACTAGTTTTCTTTAAGAGCTTTCACATACTCATAGCTCTAGTGCATCAATTGTATGACAATCCCTACTCATTCACATTGATATCTATTGATGAGCATCTCCACAGCTCATTGATATGCCTAGTTAATGTGACTATCTTCTCCTTTTTTGTCTTGCAACCTCCACTACATTCCACACCATCTATAGTGCTATAACCATGGCTCACGCTCATGTATTGCATGAGAGTTGAAAAGGTTTGAGAAAGTAAAAGTGTGAAAAAATTACTTGGCCAATACCGGGGTTGTGCATGATTTAAATTCATTGTGCGATGATGATAGAGCATAGCCAGACTATATGCTTTTGTAGGGATAACTTTCTTTTGGCCTTGTTATTTTGAATGTTCATGATTACTTTGCTAGTTTGCTTGAATTATTATTGTTTCCACGTCAATAGCAAACTATTGTTTTGAATCTAATGGATCTGAACATTCACGTCACATAAGAGGAATTACAAAGGACACCTATGCTACGTAGCATGAAAGCATCAAAAATTCATTCTTATCACTTCCCTACTCGAGGGCGAGCAGGAGTTAAGCTTGGGGATGCTTGATACGTCTCAAACCTATCTATAATTTTTGATGGTTCCACGTTGTTATCTTGTCTTCTTTGGTTGTTTTATGTACCTTTTATATCTTTTTTGGGACTAACTTATTAATTCAGTGCCAAGTGACAGTTCCTGTTTTTTCCGTGTTTTTGACTGTTTTCAGATCTGATTTAGGAACGGAGTCCAAACGGAAGAAAAACCCCGAAATGATTTTTTCCCGAACGGAAGAAGACCAGGGGGCTTTTGGGCCCAGCCAGGTGAGCTCTAGGGAGCCCACAAGCCCCCACTCCGCCACCACTGGGAGGCGGAGGTGGGCAGACTTGTGGCCTCCCTGGCCGCCCCCTGACCTAGGTCTTTGGCCTATAAATTCGCAAAAAATCCGCAAAAATTCAGGGGAGCCTCGAAAATACTTTCCGCCGCCGCAAGCTTCCATTTCCGCGAGATCACATCTGGAGACCCTTCCCGGCGCCCTGCCGAAGGGGACTTTGGAGTTGGAGGGCTTCTTCATCATCATCATAGCCCCTCCAATCACTCGTGAGTAGTTCACTTCAGACCTACGAGTCCGTAGTTAGTACCTAGATGGCTTCTTCTCTCTCTTGGATCTTCAATACAAAGTTCTCCATGATCTTCATGGAGATCTATCGGATGTAATCTTCTTTGGCGGTGTGTTTGTCGAGATCCGATGAATTGTGGATTTGTGATCAGATTATCTGTGATATATATTTGAGTCTTTGCTGATTTCTTATATGCATGATTTGATATCCTTGTAAGTCTCTCCGAGTCTTGGGTTTTGTTTGGACAACTAGATCTTTGATTCTTGCAATGGGAGAAGTGCTTGGTTTTGGGTTCTGCCATGTGGTGACCTTTCCCAGTGACAGTAGGGGCAGCAAGGCACACATCAAGTAGTTGCCATCAAGGGTAAAAAGATGGGTTTTTTATCATTGGTTTGAGATTATCCCTCTACATCATGTCATCTTGCTTATGGACTTATGGACTTAATACACTAGATGCATGCTGGATAGCGGTCGACGTGTGGATTAATAGTAGTAGATGCAGAGAGTATCGGTCTACTTGTTTTGGACGTAATGCCTATAGAAATAATCATTGCATAGATATCGTCACGACTTTGCGCAGTTCTATCATTTGCTCGACAGTAATTTGTTCACCCACCGTCTACTTGCTTTGATGAGAGAAGCCACTAGTAAACACTACGGCCCTGGGTCTATTCACATCCATCGTTTACACCTCCGCTTTTACTTTGCTTTGTTACTTTGTTGCTTTCAGTTCTCACTTGGCAAACAATCTATAAGGGATTGACAACCCCTTCATAGCGTTGGGAGCGAGCTTTTGTGTTTGTGTAGGATCTTGAGATACTCCTCCATTGGATTGATACCTTGGTTCTCAAACTGAGGGAAATACTTAGCACCGCTACGCTACATCACCCTTTCCGCCTTGAGGGAACACCAACGCTAGGCTCCAAGGCCACGGGGGAAATCCTTTGCATACATGCCTAGGAAGTCCCTTAAGACGTAGCCGTAGCAGAAAGATCAAGTCAAGTATTCTCCCGTCGACGTGCCTATTTCTGGCACCGTTGGAAGGTCTTTTGTTGCAGTAGCAGCGGGCTGGTGACCTCCTCCACTCCATGGGAGTCTTCCTCGAAGGCTGCATCAGAGGGGAATGAGGAAATCTCGTCGTCATCCGTCCAATCTGCGATGGAGGGCCGCAGATACTCACCCGACGGCTCCATCCCTTCCAACTCCAGCGCGTTCTCCGAGCCTGCGGAGGAGTCCGAGCGAGACTCGATCATGCCCTCGTCATCGACCTCCGAGGTGTCGGATGCTGCCACGTCGGGAGCAGGCGGGCGGACGGCTGCCTGCAGCTTCTCGAACATCTGCGCAAAAGATTCGACAGCCGGCTCAGCAAGATGGCCTATCACGAGACAAACAACAAAGAACCAAAAAGAACAGTTACCACAGGAGGCGACCGAGACCTGTTGTAGGGGATCATCCCCCATGTCCAGCTCCAGCTGTCGTCCATACGGGCGGTGGAGATCAGGTTCACCCCTCGCACCACCGTGCTGGGGGTGAATCCCTTGGTGGATGTCCTGTAGGGGTCAGGTCGGCCGCTCATCTGGCAGACCAGATGTGGCCGCCTCTGCAGCGGCAGGATTGTGCGAGTCACCATGGTGGTGAGCAGGTTGCGGTCAAGAAGGCCGCCTTTCTCCAAAATCTCGAGGTGGCCGCCGATCTACGCCACCTCGGGAATCGGCTTGGGGGACTTCGCCGCCCAGTTCAACTTCGTCGGAGGATTGATGTTGAACGGGGGCATGTTGAGGGCGTCCTGGGCAGGGTCGGCGTTCTTCATGTAGAAGAAGCCCCTCTGCCACTGCTTGATGGACTCTTGCAGCGGCAGCTGGGGGAAGACGGACTTCGAACGATTATGCACGAGTGCGGCTCCGCATGATGTCATCGGGCGCGGTCCGGCGAGCTTCTCCACCTCGGCCTTCTCCATCGCGATGGACTGCTGCTTGAAGAAGAACAAGCTTCGCCAGAGATCGAGGCGGGGCTCGATCCCTAGGAAACCCTCCCACAACACCACGAAGGTCGACAACTGCAATATGGCGTTCGGCGCGAGGTGATGCGGCTGCAGGCCAAAGAAGTGAAGCCACTCGGAGAAGAAGGAGCTCGCCTGGAGCCTGAAGCCCCAGTAGAAATGCTCATTAAAGACGACGACCTCCCCCGCGACAGGTGTTGGGGCGGTCTCGGCACCTGGGATTCACACCAGCACCTGGGAGACCGGGGGCAGCAGCCGATGATGGCGGAGCGCATCGATATGGCCCTGGCAGATCTCGTTGCCCACCCAGGCTCCGTGCGACGAGGACTTCTTTGAGGAGGAGCCGCCGACCATAGCTGCGGGCGGCTGGGGCTCAAGAGGGCTAGTGGCTCGACGGCGACGACGGCGACGAAGACAAAGAGGATGGGCTCTTTCTCTCTAGGCTCAGGGAGGAAGAGGGCGTCGATGCAGGGCGAGAAGGGGGGTGAATGGCCTCCTCGGAACCACCGCATCCTATTTAAACCCCGCGAAGCGTCGTGGGGAGGGGATCCAGTGCGCGCGGAACGCCACGAACCCCGTGTATTACGGACAGTAGCGCTTCCCTAAGCCCAACCGTCGCGGAGTAAATCCGCAGAGGATCTCCCGCCCGAAGGCCGACGGGGCGTCGTGGCGGGACCCACGGCCTAGGCCCGGTCCCGTCACCAGTAATCACCATCATTACATCAGGCGGGGCCTGGCACGTGGCGCATTCTGAGAAATCTACGACGAAGCCGATGCGTCGCTTCGACGCCAACCGGCTTTAGAGCCGGTGTCCCCTGCAGCGGATGGCAGCAGAAATACCAAGACAAAATATTAAGCCGGTGAGGCCGCTAGTCCGCAGACGACGGGCCTCTCCAACTTCGGGGACTACTGTCGGGGGGATAACCCGGGGTAGGCTCATCGAGCCTGCTCCTTCATTTCCTACCCAAAGGGAATGACCAAGTACAGTTTACCAAGGCCCAAGTCTTCTGGCCGGCTAGGCTGTGCCTGCCGGCTGGAGGACGAGACAGCCAACTCTCTGGCCGGCTAGGCAGCCCCTACCGGCTAGAAGCGAGACGGCTACCTCTTCCTGGCCGTCTTGGCCAAGCCAGCCGGCTAGGAATGAGGCGGCCGTGCCCAAGCCGGCTAGCCAAGCAGGCTAGCCGGCCGGGGATCTCAAGTCACATCAGATCGTAGGTCATGATGAGACCATACGATTAAAGGTAGCTACGCGTCAGCAAAGGTACTCGATCGGAGTGCCCGACTGGTACGAGCATCGGTGGCCACGCCGCTGACCTACCCCGGCTCTGATCCATCACCTAGCATAGTGTTGGACCATCAAACTCCCACTCCATTACTGCACTTGGCGTGGGGAACAGTGGAGGCGGTCGTACTACCTGCCCATGACGAATTTCGCTGGACGACACTCGACGTACAACGCGTGCTCGCCGTCAACCTTACGCGAGAGCTTCATTGGCCAGCCAACGGGTCCCACTGCCAAACGAGACCAGGCAGTCGGCGGGCCCCTCAAGCGACAAGACAAGACCCTCGTGGCCCCCCTGGTCAGCCGACGAGGCTGCCAGCCGGGTCCCACTCTTGTCCCCTTTATCCATATTGTAGGTCGGTGGGTTTGTCTATAAAACCCCCCGTTCACCCTCCATGCAGAGGGTCGGTCGAGCAACACTTCACACCCACCAACCACATAGAGAGAGGCAGAGACGAGCCGACTGCTCCCCTCTTCCTCCTCCTCAACACAGCTCTAGGAGCAACCTTGTAATCCATCCATATACATCATACACTCCGGCAGGACTAGGGGCCTTATCTCTATGGAGAGCCCTGAACCTGGGTACATCGTGCGTTCCATGCTTGTACCAACCTCGTCCCCAGCGCCCTCCTTTGTCCCTTCGGTTCTCATCGACTTTAGCCTACCTATGGCATATGTTGTGAGTATTCACCGAGAGAAGGCCCTTAACTAGAACACTCTTTATTATATGACTCACGAGCTCGAATACATCGGGGGTGACACAAAGAAAAACTCAAGCCTAATACACTAAGAACTTTAATCTACTAGAGAAAGATAAAACCAAAAAGGATCGAACTAAGAAAAGGTAAGGGCAAACGATGTGATGGTGATACGATATTGGGGCAACTCCCCCAAGCTTGGCACAAGCCAAGGGGATTGCCCATGCCCATGCTTAGTTGTCTTCCATTGGAGTTGTTGCAACCTGGGTTTGATCCTCCGTCTTCCAAGGCATAGGTGCTCCCCGCTCCGCAAAAATTCCGAAAATATTCGGATCGCAGCGGGACCCAAAATCAGTGAGTAATAGCGTATAAACTCGCCAGAATAGGCCAAAACTGCGAGTTTTGACGAGTTCCCCATAACCGGACCCCGGGGTTCCCTAAACGTTCCGATCGCATCGGGAATCAAAATCAATGACTGATCGGACACAAAACTGGCCGGAATAGGCCAAAACAGTGAGTTTTGACGAGTTCCCCGTAACCGGACCCCGAGGTTCCGGAAACGTTCGGATTACAGCGGGACCCAAAAACAGTGACTAATAGCATACGAAACTGGCCAGAATAGGCCAAAACTGCGAGTTTTGACGAGTTCCCCGTAACCGGACCAAGGGTTCCCGAAACATTCGGATCACATCGGGACCCAAAATGAGCGACTAATAGCATACAAAACTGGCCGGAATAGGCCAAAACTGAGAGTTTTGATGAGTTCCCCTTAACCGGACCCCGGGGTTCCCGAAAGGTTCGGATCGCAGCGGGACCCAAAATCAGTGAGTAATAGCGAACAAACTCGCCAGAATAGGCCAAAACTACGAGTTTTGACGAGTTCCCCATAACCGGACCCCAGGGTTCCCGAAACGTTCGGATCGCATCGGGACCCAAAATCAATGACTAATAGGATAGAAAACTAGCCGGAATAGGCCAAAACTGCGAGTTTTGGCGAGTTCCCCGTAAGCGGACCCCAAGGGTCCGGAAACGTTCGGGTCACAGCGGGACCCAAAATCAGTGACAATAGCATACAAAATTGGCCGGAATAGGCCAAAACTGTGAGTTTTCACGAGTTCCCCGTACCCGGACCCCGGGGTTCCCGAAACGTTCACATCGCATGAGGACCCAAAATTCATGACTAATAGCATAGAAAACTAGGAGTTTTACTAGATCCCTGTAACCGAACCTCGGGGTTTCCGAAATGTTCGGATCACATCGAGACCCAAAATCAGTAACTAATAGCATACAGAACTGGCCGGAATAGGCCAAAATTGCGATTTTGACGAGTTCCCCGTAACCGGACCACGGGGTTTCCGAAACGATCGGATCGCAAAGGGCCCCAAAATCAACGAGTAATAGCATAGAAAACTGGCGAGAGTAGGCTACAACTGCTAGTTTTGACGAGTTCCCCGTAATTGGACCGTGAGGTTTCCAAAACGTTCGGATCACAGCGGGACCCAAAATCAGTGACTAATAGCATAGAAAACTGGCCGAAATAGGCCAAAACTGCGAGTTTTGACGAGTTCTTCGTAACCGGACCCCGGGGTTCCCAAAATGTTCGGATCGCAGGAGGACCCAAAATCAGTGACAAATAGGCTAGAACTAGGAGTTTTACGAGATCCCCGTAACCGAACCTCGGGGTTTCCGAAATGTTCGCATCACATCGGGACCCAAAATCAGTGACTAATAGCATACAGAACTAGCCGCAATAGGCCAAAATTGCGATTTTGACGAGTTCCCCGTAACCGGACCACGGGGTTTCCGAAACGTTCGGATCGCAGCGGGACCCAAAATCAGTGAGTAATAGCATAGAAAACTGGCGGGAGTAGGCTAGAACTGCTAGTTTTGACGAGTTCCCCGTAACCGGACCCAGAGGTTTCCGAAACCTTCACATCACAGCGGGCTCCAAAATCAGTGACTAATAGCATAGAAAATCAGTGACTAATAGCATAGAAAAATGGCCGGAATAGGCCAAAACTACGAATTTTGACGAGTTCTTCCTAACCGGGCCCCGTGGTTCCCAAAACTTTCGGATCGCAGGAGGACCCAAAATCAGTGACAAATAGCATACAAACGTGACAACAATAGGCTAGAACTGCGAGTTTTGACGAGTTCCACGTAACGGGACCTCGGGGTTCCCGAAACGTTCGGATCAGAGGAGGACCCAAAATCAGTGAGTAATAGCATACAAACCTCGCGAGTATAGGACAAAACTACGAGTTTTGACGAGTGCCACGTAACCGGATCCCGGGATTCACGCAACGTTCGGATCGCAGCGTGACCCAAAAATCAGTGAGTAATAGCGTACAAACTCGCGAGAATAGGCCAAAACTGCGAGTTTTGACGAGTTCCGCATAACCGGACCCCAAGGTTCCCTAAACGTTCCGATCGCGTCGGGAATCCAAATCAATGACTGATAGGACACAAAACTGGTCGGAATAGGCCAAAACTGTGAGTTTTGACGAGTTCCCTGTAACCGGACCCCGAGGTTCCGGAAATGTTCGGATCACAACGGGACCCAAAGTCAGTGACTAATAGCATACAAAACTGGCCGGAATAGGCCAAAACTGCGAGTTTTGACGAGTTCCCCATAACCGGACCCCGAGGTTTCCGAAAGGATCGGATCGCAGTGGGACCCAAAGTGAGTGAGTAATAGCGTACAAACCTGGCCAGAATAGGCAAAAACTACGAGTTTTGATGGGTTCCACGTAACCGGACCCCAAGGATCCCTAAACGTTCGGATCGCATCGGGACCCAAAATCAATGACTAATAGGATAGAAAACTGGTCGGAATAGGCCAAAACTGCGAGTTTTGATGAGTTCCTCGTAAGCAAGCGGACCCCAAGGATCCGAAAACGTTCGGGTCACAGTGGGACCCAAAATCAGTGACTAATAGCATACAAAACATGCCGGAATAAGCCAAAACTGCGAGTTTTGACGAGTTCCCCGTAACCGGACCCCGGGGTTCCCGAAACGTTCACATCGCACGAGGACCCAAAAATCCGTGACTAATAGCATAGAAAACTGGCCACAATAGGCCAGAACTAGTAGTTTTACGAGATTCCCGTAACCGAACCTCGGGGTTTCCGAAATGTTCGGATCTCATCGGGACCCAAAATCAGTGACTAATAGCATACAAAACTAGTCGGAATAGGTCGAAATTGCGATTTTGACGAGTTCCCATAACTGGACCCCGGGGTTTTCAAAACGTTCGGATCGCAGCGGGACCCAAAATCAGTGAGTAATAGCATAGAAAACTGGCGGGAATAGGCTAGAACTGCGAGTTTTGACGAGTTCCCCGTAACGGGACCTCGGGGTTCCCAAACGTTCGGATCGGAGGAGGACCCAAAATAAGTGAGTAATAGCATACAAACCCCACGAGTATAGGACAAAACTACGAGTTTTGACGAGTGCCACGTAACCGGACCCCGGGGTTCCCGCAACGGTAGGATCGCAGCGGGACCCAAAATCAGTGAGTAATAGCGTACAAACTCGCCAGAATAGGCCAAAACTACGAGTTTTGACGAGTTCCGCATAACCGGATCCTGGGGTTCCCTAAACGTTCCGATCGCATCGAGAATCAAAATAAATGACCCATAGGACACAAAACTGGCCGGAATAGGCCAAAACTGTGATTTTCGACGAGTTCCCCGTAACCCGACCCCGAGGTTCCGGAAACGTTCGGATCATAGCGGGACCCAAAATCAGTGTCTAATAGCATACAAAACTGGCCGGAATAGGCCAAACCTGCGAGTTTTGACGAGTTCCCCGTAACCGGACCCCGGGGTTCCAGAAAGGTTCGGATCGCAGCGGGACCCAAACTAAGTGAGTAATAGCGTACAAACTCGCCAGAATAGGCAAAAACTATGAGTTTTGACGAGTTCCCCGTAACCGGACCCCAGGGTTCCCTAAACGTTCGGATCGCATCGGGACCCAAAATCAATGACTAATAGGATAGAAAACTGACCGGAATAGGCCAAAACTACGAGTTTTGACGAGTTCCCCGTAAGCGGACCCCGAGGGTCTTGAAACGTTCAGGTCACACCGGGACCCAAAATCAATGACTAATAGCATACAGAACTGGCCGGAATAGGCCAATACTGTGAGTTTTGTCGAGTTCCCCATAACCGGACCCCGGGGTTAATAAAGCGTTCACATCGCACGAGGACCCAAAATTCCACGACTAATAGCATAAGAAAACTGGCCACAATAGACTAGAACTAGGAGTTTTACGAGATCCCCGTAAACGAACCTCGAGGTTTCCAAAATGTTCGGATCACATCGGGACCCAAAATCAGTGACTAATAGCATACAGAACTGGCCGGAATAGGCCAAAATTGTGATTTTGACAAGTTCCCCGTAACCGGACCCCTGGGTTTCCGAAACATTCGGATCGCAGCGGGACCCAAAACCAGTGAGTAATAGCATGGAAAACTGGCGAGAGTAGGCTAGAACTGCTAGTTTTGACGAGTTCCCCGTAACCGGACCCTGAGGTTTCCGAAATGTTCGGATCACAGCGGGACCCAAAATCAGTGACTAATAGCAAAGAAAACTGGCCGGAATAGGCTAGAACTGCGAGTTTTGACGAGTTCTTCGTAATCGGACCCCGGCGTTCCCAAAATGTTCGGATCGCAGGAGGCCCCAAAATCAGTGACTAATAGCATACAAACCTGGCCAGAATAGGCTAGAACTGCGAGTTTTGACGAGTTCCCCGTAACGGGAGCTCGGGGTTCCAAAACATTCGGATCGGAGGAGGACCCAAAATCAATGAGTAATAGCATCCAAACCTCGCGAGTATAGGACAAAACTACGATTTTCGACGAGTTCCACGTAACTGGATCCCGGGGTTCCCGCAACAGTAGGATCGCAGCGGGACCCAAAATCAGTGAGTAATAGCGCACAAACTCGCCAGACTAGGCCAAAACTGCGAGTTTTGACGAGTTCGGCATAACCGCACCCTGGGGTTCCCTAAACATTCCGATCGCATCGGGAATCAAAATCAATGACTCATAGGACACAAAACTGGCCGGAATAGGGCAAAACAGTGAGTTTTGATGAGTTCCCCGTAACCGGACCCTCAGGTTCCGGAATCGTCCGGATCACAGTGGGACCCAAAATCAGTGACCAATAGCACACAGAACTGGGCGGAATAGGCCAAAACTGCGAGTTTTGACGAGTTCCCCGTAACCGGACCAAGGGTTCCCGAAACATTCGGATCACATCGGGACCCAAAATCAGTAACTAATAGCATACAAAACTGGCCGGAATAGGGCAAAACTGCGAGTTTTGATGAATTCCCCGTAACCGGACCCCAGGGTTGCCGAAAGGTTCGGATCGCAGCGGGACCCAAAATCGATGAGTAATAGCGTACAAACTCGCCAGAATAGGCAAAAACTAGGAGTTTTGACGAGTACCCTGTAGCCGGACCCCAAGGTTCCCTAAACATTCGGATCGCATCTAGACCAAAAATCAATGACTAATAGGATAGAAAACTGGCCGGAATAGGCCAAAACTGTGAGTTTTGACGAGTTCCCCGTAAGCGGACCCCAAGGATCCGGAAACGTTCGGGTCATAGAGGGACCCAAAATTAGTGACTAATAGCGTACAAAACTGGTCGGAATAGGCCAAAACTGCGTGTTTTGACAATTTCCCCGTAACCGGACCCCGGGGTTCTCGAAACGTTCACATCGCATGAGGTCCCAAAATCCGTGACTAATAGCATAGAAAACTGGTCAAAATAGGCCAGATGTAGAGTTTTACGAGATCCCATAACCGAACCTCGGGGTTTCCGAAATGTTCGGATCACATCGGGACCCAAAATCAGTGACTAATAGCATACAATACTAGCCGGAATAGGCCAAAATTGCGATTTTGACGAGTTCCCCATAACCGGACCTAGTGGTTTTTGAAATGTTCGGATCGCAGCGGGACCCAAAATCAGTGAGTAAGAGCATAGAAAACTGGCGGGAATAGGCTAGAACTGCTAGTTTTGACGAGTTCCCCGTAACCGGACCCTGAGGTTTCCGAAACGTTCGGATCACAGTGGGACCGAAAATCAGTGACTAATAGCATAGAAAACTGGCCGGAATAGGCCAAAACTACGTATTTTGACGAGTTCTTCGTAACCGGACCCCGGGGTGCCCAAAACGTTTGAATCGTAGGAGGATCCAAAATCAGTGACTAATGGCATACAAACCTGGCCAGAATAGGCTAGAATTGCGAGTTTTCACGAGTTCCCCGTAATGGGACCTCGGGGTTCCCGAAACGTTCGGATCAGAGGAGGACCCAAAATCAGTGAGTAATAGCATACAAACCTCGCGAGTATAGGCCAAAACTACGAGTTTTGAGGAGTTCCACGTAACAGGACCCCGGGGTTCCCGCAATGTTCGGATCGTAGCGGGACCCAAAATCAGTGAGTAATAGCGTACAAACTCACGAGAATAGGCCAAAACTACGAGTTTGGACGAGTTCCGCATAACCGGACCCCAGGGTTCCCTAAACATTCCGATCGCGTCGGGAATCCAAATCAATGATTGATAGGACACAAAACTGGCTGGAATAGGCCAAAACTGTGAGTTTTGACGAGTTCCCCGTAACCGGACCCCGAGGTTCCGGAAACGTTCGGATCACAGCGGGACCCAAAGTCAGTGACTAATAGCATACAAAACTGGCGGAATAGGCGAAAACTGCGAGTTTTGACGAGTTCCCCGTAACCCGACCAAGGGTTCCCGAAACATCCGGATCACATTGGGACCCAAAATCTGTAACTAATAGCATACAAAACTAGCCGGAATAGGCCAAAACTGCGAGTTTTGACGAGTTCCCCATAACCTGACCCCGAGGTTTCCGAAAGGATCGGATCGCAGTGGGACCCAAAGTCAGTGAATAATAGCGTACAAACCTGGCCAGAATAGGCAAAACTACGAGTTTTGACGAGTTCCCCGTAACCGGACCCCAAGGTTCCCTAAACGTTCGGATCGCATCGGGACCCAAAATCAATGACTAATAGGATAGAAAATTGGTCGGATAGGCCAAAACTGCGAGTTTTCATGAGTTCCTCATAAGTGGACCCCAAGGATCCGAAAACGTTCGGGTCACAGCGGGACCCAAAATCAGTGACTAATAGCATACAAAATATGCCGGAATAACCCAAAACTGCGAGTTTTGACGAGTTCCCCGTAACCAGACCCCGGGGTTCCCGAAACGTTCAGATCGCACGAGGACCCAAAATCCGTGACTAATAGCATAGAAAACTGGCCACAATAGGCCAGAACTAGTAGTTTTACGAGATTCCCGTAACCGAACCTCGGGGTTTCCGAAATGTTCGGATCTCATCGGGACCCAAAATCAGTGACTAATAGCATACAAAACTAGTCGGAATAGGTCAAAATTGCGATTTTGACGAGTTCCCCATAACCGGACCCCGGGGTTTTCGAAACATTCGGATCGCAGCGGGACCCAAAATCAGTGAGTAATAGCATAGAAAACTGGCGGGAATAGGCTAGAACTGCGAGTTTTGACGAGTTCCCCGTAACGGGACCTCGGGGTTCCCAAACGTTCGGATCGGAGGAGGACCCAAAATAAGTGAGTAATAGCATACAAACCTCACGAGTATAGGACAAAACTACGAGTTTTGATGAGTTCCACGTAACCGGACCCCAGGGTTCCCGCAACGGTAGGATCGCAGCGGGACCCAAAATCAGTGAGTAATAGCGTACAAACTCGCCAGAATAGGCCAAAACTGCGAGTTTTGACGAGTTCCGCATAACCGGATCCCGGGGTTCCCTAAACGTTCCGATCGCATCGGGAATCAAAATAAATGACTCACAGGACACAAAACTGGCCGGAATAGGCCAAAATTGTAAGTTTTGACGAGTTCCCCGTAACCGAGCCCCGAGGTTCCGGAAACGTTCGGATCACAACGGCACCCAAAATCAGTGACTAATAGCATACAAAATTGGCCGGAATAGGCCAAAACTGCGAGTTTTGACGAGTTCCCCGTAACCGGACCAAGGGTTCCCGAAACATTCGGATCACATCGGGACCCAAAATCAGTAACTAATAGCATAGAAAACTGACCGCAATAGGCCAAATCTGCGAGTTTTGACGAGTTCCCCGTAACCGGTCCTCGGAGTTCCCGGAAGGTGCGCATCGCAGCGGGACCCTAAATCAGTGAGTAATATCGTACAAACTCGCTAGAATAGGCCAAAACTACCAGTTTTGACGAGTTCCCCCTAACCGGACCCCGGGGTTCCCGAAACGTTCACATCGCACGAGGACCCAAAATCCGTGACTAATAGCATAGAAAACTGGCCACAATAGGCCAGAACTAGGAGTTTTACGAGATCCCCGTAACCGAACCTCGGGGTTTCCGAAATCTTTGGATCACATCGGGACCCAAAATCAGTGACTACTTGCATACAGAACTAGCCGGAATGGGCCAAAATTGCGATTTTGACGAGTTCCCCGTAACGGGACCCCGGGGTTTCCGAAATGTTCGGATCGCAGCGGGACCCAAAATCAGTGAGTAATAGCATAGAAAACTGGCCGGAATAGGCAACAACTACGTGTTTTGACGAGTTCTTCGTAACCGGACCCCGGGGTTCCCAAAACGTTTAGATCGCGGGAGGACCCAAAATCACACACTAATAGCATACAAACCTGGCCAGAATAGGCTAGAACTGCGAGTTTTGACGAGTTCCCCGTAACGGGACCTCGGGGTTCCCGAAATGTTCGGATCGGAGGAGGACCCAAAATCAGTGGGTAATAGCATAGAAACCTCACGAGTATAAGCCAAATTTACGAGGTTTGACGAGTTCCACGTAACCGGACCCCGGGGTTCCCGCAATGTTTCGATTGCAGCGGGACCCAAAATCAGTGATTAATAGCGTACAAACTCGCCAGAATGGGCCAAAACTACGAGTTTTGAAGAGTTCGACATAACAGGACACAAAATTGGCCGGAATCAAAATCCCCGTAACCGAACCCCGAGGTTCCGGAAAATTGGCCGGAATAGGCCAAAACGTTCCGATCGCATCGGGAATCAAAATCAATGACTGATAGGACACAAAATTGGCCGGAATAGGCCAAAACTGTGAGTTTTGACGACTTCCCCGTAACCGAACCCCGAGGTTCCGGAAACGTTCGGATCACAGCGGGACCCAAAATCAGTGAGTAATAGCATACAAACTCGCCAGAATAGGCCAAAACTACGAGTTTTGACGAGTTCCCCGTAACCGGACCCCAGGGTTCCCTAAACGTTCGGATCGCATCGGGACCCAAAATCAATGACTAATAGGATAGAAAATTGGCCGGAATAGGCCAAAACTACAAATTTTGACGAGTTCCCCGTAAGCGGACCCCGAGGTTCCAGAAACTGAGAGTTCTGATGAGTTCCCCGTAACCGGACCCCGGGGTTCCCGAAACGTTCACATCGCACGAGGACCAAAAATCCGTGACTAATAGCATAGAAAGATGGCCACAATAGGCCAGAACTAGGAGTTTTACGAGATCCCCGTAACCGAACCTCGGGGCTCCCGAAATGTACGGATAACATCGGGACCCAAAATCAGTGACTAATAGCATACAAAACTGGCCGGAATAGGCCAAAATTGCGATTTTGACGAGTTCCCCGTAACCAGACCCCGGGGTTTCCGAAACGTTCGAATCGCAGCGGGACCCAAAATCAGTGAGTAATAGCATAGAAAACTGGCGGGAATAAGCTAGAACTGCTAGTTTTGACGAGTTCCCCGTAACAGGACCCTGAGGTTTCCGAAACGTTCGCATCACAGCAGGACCCTAAATGAGTGACTAATAGCATAGAAAACTGGTCGGAATAAGCCAAAACTGCGTGTTTTGACGAGTTCTTCGTAACAGGACCCTAGGGTTCCCAAAACGTTCGGATCACCGGAGGACCCAAAATCAGTGACTAATAGCATACAAATCTGGCCAGAATAGGCTAGAACTTCGAGTTTTGACAAGTTCCCCGTAACCGGACCAAGGGTTCCCGAAACATTCGGATCACATCAGGACCCAAAATTAGTAACTAATAGCATACAAAACTGGCCGCAACAGGCCAAAACTGCGAGCTTTGACAAGTTCCCCGTAACCGGACCTCGGGGTTCCCGAAAGGTTCGGATCGCAGCGGGACCCTAAATGAGTGAGTAATAGCGTACAAACTCGCTAGAATAGGCCAAAACTGCGAGTTTTGATGAGTTCCCCATAACCGGACCCCGGAGTTCCCTAAATGTTTCGATCGCATCAGGAATCAAAATCAATGACTGATAGGACACAAAACTGGCCAGAATAGACCCAAACTGAGTGACTAATAGCATAGAAAACTGCGTGTTTTGACGAGTTCTTCGTAACAGGAGCTTTTGGTTCCCAAAATGGTCGGATCGGAGGAGGACCCAAAATCAGTGACTAATAGCATACAAACCTGGCCAGAATAGGCTAGAACTGCGAGTTTTGACGAGTTCCCCATAACGCGACCTCGGGGTTCCCGAAACGTTCGGATCGGAGGAGGACCCAACATCAGTGAGTAATAGCATACAAATCTCGTGAGTATAGGCCAAAACTATGAGTTTTAACGAGTTCTACGTAACCGGACCCCGGGGTTCCCGCAATGTTCGGATCGCAGCGGGCCCCGAAATCAGTGAGTAATAGCGTACAAACTCGCCAGAATAGGCCAAAACTACGAGTTTTGATGAGTTCCACATAACCAGACCCCGGGGTTCCCTAAACGTTCGGATCGCATCGGGAATCAAAATCAATGACTGACAGGACACAAAACTGGCCGGAATAGGCCAAAATTGTAAGTTCTGACGAGTTCAACGTAACCGAGCCCCGAGGTTCCGGAAACGTTCGGATCACAGCGGCACCCAAAATCATTGACTAATAGCATACAAAATTGGCCGGAATAGGCCAAAACTGCAAGTTTTGACGAGTTCCCCGTAACCGAACCAAGGGTTCCTGAAACATTCGGATCACATCGGGACCCAAAATCAGTAACTAATAGCATACAAAACTGGCCGCAACAGGCCAAAACTGCGAGTTTTGACAAGTTCCCCGTAACCGGACCTCGGGGTTCCCGAAAGGTTCGGATCGCAGCGGGACCCTAAATCAGTGAGTAATAGCGTACAGACTCGCTAGAATAGGCCAAAACTGTGAGTTTTGACGAGTTCCCCATAACCGGACCCCGGAGTTCCCTAAATGTTTCGATCGCATCGGGAATCAAAATCAATGACTGATAGGACACAAAACTGGCGGGAATAGACCCAAACTGTCAGTTTTGACAACTTCCCCATAACCGGACCCTGAGGTTTCTGAAACGTTCGGATCACAGCGGGACCCCAAGGTTCCCTAAACATTCGGATCGGATCGGGACCCAAAATCAATGACTAATAGGATAGAAAACTGGCCGGAATAGGCCAAAACTGCGAGTTTTGACGAGTTCCCCCTAACCGGACCCCGGAGATCCCGAAACGTTCACATCGGACGAGGACCCAAAATCCGTTACTAATAGCATAGAAAACTGGCCACAATAGGCGACAACTAGAAATTTTACGAGATCCTCATAACCGAACCTCGGGGTTTCCGAAATGTTCGGATCACATCGGGACCCAAAATCAGTGACTAATAGCATACAAAACTCGCAGGAATAGGCCAAAATTGCGACTTTGACGAGTTCCCCATAACCGGACCCCGGGGTTTCCGAAACATTCGGATCGCAGCGGGACCCAAAATCAGTGAGTAATAGCATAGAAAACTGGCGGGAATAGGCTAGAACTGCTAGTTTTGACGACTTCCCCATAACAGGACCCTGAGGTTTCCGAAACGTTCGTATCAAAGAGAGACCCAAGATCAGTGACTAATTGCATAGAAAACTGGTCGGAATAAGCCAAAACTGCGTGTTTTGACGAGTTCTTTGTAACAGGACCTTTTGGTTCCCAAAACGTTTGGATCGCAGGAGGACCTAAAATCAGTGACTAATAGCATACAAACTTGGCCAGAATAGGCTAGAACTGCGAGTTTTGACGAGTTCCCCGTAACAGGACCTCGGGATTCCCGAAACGTTCGGATCGGAGGAGGACCCAAAATCAGTGAGTAATAGCGTACAAACCTGACGAGTATAGGCCAAAACTGTCAGTTTTGACGAGTTCCATGTAACCGGACCCCGGGGTTCCCGAAACGTTCGGATCGCAGCGGGACCCAAAATCAGTGAGTAATACCGTACAAACTCGCTAGAATAGGCCAAAACTGCGAGTTTTAACGAGTTCCACATAATCGGACCCCGGGCTTCCCTAAACATTTTGATCGCATCGGGAATCAAAATCAATTACTAATAGGATAGAAAACTGGCTGGAATAGGCCAAAACTGTGGGTTTTGACAAGTTCCCCGTAACTAGACCCCGAAGTTCCTGAAACGTTCGGATCACAGCGGGACCCAGAATCAGTGACTAATAGCATACAAAACCGGCCGGAATAGGCCAAAACTGCCAGTTTTGACGAGTTACCCGTAAACGGAACCCGGGGTTCCCAAAACATTCGGATCACATCGGGACCCAAAATCACTGAGTAATAGCATACAAACTCGCCAGAATAGGCAAAAACTACGAGTTTTGACGAGTTCCCCGTAACCGGACCTCGGGGTTCCCGGAAGGTTCGGATCGCAGCGGGACCCTAAATCAGTGAGTAATAGCGTACAAACTCGCTAGAATAGGCAAAAACTACGAGTTTTGACGAGTTCCCCGTAACCGGACCACAGGGTTCCCTAAACGTTCGGATCGCATCGGGACCCAAAATCAATGACTAATAGGGTAGAAAACTGGCCAGAATAGGCTAGAACTGCGAATTTTGACGAGTTCCCCGTAACGCGACCTCGGGGTTCCCGAAACGTTCGAATCGGAGGAGGACCCAACATCAGTGAGTAATAGCATACAAACCTCGCGAGTATAGGCCAAAACTATGAGTTTTGACGAGTTCTACGTAACCGGACCCCGGGGTTCCCGCAATGTTCGGATCGCAGCGGGCCCCGAAATCAGTGAGTAATAGCGTACAAACTCGTCAAAATAGGCCAAAACTACGAGTTTTGATGAGGTCCACATAACCGGACCCCGGGGTTCCCTAAACGTTTTGATCGCATCGGGAATCAAAATCAATGACTGACAGGACACAAAACTGGCCGGAATAGGCCAAAATTGTAAGTTCTGACGAGTTCAACGAAACCGAGCCCCGAGGTTCCGGAAACGTTCGAATCACAGCGGCACCCAAAATCGGTGACTAATAGCATACAAAATTGGCCAGAATAGGCCAAAACTGCAAGTTTTGACGAGTTCCCCGTAACCGAACCAAGGGTTCCCGAAACATTCGGATCACATCGGGACCCAAAATCAGTAACTAATAGCATACAAAACTGGCCGCAACAGGCCAAAACTGCGAGTTTTGACAAGTTCCCCGTAACCGGACCTCGGGGTTCCCGAAAGGTTCGGATCGCAGCGGGAGCCTAAATCAGTGAGTAATAGCGTACAGACTCGCTAGAATAGGCCAAAACTGCGAGTTTTGACGAGTTCCCCACAACCGGACCCCGGAGTTCCCTAAATGTTTCGATCGCATCGGGAATCAAAATCAATGACTGATAGGACACAAAACTGGCGGGAATAGACCCAAACTGTCAGTTTTGACAAGTTCCCCGTAACCGGACCCTGAGGTTTCTGAAACGTTCGGATCACAGCGGGACCCAAAATCACTGACTAATAGCATACAAAACTGTCCGGAATAGGCCAAAACTGCGAGTTTTGACGAGTTCCCCGTAACCGGACAAAGGTTTCCCAAAACATTCGGATCACATCGGGACCCAAAATCAGTAACTAATAGCATACAAAACTGGCCGGAATAGGCCAAAACTGCGAGTTTTGACGAGTTCCCCGTAAGCGGACCCCAAGGTTCCCTAAACATTCGGATCGCATCGGGACCCAAAATCAATGACTAATAGGATAGAAAACTGGCCGGAATAGGCCAAAACAACGAGTTTTGATGAGTTCCCCCTAACCGGACCCCGGGGATCCCGAAACGTTCACATCGGACGAGGACCCAAAATCCGTGACTAATAGCATAGAAAACTAGCCACAATAAGCGAGAACTAGAAATTTTACGAGATCCTCATAACCGAACCTCGGGGTTTCCGAAATGTTCGGATCACATCGGGACCCAAAATCAGTGACTAATAGAATACAAAACTCGCAGGAATAGGCCAAAATTGCGACTTTGACGAGTTCCCCGTAACCGGACCCCGGGGTTTCCGAAACATTCGGATCGCAGCGGGACCCAAAATCAGTGAGTAATAGCATAGAAAACTGGCGGGAATAGGCTAGAACTGCTAGTATTGACGACTTCCCCATAACAGGACCCTGAGGTTTCCGACACGTTCGTATCAAAGAGAGACCCAAGATCAGTGACTAATAGCATAGAAAACTGGTCGGAATAAGCCAAAACTGCGTGTTTTGACAAGTTCTTTGTAACAGGACCTTTTGGTTCCCAAAACGTTCGGATCGCAGAAGAACCTAAAATCAGTGACTAATAGCATACAAACTTGGCCAGAATAGGCTAGAACTGCGAGTTTTGACGAGTTCCCCGTAACGGGACCTCGGGATTCCCGAAACGTTCGGATCGGAGGAGGACCCAAAATCAGTGAGTAGTAGCATACAAACCTGACGAGTATAGGCCAAAACTGTCAGTTTTGACGAGTTCCACGTAACCGGACCCCGGGGTTCCCGAAACGTTCGGATCGCAGCGGGACCCAAAATCAGTGAGTAATACCGTACAAACTCGCTAGAATAGGCCAAAACTGCGAGTTTTGACGAGTTCCACATAATCGGACCCCGGCGTTCCCTAAACATTTTGATCGCATCGGGAATCAAAATCAATTACTAATAGGATAGAAAACTGGCTGGAATAGGCCAAAACTGTGAGTTTTAACGAGTTCCCCGTAACCAGACCCCGAAGTTCCTGAAACGTTCGGATCACAGCAGGACCCAGAATCAGTGACTAATAGCATACAAAACCGGCCGGAATAGGCCAAAACTGCGAGTTTTGACGAGTTACCCGTAATAGGAACCCGGGGTTCCCAAAACATTTGGATCACATCGGGACCCAAAATAACTAAGTAATAGCGTACAAACTCGCTAGAATAGGCAAAAACTACGAGTTTTGACGAGTTCCCCGTAACCGGACCTCGGGGTTCCCAGAAGGTTCGGATCGCAGCGGGACCCTAAATCAGTGAGTAATAGCATACAAACTCGCTAGAATAGGCAAAAACTACGAGTTTTGACGAGTTCCCCGTAACCGGACCACAGGGTTCCCTAAACGTTCGGATCGCATCGGGACCCAAAATCAATGACTAATAGGGTAGAAAACTGGCCGGAATAGGCTAGAACTACGAGTTTTGACGAGTTCCCCGTAACGCGACCTCGGGGTTCCCGAAACGTTCGGATCGGAGGAGGACCCAACATCAGTGAGTAATAGCATACAAACCTCGCGAGTATAGGCCAAAACTATGAGTTTTGACGAGATCTACGTAACCGGACCCAGGGGTTCTCGCAATGTTCGGATCGCAGCGGGCCCCGAAATCAGTGAGTAATAGCGTACAAACTCGCCAGAATAGGCCAAAACTACGAGTTTTGATGAGTTCCACATAACCGGACCCCGTGGTTCCCTAAACGTGCTGATCGCATCGGGAATCAAAATCAATGACTGACAGGACACAAAACTGGCCGGAATAGGCCAAAATTGTAAGTTCTGACGAGTTCAACGTAACCGAGCCCCGAGGTTCCAGAAACGTTCGGATCACAGCGGCACCCAAAATCGGTGACTAATAGCATACAAAATTGGCCGGAATCGGCCAAAACTGCAAGTTTTGACGAGTTCCCCGTAACCGAACCAAGGGTTCCCGAAACATTCGGATCACATCGGGACCCAAAATCAGTAACTAATAGCATACAAAACTGGCCGCAACAGGCCAAAACTGCGAGTTTTGACAAGTTCCCCGTAACCGGACCTCGGGGTTCCCGAAAGGTTCGGATCGCAGCGGGACCCTAAATCAGTGAGTAATAGCGTACAGACTCGCTAGAATAGGCCAAAACTGTGAGTTTTGACGAGTTCCCTGTAACCAGACCTCTGGGTTCCCGAAAGGTTCGGATCGCAGCGGGACCCTAAATCAGTGAGTAATAGCGTACAGACTCGCTAGAATAGGCCAAAACTGCGAGTTTTGATGAGTTCCCCATAACCGGACCCCGGAGTTCCCTAAATGTTTCGATCGCATCGGGAATCAAAATCAATGACTGATAGGACACAAAACTGGCGGGAATAGACCCAAACTGTCAGTTTTGACAAGTTCCCCGTAACCGGACCCTGAGGTTTCTGAAACGTTCGGATCACAGCGGGACCCAAAATCACTGACTAATAGCATACAAAACTGTCCGGAATAGGCCAAAACTGCGAGTTTTGACGAGTTCCCCGTAACCGGACAAAGGTTTCCCAAAACATTCGGATCACATCGGGACCCAAAATCAGTAACTAATAGCATACAAAACTCGCCGCAATAGGCCAAAACTGCGAGTTTTGACGATATCCCCGTAAGCGGACCCCATGGTTCCCTAAACATTCGGATCGCATCGGGACCCAAAATCAATGACTAATAGGATAGAAAACTGGCCGGAATAGGCCAAAACTGCGAGTTTTGACGAGTTCCCCCTAACCGGACCCCGGGGATCCCGAAACGTTCACATCGGACGAGGACCCAAAATCCGTGACTAATAGCATAGAAAACTGGCCACAATAGGCGAGAACTAGAAATTTTACGAGATCCTCATAACCGAACCTCGGGGTTTCCGAAATGTTCGGATCACATCGGGACCCAAAATCAGTGACTAATAGCATACAAAACTCGCAGGAATAGGCCAAAATTGTGACTTTGACGAGTTCCCCGTAACCGGACCCCGGGGTTTCCGAAACATTCGGATCGCAGCGGGACCCAAAATCAGTGAGTAATAGCATAGAAAACTGGCGGGAATAGGCTAGAACTGCTAGTTTTGACGACTTCCCCATAACAGGACCCTGAGGTTTCCGAAACGTTCGTATCAAAGAGAGACCCAAGATCATTGACGAATAGCATAGAAAACTGGTCGGAATAAGCCAAAACTGCGTGTTTTGACAAGTTCTTCGTAACAGGACCTTTTGGTTCCCAAAACGTTCGGATCGCAGGAGAACCCAAAATCAGTGACTAATAGCATACAAACCTGGCTAGAATAGGCTAGAACTGCGAGTTTTGACGACTTCCCCGTAACGGGACCTCGGGGTTCCCGAAACGTTCGGATCGGAGGAGGATCCAACATCAGTGAGTACTAGCATACAAACCTCGCGAGTATAGGCCAAAACTGTCAGTTTTGACGAGTTCCACGTAACCGGACCCCGGGGTTCCCGAAACGTTCGGATCGCAGCGGGACCCAAAATCAGTGAGTAATACCGTACAAACTCGCTAGAAAAGGCCAAAACTGCGAGTTTTGACGAGTTCCACATAACCGAACCCCGGCGTTCCCTAAACGTTCCCTAAACGTCCCTAAACTGCGAGTTTTGACGGTTTCCCCGTAACAGGATCAAGGGTTCCCGAAACATTCAGATGACATTAGGACCCAAAATCAATAACTAATAGCATACAAAACTGGCCGCAATAGGCCAAAACTGTGAGTTTTGACGACTTCCCCGGAACCGGACCCCGGGGTTCCTGAAAGGTTCGGATCGCAGCGGGATCCAAAATCAGTGAGTAATAGCGTACAAACTAGCCAGAATAGGCCAAAACTACGAGTTTTGACGAGTTCCCCGTAATCTGACCCACGGTTCCCTAAACGTTCGGATCGCATTGGGACCCAAAATCAATGACTAATAGGATAGAAAAGTGGCCGGAATAGGCCAAAACTGCGAGTTTTGACGAGTTCCCCGTAAGCGGACCCCAAGGTTCCGGAAACGTTCGGGTCACAGCGGGACCCAAAATCAGTGACTAATAGCATACAAAAATGGCCGGAATAGGCCAAAACTACGAGTTTTGACGAGTTCCCCGTAACCAGACCCCGAGGTTCCCGAAACGTTCACTTCGCACGAGGACCCAAAATCCGTGACTAATAGCATAAAAAACTGGCCATAATAGGCCAGACCTAGGAGTTTTACGAGATCCCCGTAACCGAACCTCGGGGTTTCCGAAATGTTCGGATCACATCGGGACCCAAAATCAGTGACTAATAGCATACAAAATTGGCCGAATAGGCCAAAATTGCGATTTTGCCAAGTTCCCCCTAACCGAACCCCGGGGTTTCCGAAACGTTCGGATCGCAGCGGGGCACAAAATCAGTGAGTAATAGCATAGAAAATAGGCGGGAATAAGCTAGAACCGCTAGTTTTGATGAGTTCCCCGTAACCGGACCCTGAGGTTTCCGAAATGTTTGGATCACAGCGGGACCCAAAATCAGTGACTAATACCATAGAAAACTAGCCGGAATAGGCCAAAACTGCGAGTTTTGACGTGTCCTTCGTAACCGAACCCCGGGGATCCCAAAACGTTCGGATCGCAGGAGGACCCAAAATCAGTGATTAATAGCATACAAACTTGGCCAGAATAGGCTAGAACTGCGAGTTTTGACGAGTTCCCGGTAACGGGACCTCGGGATTCCCGAAACGTTCTGATCGGAGGAGGACCCAAAATCAGTGAGTAATAGCGTACAAACCTGACGAGTATAGGCCAAAACTGTCAGTTTTGACGAGTTACCCGTAAACGGAACCCGGGGTTCCCCAAACGTTCGGATCACATCGGGACCCAAAATCACTGAGTAATAGCGTACAAACTCGCTAGAATAGGCAAAAACTACGAGTTTTGACGAGTTCCCCGTAACCGGACCTCGGGGTTCCCGGAAGGTTCGGATCGCAGCGGGACCCTAAATCAGTGAGTAATAGCGTACAAACTCGCTAGAATAGGCAAAAACTACGAGTTTTGACGAGTTCCCCGTAACCGGACCACAGGGTTCCCTAAACGTTCGGATCGCATCGGGACCCAAAATCAATGACTAATAGGGTAGAAAACTGAACGGAATAGGCCAAAACTGCGAGTTTTGACGAGTTCCCCGTAAGCGGACCCGAAGGTTCCGGAAACGTTCGGGTCACAGCGGGACCCAAAATCAGTGACTAATAGCATACAAAACTGGCCGGAATAGGCCAAAACTACGAGTTTTGACGAGTTCCCCATAACCGGACCCCGGGGATCCCGAAACGTTCACATCGCACGAGGACCCAAAATCCGTGACTAATAGCATAAAAAAGTGACACAATAGACTAGAACTAGGAGTTTTACGAGATCCCCGTAACCGAACCTTGGGGTTTCCGAAATGTTCGGATCACATCGGGACCCAAAATCAGTGACTAATAGCATACAAAACTAGCCGGAATAGGCCAAAATTGCGATTTTGACGAGTTCCCCGTAACTGGACCCCGGGGTTTCGGAAACGTTCGGATCGCAGCGGGACCCAAAATCAGTGAGTAATAGCATAGAAAACTGGCGGGAATAGGCTAGAACTGCTAGTTTTGACGACTTCCCCATAACAGGACCCTGAGGTTTCCGAAACGTTCGTATCACAGCAGGACGCAAAATCAGTGACCAATAGCATAGAAAACTGGCCGGAATAGGCAAAAGCTGCGTGTTTTGACGAGTTCTTCGTAACCGGACCTTGGGGTTCCCAAAACGTTCGGATCGCGGGAGGACCCAAAATCACTCACTAATAGCATACAAACCAGGCCAGAATAGGCTAGAACTGCGAGTTTTGACGAGTTCCCCGTAACTGCACCTCGGGGTTCCCGAAATGTTCGGATCGGAGGAGGACCCAAAATCAGTGAGTAATCGCATACAAATCTCACGAGTATAAGCCAAATCTACGAGTTTTGACGAGTTCCACGTAACCGGACCCCGGGGTTCCCGCAATGTTTGGATCGCAGCGGGACCCAAAATCAGTGAGTAATAGCGTACAAACTCGCCAGAATAGGCCAAAACTGCGAGTTTTGACGAGTTCCACATAACCGGACACTTGGGTTCCTTAAACGTTTCGATCGCATCGGGAATCAAAATCAATGACTGATAGGACACAAAACTGGCCGGAATAGGCCAAAACTATGAATTTTGACGAGTTCCCCGTAACCGAACCCCGAGGTTCCGGAAACGTTCGGATCACAGCGGGACCCAAAATCAGTGACTAATAGCATACAAAATTGGCCGAAATAGGCCAAAACTGTGAGTTTTGACGAGTTCCCCATAACCGGATCAAGGGTTTGCGAAACATTCGGATCACATCGGGACCCAAAATCAGTAACTAATAGCATAGGAAACTGGCCGCAATAGGCAAAACTGCGAGTTTTGACGAGTTCCCCGTAACCGGACCCCGGGGTTCCCAAAAGGTTCGGATCGCAGCGAGACCCAAAATTAGTGAGTAATAGTGTACAAACTCGCCAGAATAGGCCAAAACTACGAGTTTTTACGAGTTCCCCGTAACCGGACCCTAGGGTTCCCTAAACATTCGGATCGCATCGCGACCCAAAATCAATGACCAATAGGGTACAAAACTGGCCGGAATAGGCCAAAACAATGAGTTTTGACGAGTTCCCCGTAACCGGACCTAGAGGTTCCGGAAACGTTCGGATCACACCGGGACCCAAAATCAGTGACTAATAGCATACAAAATTGGCCGAAATAGGCCAAAACTGCGAGTTTTGACGACTTCCCCGTAACCGAGCCCCGAGGTTCCGGAAACATTCGAATCACAGCGGGACCCAAATCAGTGACTAATAGCATACAAAATTGGCCGGAATAGCCCAAAACTGCGAGTTTTGATGAGTTCCCCGTAACCGGACCAAGGGTTCCCGAAACATTCGGATCACATCGGGACCCAAAATCAGTAACTAATAGCATACAAAACTGGTCGCAATAGGCCAAAACTGTGAGTTTTGACGAGTTCCCCGTCACCGGACCTCGGGGTTCCCGAAAGGTTCGAATCGCAGCGGGACCCTAAATCAGTGAGTAATAGCGTACAAACTCGAAAGAATAGGCCAAAACGACGAGTTTTGACGAGTTCCCCGTAACCGGACCCCAGGGTTCCCTAAACTTTCGGATCGCATCAGGACCCAAAATCAATGACTAATAGGATAGAAAACTAGCCGGAATAGGCCAAAACTGAGAGTTTTGACAAGTTCCCCGTAAGCGGACCCCAAGGTTCTCGAAACGCTCGGGTCACAGCGTGACCCAAAATCAGTGACTAATAGCATACAAAACTGGCCAGAATAGCCCAAAACTACGAGTTTTGACGAGTTCCCCCTTACCGGACCCCGGGGTTCCCGAAACGTTAACATCGCACGAGGACCCAAAATCCGTGACTAATAGCATAGAAAACTGGCCACAATTGGCAGGAACTAGTCGTTTTACAAGATCCCCGTAACCAAACCTCGGGATTTCCGAAATGTTCGGATCACATCGGGACCCAAAATCAGTGACTAATAGCATACAAAATTGGCCGGAATAGGCCAAAATTGCAATTTTGACAAGTTCCCCGTAACCGGACCCCGGGGTTTCCGAAACGTTCGGATCGCAACGGGACCCAAAATCAGTGAGTAATAGCCTAGAAAATAGGCAGGAATAAGCTAGAACCGCTAGTTTTGACGAGTTCCCTCTAACCGGACCCTGAGGTTTCCGAAATGTTCGGATCACACCGGGACCCAAAATCAGTGACTAATAGCATAGAAAACAGTGAGTTTTAATGTGTTCTTCGTAACCGGACCCCGGGGTTCCCAAAACATTCGAATCGCAGGAGGACCCAAAATCAGTGACTAATAGCATGCAAACCTGGCCAGAATAGGCTAGAACTGCGAGTTTTGACGAGTTCCCCGTAACGGGACCTCGGGGTTCCCGAAACATTTGGGTCGGAGGAGGACCCAAAATCAGTGACTAATAGCATACCAACCCCGCGAGTATAGGCCAAAACTACGAGTTTTGATGAGTTCCACGTAACCGGACCCCGGGGTTCCCGAAACGTTCGGAGTGGAGGAGGACCCAAAATCAGTGAGTAATAGCGTACAAACCTGGCGAGTATAGGCCAAAACTGCTAGTTTTGACGAGTTCCATGTAACCGGACCCCGGGGTCCCCGAAACGTTCGGATCGCAGCGGGACCCAAAATCAGTGAGTAATAGCGTACAAACTCGCTAGAATAGGCCAAAACTGCGAGTTTTGACGAGTTCCGCATAACCGGACCCCGGGGTTCCCTAAACATTTTGATCGCCTCGGGAATCAAAATCAATTACTAATAGGATAGAAAACTGGCCGGAATAGGCCAAAACTGTGAGTTTTGACGAGTTCCCCGTAACCGGACCCCGAGGTTCCGGAAACATTCGGATCACCGCGGGACCCAAAATCAGTGACTAATAGCATACAAAACTAGCAGGAATAGGCCAAAACTGCGAGTTTTTACGAGTTCCCCGTAACCGGACCAAGGCTTCCTGAAACATTCGGATCACATCGGGACCCAAATTGAGTGACTAATAGCATCCAAAACCGGCTGGAATAGGGCAAAACTGCGAGTTTTGACGAGTTACCCGTAACCGGAACCCGGGGTTCCCGAAACGTTCGGATCGCAGCGGGACCCAAAATCACTGAGTAATAGCGTACAAACTCGCCAGAATAGACCAAAACTAAGAGTTTTGATGAGTTCCCCGTAACCGAACCCCAGGGTTCCCTAAACGTTCAGTTCGCATCGGGACCCAAAATCAATGACTAATAGGATAGAAAACTGGCCGGAATAGGCCAAAACAGCGAGTTTTGATGAGTTCCCCGTAACCAAACCCCGAGGTTCTGGAAACGTTCAGATCACAGCGGACCCAAAATCAGTGACTAATCACTTACTAAACTAGCCGGAATAGGCCAAAACTGCGAGTTTTGACGAGTTTCCCGTACCCGCACCCTGGGTTCACGAAACGTTCGAATCACAGCGGGACCCAAAATCTGTGACTAATGGGATAGAAAACTGGCGGGAATAGGCTAGAACTACGAGTTTTGACGAGTACCCCGTAACCGGACGCTGAGGTTTCCCCAACGTTCGGATCATAGCGGGACACAAAATCATTGACTAATAGGATAGAAAACTGGTTGGAATCGGCCAAAACTGCGAGTTTTGACGAGTTCTTCGTTACCGGACCCTCGGGTTCCCAAAACGTCTAAATCGCAGGAGGACCCAAAAATCATTGACTAATAGCATAGAAACCTCGCCAGAATAGGCTAAAATGTGACTATTGACTAGTTCCCCGTAACCGGACCTCGATGCTCCCGAAACGTTCGAATCGGAGAAGGACCCTAAATCATTGAGTAATAGCATACAAACCTGGCCAGAATGGATCAAAACAACGAGTTTTGACGAGTTCCACGTAACCGGACCCCGGGGTTTCCAAAACGTTCAGAACGTAGTGGGTAATAGCGTCCAAACTCGCTAGAATAGGCCAAAACTATGAGTTTTGACGAGTTCCCCATAACCAAACCCCGGGGATCCCTAAATGTTTGGATCGCATTGGGACCCAAAATCAGTGACTAATAGGATAGAAAACTCATCGGAATAGGGCAAAACTACGAGTTTTGATGAGTTCCCCGTAAAAGGACCCCCGAGGTTCCAGAAACGTTCGGATCACAGCGGGAGCCAAAATTAGTGACTCATAGCATACAAAACTGGCCTTAATAGGACAAACCTGCGAGTTTTGGGGAGTTCCCCGTAACCAGACCAAGGCTTCCCGAAACATTCGGATCACATCGGGACCCAAAATGAGTGATTAATAGCATACAAAACTGGCCGGAATAGGCCAAAATTACGGGTTTTGACGATCTCCCCGTAACCGGACCCCGGGGTTCCCGAAAGGTTCGGATCGCAGCGGGACCCAAAATCAGTGAGTAATAGCATACAAACTAGCTAGAATAGGCCAAAACTACGAGTTTTGACGAGTTCCTCGTAACTGGACCCAGGGTTCCCTAAACGTTCGGATCGCATCGGAACCAAAATCATTGACTAATAGGATAGAAAACTGGACGGAATAGGCCAAAACTGCGAGTTCTGACGAGTTCCCCGTAAACGGACCCCAAGGTTTCGGAAACGTTCAGGTCACAGCGGGACCCAAAAACAGTAACTAATAGCATACAAAACTCGCCGGAATTGGCCAAAACTACGAGTTTTGACGAGTTCCCCATAACCGGACCCCGGGGTTCCCGAAACGTTCACATCGCACGAGGACCCAAAATCCGTGACTAATAGCATAAAAAACTGGCCACAATAGGCTAGAGCTAGGAGTTTTACGAGATCCCCATAACCGAACCTCGGGGTTTCCAAAATTTTCGGATCACATCGGGACCCAAAATGAGTAACTAATAACATACAAAACTAGCCGGAATAGACCAAAATTGCGATTTTACCGAGTTCCCCGTAACCGGACCCCGGGGTTTCCGAAACGTTCGGATCATAGCGGGACCCAAAATGAGTGACTAATAGCATAGAAAACTGGTCGGAATAAGCCAAAACTGCGTGTTTTGACGAGTTCTTCGTAGCAGGAGCCTGGGGTTCCCAAAACGTTCGGATCGCAGGAGGACCCAAAATCAGTGACTAATAGCATACAAACCTGGCCAGAATAGGCTAGAACAGCGAGTTTTGACGAGTTCCACGTAACCGGACCCCGGGGTTCCCGAAACGTTCGGATCGGAGGAGGACCCCAAATCAATGACTAATAGGATAGAAAACTAGCCGGAATAGGCCAAAACTGCGAGTTTTGACAAGTTCCCCGTAAGCGGACCCCAAGGTTCTGGAAACGCTCGGGTCACAGCGTGACCCAAAATCAGTGACTAATAGCATACAAAACTGGTCGGAAAAGGCCAAAACTACGAGTTTTGACGAGTTCCACGTAACCGGACCCCGGGGTTCCCTAAACGTTCTGATCGCATCGGGAATCAAAATTAGCGACTAATAACTTATAAAATTGGCCGGAATAGCCCAAAACTGCGAGTTTTGACGAGTTCCCCGTAATCGCACCAAGGGTTCCCGAAACATTCGGATCACACCGGGACCCAAAAATCAGTAAGAAATAGGATACAAAACTGGCCGCAATAGGCCAAAACTGCGAGTTTTGACGTGTTCCCCGTAACCAGACCTCGGGGTTCCCGAAAGGTTCGGATCGCAGCGTGACCATAAATCAGTGAGTGATAGCGTACAAACTCGCTAAAATAGGCCTACACTACGAGTTTTGACGAGTTCCCCGTAACCGGACCCCAGGGTTCCCTTAACGTTTGGATCACATCGGGACCCAAAATCAATGAGTCATAGGATAGAAAACTGGCTGGAATAGGCCAAAACTGCGAGTTTTGACAATTCCCCGTAAGCGGACCCCGGGGTTCCCGAAACGTTCACATCGCACGAGGACCCAAAATCTGTGACTAATAGCATAGAAAACTTGCCACAATAGGCCAGAACTAGGAGTTTTACGAGATCCCCGTAACCGAACCTCGAGGTTTCCGAATTGTTCGGATCAAATAGAGACCCAAAATCAGTGACTAATTGCATACAGAACTAGCCGGAATAGGCCAAAATTGCGATTTTGACGACTTCCCCGTAACCGAGCCCCGAGGTTCCGGAAACATTCGAATCACAGCGGGACCCAAAATCAGTGACTAATAGCATACAAAATTGGCCGGAATAGCCCAAAACTGCGAGTTTTGATGAGTTCCCCGTAACCGGACCAAGGGTTCCCGAAACATTCGGATCACATCGGGACCCAAAATCTGTAACTAATAGCATACAAAAATGGTCGCAATAGGCCAAAACTGTGAGTTTTGACGAGTTCCCCGTCACCGGACCTCGGGGTTCCCGAAAGGTTCGGATTGCAGCGGGACCCTAAATCAGTGAGTAATAGCGTACAAACTCGCAAGAATAGGCCAAAACTACGAGTTTTGACGAGTTCCCCGTAACCGGACCCCAGGGTTCCCTAAACGTTCGGATCGCATCAGGACCCAAAATCAATGACTAATAGGATAGAAAACTAGCCGGAATAGGCCAAAACTGAGAGTTTTGACAAGTTCCCCGTAAGCGGACCCCAAGGTTGTGGAAACGCTCGGGTCACAGCGTGACCCAAAATCAGTGACTAATAGCATACAAAACTGGCCAGAATAGCCCAAAACTACGAGTTTTGACGAGTTCCCCCTTACCGGACCCCGGGGTTCCCGAAACGTTCACATCGCACGAGGACCCAAAATCCGTGACTAATAGCATAGAAAACTGGCCACAATTGGCAGGAACTAGTCGTTTTACGAGATCCCCGTAACCAAACCTCGGGATTTCCGAAATGTTCGGATCACATCGGGACCCAAAATCAGTGACTAATAGCATACAAAATTGGCCGGAATAGGCCAAAATTGCAATTTTGACAAGTTCCCCGTAACCGGACCCCGGGGTTTCCGAAATGTTCGGATCGCAACGGGACCCAAAATCAGTGAGTAATAGCCTAGAAAATAGGCAGGAATAAGCTAGAACCGCTAGTTTTGACGAGTTCCCTCTAACCGGACCCTGAGGTTTCCGAAATGTTCGGATCACACCGGGACCCAAAATCAGTGACTAATAGCATAGAAAACAGTGAGTTTTAACGTGTTCTTCGTAACCGGACCCCGGGGTTCCCAAAACATTCGGATCGCAGGAGGACCCAAAATCAGTGACTAATAGCATGCAAACCTGGCCAGAATAGGCTAGAACTGCGAGTTTTGACGAGTTCCTCGTAACGGGACCTCGGGGTTCCCGAAACATTTGGGTCGGAGGAGGACCCAAAATCAGTGACTAATAGCATACCAACCCCGCGAGTATAGTCCAAAACTACGAGTTTTGACGAGTTCCACGTAACCGGACCCCGGGGTTCCCGAAACGTTCGGAGTGGAGGAGGACCCAAAATCAGTGAGTAAGCGTACAAACCTGGCGAGTATAGGCCAAAACTGCGAGTTTTGATGAGTTCCATGTAACCGGACCCCGGGGTCCCCGAAACGTTCGGATCGCAGCGGGACCCAAAATCAGTGAGTAATAGCGTACAAACTCGCTAGAATAGGCCAAAACTGCGAGTTTTGACGAGTTCCGCATAACCGGACCCCGGGGTTCCCTAAACATTTTGATCGCCTCGGGAATCAAAATCAATTACTAATAGGATAGAAAACTGGCCGGAATAGGCCAAAACTGTGAGTTTTGACGAGTTCCCCGTAACCGGACCCCGAGGTTCCGGAAACATTCGGATCACCGCGGGACCCAAAATCAGTGACTAATAGCATACAAAACTAGCAGGAATAGGCCAAAACTGCGAGTTTTTACGAGTTTCCCCGTAACCGGACCAAAGCTTCCTAAAACATTCGGATCACATCGGGACCCAAAATGAGTGACTAATAGCATCCAAAACCGGCCGGAATAGGGCAAAACTGCGAGTTTTGACGAGTTACCCGTAACCGGAACCCGGGGTTCCCGAAACGTTCGGATCGCAGCGGGACCCAAAATCACTAAGTAATAGCGTACAAACTCGCCAGAATAGGCCAAAACTAAGAGTTTTGATGAGTTCCCCGTAACCGAACCCCAGGGTTCCCTAAACGTTCGGTTCGCATCGGGACCCAAAATCAATGACTAATAGGATAGAAAACTGGCCGGAATAGGCCAAAACAGCGAGTTTTGATGAGTTCCCCGTAACCAAACCCCGAGGTTCTGGAAACGTTCGGATCACAGCGGACCCAAAATCAGTGACTAATAACTTACTAAACTAGCCGGAATAGGCCAAAACTGCGAGTTTTGACGAGTTTCCCGTACCCGGACCCTGGGTTCACGAAACGTTCGAATCACAGCGGGACCCAAAATCTGTGACTAATGGGATAGAAAACTGGCGGGAATAGGCTAGAACTACGAGTTTTGACGAGTACCCCGTAACCGGACGCTGAGGTTTCCCCAACGTTCGGATCATAGCGGGACACAAAATCATTGACTAATAGGATAGAAAACTGGTTGGAATCGGCCAAAACTGCTAGTTTTGACGAGTTCTTCGTTACCGGACCCTCGGGTTCCCAAAACGTTTAAATCGCAGGAGGACCCAAAATCATTGACTAATAGCGTAGAAACCTCGCCAGAATAGGCTAAAATGTGACTATTGACTAGTTCCCCGTAACCGGACCTCGATGCTCCCGAAACGTTCGAATCGGAGAAGGACCCTAAATCATTGAGTAATAGCATACAAACCTGGCCAGAATGGATCAAAACAACGAGTTTTGACGAGTTCCACGTAACGTGACCCCGGGGTTTCCAAAACGTTCACAACGTAGTGGGTAATAGCGTCCAAACTCGCTAGAATAGGCCAAAACTATGAGTTTTGACGAGTTCCCCATAACCAAACCCCGGGGATCCCTAAATGTTTGGATCGCATTGGGACCCAAAATCAGTGACTAATAGGATAGAAAACTCATCGGAATAGGGCAAAACTACGAGTTTTGATGAGTTCCCCGTAACCGGACCCCCGAGGTTCCAGAAACGTTCGGATCACAGCGGGAGCCAAAATTAGTGACTCATAGCATACAAAACTGGCCTTAATAGGCCAAACCTGCGAGTTTTGGGGAGTTCCCCGTAACTAGACCAAGGCTTACCGAAACATTCGGATCACATCGGGACCCAAAATGAGTGATTAATAGCATACAAAACTGGCCGGAATAAGCCAAAACTACGGGTTTTGACGAGCTCCCCGTAACCGGACCCCGGGGTTCCCGAAAGGTTCGGATCGCAGCGGGACCCAAAATCAGTGAGTAATAGCATACAAACTAGCTAGAATAGGCCAAAACTACGAGTTTTGACGAGTTCCTCGTAACTGGACCCAGGGTTCCCTAAACGTTCGGATCGCATCGGAACCAAAATCATTGACTAATAGGATAGAAAACTGGCCGGAATAGGCCAAAACTGCGAGTTCTGACGAGTTCCCCGTAAGCGGACCCCAAGGTTCTGGAAACGCTCGGGTCACAGCGTGACCCAAAATCAGTGACTAATAGCATACAAAACTCGCCGGAATAGCCCAAAACTACGAGTTTTGACGAGTTCCCCCTTACCGGACCTCGGGGTTCCCGAAACGTTCACATCGCACGAGGACCCAAAATCCGTGACTAATAGCATAGAAAACTGGCCACAATTGGCAGGAACTAGTCGTTTTACGAGATCCCCGTAACCAAACCTCGGGGTTTCCGAAATGTTCGGATCACATCGGGACCCAAAATCAGTGACTAATAGCATACAAAATTGGCCGGAATAGGCAAAAATTGCAATTTTGACAAGTTCCCCGTAACCGGACCCCGGGATTTCCGAAACGTTCGGATCGCAACGGGACCCAAAATCAGTGAGTAATAGCCTAGAAAATAGGCAGGAATAAGCTAGAACCGCTAGTTTTGACGAGTTCCCTCTAACCAGACCCTGAGGTTTCCGAAATGTTCGGATCACACCGGGACCCAAAATCAGTGACTAATAGCATAGAAAACAGTGAGTTTTAACGTGTTCTTCGTAACCGGACCCCGGGGTTCCCAAAACATTCGGATCGCAGGAGGACCCAAAATCAGTGACTAATAGCATGCAAACCTGGCCAGAATAGGCTAGAACTGCGAGTTTTGACGAGTTCCCCGTAACGGGACCTCGGGATTCCCGAAACATTTGGGTCGGAGGAGGACCCAAAATCAGTGACTAATAGCATACCAACCCCGCGAGTATAGGCCAAAACTACGAGTTTTGACGAGTTCCACGTAACCGGACCCCGGGGTTCCCGAAACGTTCGGAGTGGAGGAGGACCCAAAATCAGTGAGTAATAGCGTACAAACCTGGCGAGTATAGGCCAAAACTGCGAGTTTTGACGAGTTCCATGTAACCGGACCCAGGGATCCCCGAAACGTTCGGATCGCAGCGGGACCCAAAATCAGTGAGTAATAGCGTACAAACTCGCTAGAATAGGCCAAAACTGCGAGTTTTGACGAGTTCCGCATAACCGGACCCCGGGGTTCCCTAAACATTTTGATCGCCTCGGGAATCAAAATCAATTACTAATAGGATAGAAAACTGGCCGGAATAGGCCAAAACTGTGAGTTTTGACGAGTTCCCCGTAACCGGACCCCGAGGTTCCGGAAACATTCGGATCACCGCGGGACCCAAAATCAGTGACTAATAGCATACAAAACTAGCAGGAATAGACCAAAACTGCGAGTTTTTACGAGTTCCCCGTAACCAGACCAAGGCTTCCTGAAACATTCGGATCACATCGGGACCCAAAATGAGTGACTAATAGCATCCAAAACCGGCCGGAATAGGGCAAAACTGCGAGTTTTGACGAGTTACCCGTAACCGGAACCCGGGGTTCCCAAAATGTTCGGATCGCAGCGGGACCCAAAATCACTGAGTAATAGCGTACAAACTCGCCAGAATAGGCCAAAACTAAGAGTTTTGATGAGTTCCCCGTAACCGAACCCCAGGGTTCCCTAAACGTTCGGTTCGCATCGGGACCCAAAATCAATGACTAATAGGATAGAAAACTGGCCGGAATAGGCCAAAACAGCGAGTTTTGATGAGTTCCCCGTAACCAAACCCTGAGGTTCTGGAAACGTTCGGATCACAGCGGACCCAAAATCAGTGACTAATAACTTACTAAACTAGCCGGAATAGGCCAAAACTGCGAGTTTTGACGAGTTTCCCGTACCCGGACCCTCGGTTCACGAAACGTTCGAATCACAGCGGGACCCAAAATCTGTGACTAATGGGATAGAAAACTGGCGGGAATAGGCTAGAACTACGAGTTTTGACGAGTACCCCGTAACCGGACGCTGAGGTTTCCCCAACGTTCGGTTCATAGCGGGACACAAAATCATTGACTAATAGGATAGAAAACTGGTTGGAATCGGCCAAAACTGCGAGTTTTGACGAGTTCTTCGTTACCGAACCCTCGGGTTCCCAAAACGTTTAAATCGCAGGAGGACCCAAAATCATTGACTAATAGCATAGAAACCTCGCCAGAATAGGCTAAAATGTGACTATTGACTAGTTCCCCGTAACCGGACCTCGATGCTCCCGAAACGTTCGAATCGGAGAAGGACCCTAAATCATTGAGTAATAGCATACAAACCTGGCCAGAATGGATCAAAACAACGAGTTTTGACGAGTTCCACGTAACCGGACCCCGGGGTTTCCAAAACGTTCAGAACGTAGTGGGTAATAGCGTCCAAACTCGCTAGAATAGGCCAAAACTATGAGTTTTGACGAGTTCCCCATAACCAAACCCCGGGGATCCCTAAATGTTTGGATCGCATTGGGACCCAAAATCAGTGACTAATAGGATAGAAAACTCATCGGAATAGGGCAAAACTACGAGTTTTGATGAGTTCCCCGTAACCGGACCCCCGAGGTTCCAGAAACGTTCGGATCACAGCGGGAGCCAAAATTAGTGACTCATAGCATACAAAACTGGCCTTAATAGGCCAAACCTGCGAGTTTTGGGGAGTTCCCCGTAACCAGACCAAGGCTTACCGAAACATTCGGATCACATCGGGACCCAAAATGAGTGATTAATAGCATACAAAACTGGCCGGAATAGGCCAAAACTACGGGTTTTGACGAGCTCCCCGTAACCGGACCCCGGGGTTCCCGAAAGGTTCGGATCGCAGCGGGACCCAAAATCAGTGAGTAATAGCATACAAACTAGCTAGAATAGGCCAAAACTACGAGTTTTGACGAGTTCCTCATAACTGGACCCAGGGTTCCCTAAACGTTCGGATCGCATCGGAACCAAAATCATTGACTAATAGGATAAAAAACTGGCCGGAATAGGCCAAAACTGCGAGTTCTGACGAGTTCCCCGTAAACGGACCCCAAGGTTTCGGAAACGTTCGGGTCACAGCGGGACCAAAAACAGTGACTAATAGCATACAAAACTCGCCGGAATAGGCCAAAACTACGAGTTTTGACGAGTTCCCCATAACCGGACCCCGGGGTTCCCGAAACGTTCACATCGCACGAGGACCCAAAATCCGTGACTAATAGCATAAAAAACTGGCCACAATAGGCTAGAGCTAGGAGTTTTACGAGATCCCCATAACCGAACCTCGGGGTTTCCAAAATTTTCGGATCACATCGGGACCCAAAATGAGTAACTAATAACATACAAAACTAGCCGGAATAGACCAAAATTGCGATTTTACCGAGTTCCCCGTAACCGGACCCCGGGGTTTCCGAAACATTCGGATCACAGCGGGACCCAAAATGAGTGACTAATAGCATAGAAAATTGGTCGGAATAAGCCAAAACTGCGTGTTTTGACGAGTTCTTCGTAGCAGGAGCCTCGGGTTCCCAAAACGTTCGGATCGCAGGAGGACCCAAAATCAGTGACTAATAGCATACAAACCTGGCCAGAATAGGCTAGAACAGCGAGTTTTGACGAGTTCCACGTAACCGGACCCCGGGGTTCCCGAAACGTTCGGATCGGAGGAGGACCCCAAATCAATGACTAATAGGATAGAAAACTAGCCGGAATAGGCCAAAACTGCGAGTTTTGACAAGTTCCCCGTAAGCGGACCCCAAGGTTCTGGAAACGCTCGGGTCACAGCGTGACCCAAAATCAGTGACTAATAGCATACAAAACTGGCCGGAATAGGCCAAAACTACGAGTTTTGACGAGTTCCACGTAACCGGACCCCGGGGTTCCCTAAACGTTCTGATCGCATCGGGAATCAAAATTAGCGACTAATAGCTTATAAAATTGGCCGGAATAGCCCAAAACTGCGAGTTTTGACGAGTTCCCCGTAATCGGACCAAGGGTTCCCGAAACATTCGGATCACACCGGGACCCAAAATCAGTAACTAATAGGATACAAAACTGGCCGCAATAGGCCAAAACTACGAGTTTTGACGTGTTCCCCGTAACCAGACCTCGGGGTTCCCGAAAGGTTTGGATCGCAGCGTGACCCTAAATCAGTGAGTGATAGCGTACAAACTCGCTAAAATAGGCCAACACTACGAGTTTTGACGAGTTCCCCGTAACCGGACCCCAGGGTTCCCTTAACGTTTGGATCACATCGGGACCCAAAATCAATGAGTCATAGGATAGAAAACTGGCTGGAATAGGCCAAAACTGCGAGTTTTGACAATTCCCCGTAAGCGGACCCCGGGGTTCCCGAAACGTTCACATCGCACGAGGACCCAAAATCTGTGACTAATAGCATAGAAAACTCGCCACAATAGGCCAGAACTAGGAGTTTTACGAGATCCCCGTAACCGAACCTCGGGGTTTCCGAATTGTTCGGATCAAATAGAGACCCAAAATCAGTGACTAATTGCATACAGAACTATCCGGAATAGGCCAAAATTGCGATTTTGACGAGTTCCCCGTAACTGGACCCCGGGGTTTCCGAAACGTTCGGATCGCAGCGGGACCCAAAATCAGTGAGTAATAGCATAGAAAACTGGCGGGAATAGGCTATAACTGCTAGTTTTGACGAGTTCCCCGTAACCGGACCCACACGTTTCCGAAACGTTCGGATCACAACGGGACCCAAAATCAGTGACTAATAGCATAGAAAACTAGCCGGAATAGGCCAAAACTGCGAGTTTTGATTAGTTCTTCGTAACCGGACCCCGGGGTTCCCAAAACATTCGGACCGGAGGAGGACCCAAAATCAATGACTAAAAGCATACAAACCCGGCCAGAATAGGTTAGAACTGCGAGTTTTCACGAGTTCCCCGTAACGGGACCTCGGGGTTCCCGAAACGTTTGGGTCGGATGAGGAACCAATATTAGTGAGTAATAACATACAAACCTCGCGAGTATAGGCCAAAACTATGAGTTTTGACGAGTTCCACCTAACCGGACCCCGGGGTTCCCAAAACGTTCGGATCGCAGCGGGACCCAAAATCAGTTAGTAATAGCGTACAAACTCGCTAGAATAGGCCAAAACTATGAGTTTTGACGAGTTCCGCATAACTGGACCCCGTGGTTCCCTAAACGTTTTGATCGCATCGGGAATCAAAATCAATCACTAATAGGACACAATACTCGCCGGAATAGGCCGAATCTGTGAGTTTTGACGAGTTCCCCGTAACCGGACCCCGAGGTTCCGGAAACGCTCTGATCACAGCGGGACCCAATATCAGTGACTAATAGCATACAAAACTGGCCAGAATAGGCTAAAACTGCGAGTTTTGACGAGTTCCCCGTAACCGGACCAAGGGTTCCCGATACATTCGGATGACATCAGGACCCAAAATCAATAACTAATAGCATACAAAACTGGCCGCAATAGGCCAAAACTGCGAGTTCTGACGACTTCCCTGTAACCGGATCCTGGGGTTCCCGAAAGGTTCGGATCGCAGCGGGACCCAACATCAGTGAGTAATAGCGTACAAACTAGCCAGAATAGGCCAAAACTACGAGTTTTGACGAGTTCCCCGTAATCGGACCCAGGGTTCCCTAAACGTTCGGATCGCATCGGGACCCAAAATCAATGACTAATAGGCTAGAAAACTGGCCGGAATAGGCCAAAACTGCGAGTTTTGACGAGTTCCCCGTAAGCGGACCCCAAGGTTCCGGAAACGTTCGGGTCACAGCGGGACCCAAAATCAGTGACTAATAGCATACAAAACTAGCCGGAATAGGACAAAACTACGAGTTTTGACGAGTTCCCCGTAACCGGACCCCGGGGTTCCCGAAACGTTCACATCGCATGAGGACCCAAAATACGCGACTAATAGTATAAAAAATGGCCACAGTAGGCCAGAACTAGGAGTTTTACGAGATCCCCTTAATCGAACCTCGGGGTTTCTGAAATGTTCAGATCACATCGGGACCCAAAATCAGTGACTAATAGCATAGAAAATTGGCTGGAATAGGCCAAAATTGCGATTTTGACAAGTTCCCCGTAACGGGAACCCGAGGTTTCCGAAATGTTCGGATCGTAGCGCGACCCAAAATCAGTGAGTAATAGCATAGAAAACAGGCGGGAATAGGCTAGAACCGCTAGTCTTGACGAGTTCCCCGTAACCGGACCCTGAGGTTTCCGAAATGTTCGGATCACAGCGGGACCCAAAATTAGTGACTAATAGCATAGAAAACTGGCCGGAATAGGCCAAAACTGCGAGTTTTGACGAGTTCTTCGTAACCGAACCCCGGGGTTCCCAAAACGTTCGGATCGCAGGAGGACCCAAAATCAGTGACTAATAGCATACAAACCTGACCAGAATAGGCTAGAACTCCGAGTTTTGACGAGTTCACCGTAACGGGACCTCGGGGTTCCCGAAATGTTCGGATCGGAGGAGGACCCAAAATCATTGAGTAATACCATACAAACCTCACGAGTATATGCCAAAACTACGAGTTTTGACGAGTTCCACGTAACCGGACCCCGGGGTTCCCGAAACGTTCGGAGTGGAGGAGGACCGAAAATCAGTGAGTAATAGCATACAAACCTGGCGAGTATAGGCCAAAACTGTCAGTTTTAACGAGTTCCTTGTAACCGGACCCCTGGGTTCCCGAAACATTCGCATCGCAGCGGGACCCAAAATCAGTGAGTAATAGCGTACAAACTCGCTAGAATAGGCCAAAACTATGAGTTTTGACGAGTTCCCCATAACCGGACCCCGGGGTCTCCTAAGCATTTTGATCGCATCGGGAATCAAAATCAATTACTAATAGGATAGAAAACTGGCCGGAATAGGCCAAAACTGTGAGTTTTGACAAGTTCCCCGTAACCGGACCCCGAGGTTCCGGAAACGTTCGGATCACAGCGGGACCCAAAATCAGTGACTAATAGAATACAAAACTAGCCAGAATAGGCCAAAACAGCGAGTTTTGACGAGTTCCCCATAACCAGACCAAGGCTTCCCGAAACATTCGGATCACATCGGGACCCAAAATGACTGACTAATAGCATACAAAACCGGCCGGAATAGGCCAAAACTGCGAGTTTTGACGAATTACCCGTAACCGGAACCCGGCGTTCCCGAAACGTTTGGATCGCAGCGGGACCCAAAATCACTGAGTAATAGCGTACAAACTCGCCAGAATAGGCCAAAACTAAGAGTTTTGACGAGTTCCCCTTAACCGGACCCTAGGGTTCCCTAAACGTTCGGATCGCATCGGACCCAAAATCAATGACTAATAGGATAGAAACTGGCCGGAATAGGCCAAAACTGCGAGTTTTGACGAGTTTCCCGTACCCGGACCCTGGGTTCACGAAACGTTCGAATCACAGCGGGACCCAAAATCAGTAACTAATAGGATAGAAAACTAGCGGGAATAGGCTAGAACTGCGAGTTTTGACGAATACCCCGTAACCGGATGCTAAGGTTTCCCAAACGTTCGGATCATAGCGGGACATAAAATCATTGACTAATAGCATAGAAAACTGGTTGGAATAGGCCAAAACTGTGAGTTTTGACGAGTTCTTCGTTACCGGACCCTGGGTTCCCAAAACGTTTAAATCGCAGGAGGACCCAAAATCAGTGACTAATAGCATAAAAAACTGTGACTATTGACTAGTTGCCCGTAACCGGACCTCGGGGTTCCCGAAACGTTCGCATCGGAGGAGGACCCAAAATCATTGAGTAATAGCATACAAACCTGGCCAGAATAGATCAAAACAATGAGTTTTGACGAGTTCCACGTAACCGGACCCCGGGGTTTCCAAAACGTCGGATCATTGCGGGACCCGAAATCAGTGGGTAATAGCGTACAAACTCGCTAGAATAGGCCAAAATTATGAGTTTTGACGAATTCCCCATAACCAAACCCCGGGGTTCCCTAAACGTTCGGATCGCATTGGGACCCAAAATCAGTGGCTAATAGGATACTAAACTCGTCGGAATAGGGCAAAACTGCGAGTTTTGACGAGTTCCTCGTAACCGGACCCCGAGGTTCCGGAAACGTTCGGATCATAGCGGGACCCAAAATTAGTGACTAATAGCATACAAAACTGGCCTTAATAGGCCAAAACTGCGAGTTTTGACGAGTTCCCCGTATCCTGACCAAGGGTTCCCGAAACATTCGGATAACATCGGGACCCAAAATCAGTGACTAATAGCATAAAAAACTGGCCGGAATAGGCCAAAAATGCGAGTTCTGACGAGTTCCCCATAACTAGATCCCGGGGTCCCGAAATGTTTGGATCGCACAAGGACCCAAAATCCGTGACTAATAGCACAGAAAAATGGCCACAATAGGCCAAAACTAGAAGTTTTGTGGAGTTCCCCATAACCGGACCAAGGCTTCCCGAAACATTAGGATCACATCGGGACCCAAAATGACTGATTAATAGGATACAAAATTACGGGTTTTGACGAGCTCCCCGTAACCGGACCACGGGGTTCCCGAAAGGTTCGGATCGTAGCGGGACCCAAAATCAGTGAGTAATAGCGTACAAACTAGCCAGAATAGGCCAAAACTACGAGTTTTGACGAGTTCCCCGTAACCGGACCCAGGGTTCCCTAAACGTTCGAATCGCATCGGGACCCAAAATCAATAACTAATAGGATAGAAAACTGGCCGGAATAGGCCAAAACTGCGAGTTTTGACGAGTTCCCCGTAAACTGACCCCAAGGTTCCGGAAACGTCCGGGTCACAGCGGGACCCAAAAAGAGTGACTAGCCGGAATAGGCCAAAACTACGAGTTTTGACGAGTTCCCCATAACCGGACCCCGGGGTTCCCGAAACGTTCACATCGCACGAGGACCCAAAATCTATGACTAATAGCATAAAAACTAGTCACGATAAGCCAGAACTAGGAGTTTTACGAGATCCCCGTAACCGAACCTCGGGGTTTCCGAAATGTTCGGATCACATCGGGACCCAAAATCAGTGACTAATAACATACAAAACTGGCCGGAATAAGCCAAAATTGCGTGTTTTGACGAGTTCCCCGTAACCGGACCCTGAGGTTTCCGAAATGTTCGGATCACAACGGGACCCAAAATCAGTGACTAATAGCATGGAAAACTGGTCGAATAGGACAAAACTGCGAGTTTTGACGAGTTCTTCGTAACCGGACTCCGGGGTTCCCAAAACATTTGGATAGCACGAGGACCCAAAATCTGTGACTAATAGCATACAAAACTGGCCAGAATAGGCAAGAACTGCGAGTTTTGACGAGTTCCCCGTAACGGGACCTCGGGGTTCCCGAAATGTTCGGATCGGAGGAGGACCCAAAATCATTGAGTAATACCATACAAACCTCACGAGTATATGCCAAAACTACGAGTTTTGACGAGTTCCACGTAACCGGACCCCGGGGTTCCCGAAACGTTCGGAGTGGAGGAGGACCGAAAATCAGTGAGTAATAGCATACAAACCTGGCGAGTATAGGCCAAAACTGTCAGTTTTAACGAGTTCCTTGTAACCGGACCCCTGGGTTCCCGAAACATTCGCATCGCAGCGGGACCCAAAATCAGTGAGTAATAGCGTACAAACTCGCTAGAATAGGCCAAAACTATGAGTTTTGACGAGTTCCCCATAACCGGACCCCGGGGTCTCCTAAGCATTTTGATCGCATCGGGAATCAAAATCAATTACTAATAGGATAGAAAACTGGCCGGAATAGGCCAAAACTGTGAGTTTTGACGAGTTCCCCGTAACCGGACCCCGAGGTTCCGGAAACGTTCGGATCACAGCGGGACCCAAAATCAGTGACTAATAGAATACAAAACTAGCCAGAATAGGCCAAAACAGCGAGTTTTGACGAGTTCCCCATAACCAGACCAAGGCTTCCCGAAACATTCGGATCACATCGGGACCCAAAATGAGTGACTAATAGCATACAAAACCGGCCGGAATAGGCCAAAACTGCGAGTTTTGACGAATTACCCGTAACCGGAACCCGGCGTTCCCGAAACGTTTGGATCGCAGCGGGACCCAAAATCACTGAGTAATAGCGTACAAACTCGCCAGAATAGGCCAAAACTAAGAGTTTTGACGAGTTCCCCTTAACCGGACCCTAGGGTTCCCTAAACGTTCGGATCGCATCGGACCCAAAATCAATGACTAATAGGATAGAAACTGGCCGGAATAGGCCAAAACTGCGAGTTTTGACGAGTTTCCCGTACCCGGACCCTGGGTTCACGAAACGTTCGAATCACAGCGGGACCCAAAATCAGTAACTAATAGGATAGAAAACTAGCGGGAATAGGCTAGAACTGCGAGTTTTGACGAATACCCCGTAACCGGACGCTAAGGTTTCCCAAACGTTCGGATCATAGCGGGACATAAAATCATTGACTAATAGCATAGAAAACTGGTTGGAATAGGCCAAAACTGTGAGTTTTGACGAGTTCTTCGTTACCGGACCCTGGGTTCCCAAAACGTTTAAATCGCAGGAGGACCCAAAATCAGTGACTAATAGCATAAAAAACTGTGACTATTGACTAGTTGCCCGTAACCGGACCTCGGGGTTCCCGAAACGTTCGCATCGGAGGAGGACCCAAAATCATTGAGTAATAGCATACAAACCTGGCCAGAATAGATCAAAACAATGAGTTTTGACGAGTTCCACGTAACCGGACCCCGGGGTTTCCAAAACGTCGGATCATTGCGGGACCCGAAATCAGTGGGTAATAGCGTACAAACTCGCTAGAATAGGCCAAAATTATGAGTTTTGACGAATTCCCCATAACCAAACCCCGGGGTTCCCTAAACGTTCGGATCGCATTGGGACCCAAAATCAGTGGCTAATAGGATACTAAACTCGTCGGAATAGGGCAAAACTGCGAGTTTTGACGAGTTCCTCGTAACCGGACCCCGAGGTTCCGGAAACGTTCGGATCATAGCGGGACCCAAAATTAGTGACTAATAGCATACAAAACTGGCCTTAATAGGCCAAAACTGCGAGTTTTGACGAGTTCCCCGTATCCTGACCAAGGGTTCCCGAAACATTCGGATAACATCGGGACCCAAAATCAGTGACTAATAGCATAAAAAACTGGCCGGAATAGGCCAAAAATGCGAGTTCTGACGAGTTCCCCATAACCAGATCCCGGGGTCCCGAAATGTTTGGATCGCACAAGGACCCAAAATCCGTGACTAATAGCACAGAAAAATGGCCACAATAGGCCAAAACTAGAAGTTTTGTGGAGTTCCCCATAACCGGACCAAGGCTTCCCGAAACATTAGGATCACATCGGGACCCAAAATGACTGATTAATAGGATACAAAATTACGGGTTTTGACGAGCTCCCCGTAACCGGACCACGGGGTTCCCGAAAGGTTCGGATCGTAGCGGGACCCAAAATCAGTGAGTAATAGCGTACAAACTAGCCAGAATAGGCCAAAACTACGAGTTTTGACGAGTTCCCCGTAACCGGACCCAGGGTTCCCTAAACGTTCGAATCGCATCGGGACCCAAAATCAATAACTAATAGGATAGAAAACTGGCCGGAATAGGCCAAAACTGCGAGTTTTGACGAGTTCCCCGTAAACTGACCCCAAGGTTCCGGAAACGTCCGGGTCACAGCGGGACCCAAAAAGAGTGACTAGCCGGAATAGGCCAAAACTACGAGTTTTGACGAGTTCCCCATAACCGGACCCCGGGGTTCCCGAAACGTTCACATCGCACGAGGACCCAAAATCTATGACTAATAGCATAAAAACTAGCCATGATAAGCCAGAACTAGGAGTTTTACGAGATCCCCGTAACCGAACCTCGGGGTTTCCGAAATGTTCGGATCACATCGGGACCCAAAATCAGTGACTAATAACATATAAAACTGGCCGGAATAAGCCAAAATTGCGTGTTTTGACGAGTTCCCCGTAACCGGACCCTAAGGTTTCCGAAATGTTCGGATCACAACGGGACCCAAAATCAGTGACTAATAGCATGGAAAACTGGTCGAATAGGACAAAACTGCGAGTTTTGACGAGTTCTTCGTAACCGGACTCCGGGGTTCCCAAAACATTTGGATCGCACGAGGACCCAAAATCTGTGACTAATAGCATACAAAACTGGCCAGAATAGGCAAGAACTGCGAGTTTTGACGAGTTCCCCGTAACGGGACCTCGGGGTTCCCGAAATGTTCGGATCGGAGGAGGACCTAAAATCATTGAGTAATACCATACAAACCTCGCGAGTATATGCCAAAACTACGAGTTTTGACGAGTTCCACGTAACCGGACGCCGGGGTTCCCGAAACGTTCGGAGTGGAGGAGGACCGAAAATCAATGAGTAATAGCATACAAACCTGGCGAGTATAGGCCAAAACTGTCAGTTTTAACGAGTTCCTTGTAACCGGACCCCTGGGTTCCCGAAACATTCGCATCGCAGCGGGACCCAAAATCAGTGAGTAATAGCGTACAAACTCGCTAGAATAGGCCAAAACTATGAGTTTTGACGAGTTCCCCATAACCGGACCCCGGGGTCTCCTAAGCATTTTGATCGCATCGGGAATCAAAATCAATTACTAATAGGATAGAAAACTGGCCGGAATAGGCCAAAACTGTGAGTTTTGACGAGTTCCCCGTAACCGGACCCCGAGGTTCCGGAAACGTTCGGATCACAGCGGGACCCAAAATCAGTGACTAATAGAATACAAAACTAGCCAGAATAGGCCAAAACAGCGAGTTTTGACGAGTTCCCCATAACCAGACCAAGGCTTCCCGAAACATTCGGATCACATCGGGACCCAAAATGAGTGACTAATAGCATACAAAACCGGCCGGAATAGGCCAAAACTGCGAGTTTTGACGAATTACCCGTAACCGGAACCCGGCGTTCCCGAAACGTTTGGATCGCAGCGGGAACCAAAATCACTGAGTAATAGCGTACAAACTCGCCAGAATAGGCCAAAACTAAGAGTTTTGACGAGTTCCCCTTAACCGGACCCCAGGGTTCCCTAAACGTTCGGATCGCATCGGGACCCAAAATCAATGACTAATAGGATAGAAACTGGCCGGAATAGGCCAAAACTGCGTGTTTTGAAGAGTTTCCCGTACCCGGACCCTGGGTTCACGAAACGTTCGAATCACAGCGGGACCCAAAATCAGTAACTAATAGGATAGAAAACTAGCGGGAATAGGCTAGAACTGCGAGTTTTGACGAGTACCCCGTAACCGGACGCTAAGGTTTCCCAAACGTTCGGATCATAGCGGGACATAAAATCATTGACTAATAGCATAGAAAACTGGTTGGAATAGGCCAAAACTGTGAGTTTTGACGAGTTCTTCGTTACCGGACCCTGGGTTCCCAAAACGTTTAAATCGCAGGAGGACCCAAAATCAGTGACTAATAGCATAAAAAACTGTGACTATTGACTAGTTGCCCGTAACCGGACCTCGGGGTTCCCGAAACGTTCGCATCGGAGGAGGACCCAAAATCATTGAGTAATAGCATACAAACCTGGCCAGAATAGATCAAAACAATGAGTTTTGACGAGTTCCACGTAACCGGACCCCGGGGTTTCCAAAACGTCGGATCGTAGCGGGACCCGAAATCAGTGAGTAATAGCGTACAAACTCGCTAGAATAGGCCAAAATTATGAGTTTTGACGAATTCCCCATAACCAAACCCCGGGGTTCCCTAAACGTTCGGATCGCATTGGGACCCAAAATCAGTGGCTAATAGGATACTAAACTCGTCGGAATAGGGCAAAACTGCGAGTTTTGACGAGTTCCTCGTAACCGGACCCCGAGGTTCCGGAAACGTTCGGATCATAGCGGGACCCAAAATTAGTGACTAATAGCATACAAAACTGGCCTTAATAGGCCAAAACTGCGAGTTTTGACGAGTTCCCCGTAACCTGACCAAGGGTTCCCGAAACATTCGGATAACATCGGGACCCAAAATCAGTGACTAATAGCATACAAAACTGGCCGGAATAGGCCAAAAATGCGAGTTCTGACGAGTTCCCCATAACCAGATTCCGGGGTCCCGAAACGTTTGGATCGCACAAGGACCCAAAATCCGTGACTAATAGCAGAGAAAAATGGCCACAATAGGCCAAAACTAGAAGTTTTGTGGAGTTCCCCATAACCGGACCAAGGCTTCCCGAAACATTCGGATCACATCGGGACCCAAAATGACTGATTAATAGGATACAAAACTACGGGTTTTGACGAGCTCCCCGTAACCGGACCACGGGGTTCCCGAAAGGTTCGGATCGTAGCGGGACCCAAAATCAGTGAGTAATAGCGTACAAACTAGCCAGAATAGGCCAAAACTACGAGTTTTGACGAGTTCCCCGTAACCGGACCCAGGGTTCCCTAAACGTTCGAATCGCATCGGGACCCAAAATCAATAACTAATAGGATAGAAAACTGGCCGGAATAGGCCAAAACTGCGAGTTTTGACGAGTTCCCCGTAAACTGACCCCAAGGTTCCGAAAACGTTCGGGTCACAGCGGGACCCAAAAAGAGTGACTAGTCGGAATAGGACAAAACTACGAGTTTTGACGAGTTCCCCATAACCGGACCCCGGGGTTCCCGAAACGTTCACATCGCACGAGGACCCAAAATCTGTGACTAATAGCATAAAAACTGGCCACGATAAGCCAGAACTAGGAGTTATACGAGATCCCCGTAACCGAACCTCGGGGTTTCCGAAATGTTCGGATAACATCGGGACCCAAAATCAGTGACTAATAACATACAAAACTGGCCGGAATAAGCCAAAATTGCGTGTTTTGACGAGTTCCCCGTAACCGGACCCTGAGGTTTCCTAAATGTTCGGATCACAACGGGACCCAAAATCAGTGACTAATAGCATGGAAAACTGGTCGAATAGGACAAAACTGCGAGTTTTGACGAGTTCTTCGTAACCGGACTCCGGGGTTCCCAAAACATTCGGATCGCACGAGGACCCAAAATCTGTGACTAATAGCATACAAAACTGGCCAGAATAGGCAAGAACTGCGAGTTTTGACGAGTTCCCCGTAACGGGACCTCGGGGTTCCCGAAATGTTCGGATCGGAGGAGGACCCAAAATCATTGAGTAATAGCATACAAACCTCGCGAGTATATGCCAAAACTACGAGTTTTGACGAGTTCCACGTAACCGGACCCCGGGGTTCCCGAAACGTTCGGAGTGGAGGAGGACCGAAAATCAGTGAGTAATAGCATACAAACCTGGCGAGTATAGGCCAAAACTGTCAGTTTTAACGAGTTCCTTGTAACCGGACCCCTGGGTTCCCGAAACATTCGCATCGCAGCGGGACCCAAAATCAGTGAGTAATAGCGTACAAACTCGCTAGAATAGGCCAAAACTATGAGTTTTGACGAGTTCCCCATAACCGGACCCCGGGGTCTCCTAATCATTTTGATCGCATCGGGAATCAAAATCAATTACTAATAGGATAGAAACTGGCCGGAATAGGCCAAAACTGTGAGTTTTGACAAGTTCCCCGTAACCGGACCCCGAGGTTCCGGAAACGTTCGGATCACAGCGGGACCCAAAATCAGTGACTAATAGAATACAAAACTAGCCAGAATAGGCCAAAACAGCGAGTTTTGACGAGTTCCCCATAACCAGACCAAGGCTTCCCGAAACATTCGGATCACATCGGGACCCAAAATGAGTGACTAATAGCATACAAAACCGGCCGGAATAGGCCAAAACTGCGAGTTTTGACGAATTACCCGTAACCGGAACCCGGCGTTCCCGAAACGTTTGGATCACAGCGGGAACCAAAATCACTGAGTAATAGCGTACAAACTCGCCAGAATAGGCCAAAACTAAGAGTTTTGACGAGTTCCCCTTAACCGGACCCCAGGGTTCCCTAAACGTTCGGATCGCATCGGACCCAAAATCAATGACTAATAGGATAGAAACTGGCCGGAATAGGCCAAAACTGCGAGTTTTGACGAGTTTCCCGTACCCGGACCCTGGGTTCACGAAACGTTCGAATCACAGCGGGACCCAAAATCAGTAACTAATAGGATAGAAAACTAGCGGGAATAGGCTAGAACTGCGAGTTTTGACGAGTACCCCGTAACCGGACGCTAAGGTTTCCCAAACGTTCGGATCATAGCGGGACATAAAATCATTGACTAATAGCATAGAAAACTGGTTGGAATAGGCCAAAACTGTGAGTTTTGACGAGTTCTTCGTTACCGGACCCTGGGTTCCCAAAACGTTTAAATCGCAGGAGGACCCAAAATCAGTGACTAATAGCATAAAAAACTGTTACTATTGACTAGTTGCCCGTAACCGGACCTCGGGGTTCCCGAAACGTTCGCATCGGAGGAGGACCCAAAATCATTGAGTAATAGCATACAAACCTGGCCAGAATAGATCAAAACAATGAGTTTTGACGAGTTCCACGTAACCGGACCCCGGGGTTTCCAAAACGTCGGATCGTAGCGGGACCCGAAATCAGTGAGTAATAGCGTACAAACTCGCTAGAATAGGCCAAAATTATGAGTTTTGACGAATTCCCCATAACCAAACCCCGGGGTTCCCTAAACGTTCGGATCGCATTGGGTCCCAAAATCAGTGGCTAATAGGATACTAAACTCGTCGGAATAGGGCAAAACTGCGAGTTTTGACGAGTTCCTCGTAACCGGACCCCGAGGTTCCGGAAACGTTCGGACCATAGCGGGACCCAAAATTAGTGACTAATAGCATACAAAACTGGCCTTAATAGGCCAAAACTGCGAGTTTTGACGAGTTCCCCGTAACCTGACCAAGGGTTCCCGAAACATTCGGATAACATCGGGACCCAAAATCAGTGACTAATAGCATACAAAACTGGCCGGAATAGGCCAAAAATGCGAGTTCTGACGAGTTCCCCATAACCAGATCCCGGGGTCCCGAAACGTTTGGATCGCACAAGGACCCAAAATCCGTGACTAATAGCAGACAAAAATGGCCACAATAGGCCAAAACTAGAAGTTTCGTGGAGTTCCCCATAACCGGACCAAGGCTTCCCGAAACATTCGGATCACATCGGGACCCAAAATGACTGATTAATAGGATACAAAACTACGGGTTTTGACGAGCTCCCCGTAACCGGACCGCGGGGTTCCCGAAAGGTTCGGATCGTAGCGGGACCCAAAATCAGTGAGTAATAGCGTACAAACTAGCCAGAATAGGCCAAAACTACGAGTTTTGACGAGTTCCCCATAACCGGACCCAGGGTTCCCTAAACGTTCGAATCGCATCGGGACCCAAAATCAATAACTAATAGGATAGAAAACTGGCCGGAATAGGCGAAAACTGCGAGTTTTGACGAGTTCCCCGTAAACTGACCCCAAGGTTCCGGAAACGTTCGGGTCACAGCGGGACCCAAAAAGAGTGACTAGCCGGAATAGGACAAAACTACGAGTTTTGACGAGTTCCCCATAACCGGACCCCGGGGTTCCCGAAACGTTCACATCGCACGAGGACCCTAAATCTGTGACTAATAGCATAAAAACTGGCCACGATAAGCCAGAACTAGGAGTTATACGAGATCCCCGTAACCGAACCTCGGGGTTTCCGAAATGTTCGGATCACATCGGGACCCAAAATCAGTGACTAATAACATACTGAACTGGCCGGAATAAGCCAAAATTGCGTGTTTTGACGAGTTCCCCGTAACCGGACCCTGAGGTTTCCGAAATGTTCGGATCACAACGGGACCCAAAATCAGTGACTAATAGCATGGAAAACTGGTCGAATAGGACAAAACTGCGAGTTTTGACGAGTTCTTCGTAACCGGACTCCGGGGTTCCCAAAACATTCGGATCGCACGAGGACCCAAAATCTGTGACTAATAGCATACAAAACTGGCCAGAATAGGCAAGAACTGCGAGTTTTGACGAGTTCCCCGTAACGGGACCTCGGGGTTCCCGAAATGTTCGGATCGGAGGAGGACCCAAAATCATTGAGTAATAGCATACAAACCTCGCGAGTATATGCCAAAACTATGAGTTTTGACGAGTTCCACGTAACCGGACCCCGGGGTTCCCGAAACGTTCGGAGTGGAGGAGGACCCAAAATCAGTGAGTAATAGCACACAAACCTGGCGAGTATAGGCCAAAACTGTGAGTTTTGACGAGTTCCATGTAACCGGACCCCGGGGTTCTTGAAACATTCGGATCGCGGTGGGACCCAAAGTCAGTGAGTAATAGCGTACAAACTTGCTAGAATAGGCCAAAACTGCGAGTTTTGACGAGTTCCGCATAACCGGACCCCGGGGTTCCCTAACGTTCCGATCGCATCGGGAATCAAAATCAATTACTAATAGGACAGAAAACTGGCCAGAATAGGCCAAAACTGTGAGTTTTGATGAGTTCCCCGTAACCGGACCCCGAGGTTTTGGAAACATTCGGATCACAGCGAGACCCAAAATCAGTGACTAATAGCATACAAAACTAGCCGGAATAGGCCAAAACTGCGAGTTTTTTCGTGTTCCCCCTAACCGGACCAAGGCTACCCGAAACATTCGGATCACATGGGGACCCAAAATTAGTGACTAATAGCATACAAAACTGGCCGGAATAGGCCAAAACTAAGAGTTTGACGAGTTACCCGTAAACGGACCCCGGGGTTCCCGAAATGTTCAGATCGCAGCGGGACCCAAAATCAGTGAGTAATAGCGTACAAACTCGCCATAATAGGCCAAAACTATGAGTTTTGACGAGTTCCCCGTAACCGGACCCGAGGGTTCCCTAAACGTTCGGATCGCATCGGGACCCTAAATCAATGACTAATAGGATAGAAAACTAGCCGGAATAGGACAAAACTGCGAGTTTTGACGAGTTCCCCGTAACCGGACCCCGAGGTTCCGGAAACGTTTGGATCACAGCGGACCCAAAATCAGGGACTAATAACTTACAAAACTAGCCGGAATAGGCCAAAACTGCGAGTTTTGACGAGTTCCCCGTACCCGGACCCTGGGTTCACGAAACGTTCGGATCACAGCGGGACCCAAAATCATTGACTAATAGGATAGTAAACTGGCGGGAATAGGCTAGAACTGCGAGTTTTGACGAGTTCCCCATAACCAGACGCTATGGTTTCCGAAACGTTCGGATCACAGCGGGACACAACAACATTGACTAATAGCATAGAAAAATGGTTGAAATAGGCCAAAACTGCGAGTTTTGACGAGTTCTTCGTTACCGGACCCTGGGGTTCCCAAAATGTTTAGATCACACGAGGACCCAAAATCAGTGACTAATAGCACACAAACCAGGCCAGAATTGGCTAAAACTGCGACCATTGACTAGTTCCCCGTAACCGGACCTCGGGGTTCCCAAAACGTTCGAATCGGAGGAGGACCCAAAATCATTGAGTAATAGCATACAAACCTGGCCAGAATAGATCAAAACAAGAGTTTTGACGAGTTCCACGTAACCGGACCCCGGGGCTTCCAAAACGTTCAGATCGTAGGAGGACCCAAAATCAGTGAGTAATAACGTACAAAACTGGCCGGAATAGGCCAAAACTGCGACTTTTGACGAGTTCCCCGTAACCAGACCCCGGGGTCCCGAAACGTTCGGATCACAGCGGGACCCAAAATTAGTGACTAATAGCATACAAAACTGGGCTTAATAGGCCAAAACTGTGAGTTTTGATGAGTTCCCCATAACCTGACCAAGGGTTCCCAAAACATTCGGATCACATCGGGACCCAAAATCAGTGACTAATAGCATACAAAACTGGCCGGAATAGGCCAGAAGTGCGACGTTTGACGAGTCCCCCGTAACCATACCCCAGGGTCCCGAAACGTTTGGATCGCACAAGGACCCAAAGTCCGTGACTAATAGCATAGAAAACTGGACACAATAGGCCAAAACTAGGAGTTTTGACGAGTTCCCCGTAACCGAACCTCGGGGTTCCCAAAACGTTCGTATCATAGCAGGACCCAAAATCAGTGACAAATAGCATACAAAACTGGCCAGAATAGGCCAGCATGGCGATTTTGATGAGTTCCCCGTAACGGGACTCCAAGGTTCCCGAAACGTTCGGATCGCATCGGGACCCAAATTCAGTGACTAATAGGATAGAAAACTCGCGGGAATAGGCTAGAACTGCGTGTTTTGACGAGTTCCCCGTAATCGGTCCTAAGGTTTCCGAAACGTTTGGATCACAGTGGGACCCAAAATCATTGTATAATAGTATAGAAAACTGGCGGGAATAGGCCAAAACTGGGAGTTTTGACGAGTTCTTCATAACCGGACCCGGGATTACCAAAACGTTTGGATCACACGAGGACACAAAATTAGTAACTAATAACATACAAACCTAGCGAGAATAGGCTAAAACTGGACCTCGGGGTTCCTGAAACGTTCGAATCGGAGGAGGACCCAAAATCAGTGAGTAATAGCATAGAAACCTGGCTAGAATAGGCCAAAACTGCGAGTTTTGACGAGTTCCACGTAACCGGACCCCGGGGTTCCCGAAACGATCGGATCGCAGCGAGACCCAAAATCAGTGAGTAATAGCGTACAAACTCGCGAGAATAGGCCAAAACTACGAGTTTTGATGAGTTCCCTGTAACCGGAACCCAGGGTTCCGTAAACGTTCGGATCGCATCGGGACCCAAAATCAATGACTAATAGGATAGAAAAATGGCCGGAATAGGCCAAAACTGCGAGTTTTGACAAATTCCCGGTAAGCGGACCCCGAGGTTCCGGAAACGTTCGGGTCACAAAGGGACCCAAAGTCAGTGACCACAAAAAACTGTGAGTTTTGTATGCCGAAAACGTTTCGGCATACAAAAATGGCCGGAATAGGCCAAAATTGTGAGTTTTGACGAGTTCCCCATAACCGGACCACGGGGTTCCCGAAAAGTTCAGATCGCACGAGGACCCAAAATTTGTGACTAATAGCATAGAAAACTGGCCACAATAGGCCAAAACTAGGAGTCTTACGAGATCCCCGTAACCGAACCTCGGGGTTCCTGAAATGTTCGGATCACAGTGGGAACCAAAATCAATGACTAATAGCACATAAAACTGGCCGGAATAGGCCAAAATTGCGATTTTGACGAGTTCCCCGTAACCGGACCCCGGGGTTTCCGAAACTTTCGGTGAGCCATTTCTACTTTTTCGGCGAGAACGAAGGCTTAGCTGGTGGTTCTTCTTCCGTATGACTCGGCGTGCTGATGCCCGTCCAGATCGAGAGGAACGGCGCGGCCTTGCGGCAGCGCTACTTTGTCGGCGCCCCCAGGCCCTCTGTGGTGATCTGTTGCGGTTTGTTTTCATCTTTTTTTGTTCTTTGTCGTGTTCTAGTGTTCTTCGTGGGGAAGGAAATACTTTCTTTTTTGGACAGTTTCTACCGAACCCATTTAGATCCTAGAGGCATCTGATACCATTGATAGAATCTTCAGATCTACTAGGCTAGATATGTCCGGTAGAGATGATGGGGATTACCTTGTCCTGCACTTGAGGTGCTTCTGTCGGCGTCTATCGTGATGTGGTGAAGGCGGTGATGACAGCGAGATGAAGTGGAGGTGGTGGTGCTTCCCGTGAGCACCACGCTAACCCTAGATCGAAAGGGTTGTCGGTGGGGTTTGTGGCGGCGGTGAACTTCGTTGCTCGTGCCCCAGCCCCCCACCTCTGTTAATATAGCACGGGTCACAGGGACCCACCAAACATAATGGGCTGGGCGTCCCCGATCAGGGCGCGTGGATTAAGGGTCCGGTGGGCCGTTGGGCCCACATGGTAGAGATCAACCTAACACTCTATAGTAGCATACTCCTATATACCATGCAATATAGTCACTACCTTGTGGACTCGACCCCACATGTCATCCGCACTGCAGCACCATACAGTACTGCAGAGGATCCCAACCCCTCGAAGAGATAGAGGACAATCATCTCCTAAATGTTTGTGATTTGGCCTTGAACTATAAACCTTCTCTCTTAATTAATGAAAATGGCAAATCTTTTGCCTAGTTTCAAAAAATAATAATTTAATGTAGCAAGGGACACTCCCAAGTCTCAACGGCCAGGATGTTCACCCAAGTGTGATCTTCAGCCAACATTTAGGCCAAGAACAATAACCAGGTATATTATTCGTTGTAGTGGATATGTTGGGCATGTTATCAAAAGGGTGGTGGTGAGCCGCCTGGGCCCAGGAGCCCGAAGAATGGGCTACAACAACCTTGGAGCAGGCAACAACAACAGAGGAGGTAGAAGTAAGTTTTTTTTGGAAGAAAAGGGGTCTCCCCTCGCCCCATTTTATATTGAAAACGAGGCAACCCATCCAACCTAAACAGTTTCCAGATCTCGAAATATCACCAAAGTAGCTGAACCAGATAACTACAAGTTCACAAATGCTAAAACGAGATTCACGACGACATCGAGCTAACAGGGTTTTAAGACCAGACACCAAGCTATCCTATTACAAAGATCACCAGCCATCAGCAGGAGTGCGCGCTCAGACGGAAACCTTGGTGTCCCCCTCGGTAGCTCTTGTTCCTCTTCGTCGCCAAGCGATATGGCGACTCAAAACATTTGTTAGCCAAGGAGGATGTTAGTAATGAATTGTACAAAGTTTGGTTTCATGGACCTCCAGACTACTCGATTTGTTTTTAATAGACTATATACGGATGTATATAGACATATTTTTGAGTATGGATTCACTCATTTTGCTCTGTATATAAACTTTTAGTGAAATCTCTTAAAAGACTTATATCTAGGAACGGAGGGAGTATATTTTAAGTGATGTACTGGCAAACTTCTATAAATCCGTGGTGAGTCTAAAAAACACATTTTAATTTTTTTTTAATTATGCTAGAAATGTTCTCCGTGATTAGCCTCTCCACGTTGGAAGCACCTGCCGCTCGCGCTGTCACCCCAGAAGCCATTCACATGCGGTACAGAAGGAAACAGAAGAACAACCTACGTCTAAGCCGTGAGGTCAAAACAGATAGATACCCATTTATTTCTCAAAATGGACATTAGATTTGCCTCATCGATTAATTAAATAGAAAAAAATTCTCAGTTAATTAATGAAAAGCCAGGTAAAAACCAATACGCATTCAAGGCATCATACTATTTATAAAAGCTGAGCAGGAAACATAATATGTTGGCAAATACAGTTAAGTCCACGAATCTTCAAACGTCTAGATTTCAGGATCATTTGGACTCTCCAATTCGAGTTTATGACTATTACCACATTTTACTGATACAATGTTTCTGTAATGCATTTGTGACTGTTGGGAAATAGTATTGTTATCCTACTGGAGGAAATCATACACCATAAATATTAAAAACTGAAAAACTAGATACTTGACCATTTGGTGATCTCAAAAATAAAAAAAAACATGTAACTTATTCTAGTGAAAACGTTAACCTTGGCAAAAGCAAAATTACATGCACCGTTCTTACATCGATTTGTTTGTCAATACCACTATGGCACCGTACAATTCGTTTCATCAAACAATGTTGCATCTTGATCGGCCATTTAGACTACTCATGATCAATACCTAACAGAGCAAACATTGCGACAACATCTACTGGATCAGCAATTGCATCTGCAAGAGGTGCTTGGTGGATTTAGCAGCGTGGTCAGCTATTAGTGTTTGAATAATAAGACCGGTTGCTCAATGCAAACACTTTATTTATTTTGGGTTTTTCGCCTTGCTGTCAAAATGAGATAAAATAATTGTGCTCTGAAATGATAACTTCTGGCGTATTAAAAAATAGATTAAATGGTAGGTTGGTTCAATCATCCAAGTGAATTTCTGGTAGGAGCTAGGGTCCTACCGGGCCTCTGCATGAGATTATAGGGGAAGGAGGGGAGCTGGCGTGGGCGTGAACGAGGCGGCTGGCGCGAGGGCGTCGTCTCGCAGGGAGGGGAGGCGGCGGCGATGGGAGAGGCGGCGGCTAGGGTTAGGGATTCCGGTTCCTCTAGGAATCAAGCAATAGAATATGTCTTATCGCTTAATTCCAAAAGGGTGTCTTACAATTGTTTATATAATATCGATGCTAATAAAAGTAAGATAACTTGGGCTAAGCCCCTAACTAAACGTGCCCATTGGGCCTCTTCCGGCTATAAGTGATGTCGGTCATAACATCTCTCCCCGCCTGCGCAAACAGCTCGTCCTCGAGCTGGAAGTCTAGAAAATGTCGGCGGAACTCCTCGAACTGCTCCCAAGTGGCATCCTCCTCTGGAACGCCTTGCCACTGGATCAATAAATGTCACACTCCGCGATGTTGTTGCACCTGCAAATCCTTGGCCGGTCCTAGAAGAAGGCGCCCGTTGGAGGTCGGAGGTAGCACCGATGTGGCTGTTGGCGGGTCTCCGTGGAAGGGCTTCAGCAACCCCACATGAAACACGTCATGGATGCGGGCACCTGTAACACAATGCAAATACATGGCAATCACCGTGTTGACCACCTCGGATTGGCCGTCCGTGTGAGGATGGAAGGCCGTCTCAGGCAGAGCTTCATGCCCGCCAGTCGGAAGAGATCATGCCAGACATGCCCCGTGAACACCGGGTCCCGGTCGTTGACGATCGAAGACGGAAACCCGTGGAGGCGGACATTGCCGTTGAAGAAGGCACGAGCCACAAAGGCGGCTGTGCAGGGATTGCCGAGCGCGATGTAGTGAGCGTACTTGGAGAAGCGGTCAACCACTGTGAGGATGAAGGACTTGTTGCCCACCTTTGGGAGGCCCTCAATGAAGTCCAGGGAGCGAGATATCGACCCAGACTTGAGAGGGTACCTCCAAGGGATGTAGTAGCCCCGCCGGGCGCAGTGTCTCCGTCTTGTTACACTCGCACGTAACACAAGACCGCACCCAGTCCCGGACCAAGGCCCGATCGTCGAGGATGCAGAAATCGGCACGGAGATGGTGGAGGGTCTTTTGCACACCCTCATGGCCAACCGAGTGTGCCAGCAGCAGAACCTGGTGACGGAGATCGCTGTGATCCGACACGAAGAGGCGACGACTATGTAGGAGCAAGCCGTCCGCCAAACGCCAAGGCTCTGCCAGGTTGCCGGCGTCGAGGCGCTGCCGAAGGAGTTGGGCGTCCGGCGCGTCCGTGCTAGCCATGCGGATGTCGTCAAGGAGGGCGAAGGAGGGGCCCTATCGGATGTAGAGAGCTGCCACGTCTGCATCGCCGAAGTCCGCTCGTGGTCGGCGTCGCGTCGGGACAGGGCGTCGGCCACGGTGTTAAGGCGGCCCGTACGATACTCGACGGTGAAGTCGAAGCCAAAGAGCTTGCTCATCCACTGGTGCTGTGGCACGATAGACAACATCTGGTCCAATACGATTTTGAGGTTGTAGTGATCCGTGCGAATCTGGAATGGCCGCAACCAAAGATATGGCCGCAAGTGGCGCACGACCTGCACCAAGTCAATGAGCTCCCTCTCATAGGCCGCTAGCTTATGATGGCGTGCGGCGAAGGGCCTGCTGAAGAATGCAAGCGGCGCGTCACCCTGATGAAGGACTGCGCCGAACCCCACACCAGAGGCGTCGCAGTCCACCATGAACGGCGAGTCAAAGTCGGGCATCTGGAGGACGGGGCCCGTCGTGAGGGCCTGCTTGAGGGCCTCGAACGCCTCTGTTGCCTCCGCATCCCAGGCGAAGGCGTCGCGTCGCAACAGGCGCGTGAGCGGGGACTCGATGAGGCCAAACTCCCGGATAAATTTCCGTTAGTACCGCACGAGGCCCAGGAGGCCACGATGAGTGCGGCGTCGGTCAGGCCGCGACAGTCGTCACCTTGTCGGCGTCCATAGCAACACCCTCGGACGAGATGACATGGACGAGGTAGGCGACGGAAGGCGTGCCGAACGAGCACTTCGAACGCTGAAGATGAAGATGATGCGCCTAAAGCTCGTTGAAGACGATGGCTATGTGCTAGAGGTTCTCTGCCCAAGAGGCGTTGTAGATAAGAATTTCATCAAACAAAACGAGCACAAACCAACGCAAGTAGGGGCGGAGGACGTCGTTCATCAAGGCTTGAAAGGTCGTCGGAGCGTTGGAGAGGCCAAAAGGCATCACCAAGAACTCAAAATGGCTGTGATGAGTCTGAAACACCGTCTTCGCTACATCGTTCGGGTGCATCTGCACCTAGTGGTAGCCCGAACGGAGGTCGAGCTTGGTGAATAAGCACGCCCCATGTAGCTCGTCCAAGAGCTCCTCGACGACCGGGATAGGAAATTTGTCCTTGAGCGTCTCGGCGTTCAAGGCGCGGTAGTCGATGCAGAAGCGCCACGTGTCGTTCGACTTGCGGACGAGGAGGACCGGCGCCAAAAACGGTGATGTGGAAATCTGGATGATGCCCAAGGCGAGCATGAGCGCGCACTGCCGCTCCAGCTCGTTCTTCTTCAAATGGGGGTAGCGGTAGAGCGCACCGCAACCGGCGTCGTGCCCGGCAGGAAATGAATGCGGTGGTCATACACCCGGGCTGGCGGAAGGCCCTGAGGCTCGTCGAAGAGGTTGCGGTGCTGCTGCAAGAGATGATCCAACAGGGGGTGCTCGGGCCCTGTAGGAGTCGCTGCCAGCTGGAGCTGCGGCGTCGCTGGGGAGGCGCCACCCATGCCCGCCGGCCGGATGCGGTGACCCTGGCACCAGAAGCTCATCGTCATGGCGAAGAAGTCCTAGAGGATGGGACCGAGGGCATCAAGAAGTCGACGCCGAGGATGAAGTCAAAGCAGCCCAAGTCGATGCCGGCGCACGTGATGGTGAAGTGCTCGTCGCCGATGGTGATGGGCACGTTCCGCGCAATCCCATGGCATCACAGGCGTCGCCGTTAGCCACGGTGACCCGGAGGTGCTCCCCGCCCGTCGGCTGGAGCGCTAACCGGCGCATGGTCGACTCGGGCAGGAAGTTATGCGTGGAGCCCGTATCCAGGAGGGCCACCGGGAGCTCGACATTGATCATCACCTGCAAGACCATAGTCCGCTCGTCTCGGATGCCCGCGAGAGCATGGAGGGAGACCACGAGAACCGTCACGGGAGCGGGCACTGGTGCGGCCTCCGTCGCAACTGGGGCGAGCAAGTCGCCCAACCCGTCGGTAACGGTGTCTTCCTCGACGTAGTCGATCGCCTCCAAGTAGAAGAGGCACGGACATACGTGGCCCGACACGTAGGGCTCGTCGCAGTTATAGCAAAGCCCCTGGCGACGGCGCTCGAGCTGCTCGGCCGGGGTGAGCCGGCGGAAGGGCCGCGTCGCGGTCGGAGCGGGGGCTGCCGTAGAGGCCGGAGGCGGGCGCCCCGACGCTGGTGGTGTCAGGGCCGGCCTGCGCGCGACGCTCGAAGGCACGGGCATAATACATGGTCGTGTGGAGGTCCTGAGGTCCCCGCAACTCCACGTCCACGCAGATATGATCCGGCAGACCGCCCACGAAGAGTTTGGCCCGCTAGCGAGCCGTCACGCCGGGCGCGTGACATGCCAGGGCCTGGAAGCGGTCGGCGAAGTTCTGCACCGTGGAGGTGAAGGGTAGGCCCAAAGCTTAGGAGGAAGAGCTCGCGGAAACGCTCCCATGGAGGCATGTTGCCCTCGTCCTGCTCGAGAGCATAATATCACATCTGTGCGGCGCCTCGGAGGTGATACGAAGCGAGCCAGGTGCGGTCCGACGCTAGCGTTCGTTGCCCCGGGAAGAACTGGTCACATTTGTTGAGCCATTTCAGGGGGTCTTCGATGCGGTCATAGGATGCGTGTGGGTATGGGCGCCGTGGTGGTACGGCTCATCGGCGCAGAGAAGTGCGGGGGTCGGCGCCGGGTAACCTTCGGGTTGGCGTAAGGACCAAGGAAGCTGGAGGGCCCATCGTACTGCTGGGGTGGCGCCGGTGGCGACTGGATGTGCGGCGGTGCCGAGGCCGTCGTATATACCGGTTGCGATGTCCCGGTCACCCAGGCCGGTAGCGGCGACGGCGAGGCGGGAAACCGGAGCTGGTGAATAGGGACCCCGAGCGCCAAGGTAGGGTCGGCCCAGAGGTGTTCGGTGGTGGCAGCGACAGCTGCAGCGCCGACAACAGCGGCCTGGCGAGCGCGGCAGATGCCGCATGGTGCGGCGGCTGCCACGGCAGCAGCGGCGGCCTATTGGCGGCGGTTGACGCGACCGGCGGCGGCCCGTAGGGGCCGGCCAGGTAGAAGCGGATCCCCTGAACGGCGGTGGCGATGTCGCAGATCGCTCCGGTAATCTCCTCCGGAGCAAGGACGGCGGGAAGCGACGCGGCGGAGGTGACCGGCACGGGCAAGTGCGGGGCGCCGACCATGGTGGCCATCAGGGCGGTGGTGGATGTCGGCAGTGGGAGGGTTGTGAAGGGCGACGAAGACATGACCGAACCAAAGCCTGTGGATACCAAACTGGTAGGAGCTAGGGTCCTACCGGGCCTCTGCCTGAGACTGTACGGAAAGGAGGGGAGTTGGCGTGGGCGTGAGCGCGGCGGCCGGCACAAGGGCGCAGTCTCGCACGTAGGGGAGGCGATGGCGATGGGAGAGGTGACGGCTAGGGTTAGGGATTCCGGCTCTTCTGGGAGCTAGGCAATAGAATATGCATTATTGCTTAATTCCAAAAAGGTGTCATACAATTGTTTATATAATTTCAATCCTAATAGAAATGAGATAACTTGGGCTAAGACCCTAACTAGACGTACACTATGGGCCTACTCCAGTTATAAGTGATGCCGGTCATAACAATTTCTTATACAGTTTTTTTTCTGCCCTTGAATACCACCGAAGCGCTGGTTGGCGGTACCAACAGTAGAATGTTCAGCCAAGTGACTTCTTCAGCGAACATTGCAGGCAATGGCAACAATGGTGCATTTGGCCAACAAGATTACTAGTGGTGCATATGGCCAACAAGATTCATTCTCGACAGCTCTGTTTCAGTCATTGCAAGTAATAGCAAAACACACCTGCATCCCCGGCAAAAGTATGTAAACAGCTAAGCCAACCAAACCCATATAGAAACAACCATAAATTCCGTCATTATCTTGGCAGAACACACATCTTAGTTTGTAAGGGTAATTGTACTACAAATTGTATTTCTCAAGAAATCCCACAAAGAACGAATTACAAAAGCAAGGACACAGGATGACATGTGGCCACCAGAAAGCATCGCAAAAAGCAGACGAAAAATTACATGCATACCGTATTATAAGCCTTGCCAGAACATACAGCAGGCCTACAGACCACCTGTAAGCAATTCTAAAACCTGTTCTTGCCTAGAACAGCCAATGCAAATTAACAAAGCTTATGGAAAACGACGAGGCACAACATCGAGCTAAACAGTGGAGCATTGGGTACATATCAGCATGTCCAAATCAAGATAGCAAATATTAATTCCATCACAGAACATACAGCAGTTTCTTGGCCGGAGCAAGTCAAGGCATAACCGGTCTGACAAAACACAAGACCAGAGAGAAAACAGGAAACCATAGACTCATCATCCAGTTTATCAGAGGTGCCTTCTCTGATTTGTTGTAGAGCCAGTTCAGAATCCTGGGTGTAGGTGGTGTAGCTTGAGGAAGCTAGATGATTGTGAAATGATGGATAGCAACAAGGACAAACTGCTTCACACTCTGTTCCAAGCAGAAATTACAAAAGCAAACAGGAAATGTGGTACAAGCGTACGCACCAAAAAATAATAGATGAAACACCATTACACCATACTTCGTTCCAAGCCCTCCCTGGCCTCGACAATACAACAGTTCCGCAAACCACTAGAAGCATATCTAAAACCTGTTTCTTGCCTAGACCAAAACATTGCAATACTAAAAAGATTATAGAGAACAATGACACATTTTCAAAGATGCAGTTGAGAGCTAAATAAATAAAGGCGGGGGAAGCTAAACAGTGGAGGACATAAGATAGTAGACAATAATTCCATCATAGAAGATACTGTTAGCTGTAGTAATCATTGTGTTGTACTGTATTCACTTAGCTAGGGAGTCGTAGACTAGTGGTATGTCGGCTGAAGCTTCCTTAGTAAGGTAGTGCATGCATGTAAACTGCAGTAGTCGATTTGGCTTTTGCATATACCGGCAGCTGCTAGAGCTGCATGGTCTTTTTGTATAGGAACCGACTTCCCCTGTATTACTACTAGAAAGCAGAGGCGTACTTGAGCGAGTTATTAGTTTATTTGATTCATTTTTTTGTTCAAAAACTTGAGTAAAGCTAGATTAGAAGAAGGGCAGTATGCAGAAAACAACTCACAAGGATCACCGTGATGAATGAGTTGAAACGGATGAACTAACAAACTGAACATTTGTGTATTTTAGAAGCCAAATGTTGTTGAACAAAAACCTACAGGCTGATGTGGCTATACAAACCGTCAAGTAAACTAGACTTTCTAGTAGTTAGTATTTATTTATTTTTTGTCTACCTCTAAATCCACAGTGCAAACTCAGGTTTTGTGAATGGTCTGAAAACAACCATAGTCCTAACAGAAAACAATTATGTCCTCATGCCAGATTAATCAAAATGGAAAAGGGCATATCTATAAATTCAGCACTAAGAATCATGAAAGGAAAAAAATCCTAGCTGGAGCTGGAGCTGAAAAGGAACGGATCTAACTAGGGCTCGATAGTTCGGCTCGTTGAGCTCGTGGCTCACTTCTTAATGAACAGAGTCGATCATTAATTTCAGCTTGTTAAGCTTAACAAGCTTAATGAATGAGCTAACGAGAGTTTAATGAATGAGCTAACGAGTTTCATGAGTAGCTCGTTAAGCTCGTTAGTAACTTTAAAACCCACATTTTTGTCTTTGGTGACAAAAAATTTATAGCACCTCAGTCCATCTATTCGATCTAATCTACATAGGAGGCAACAAACTAGTGCATTTCTTGTTGTAGTCATCATTTTTCTTCTTAAAATCATATGTACACACTCATCATGTAGACTGTAACACATCAAAATCTGTTAACGAGTTGAGCCTTAACAAGCCAAGCAGCTCGTTAATCCACCCCAAGATCCAAACACAACCGTCCACCATCACGGCTGACGCAAAGGCATAGGATGGAGGATGATGCCTTTTTTCCTCCAATTTCCCTCTTCCTGTCTTCCTTGCTTCCCCTATCACCACCCCCTCGTCGCTCGGCTCTAGGTCCAAAGGCTGACGGCGGTTGTCACTCCCAGTGGTATTTTCACTCCCTCCCCCACACTTCCCATGTCCTCTCCAGTTCTGCCAATCTGACTAGGCATCCTTTGCGTGTCCGCGAGTTGCTATGTACGCTGCCTTGTTCTACATCATGTGCTCCCATGCAGGTTGTCAGCATAGCCAAAGCTCCGGCACCACCAACGGTGGAGCAAGAGTATGGGCAGTTGGCACCGCCCCCGTCTCACGCAAGGACGCAGAGCGCCCAAGAGCACGACGCTACCTACCGCCAAGGCCAGAGATGCCCAGCAAGGGAACATGTAATGTAGAATCAAGTTCGTGGCACACAACTCACAAACAAGGTAAGGACACCAAGCTAGATCGACAAGAATCAAGAGTGCACCGGAGGTATGGGGAAGCAAAGAAAACACTACCAAGAGCAGCACACCCCGCTATCCTCTACCTTCTCTTAGCTTGAACTTGCAAAGAGGAACCCCGAGCCGAGTGCCTCGTCCAAGTTTTGCCCTCATGGTATGCCATCACACATGTCACTTTCTTCCCCCCGCACCAAGGGAAGGTCCTTGACCGACACGGGGTTGCTTACAATCAATAACCTCTAGCGAGGTGGCTTCTTACAAGAATCCCCTCAATTAAGGTTGTCTTCCAATCTCAAAAATAACTCCATAAAAGTGCAATTGTCAAGTCGTATGAACTCCTTTGCACTGCTCAAGACACATGCATGGCGGTGTAAAAAGCATGATGACTAAAGGAAGGCTTAACACAAACCTTAATAGCACCGCCCAACGAGCTTCGCGCATGGGCTCTCCAATCAACCTTGGTAGATCAATTACCTCAATCCTCCTCTTCCTTGAGTTCCAAAATGGCACGACTCAACACCTTGTAGCCATTGCTGCACAAAACGATCGTCCGCAGACCACAAATGTCGCACCAAATATCTAAGGCCGCTGCCCCGACGTACGAGCCTGACTAAACTCATAAATCGCTCGATTGGGCCGACTAACTCGCTATCCTTATAGTACCAAGACGCCATCCATGCAATGCTGAGCCACAGACCGACCCCATAGAACGGTGCTTCTCTCCATCCCAATTTTTCACGCCATCAAATGGCAACTAACTTCATGGTTACTTGCGGCAATCGAGAAGTGCATTCTTGTTTTCATTTGGAGAGGGACCAACAGAGTCAACAACGGGCAATGCAGGCAGACTAGACGTTAGCATCCTCGGTTGAAGTGCAAATTTGATGGTTGTGATAGAGGCACTCCTATTGTTGTTGGGCCAAGTTACCGCTCCCTGTCGTAAACAAGGAACAATCCAAGTTCATCACCCATACTTCCTCACAATGCAAATTTGACCCTTTTCTAGACCAATAGATGGCCGAAGGACAATCCATCCAACTCCTCAAGCACATACTCTTTAGTGCCCGTCTTCGCATGGCAAACCATTCATAGATCCAAGATATCATCGATGTGCCGGTGGTGCAAGTCATCACGGTCTACATGTGTTATCCTTTGAGCAACATCACCCTTCAAGATGACATATAGAAGCTCGCCTTCTTTAGAAGGACATGCATCGTTCAAGTACTCCGTGTATCGTGCGTTCTTACATGGGCTTCAAATCGTCCCGTTCAAGTAATCAATCTTGATTCCGATCAATTTTTCTTAAGCTAGTGCGCTTATGTGCAACCCTACCTCCTCTACACGCGACGATGTCTTTCTCAACGATTATTGTCGACGCTCTGTTGCTTCCAGATCGAGATCGTCTCCTTCGTCATCCAGGCATCTCTCGTCATGTTGAATTCCCACTGGTAATCGTTTCCATCATGCCCTTTTCGAGCTCAATACCTACGCCACCCTCATGCTCGCCTCTTGGGGCTGAGGCGTCACGCTTGCAACAACAGGCTACCTCTCCGACATCTTTAGGAGGTCGCGCCTCGCCGCCACGTATAGGAGGTTGGCGCTTTGCCGCTCTAGGAGGTCGCGGCTCTTCCCCATCTCCAACTGGTTGTCGCCCAACCGCAATCTTCGGGACGTCCGCTACTATACGTCACGGTCTTTGCTCCCTCTTTTACTACACACCAGACCTCAATGGCGGACTTCACCGTCGGACCTCACACTGGACAGCACATCACGTCGACTGGCTTCTCTGGGGTAGATGCACGTGTCGCCCTATACACTGATCTTACATGCTCTGTTGCTCTCTTCTTTTGTAAGATGAAGCTAGTTATGTAAAATGAAGAGTAGAATAACAAATAAAAACAAGTGTGCTGACTTCATTTGATACAGGTGGTTAGACTGTTGACTCTGCTTGTAGAGCATTTTCGACTACGACTCTTGTTCCGACTTAGGATCATCACACGGGTGCTCTACTTGGTATTGGTCCTTGGCGTTGTGACTCTCAGGGCCTCTGGGAGCTTGGATGGCTTCACCTTTCCTCTATTACCCCCATCGCTAGTCCCTTCGCCTTCGCCTCTACCTAGACAATCAGCTCTATGTGGCATCATTATCTTGGTCACTTGTGAGGCTCTCATCCCTCATACTTATTACAATATGGTCCTCTTGAATCTGTCTCTGACGGTGTGTCTTTTTATTCAACCACGTTTTCGGCTTGGTAAACATGCTAAGTACGTTATCCTCATAGTAATACCAAGGCTGTGCCTCCACGTACCTTCAATCTTGTCCACTCTCATGTTTGGGATCCAGCCCCCTTTCCCTCGAAAGGAGGCCGTCGCTAGTGATATTATGTTTATAGATGATTTCTCTTGACACAAATGGATATATTTTGTGTTCTTATAGTGACGTCTTATCTATCTGTAATAAGTCGTCATGCTTTGTACATGGTTTTCCACTTATATTTGTGTCTTCCGTCCAAATTCTACTCGCTAGTATATCTCTCATTTGTTGTGTGGATATCTTGCTGAGCAAGGCACACTTGCTCGGTTCTCTTGCCCTAGTGCTTGGTGCTCATGCTCAGAATGGTGTTGATGAGCGCAAGCATTGTCACCTCTTGAGGCGGCTCGAGGCTTTGATGAACGTCGCCTCTCTTTAGCCTCGCATTTGGGTTGAGATTGTTTCTACTTCCACCTATCGCTTTAACATGTGACATTTCTCTCTAGCGTTTTATGGTCGTTCTCATGACTACTTAATGCTCTTTAGTGTTTGTACGTTCTTTTTGCCCCCGATGAACGCATCAAACTGACTGCTAGGTACAGTAATGAGCACATCCTTTCTATGCACGTCCATCCTCCCATTGAGGATATTTCTTTCCTCAATTTTCCCAAAACACCTACCACTCATGTATTGTCCTCGTCCACCCATCCCATCGTGTATTTATGTACTACTAATCTAGACCCCATGCCATCATCACCTACTGCTTCCCCAACTCGTTAGTTACCTGAGGCTAACCTCACCTCACTCGTCCCTGAGGCTTCTTCGGTGATCCCCCTCGTCTTTGTCTTTACCACATTTGTCATCCGCGTGATTCTTCTGAAGAGCCATCTCGCTCGACTACCATGCCTCCTTCTATTGGCAACACACCGACTCTAGCTCAACCTACTATGCCTTTCAGCTCGCCCACTTCCACCTATTGACCGATATGGCAATTCTTCGTGTCGCTCTGCTCGAGACAACTTATCATGACGCTGTCAAACATGTCTTCTCTAAATGAAAGATGTGAGATGCATACTGGATGGGTAAGAAAGACATGACAAGCAAACTTACAGCATCCATGGCGTCCTTACTGACCCTTCATGTCGTATGAACACTATAGTGATATAAAATGAGTGTCAAAAGAGTAGCGCACCGTAGCCAGCTATTTGGAATTTCATCATCCTAGAAACAAGATCACAGGACACTAAAACTAATAGGAGTAGAAAGGCATCCTTGGAAATAAAACAAGACCAACATGAGTTGAGGATGCAAGTGCATATCATGAATGGTACATAGAGCACATATATACATGAAGGCAGACAGGGATCAAATTAAGTGGTTTATACTACATCCCAAAACAAATGAGACTGCTCCATGTGTGTGATGGAAAACTACATACATATCTGCATATATATTTAGGTGTGATGCCTAGTTGTTCAATATGAAGAAGTGTTTCAAACTTTCAGTGGGATGGGAACTAACATGAATATGAGCTATATATATTCTATTAGTTACTGCTCAAGAAATATATATATTCGGCAAGTTCATGTTTTTGTTGCAATATATTCAACAGGTTTCTAGGCTAGTGGCAGCATGATAATAACAAGACAGATAAACGAACAAACAAACAAAAACATTAGCCCCATCGTTATGCAAGATTGGCAAGGATGGACTATAGCAGCCTAATCAGACATAGCAATGGCATGATGGCCACGACGAGCTCAAAGCAACCACTCAAGGCAACGGACAGGAGCTCGCCATGGCTGTTTATGTAGTCGTTCTGCCGTCACACGGAAGCAGCGCCAAGGTGTTTGGCACAATGGACCCCTTGTCGTCTGCATCGGCAATTGTGCTGTACCGAATCAAATCCTGCTGCACACAAGAGAAATAACAAATAATCTTGAGGTCAAATCAAAAAACAAAACAAGAAATCATGGACTCGAGCTTGGAGAAAAGATTGGGTGAGCCTAGTTGAGGAAAGGTACAACAACATCTATGACCAAGTTGAGGTCATGAATAAGCATTCTATGCAAATAGGAGGCAGCACGCGTACACAACTAGGAATGAGTGGTTCTCTTTCTTCTCACAGAAGGGCATGGATCGGTCAGAGCGCATAGAACATAAAAACATTGAAATTCGTATAAGAAGAATTCCTTAGCAGAGATAAGAAAATCAGCTCATGTTCATATAATAACTAAACCCATGTACATCAACATGATCTGCTAATGTGGAGAACACATTTTCAACACCCATACACTTGGTAATCTCCTGCTCACATAAGCACAACACATACATGGGCTAGAGATGAACACAGACTACCTACAACAGAAGAATACTGCTTAGTAATCATGTTATTGCCAGTAATTCTTCCTGCCAGTAAGGCACTAAACGTATTAAGCATGCACAAAACTTTCCACTTTGAGATTAGAATACTGCTTGGTATCTGGAAACTTCCACAAATCGTATTTTTGGACTCTTAAGTAAATATTCCAGCAGAGCGGTTCAAAGATATCCACATATGTGCATCCCCCTAAGATGTCAAGTGTGCTATATTGAGGATTTTCTGGTGCATACACCCCAAATATTATTAACCTGTATCATTTGTTTCCTGGTATTTTACATGAACATCCAAAGAATGAAGATTCTTCTCTTTTGGATTTAACCATAAGATACGTTCAAGTTTGAAACCCCTTTCCAATCATGTGCCCAACTATAGATGAGAACTTCCACATGTAGGATTTCATTAAAAGAACCAACATGCAAGCACTTAGCAGTACTGTTTGGACAAAAAAACTATTTTTTTACTAAGGTGCAATCGCAAGTAGCAATGACTTACCAAGGACAATTTGTCAGGCATATGTTCAATGCATCATGTCTACAATGCATGATAGGAATAGTGATCCAGTCGCTCCAATTTTCACTTGCCATCCTCGCTAATAGAATATGTTGAAAGAGCAACTGCCCAATCATTGCTTAGAGTGCTTGGATCCAAGAGAACACCCGTCACTCCTTTCAAATCCTCCTGCATTATCAACGGAGAATACAATCAAACCACACTATCAGCGCATCAAGAGCATAGCAGAGCAACACGATTTGAATAGGCACACAACACTTGTAAAATTATTCAAAAACAATAATAATCAAGCAATTGTGCAGACATGTTCCTAATTCTGGAAGATGCATGTGACACCTGATCATCCCATCACCAATAAGGAGCACCGGGGTGACAGAAAATAGAGAGATGCAGCGTATTCAAGTGTTCATTATAGAAGCAAGCTTGAACTGGGCTTGTAGTCTGTGGCGTACCAGCACGTAGAAGATGGTACGGGTAGGCGAGCCAGAGTTGTGGATGTGGAAATAACTGTATCCATGAAGTGGCGCAAGTGGTCAAAGAGCCATTACAACAATACTGAAATTTGCGACTACCTTTGAACAAACATTTCATAACTTAATGGGCAAAGTAATTGATGACCCTTCAGGGTATGACAAAAACAGGAAAATAGCTTCATATATACACTACAGCCGTGTATAGATACCCACAAGATGTAAAGTTTCCAATTCCCCTTCAAACAAATTATACTATCATAATCATTCGTGAACCAAAAAGAACATACATGTCAAATTAATCTGCAAAGGGCCATATACACTGCAGCCGTGGCCGGCAGGAACATCCCCATAGTTTGGCATTAATAAAGCTACGGCATCAACAGATTTTAGAACATGGAAATCTCCCGATAATCCAAGTGTCTGGTATTATACAAGCAAACAACCTGGTAATCTCTCGCCTCTCCCACATCAAACCAACATGAGACCCGAATCGCTCCCACGCAATGGTGGCAACGCTGAAGCACTACGTGAAGAAGCGCATTGGTAGTAGGAGGGGTGGGGGGCTTACCGAGTCGCTCTCATAGAGCCGATGCTCTGCGGACAGGCAGGCCACATAGGTCTCCTGCGCCGTCGCCGCTGCAGCCACCATCCGCCATGGACACCGGGCCAGATCAACTGCCTGAGCCACCCGAGGCGTCTACCTCTGCCCTCTCTCTGGAGTTCTAAATTCCCCGCCGGAATAGAGAGGCTGGGAGGGGAGGAGCAGCGGCGCCAGAGTTGCTAGGGCGAAGGGGAGGGGGCGGCGCCGCCGCGGACAGAGAAGGGGATCGAGAAAAAGGAAGGGTGGTTCGATTTGGGATCGGCTGCGGCAAACCTGGGCTATACGGGCGAGGAACGCCCGGGCCCAGCCAGGACGCGTGCCTTGCTACCCTGGCCCAATGTTCTAACAAAATTGAGCTAAAGATTCTTAAATATTCCAAACAATTGTATTAAAAGAGGTATTTTATGTAGAGCCCTATGCGTTCTCCGGTAGATGTCTAGTAAACATCCGCCACCACGATAACCGTCGCATCCGCAGTCGTCCGACCTAACTCCTGGCACGCGGATCATTCGCCTTCCCACACACATTAACATTAGAAACAACAAACGAGTTGTGGAAACAACCGATTTGTTTCGGTCCAGACAGAGTTGTGGATGGCTATAGAATTTTTTCTGTAACAAAGATCGTGCTGCGAAAATACCTGTGTAATATTTTTGTAACATAGTTTGTTATAGAATATTTTCTGCAACAAAGATCGTGTTGCGAAAACACATGTATAATTATTTTTTACACAAAGTTTTTTATAGCATATTTTTGCAACAAAGATCGTATTGCAGAAACACATGTAGATTTTGTTAACATACTTTGCTATAGAGTTTTTTCTGTAAGAAAGATCGTGTTGAAAACACCTGTAAAAGATCTTTTTAAAAGATCTGTTGCCGTGCGAGCCGTCGGGTCTGGCATATCTAGCATTCACGCATGATTTATCTGGCATATCTAGCATCTGGATCCATTATCTTATAAGATACAGACACATCCGGTGGCGTGTGTGTCCTGCCAGAATTCATATCTTACAACAAACTACTTGTTGCGGGAAAAAAGATTGCAACAATGGGTCGGTTGCAAACTTAGGCTGTAAAAAGAGGATGCTTTGAAGCCGTCCGATCAAAGAAAGATCCAACGGCGATCGATCCGCACGGGCGGATGTGTCGGGTGACCTAAAGCTTTTTCCATATGTTATGAGGACTGCTATGCGTGTGTTGGCTGATCTTTTCAAAAGATCGGTCCGCTCGCGGGCTGTCACATCTGACGCATCAATGTCTTTCATCATTGCATTATAGGTTTTGTTGCAAAAAAAATTGCAACTAAGGTTTTGTTGCGGGTTTTTTTTTCAACGCGGGCTTTGTTTGCAGTTTTTTTTCATATTCATATTTTGTACTGCAACTGAAATTATGTTACAGATATTTTTCTTCCAACGAAGCCTTTGTTGTAGATTTTTTTTGTCATCTTTCTGCAACATAGTTAATGTTACTAAAAAACTTGCGCAACATTAATTATGTTGCAGAAGTTGTCAAAAAAATAGTCTAGAGCTAGCGACATATCAAGTGAGATACGTGTTGTGCGAGTGAGGTGACGGATGAGATCCAAAAAATCACCCGATTGAAGGGGATGATTTCCCATATTTTATTTAGAATATGTATGAAACTTATACATACACAATGAAACTTTTATATATAAATGAATATTTCTTTAGTACAAGAATAATATTTTAAAACATCTGAACCTTAAGAATGCAGACTCTGCGGGTTCGAGAACTATGTACACATGATTGAGACACTTTCATGTCAATATCCAATAGCGGGGCCTGGACGTCCATATTGGATCCTACATATTCTACGAAGATCTTATCGGTTGAACCTCTATGTCAAGGCATCACACAATCCCGTATATCATTCCCTTTGTCCTTCGGTATGTTACTTGCCCGAGATTCGATCGTCGGTATCGCCATACCTATTTCAATCTCGTTACCGGCAAGTCTCTTTACTCGTTCCGTAATACAAGATCTCGTGGCTAACTTCGTAGTCACATTGCTTGCAAGGCTTGTTTGTGATGTTGTATTACTGAGTGGGCCCCGAGATACCTCTCCGTCTCACGGAGTGACAAATCCCAATCTTGATTCGTGCTAACTCAAAGGACACCTTTGGAGATGCATGTAGAGTACTTTTATAGTCACCCAGTAAAGTTGCGACGTTTGATACACACAAGGCATTCCTCTGATGTCAGTGAGTTACATGAGCTCATGGTCATAGAAATGTATACTTGACATGCAGAAAACAATAGCAACAAAATGACACGATCACATGCTACGTTTATAGTTTGGGTCTTGTCCATCACATCATTCTGCTAATGATGTAATCCCGTCATCAAGTGACAACACTTGTCTATGACTAGGAAACCTTAACCAACCTTGACTAATAGGCTAGTCAACTAAAGGCTCACTAGGGACATTGTTTTGTCTATATATCCACACATGTATTTATGTTTACATTCAATACAATTATAGGATGGATAATAAACGATTGTCTTGAAACAGGAAATATAATAATAAATATTTGATTATTGCCTCTAGGGCATATTTCCAACACGAACTCTTTCGACAGTGAAGCCATGACTAGGTGGACTAGTAGCGCAGGTTTCAGCTCCAAATCCCCATCCATAGGCTTTAGCTTGCCTGCCATGTTGCTCATCCTCACGATGTGCTCTCTTATTCCATGACCACCGCCAGTGTAATTCTCTGTCACCAGTTGCTTTATCAACCGGGTGGCATATGTCTTGTAAGAACCAGTGAACTGGCTTTTTTATCTTTCTAAGCAACTCCCATGCGGAAGTGCACTCTGCAATTGAGCCCACGATGGCGTTCTCAATTGTATTATTTATAAATGCCATGCATTTCTTGTTGGCGGAGAGCCACTTCTGATTTTCAAAGGTAAACGACATCTCCACGGGAGCATGATCCCTCTTCTTTTCCCCCATGCATCATCATCATCATTGGCGTCTCCGACTGGTTCTGTAGGTCTGACTGGCTGTGGGGTGTCCACAACCCAGTCCACCATTAAAAACTTTCGCAATAAGTATGTGAGTTCTTCCTGACTAATGTGAGTCCATGGTATAGATGCACTTTCACCTTCCACCATTGCTAGCCTCTCTAGTGCCGCACAATTTTTGCCGGTGCACAAACCCACCATATGCCTTCCTCAAAACAGCCACCATACCTACCTATTATGGCATGTTCATAGCCACTCTGAGATATATTGCCATGCAACTTCCACCGTTCCATCTCATGACTTGTGCCGTCACTTTCATATTGCCATTGCATGATCATAAGATAGCTAGCGAGATGTTTCAACATCATGCGCTAAGCTAGATCGTTGCACATCCCGGTACACTGCCGGAGGCAATTCATATAGAGTCATCATTGCTCTAAGTATTGAGTTGTGAGTAAATAAAAGTGTGATGATCATCATTATTAGAGCATTGTCCCATGTGAGGAAATAAAAAAAGAGGCCAAATATGCCCACCAAAAAAAAGGGAGGCCAAAGAGCCCAAACAAAAAGAATGAGAGAAAAAGAGAGAAGGGACAATGCTACTATCCTTTTCCACACTTGTGCTTCAAAATAGCACCATGTTCTTCATGATAGAGTCTCTTGTTTTGACACTTCCATATACTGGTGGAAATTTTCATTATATAATCTGGCTTGTATATTCCAATGATGGGCTTCCTCAGAATTGCCCTAGGTCTTCATGAGCAAGCAAGTTGGGTGCACACCCACTAGTTCTCCTTTTGAGCTTTCACACACTTATATCTCTAAGTGCATCTGTTGCATGGTAATCCCTACTCATTCACATTGATATCTATTTATGGGCATCTCCATAGCCCGTTGATACACCGAGTCGATGTGACCATCTCCTTCTTTTTGCCTCACAACCTCCACCACACTCTATTCCACCTATAGTGCTATATACATGGCTCACACTCATGTATTGCGTGAGAGTTGAAAAAGTTTGAGAAAGTAAGAGTGCAAAAACAAATACTTGGCAAACACCGGGTTGTGCATGATTTAAATTCGTTGTGTGGGGATGATGGAGCATAGCGAGACTATATGATTTTGTAGGGATAACTTTCTTTGGCCTTGTTATTTTGAAAGTTCATGATTACTTTGCTAGTTTGCTTGAAGTATTATTGTTTCCATGTCAATAGTAAACTATTGTTTTGAATCTTACGGATATGAAAATTCATGCCACAAGAAAGAAGTTACAAAGGACAAATATGTTAGGTAGCATTCCACATCAAAAATTCAGTCTTTATCACTTCCCTACTCAAGGACGAGCAGGAGTTAAGCTTGGGGATTTATGATACGTCTCCAACGTATCTATAATTTTTAATGGTTCCATGTTATTATCTTGTCAATTTTGGATGTTCTATATGCATGAATATGTTATTTTATATCTTTTTCGGGACTAACCTATTAACTCAGCGCCAAGTGCGAGTTTCTGTTTTTTTCATGTTTTTGACCCTGATACGTCTCAAACGTATCTATAATTTTTGATGGTTTCATGCTGTTATCTTGTCATCTTTGGATGTTTTATGTACCTTTTATATATTTATTGGGACTAACTTATTAATTCAGTGCCAAGTGCCAGTTCCTGTTTTTTCTGTGTTTTTGGCTCTTTTCAGATCTGATTTTGGAACGGATTTCAAACGGAATAAAATCCCCGAAATGATTTTTTCCCGAACGAAAGAAGACCAGGGGGGCCGTGGGCCAAGCCAGGAGGGCTCCTGGGAGCTGATGCTAACTGTTCTACCCCTTTGCAATGGCACGAGAAGAATGGTGCTAGCACTCTCCGGCAATCGAAACTAGAAGAATGTTGTTGACGGCCCACAAGCGCATGGGATCGCAGCAGTTTTCGAGGGTAGAGTATTCGACCCAATTTGTTGGTTTACCAGACAGGAGGTGAGAGGATACTCTGAAGTATTAGCAGCTGAATATGTCAGATTCAACCACACCTGAAAGATTAGTATCTACAAGCACAGTAGTAACAACAAAGTAATATGATAACAACGGTGTCAGAAACGATTTGTTGACCGCAAACTATTCCTAACGATTGTATCAATGGCGCCAAATTGCCTCGTTGACGGAAGTTGTCATTTCCCATCAATGACCAGGGAACCAAAATTGTAGAAGGTAGCAGCAGTGTAATGAGCAATAGCAGCGGCAAGGAACAGCAGTCGTGACAGCAGTAGCAAGTAGCAAAAGTAGCAAGCGACGGTAGTAGCAACAGTAGTAGCAGCAGTAGGACAAACTCGTAGGCAATGGGTCGGTGATTTGTTTGGATGATATTCATCATGCAACAGTTATAACACAGAGAGATATGTGGCTAGCTCCCGTTCGTCAAAGTGATGTAGGCATGCATTCCGTGTGTCGTCATACATGCTTACGGAAAAGAACTTGCATGACATCTATTGCCCATCCCTGCCGTGGCAGCGGGGTCCAAAAGGAAACTACGGGATATTAAGGTTCTCCTTTTAATAAAGAACCGGACCAATGTGTTAGCACTTGGTGAACACCTGAACTCCTCAAACTATGGTCATCACCGGGAGTTGTTCCGGTTTTTGTCACTCCGGGGTTGCCGGATCATAACACATAGTAGGTAACTACAACTTGCAAGATCGGATCTAAAACACACATATATTGGTGACAACATAATAATTTCAGATCTGAAATCATGGCACTCGGGCCCTAGGGACAAGCATTAAGCATGGCAAAGTAGTAGCAACATCAATCTCAGAACATAGTGGATACTACGGATCAATCCCCATCAAAACTAACTCGATTACATGATAGATCTCATCCTACTCATCACCGCCCATCGAGCCTACGAATAGATTACTCACGAACGACGAAGAGCTTCATGGAATTGGAGAGGGAGGAAGGTTTATGATGACGATGGCGATGATTTCCCCTCTCCGGAGCCCAAGACGGACTCTAGATCTGCCCTCCAGATGAAGAACAGGTGGTGGCGGCGCCTCCGTATCGCAAACACAGCGAAAACTTCTCTTTTTTATTTTTTCTGGGACGAAAAGGGATCTTATAGAGCTGGAATTGGGATGCGGCAGAGCCGTGTGGGCCCCACAAGCCTGCCCACCACCACCAGGGGGGTGGCGGAGCCACGGCTTGTGGCCCACTGGCCCACCCCCTGAGGTGGAACTTGGCGCAGATATTTTTCTTATTTTCCAAAACTGCTCCCCGTAAATTTCCAGGATGTTTGGAGCACTTTGATTTCTGCACAAAAATAACACCAAGGCAATTCTGCTGAAAACAGCGTCAGTCCAGGTTAGTTCCATTCAAATCATGCAAATTAGAGTCCAAACACAAGGGCAAAAGAGTTTGGAAAAGTAGATACGATGGAGACGTATCAACTCCCCCAAGCTTAAAACCTTGCTTGTCCTCAAGCAACTCAGTTGACAGACTGAGAGAGAAAGAAAAACTTTGACAAACTCTGTTTGATCTTGTTGTTGCAACTATGTCTAACTCATAACCAGAATTTCAGCAAGATCACAAGTTAACCACATAAGCAAATGACACAAAGGTCTCACGGTAAACTAATATCAATGGAGTAATCAGCTAACGAGCAAATAATAATGAGTTTCAAATACCGACACTTCAATCAAAACAATCATGAAGCAATATGAATAGGTGGTATCTCGCTAGCTCTTTCTGAGACGGCAAAACATAAATGCAGAGCATTTGCAAAGATCAAGGGCTGACTTAACATTGTAATTCATAGCAACGAAGATCCATCATAGTCATACTCAATATCAATCAAAAGTAAAGCATAAAAACGACAGATGTGCTCTCTAATTGGTGCTTATATAAGAGGAGGATGACTCAACAGGAAAATAAATAGACAGGCCCTTCGCAGAGGGAAGCATTGATTTGCAGAGGTGCCAGAGCTCAAGCTTTGAAACCAGAGATAATAATTTTGGGTGGCATGCTTTCATTGTCAACGCAATGACCAAGAGTTCTCAATATCTTCCATGCTACTCATGCTATAGGCGGTTCCCAAACAGAAAAGTAAAGTTTTAACTCCCCCACCACCAATCAATCACACTCCAGGGCTAGCCGAATCCTCGAGTATCGTCCATACTAACATCAATCCGGGGGGAGTCTTGTTTTACAGTTATGTTTTCGATTTAAGCGTGGAACTGGGCATTCCAAATACCGACCCCTTTCTCGTGAATGACAGTGAATAAACACATGTCGAGGATAACACTCCTAGCATGGAAGATACCAATAGCCCTCTGTCACCACATGAGTGGTTCGGGCATGCAAAATAGATTATTTCTTGAAGGTTTAGAGAATGGCACATGCAAATTTACTTGGAACGGCACGTAGATACCGCAATAGGTAGGTACGGTGGACTCTGATGCAAAATCTTTTGGGTTTATGGAAGTGGATGCACAAGCAGTATTCCGCTTAGTACAAGTGAAGGCTAGCAAAAGACTGGGAAGCAACCAACTAGAGAGCGACAACTATCATCAAGATGCAATGAGTTTGACTAACATTAAATGCAAGCATGAACAGGATATAAATCACCATGAACACGAACATCATAGAGGCTATGTTGATTTTCTTTCAACTACATGCATGAACATGCGCCAAGTCAAGCCACTTGAAACATTCAAAGGAGAATACCATCCTATCATACTACATCATAGTCATCTCAAAATCTATGTTGGCATTCAAGACAAACCATTATAAGCTCTCAGCTAAATAAGCATGGCATCAGAAACTATGATCTCTAAGTTGTCATTGCAAACATGGTTCTCTCGCAACAATGCTAAATCTGGGTCGACAAGCTAGTCATATTTACAAAAACAAAATAGATAGAGTTCATACCAGATTTTCAGTCTTAGTCACTTCATCATATATCATCATTGTTGCCTTTCATTTGCACGATCGAACGATGAAAACGATAATAAGCGCATTGGACTAAGCTGAATCTGCAGGCAAACACAAAGGAGAAGACAAAATAATATGGCTCTTTGAAAGCTAAACAGGTAAGCGTGCAAGAACCAATAAACATTGTAACCAATATCTTCTACCTTGACACAAAGAAAAAGAAAACTATTTACATGGGAAAGCTCCCAACAAGCAAAAGAAGAAAGAAAAATCTTTTTGGGTTTTCTCAAAAGGACACAAAACAAGAAAACAAGAAAACAAAAATAAACTAGCATGGATAATACAGTGGCAAAGTGTGAACACCGGCTAACAAAGTGAAAGCATAAGCATGAATGTAAAGTCGGTGAGAACACGTACTCCCCCAAGCTTAGGCTTTTGGCCTAGCTTGGTCTACTCCCAAGGTGGGAAATAACCAGCTCCGGGATACTCTGGAGCACATTGTGGATGCCACTGCTGTGTGAGCTCCTCTGGCTCCCACTGATAAACTGGCGTTTGGTACTTGACTGGCGGCTCGGGCACGGGCGCCTGTGGTTGGGCCAAGCCCCAATATGCGTAGATGTCCGTGGGCATAATAGTGTACCTGCCTGCATGAAGATCAAACAAAGAAGGAGCAGGCAAAGTAATAGTCTCTCGAGTACCCTGACTAAACACAAGGTTATAAATCATCCGTCTACTAGCATCTCTATCCAGAAAATCATGGCGGACCATGCTGTCATAATCCAGATATCTCTCAGGGAGAAGCATCTCTCCTTCCTCTCCCAGTCTAATGGGTATCTCAAAGTGTCTGGCAAGACGGGTAGCGTAGATACCTCCATAGACGACACTCTTGGAACGGTTCAGGTTCAACAGTTGAGCTACTATAGCGCCCAAGCTATAAGTCTTATCGTTATAAGGGCCTTCGCGCAAAACCGCAAGGTCTGGAGAACTAAGTGATCCAGCCTCCCCACGGCCAATCAAACATTTTCGCATAAATAGTGAGAAGTACCGAAGCACAGGAAAATGTATGCTAGCAATTCTAGCGCGAGACACTCCTCTCTCCTCTCCAACAGCAATAGAACCAATGAAATCCTCCAAGTCCCGTGGACGAGGGTCACGGATATCCCCAACATAAGGTAATTTGCATACATTGCAAAAGTCCTGCAGCGTCATGCACTGGGGACATCGTATATCATGAACTCAATCATGGGAGGATTCTTCCTCGGCTAAAAGTTGAAGCTTTGAACGAAAATATTGGTGAGGAGGAGGTATTGTCGGCACTTATCTTCAACGAACGCAGTAAGACCTGCGTTCTCCACCAAGTAATAAAAGTCTTCATAAAGTCCGGTGGCGCGCAAAAATGCATCACTTGGCCACTCGCACACTCGAACTTCTGTGACTCGAGGGACTACGTACTTGGGGTGGTTCTTCTCGCCCTCCTTGGGGTTACGGCTTGAAGAGCCTCTCAAGAACCTCCTCATCTTTTCCCTTTTCTAGCTCTGAAAAATTCTGAATTTTTAGAGACTTCGAAAGAAAAGTGAATAAGGATTAACCCAACTTGTAGCAACTACTCCTACTAGTGCCTAGAGACCGTATCACGCGCTAAACCTACTTGGGACCAGCTAAAATCAACTTTTCAAGCTCAAGAGCAGGGTCACCAAGGTAGCAAGAATTCGCGAAGGATAAAACACTAGAGCAAAAACTAATTGGACCAATGGAGGAGTCACTTACCAAGGAGTAATTTCCCCAAAACGGTTCAGAGAATGGTGCTTTGAGCAAGGAGATCGAAAATCACAACCAAATGAGCAAGAACACAGGTTCGAGCTATGAAACAATTTTTTCTGGAGGTGGAAGAAGAGGCCGAGAGCTGGAATGAGTGGAGGGGGTGCCTGTGGGCCCCACAAGCTTGCACCCCGCCACCAGGGGGTAGGTGGCGGTGGCAGGGCTTGTGGCCCACTGGTCTGGCCCCCAGGCCGGCTCTCAGGCCCAGAAATTTTCAAAAATTCCAGAAAAATCATACTAAATTTTCAGGACCATCGGAGAACTTTTATTTTCGAGGTATTTTCATCCGGGACGCTAAAACGGAAAACAGGAAAAGCTAAACCAATTCTATCATTTTTCTTCTAAGCAAAAGAAAATGAAGACTTAGAAGAGAGGTATGTGACTCTTCGATTCATCCGTTTCATGGTCATCGAAAGAAATCCGTCAATAGGATTGATCAAGTCCTCATGACAAAACCTTCTCGAATTTCAAGAGAGAGCGGAGAATTTTCTAATAGCTACTAAGTCACCTCAATGGGGATATGTATCTCCCCAACAAGCAAATCATACTTCATCTTGACACGAGGAGTAGGGCATTCAAAGCTCCCAATGAGAATCGATGAAGTCTTTTCGATAGCATTGATGCAATGTACTTGATATCGTTTCTTCGGAAAGTGCACGGTGTGCTCATTACCGTTGACATGGAAAGTGACATTGCCTTTGTTGCAATCTATAACGGCCCCTGCAGTGTTTAAAAAGGGTCTTCCGAGGATGACAGCCATGGCATCGTCCTCGGGAATATCCAAGATATCAAAGTCTGTTAAGATAGTGGTATTAGCAACCACAACAGGCACATCCTCGCAAATGCCGATAGGGAAAGCAGTTGATTTGTCTGCCATTTGCAGAGAAATTTCAGTGGGTGTCAACTTATCCAACTCAAGTCTACGATAAAGAGAGAGCGGCATAACACTAACACCGGCTCCAAGGTCACATAAGGCAGTTCTTACGTAGTTTCCTTTAATAGAGCAAGGTATAGTGGGCACTCCGGGATCACCAAGTTTCTTAGGAATTCCACCTTTAAAAGTGTAATTGACAAGCATGGTGGAGACCTCAAGATCTGGTATATTCCGTTTATTAGTCACGATATCTTTCATGTACTTGGCATATGGAGACATCTTGAGCATATCAGTTAACCGCATCTGCAGAAAGACGGGTCTTATCATCTCAGCGAAGCGCTCAAAATCCTCAAAATCCTTTTTCTTGGATGGCTTAGGAGGAAAGGGCATAGGTCTCTGAGCCCATGGCTCTCTTTCTTTACCATGCTTCCTAGAAGTGAAGTCATTCCTGTCATACTTCTTAGGTTGTGGATTATCAGGATTAACCGAAGGTTCAATCTCCGAATCCTCATCATTTCTAGGTTGAGCATTATTATGAACACCACTGTCCATATTGTCACCAGGTTCATGTTCATCACCAGATTGTGTTTCTGCATCAGACGCGGAAATATCATTAGGTTCTTCTGGTGTGAAAGTATTTGGTGAACTGGCATGTAAGTTTCCATCATCCTTCTTCTTCTCCTTAGGATGACTGGGTGTATCAGCATTGATTCCTTGAGAATCTTGATCAGTTCTCTTAGGATGACCTTCAGGATACAAAGGTTCTTGAGTCATTTTGCCTCCTCAAGTAATGACTCTTACTGAATTGTCGTTTAATTCATTGAGAAGTTCATTCTGAGCTTTAAGTACTTGTTCTACCTGAGTAGTAATCATAGAGGCATGTTTACTCAGAAGCTTCAGATCATTCACATTTCTGTCTACACAAGCACTTAAATAGCTAAGCATACGAGTACTTTGTTCCAAATGTCTGTTAACATAATCATTCAAACTCTGTTGTTTGGCAACAAAGTTGTCAAATTCATCAAAGCATAGGCTAGCAGGTTTATCAAAAGGAATATCACTCTCATCAAACCTACGCACATAATTCACTTCTACTACCTGTATCGGGTTATCGAGACCATAGATCTCTTCGATAGGTGGTAGATCTTTTACATCTTCAGATATAATGCCTTTCTCTTGCATAGATTTATTGGCTTCTTGCATATCTTCGGGACTGAGGAATAGAATACCTCTTTTCTTCGGAGTTGGCTTAGGAGGTGGTTCGGGAATAGTCCAAGCATTATCGTTGATCAAGATGTTATTCAGTAGAGTCTCAGCTTGTTCTATAGTTCGTTCCCTAAAAACACAACCGACACAATTATCTAGGTGGTCTCTAGAGGCATCGGTAAGTACGTTATAGAGGATATCAAGTATCTCGTTCTTCTTAAGACGGTGATCAGGCAAAGCATTCTGTAGCTGGACGAGCCTCCCCCAAGCTTGTGGAAGACTCTCTTCTTGGAGTTGAGCAAAGTTGTATATTTCCTGCAAGGCAGCTTGCTTCTTATGGGCAGGGAAATATTTCTCACAGAAGTAATAGACCATCTCCTGGGGACTACGCACACATCCAGGAGCAAGAGAGGTGAACCAGGCTTTAGCATCATCCTTTAGAGAAAAAGGAAATAGCTTAAGGATATAGTAGTGGCGGATCTTCTCCTCATTAGTGAAAAGGTTGGCTATATCATGCAGTTTGGCAAGATAGGCTATGACCGTCTCAGACTCATAACCGTGAAAACGATCAGATTATCTCAGGATCGACAGAGAATTCATAATCCTTATCGGTGACAAAGACAGGCGAAGTGGCAAACTTCGGGTCATTTTTCATCCTAGCTTCCCGAGATTTTTCCTTCCACTTGAGAAGTAATTTCTTTGCGTCATAGGCATCCTTACACGCAAGAAAATCCTCAGCTATCTCTCCCTCCATAACGTAACCCTCAGGTATATCAGGCAATTCATATGTAGGAGAGCTAGATCTAGCAGGAGCAAAAGCAGGTTCTATCTCAATAGTATCGGCAGTTTCAGAAGCATCATGAGCATTGGTAGTAACTCTAGCAATATGAGCATCAAGGAATACCCCTAGTGGAACATCAGACAAAGGAGTATCTCTAGCAGTATCAAGCATAGTATCATGAGGAAAAATAGCATCTCTAGCATCATCATGCAAAGCAGTATCAAGCATAGCATCTCTAGCACTATCAGGCATAGTATCAGGCATAGTATCATCAGGCATAGTATCAAGCATAGCATCTCTAGCAGTATCAAGCATAGCATCATAAGCATCATCAAGCATAGGCGACATATCAAGATTTCTAGCAGGAGGTGATGTCGCAAACTTACTCATAACAGAAGGTGAATCAAGTACAGAGCTAGATGGCAATTCCTTACCTCCCCTCGTAGTTGAGGTCAAGACTTTGGTCTTCGGATCCTTCAGATTCTTCATAGTGATCAGCAGATATAAATCCCAAGTGACTCAGAGAATATAGCAATACCTCCCCAGCAACGGCACCAGAAAAATGCTCGATGCCAACTTTCTTCCCCTTTGCAATGGCACCAGAAGAATGCTGCTAGCACTCTCCGACAATCAAAACTAGAAGAATGTTGTTGACGGCCCACAAGCGCATGGGTTCGCAGCAGTTTTTGAGGGTAGAGTATTCGACCCAATTTGTTGGTTTACCAGACAGGAGGTGAGAGGATACTCTCAAGTATTAGTAGCTGAATATGTCAGATTCAACCACACCTGAAAGATTAGTATCTACAAGCACAGTAGTAACAGCAAAGTAATATGATAACAACGATGTCAGAAACGATCTGTTGACGGCAGACTATTCCTAACGATTGTATCAATGGCGCCAAGTTGCCTTGTTGATGGAAGTTGTCAGTTCCCATCAACGACCAGCGAACCAAAATTGTAGTAGGTAGCAGCAGTGTAACAAGCAATAGCTATGGCAAGGAACAAAAGTAGTGACAGCAGTAGCAAGTAGCAACGGTAGCAAGCGACAGTAGTAGCAACAGTAGTAGCAGCAGGAGGAAAAACTCGTAGGCAATGGGTCGGTGATTTGTTTGGATGATATTCATCATGCAATATTTATAACACGGAGAGATACGTGGCTAGCTCCCGTTCGTCAATGTGATGTAGGCATGCATTCCGTGTGTCATCATACGTGCTTAGGGAAAAGAACTTGCATGACATCCATTGTCCATCCCTCCCGTGGCAGCGCGGTCCAAAAGGAACCTACGGGATATTAAGGTTCTCCTTTTAATAAAGAACCGGACCAACGCATTAGCACTTGGTGAGCACATGAACTCCTCAAACTATGGTCATCACCGGGAGTGGTTCTGGTTATTGTCACTCCGGGGTTGCCGGATCATAACACATAGTAGGTAACTACAACTTGCAAGATTGGATCTAAAACACACATATATTAGTGACAACATAATAATTTCAGATCTGGAATCATGGCACTCGGGCCCTAGTGACAAGCATTAAGCATGGAAAAGTAGTAGCAACATCAATCTTAGAACTCAGTGGATACTAGGGATCAATCCCCATCAAAACTAACTCGATTACATGATAGATCTCATCCTACTCATCACCGCCCAGCGAGCCTACGAATAGATTACTCACGAACGACGAAGAGCTTCATGGAATTGGAGAGGGAAGAAGGTTGATGATGACGATGGCGACGATTTCCCCTCTCCAGAGCCCAAGACGGACTCCAGATCTGCCCTCCAGATGAAGAACAGGTGGTCGCGGCGCCTCCGTATCGCAAACGCAGCGAAAACTTCTCTTTTTTATTTTTCTGGGACGAAAGGGATCTTATAGACATAGAATTGGGGTGGCAGAGCCGTGTGGGCCCCACAAGCCTGCCCACTGCCACCAGGGGGTTGGTGGAGGAGCCAGGGCTTGTGGCCCACTGGCCCACCCCCTGAGGTGGAACTTGGCGTAGATATTTTTCTTATTTTCCAAAACTACTCCCCGTAAATTTTTAGGACGTTTGGAGAACTTTGATTTCTGCACAAAAATAACACCAAGGCAATTCTGCTGAAAACAGCGTCAGTCCAGGTTAGTTCCATTCAAATCATGCAAATTAGAGTCCAAAACAAGGGCAAAAGAGTTTGGAAAAGTAGATACGATGGAGTCGTATCAGGAGCCCACAAGCCCCCACTCCGCCACCAGGGCGGAGGCGGTGGTGGAAGGGCTTGTGGCCTCCCTGGCCGCCCCTGACCTAGATCTTTGGCCTATATATTCCCTAAAATACAGCAAAAAATCAGGGGAGCCTCGAAAATACTTTTCCGCCGCCGCAAGCTTCCGTTTCCGCTAGATCTCATCTGGAGACCCTTCCCGGCGCCCTGCCGGAGGGGACTTTGGAGTTGGAGGGCTTCTTCTTCATCATCATCGCCCCTCCAATGACTCGTGAGTAGTTCACTTCACACATACGGGTTCGTAGTTAGTAGCTAGATGGCTTCTTCTCTCTCTTGGATCTTCAATACAAAGTTCTCCATGATCTTCATGGAGATCTATCCGATGTAATCTTCTTTGGCGGTGTGTTTGTCGAGATCCTATGAATTGTGGATTTTTGATCAGATTATCTATAATATATATTTGAGTCTTTGCTGATTTCTTATATGCATGATTTGATATCCTTGTAAGTCTCTCCGATTCTTGGGTTTTGTTTGGCCAACTAGACCTATGATTCTTGCAATGGGAGAAGTGCTTGGTTTTGGGTTCTACCATGTGGTGACCTTTCCCAGTGACAGTAGGGGAAGCAAGGCACATATTAAGTAGTTGCCATCAAGGGTAACAAGATGGGATCTGTCGTTGATATGAGATTGTCCATCTACATCATGCCATCTTGCTTAAGGCGTTACTCTGTTCTTTTTGACTTAATACACTAGATGCACTACTGGAAAACAGTTATTTGCCATCTGTTGGCTGATGGCAAAGACCCTCTTTGCCATCAGCTACCAGAAACCAGACGGCAAAGAGCAGGCTGATGCCAAAGGTACTATTTGCCATCAGCCAACTCTTTGTTGTCTGCCAGCTCACAGCAAAGAGCATGCAGGCAGACGGCAAAGAGCATGGGCGGCCCACCCCGCGGCCCCTCTCTCCCCCCTAACGGCCACTTTCTTTGTCGTTTGCCTGCATGCTCTTTGCCGTCGGGAGGCGGACGGCAAAGAGGGTGCCCCCCTAACGGCCGTTAGCCCCACCCCCGCGCGCCTCTCTCTTCCCCTAACGGCCACCCCGACTCCCCTCTCTCTCACCCCCGACACCACGACCGCCGCCGCGCCCTCCTCCGGCCTTCCTGCGCCGCCCTGCGCCCTCCTCCTCCCCGGCCGCCCTGCACCCTCCTCCACCGCCGCCCTGCGCCCCCTCCTCCACCCCGGCCGCCGCGCCCTCCTCCGGCCTCCTTGCCCCACCGCCGCCGCCGCCGCCGCCACCCCCACCCCAGCGCCCCACCCCACCGCCGCCGCCCTCCTCGCGCCCCTCATCGTGCCCCTCCTCCCCCTGCTGCCCGCCTCCCCATGCGGCCTCTCCTCCCCCTGCGGCCCTCCTTCGGTTAGTTTTTTTTCTTCTTTTTCTTAATACTTTTTGTTTAATTAGTTATATGTTTTAGTGAGGTTTTGGCTTAGTTTTAGTTTAGTTTAGGTTCAGTTTTAGTTTAGGTTTAGTTAGGTTAGTTTCCTGTTTAGTAAAGGAGAAAAGGAGAAGAAGAAGAAGGAGAAAGGAGAAGAAGAAGAAGAAGGAGAAAGGAGAAGAAGAAGAAGGAGAAAGGAGAAGAAGAAGAAGAAGGAGAAAGGAGAAAGGAGAAGAAAAAAATAAGAAGAAGAAGGAGAAAGGAGAAGAAAAAAATAAGAAGAAGAAGGAAAAGAAGAAGAAGGAAAAGGAAGGGAAGGAGAAGAAAGAAGAAGAAGAACAAGAAAAATAGGAGAGGAAGAGAAGAATAAGAGGAAAAAAGAAAATAAGAAGAAGAAGAAGAAGAGAAGAAAACAAGAAGAAGGAGAAGAAGAATAAGAGGAAAAAAGAAAAAATAAAATAAGAAGAAGAAGAAGAAAAAGAAGAAGAAGAAGAGAAGAAAAGAAGAAGAAGGAGAAGAACAATAAGAGGAAAAAATAAAAAATAAAATACGTATAAGAAGAAGAAGAAGAAGAAGAATAAGAGAAAGCAGAAGAAGAAGAAGGAGAAAGGAGAAGAAGAAGAAGGAGAAAGGAGAAGAAAAAAATAAGAAGAACAAGAAAAAGGAAGGGAAGGAGAAGAAAGAAGAAGAAGAAGAAAAATAGGAGAGGAAGAGAAGAATAAGAGGAAAAAAGAAAATAATAATAATAATAATAATAATAATAAGAAGAAGAAGAAGAAGAAGAAGAAAACAAGAAGAAGGAGAAGAAGAATAAGAGGAAAAAGAAAAAAGAAAATAAGAAGAAGAAGAAGAAGAATAAGAAGAAGAAGAAGAAGAAGAAGAGAAGAATAAAAGAAGAAGAAGGAGAAGAAGAATAAGAGGAAAAAAGAAAAAAGAAAATAATAATAATAAGAAGAAGAAGAAGAGAAGAAAAGAAGAAGAAGGAGAAGAAGAATAAGAGGAAAAAAGAAAAAGAAAATAAGAATAATAATAAGAAGAAGAATAATAAAAGGAAAAAAGAAAAAAGGAAATAAGAGTTAGGTCACATATTTTTTGATTATCTTATAAAAACATCATATTTGTGTTGATCGGGTGAATTTAAATGTGCACTTGTTCGACGACCTCCACGTGCGTTGGACGAGCTCCGCCCCTACGTTTGTTGGTGAGCACAAATGACTTCTCCTCCTACCCCCTTAATTTGCTCTGTCCCGGTCTTCGTGCCGGTGAAACTTGCTAGCTATATATAGGTTTCTTCAACCATGAGTATGCGTGACCAGTATGCGTCCCCCGTTCGAAAGGGCGACATCTATAAATATGCATGTATTTGCATATTTATAACCGCCATCCTTTCAAATTGTCCAACATTATCCATGGACAGCCCAAGTATGTGTAGATTGGGTTCGTTTTACCGTATGTTGTGCTCTGGATCCGATGCAGAATTTCGTCAGTGCCTCCCTTTTGTTCTCCGGATGCACATACTCTCTGTTTATTGCGGAGACGTGTATCAGGAGAACAGCGGGGAGGTGCTGCCAAAATTTTGCGTTGGATCCAGAGCAGAGCATGGGAAAACGAACCCAATCTACACATACTCGGTTGGGATTAGGACCTATCTTTACCTATTAGCGTGTAGGTTTCCTGGACGTAATAAAAATGGCGAACCTGATTAATCGATGAATATAAATGCTAAATTATAGATAAATATATTTCTTCTGTCTCTAGTAGCTACGCAAGATGAGTGATCGTGCGTGGATGTATACCGGTCACCCTAGTCAGAAAGAGATGACGAAAGAATGGTTTGTAAAAACAAAGGAATTTGTGAAAGCCGCATTCGCAAATCGCCAGGAAAGAAACTATTGCCCCTGTCTTGGATGCGACAACTATAAAAAGACGACACGGGCTGTAATGATTAAACACGTGCAGAGGAGGGGTTTTAAGCCTAATTATAGGGTGTGGACATTTCATGGTGAGTCTATACAACGCACAAGAGCTGAGGTGGTCCGTCGTCGCACGGACGAGCATGGTACCGGGATCGAAGACATGGTGCAAGACTTTGATGATGCTCGGGATTCGGAAGATGAGATGAAGAAATCTGCAAATTCCTTTTATGAAATGTTGGAGTCTTCAAAACGTCCTCTCCATGATCACACTGAGCTCTGTCAGCTGGATGCAATTGCACAAGTAATGGCTCTGAAGGCTCAGTTCAACTTGGGAATAAAATGCTACGACGCGATGATGACACTATTTGGACGCTTCCTACCCAAAGGTCATGTCATGCCTTCAAACGTGTACCAGTCGGACAAAATACTTCGTGTACTTAAGATGCCCTATGAGAAGATAGATGCATGTGAGGAAGGATGTGTCTTATTTAGGAAGGAGTATGCACACTTGGACTATTGTCCCAATTGCGAGTCTTGCAGGTATCTTGTGGTAGACAAAGGTATGGGTGAGAAGAGGCAGACCAAAATCGCAGTTAGTGTTCTTCGGTATATGCCAATCGTACCAAGACTTCAACGTCTTTTCATGGTCGAAGAGACAGCCAGAGAGATGACATGGCACAAATTGCGCAAAAGAACCGAACTAGATGTGGATGGGAATAAGATGATGGTACACAGATCGGATGGGGAAGCATGGAAACATTTCGATGGATTGCATCAGGATAAAGCGGTAGATCCAAGGAATCCTCGAGTCTGCGCCGCCACGGATGGTTTTAATCCCTTCGGCATGATGGCAACCCAATACAGTTGTTGGCCTGTATTTGTCATTCCACTCAATCTCCCCCCCCCCCCAGGCAGATTATGCAAAGAAAGAACATATTTGTGACGTTGATAATTCCAGGGCCCAATTATCTGGGGAAGAATATGAATGTGTACCTGCAACAACTTAAGGATGAATTGGAAGAAGCTTGGGATAATGAGGTCAAGACATACGATGCCGCTAGAAAAGAAAACTTCAAAATGCATGTGTGGTACATGTACTCTATGCATGACTTGCCAGCGTATGCGCTATTCTCTGGATGGTGTGTGCATGGAAGGTTCCCGTGCCCCCAATGCAATGTAATTCTTCAGTTTCATTGGTTGCAGGAGGGTCGGAAGTATTCTTGCTTTGACTTGCATAGACAATTCCTGGATCCTGACCATCAGTTTAGAAAAGACAAGAAGAACTTTACCAAAGGTAAAATTGTCAAAAACTTGGCACCACCTGCGTTCACAGGCCAACAGATCCTAGATCAGTTAAACGCCCTCGAGCCTGATCCAGAGCGTCCAGGGTATTTCAAGGGGTATAATTCAAAACACGCCTGGACTCACAAGCCATGCTTCTGGGATCTGTCTTACTTCAAAGACCTCATTCTTCCACACAATATCGACATGATGCACACTGAAAAGAATATCAGAGAGGCTATTTTTGGTACATTGTTAGACATAGATGGGAAGACAAAGGATAATATTAAGGCTAGAGTCGATCAAGAGACACTATTTCATAGACCGTTACAAAACATGCGAGAAGGCAAAGGAAAGCAGAAGTGGTCGAAGCCAAAGGCCTGGTTCATTCTTAGAAGGCCAGCTATGAGGGAAATTATCTTGTGGGTCAAAATGCACTTGATGTTCCCCGATGGGTATGCAGCGAATCTAAAGAGGGGAGCGAGTCTTGAAAAATTAAAAATCTTTGGTCTCAAGAGTCATGATTGGCACATATGGCTAGAGCGGGTAATGTCGGTGATGTTACGTGGCTTTATTCCTGAGGATGAATGGCTAGTACTGGCGGAGCTGAGCTATTTCATCCGTGTTCTTTGTGCGAAAGAATTGTCGCCTGGCGTGGTAGAAGACATGGAGGAGTTTGCACCGGAGTTGTTGTGCAAGTTAGAGAAGATCTTTCCACCGGGCTTCTTTAATCCAATGCAGCATTTGATTTTACACCTACCGACCGAGGCAAGATTGGGTGGGACCGTGCAAGATCATTGGTGCTATGCAACTGAGAGGATGCAGAAGACCCTTCGAGCTAAATGTAAAAATAAGTGTAGAATTGAAGCATCGATGGCTGAGGCATTCATTACTCAGGAGGTGGCAAACTTTGTGACAGCACACTACGAAGCCAAAAATCATCATTTGCATAATCCGAAGCCTCGGCACAATGATGCAGACCCTAAAAAAGGTGGGTCCAACCTCAGCCTATTCAAAGGGAAGCTCGCACCAGCCGGTGCTTCCCAACCAATAACGTTGGATGTCGAAGAATGGCGGAACATTTCGTTTTATATCTTCAACAACCTAACAGAAGTGCGGCCGTACATCGAGTGAGTTCTTGGCACATTTTCTCGTAACTTCTAATTCATTTGAACTGCTCTTATTCCCGGATATTTCAAACAGTCGTTACGTCGACAAATTCTCGGATGGAGCGATGATCGAAAATGATTCTGTCGAAGAGTATGAGCTTCTGTCAAAGACAGGAGGCGGCTATCTCGGTTTCATCTCTTGGTTCAAACACACGGTAATTATCAATAATGGACCATTTCATTCTTGGTCTAACTTGCGGCTAATGCAACAATCGTTTCGTATTAAACTTGTAGGCTAATTCAGAGTCTATGGACGCCGAATTGAGACAAGTCGCCAATGGTTTTGACTATAAGGTCCGTTCATTTGAGAAATACAACATCAACGGGTATCTCTTTCGTACCTTTGGCAAAGAGCTATCTATGCCCGACCGGAAATCTACAAATTGTGGTGTCTCTGCTATCGGCGAAGGTGTTATCGAGTATTATGGAAGAGTTGAAGCAATTTATGAACTTCAATTCTATGGTGAAAACCCACCGAACGTCGTAGTCTTCAAATGTTATTGGTTCCAGCCGAAGAAGACTAGAAGGACTCATGAACATATAGGACTAGTCGAAATCAATCCAAACATCCATTTAGATGTTCCCGATGTCTATATTACGACTCAACAGGCGACCCAAGTTTTCTATCTACCGTGGGCATGCCAAACGGATAAGACTCTGGAAGGTTGGTATGTTGTTTATGAAGTGCCGCCACATGTCAGACCACCTCTCCCAATTGAACAGGATTATGAACCTCACATTAACCCATACACATATGATGGAGAATTCTTCCAAGAAACACGTCTTTCCAAGAAAAGTTTCAAGAACCGCCGTGCTTCACCCAAGAACATGGAAGTAGACAACGACAATGAATCCGACTCCAGCCCTGAACCGGAACCAGAAGACCTGGAACTCGTAGAGGTTACTGATGCGGATGACTTGTCAATGCTTCAACGATTAAAGGAAGACCTTTCACAACTTCACGCCGTTGAACCCGAGGAGCACGTCATTCATGAAGACATGCGTGATAGTGATGATGATGATGCATTTATTGATGATGATTATTAGTTTGTAAGATTCACCACTTAAATTATATATTTTTTAATCTTTATTATTCATGTACATATTATTATTCATGTCAGTTATTCAATTTTTTTATGTTGTACTAATTTCTTTTAATCTTTATCATGGCAGGTCACCAGGTGTGGAAAGATGGTGGGCGCTGGTCCAGATCGCTCGACGGGTTCTTCCCAGGCGCCCATCTCTCCGTAGAGCCTTGGCAGACAGTCTGTCGACACCACTCGTGGGTTCTTCTTCGTCGGCGGCATTGCCCACTCGGAGAGGTGCTGGTCGGGTAGGGAAGAAAGGGAAGGGTACAGGGAGAGGTGGTGGCCACGGAAGATCTAGGAGGACTGTTGAGCCGTCCTCGCCACCACCACCAGCTCATTCACCCGAGCATAGGACTACTATGGTTGACCCGTTTGCGGAGGAGGCTACGGGGACTCCATTCCAGGAGCCTGTTGTTGACAGGCATTCGTCCCATGAGACTCCGGTCCAGGAGCAGCCTCGGGTCGAGGTGCATTCGGCTCAGGAGCAGCCGGAGGAGACTACGGTTCCGGAGGCTTCCCCCGACGTGGAGAGGCCCGGATTTGAGACCTGGCCGGATCGTACCGAGTTTCTGGATTGGACCGAGGGTCCGGGTGGCTCAGGGGGCGGGGATGGCGGGGATGAGCTTACGGATAGTGAGGGCGATGTGCAGGTGGACGGGGCCACCGTGTACAAGCGTGGTAGTACACGTCTCCCGGTCGCGCCGGCTACCCGCGAGCAGAGGCCGGTGATTAAACCTGAAGGAGATAGGTAAGTACATTTACTCTTTTTTTAGCTTTTGCCTTCAAGTTTGTTCAAATATCTAATGCGTTGACCTTATCATACTGCAGGGGATGGGTCCACCCTCTTGGGGTCCGCAGGCCGAACTCCGTCCTTGGTGTGCTTTGCCGGACAAATTTCCCGGGGTTTGTCACGTTGCCTGGTGAGGGTCAGGTTCCTTCACTAGGATTTTCCTGAGAGCACTACGAGGCTGCGCAGGCCCCGCCGGAGGAGATTATAGATGGTGTCTTGTGTCACACGAGGGCCGAGATGGTGATCAAGAGCTTTTGGGTAAATTATCCTTTTACAAAATCTAAAATTAACAATATAGCTAATTATTGTACTAATCGGTGTTTTCACGTTTGATTGCATACCTTCTATAGGTGTGAGGATGGATATGAGGAGGAGGCGGCCAGGGTTGTCGAGGCCGAGTGTAGGCGGTTACTATAGAACTTGCGCCACGAGGCTCGGCCGCAGGCCATTCGAGATTACTATGCCACGCATGGTATTAAGAAGCACAAGAAGGATTGCCGCGGAAAGTTTCTGAAGAAGGACCAATACATGAAGGTAATTACCTATTCTTAAGTCTTTCTACGTAGTTTTATTGATTTCATTCATAGGCGTAGCGCTGAAAATTCTTTCTAATAACTTATAGGTGCCCCTGAGATGGTGTGCGGATAAGATGGATTGTTGGGAGGCGTTGGTTGATGAGTGGTGCACAGGCAGCTGGCGAGCCGTCCATGAGAATGCGAAGGATCGGCGTAGCCAAATGGTTGGTGTGCCACACCATCAAGGCAGCGCCAACTTACTTCAGTTTGGACGAAACTGGGTATGTGATTTGCTTCATGATTCATGCAATTCATTCTTGATGCTAATATTTTGTTCCTCTCTTTTAGGCGCATCACAATAAGACGGAGATGCCACACTTGTACGATCTTTATGGCATGGCCCATACTGCCTCGTACAAGAAGGCGAAGGCATTCTCTGAGTCTGACCTGGATGATCCCAATAACTTCACCAACATATCATCCCACCAGAAGCTCGTGGCATACAGGGACGCGGGGAAGGCTACGAAAGGGGATGACTTTAACCCTAGCCAGGAACCTTTGGATCCAGAGCTGGTGATGATATCTGGTGGCGGGAGGCCCCATGGCTCGATAGCCATTGGAGATGGGATAATACGTTGTCCACTCACTCTCCCGGAGATAAAGGCGCGCCAGTCGAGCAGCTGTCCTGAGATAATGCATCGTCCACGGCCAGTCGAACTTGCCATCGAGGTTAGTTGTACGGACTAAGAACACTTTCATCCATTTCGTTATGTGTGTCACCATAGATCATTAATGTGGTAACGAGGAATGGTGTTTCAGGCTGCTCTTCAGAAAGAGAGATTGGCAAACCAGGCTGCTCTTGAGAAAGAAAGATTGGCAAGCCAGGCTGCTCTCGAGTCTGCTCTTGAGAAAGAGAGATTGGCAAGTCAGGCTGCTCTTGATGAGAGGGACCATACCACAACACGGTTGATTGAGGAGGAGAGGTCCCGGAATGAGGCGGGTCAACGAGCCCTGTACGTGCTTTTTGTGGTAAGTTTTTTTCACATTAGCCAAATCATGTGTGTAATGTCTATTTCATTACTAACTAATACGACCCACTCTTCAGGGTCTGTACGAGAAGAGCGGTCAAGTCCCTCCGCCGATGCCCGTCTTCTCTTCGATTGGCACGGTGAGTTTCATTATAAATTAGTATTAATAATTGAGTGTCATCATGCTAACTGAGACATTGTAAAATATCTATCCTGCAGAATAACTCCCGAGCGGCATCGCACGACCCTTCTCCAGGTGTTTCTCCTCCTTGATGACCACTACGGTAAGTTTATCTTCTCCTCTTTCATATTCTCCTCAATGCCATAATAACCTCAAAATGCCATAATAACCTCAGAATGGCATAAGAATCTTGGTTAGCTCATTAATATTATATACTTAGCTTGTTTTCCTCTAAAATGAGATAATTAGCCCATTTAGCTCCAAAAAGACATAGTTAGCTAATTTAGCTCCAAGAAGAGGAGAAGAGGAGAAGAAATCGGAAAAATGAAAAGAAAGAAGAAGAAGAAGAAGAGAAGAAGGAGAAGGAGGAGGAGGAGGAGGAGAAGGAGGAGAAGACCAAGGACCTTCTAGTCCTTCTCCTCCTCCTCCTTCTCCTCCTTCTCCTCCTTCTTCTTGATTTCTACTTCTTCTCCTCCTCCTCCTCTTTCTTCTCCTCTTTCATATTATCCTTGCATTAATTTCCCCAACAATGACATAATTAGCGCATTTAGCTCCAAAATGCCATAATAAGCTCAAAATGGCATAAGAACCTTGGTTAGTTCATGAATATTATATACTTAGCTTGTTTTCCTCTAAAATGGGATAATTTGCCCATTTAGCTCCAAAAAGACATAATTAGGTAATTTAGCTCCAAGAAGAGGAGAAGAAATAGGAAAAATGAAAAGAAAGAAGAAGAAGAAGAAGAAGAGAAGGAGAAGGAGGAGTAGGAGGAGGAGAATGAGGAGAAGGCCAAGGACCTTCCAGTCCTTCTCATCCTCCTCCTTCTCCTCCTTCTTCTTGATTTCTTCTTGTTCTACTCCTCCTCCTCTTTCTTCTCCTATTTCATATTATCCTTGTTTTAATTTCCCCAACAGTGACATAATTAGCCCATTTAGCTCCAAAATGCCATAATAAGCTCAAAATGGCATAAGAACCTTGGTTAGCTCATGAATATTATATACTTAGCTTGTTTTCCTCTGAAATGGGATAATTAGCCCATTTAGCTCCAAAAAGACATAATTAGGTAATTTAGCTCCAACAAGAGGAGAAGAGGAGAAGAAATAGGAAAAATGAAAAGAAAGAAGAAGAAGAAGAAGAAGAGAAGAAGGAGAAGGAGGAGGAGGAGGAGGAGAAGGCTAAGGACCTTTTAGTCCTTCTCCTCCTCCTCCTTCTCCTCCTTCTTCTTGATTTCTTCTTCTTCTCCTCCTCCTCCTCTTTCTTCTCCTCTTTCATATTATCCTTGCTTTAATTTCCCCAACAATGACATAATTAGCCCATTTAGCTCCAAAATACCATAATAACCTCAAAATGGCATAAGAACCTTGGTTAGCTCATGAATATTATATACGTAGCTTGTTTTCCTCTAAAATGGGATAATTAAGCCATTTAGCTCCAAAAAGACATAATTTGGTAATTTAGCTCCAACAAGAGTAGAAGAGGAGAAGAAATAGGAAAAATGAAAAGAAAGAAGAAGAAGAAGAAAAAGAAGAAGAAGAAGGCGAAGGAGAAGGAGGAGCACGAGGAGGAGAAGGCCAAGGACCTTCAAGTCCTTCTCCTCCTCCTCCTTCTCCTCCTTCTCCTCCTTCTTCTTGATTTATTCTTCTTCTCCTCCTCCTCCTCTTTCTTCTCCTCTTTCATATTATCCTTGCTTCAATTTCCCCAACAATGACATAATTAGCCCATTTAGCTCCAAAATACCATAATAAGCTCAAAATGGCATAAGAACCTTGCTTAGCTCATGAATATTATATACTTAGCTTGTTTTCCTCTAAAATGGGATAATTAGCCCATTCAGCTCCAAAAATACATAATTAGGTAATTTAGCTCCAACAAGAGGAGAAGAGGAGAAGAAATAGGAAAAATGAAAAGAAAGAAGAAGAAGAAGAAGAAGAGAAGAAGGAGAAGGAGAAGGAGGAGGAGAAGGCCAAGGACCTTCTAGTCCTTCTCCTCCTCCTCGTTCTCCTCCTTCTCCTCGTTCTTCTTGATTTCTTATTCTTCTCCTCCTCCTCCTCTTTCTTCTCCTCTTTCATATTATCCTTGCTTTAATTTCCCCAACAATGACATAATTAACCCATTTAGCTCCAAAATACCATAATAAGCTAAAAATGGCATAAGAACCTTGGCTAGCTCATGAATATTAGATTCTTAGCTTGTTTTCCGCTAAAATGACATAATTAGCTCAAAAACATCATATTTTGTTCTTCTTCTGACTTTATTATTCACATTTTGCAGATTGGATATACTACATGCATGGAAGCTGGCATTCATGGAGTTGAACAATGTCGATGGATGAACTTTATATGTATATCATCTAGTTTTCATTTGAGTTGATGAACAATGTCGAACTATATGTATATGTATATATGGATAAACAGTGCAATACTTTGTATGTTGGTTCTTTCGATATATGGGGATGTACATTGATTTATATGTATATCATATATGTGTAGTGAATTATGTATATGTGTTGGCAAGTATATGTGTGGTGAACTATATATCATATATGTGTGGTGAATTATATAAATGTGTTGTCAAATATATATATATGTGCTATGAAATAATATAAAACAAAAAAATAGGTACAATATGGGCTGTTTGCCGTCTGTCAGCTGATGGCAAAGACCTGTGCCATCAGCTGGCAGATGGCAAAGGTGCCACATGGCACCCAGCTGTGCATCCTGGGGTGTCTATATAGGCTCTTTGCCGTCTGCCTCCAGGGTGGGCAGACGGCGAAGAAGAGGGCACAGAGGAGGGGGGAGGAGGAGGCAGACGGCAAAGAGTGGAGGGGGGAGGATGAGGAGGCAGACGGCAAAGAATAAGGGGGAGGCAGACAGCAAAGAATAAGGGGCAGGCAGATGGCAAAGCCTTCGTTAACCCCTAACGGAGGCAACGCTTGTCAGCTGCCGTCTCGAGAACTTTGCCGACTGCTCCTATGGAAAGCTGACGGCAAAGAGCTTTGCCGTCCGCTTTGGGCGGACACATGGCAAAGAAGGTACGATGCCGTCGTAGGCTGATGCAGAAATTTTGCCGGCCGTGAGATTATTTTCCGTCTGTGGTATTCTCTTTGCCGTCCGGGATTTAGTCTTTGCCGTTTGTGATGGCAGACGACAAAGAAGCTGATTCCTGTAGTGATGCATGCTGGATAGCGGTCGACGTGTGGAGTAATAGTAGTAGATGCAGACAGTATCGGTCTACTTGTTTTGGTCGTGATGCCTATAGATATAATCATTTCCATAGATGACGTCGCGACTTTGCGCGGTTCTATCAATTGCTCGATAGTAATTTGTTCACCCACCATCTACTTCCTTCATGAGAGAAGACACTAGTAAACACTACGGCCCCCGGGTCTATTCACATCTATCGTTTACACTCCGCTTTTACTTTGCTTTGTTACTTTGTTGCTTTCAGTTCTCACTTGGCAAACAATCTATTAGGGATTGACAACCCCTTCATAGCGTTGCGAGCAGGTTCTTTGTGTTTGTGCAGGATCTTGTGATACTCCTCCACTTGATTGATACCTTGGTTCTCAAACTGAGGGAAATACTTACCACCGCTGTGCTACATCACCCTTTCCGCTTCGAGGGAACACCAACGCAAGGCTCCCAGGCCACGGGGGAAATCCTTTGCATATTTTCCTAGGAAGTCCCTTAAGGCGTAGCCGCAGCAGAAGGATTCCTGGTGTCATCGACACGACTATTCCTGGCGCCGTTGCCAGGGAAGCACAGCTGACATGAGAAGTATTTCTGGCGCCGTTGCCGGGGAAGAGAGATCAAGATCTATCCAAGTAGGTCTCACAAACTCATCTCCTGCATTTACTTTTTTGCCAGTTGCCTCTCGGTTTCCTCTCCCCCACTTCACAATTGCCGTTTTCATTTGCCTTTCTCCTTTGCCGTTTTCTTTTGCCTTTGCCGTTTTCCTTTGCCGGTTTTCTTGCTTGCATGTGTGCTTGTTCGTTTGTTGAAGGCATCATGGCTGAAAACACCAAAATTTGCGACTTCTCGAGCACTATTAATAATGATTTTATTAGTACTATGATTGCTCCCGCCACTAGTGCGGAATCGTATGAAATCAACGCAGCTTTGCTGAATCTTGTTATGAAAGAGAAATTCTCTGGCCTTCCTAGTGAAGATGCCGCATCCCATCTCAATACCTTCATTGAGCTTTGTGATATGCAAAAGAAAAGAGATGTGGATAATGACGTGATTAAGTTGAAACTTTTTCCTTTCTCGTTGCGAGATCGCGCAAAAACTTGGTTTTCTTCTTTGCCTAAAAATAGTATCGATTCTTGGGATAAGTGCAAAGTTGCTTACATATCCAAGTATTTTCCGCCGGCTAAGATCATCTCCTTACGTAATGATATCATGAATTTCAAGAAACTTGATCATGAACACGTTGCACAATCTATGGAGAGGATGAAGCTTATGATTAGAAATTGTCCCGCTCATGGCTTGAGTTTGTGAATGATTATACAAATCTTTTACGCTGGCTTGAATTTCGCTTCTCGCAATATCTTGGACTCCGCCTCAGGTGGAACGTTCATGGAAATCACGTTAGGAGACGCTACAAAACTCCTAGACAATATCATGACCAACTACTCTCAGTGGCACACTGAAAGGTCGTCTGCTAGCAAAAAGGTGCACGCTATAGAAGAAATTAACTCGCTTAGTGCTAAGATGGACGAGTTGATGAATTTGGTTGCTAGTAGGAACGCTACTGTAGATCCTAATGACATGCCACTATCTTCTTTGATTGAGAGTAGCAACGCTAGTTTGGACGTGAATTTTGTTGGTAGGGACAATTTTGGCAACAACAATGCTTTTAGAGGAAACTATGTTCCTAGGCCTTTTCCTAGTAACTCCTCTAACAATTATAGCAATTCCTACAACAACACTTATGGAAATCACAACAAATTACCCTCTGATTTAGAGAGTAATATCAAAGAGTTAATTAACTCTCAAAAGATTTTCAATGCGTCCATAGAGGAAAAACTGCTCAAAATAGACGATTTGGCTAAGAGCGTTGATATGATGTCTTGTGATATTGATGCTTTGAAAGTTAGATGCGCTCCTCCCAAGGTCAACTTGGATGAAACTTTGAAAGCTATGCGTGTCTCCATGAATGAGAGCAAAGAAAGAACTGCCCAAATTCGCGCTAGGCATGAATGGTTTAAAAGAGTGCGTTCTAGTGCTGCAAATCATGAAGATCTTAAAGTGTTTGGTGTGTCTCCTCTTGAATCTTTGTTTTCGCGTGTCAAACCTATTTATGGAGGGGCTGGATATGAATCCACTTTGGTTTAAAAACGCCCCAATGATTCGGAGTCCACCTATCTTGATGATAAAGGTGTGGAGAGTGGAGTGGAAGAAGTAAAAAATTTGGGTAGTAATGAAACTCCCACTTTGGATTTCAAGGAATTCAATTATGATAATTGCTCCTTGTTTGAATGCATTTCTTGGATGTCATCCATTGCAAACTCTCCACATGCTTATAGCCAAAGCAAAGCCTTTACCGCGCATATCGTAGATGCTATGATGAAATCTCTTGAAGAGAAGCTCGAACTAGAAATCTCTATACCTAGAAAACTTCATGATGAGTGGGAACCTACTATAAAAATCAAGATCAAAAACTTTGAGTGCAATGCTTTGTGTGATTTGGGTGCTAGTGTTTCCGCGATTCCAAAGTCTTTATGTGATATTCTTGGTTTCCATGAGATTGAAGAGTGTTCTCTTAATTTGCATCTTGCGGATTCTACTGTCAAGAAACCAATGGGAAGGATCGATGATGTTCTTATTGTTGCAAATAAGAACTATGTACCCGTGGATTTCATTGTACTTGACATAGATGGCAATCCTTCATGTCCCATTATTCTTGGTAAACCTTTCCTAAGGACTATTGGTGCGATCATCGATATGAAGGAAGGGAATATTAGATTTCAATTTACTTTAAAGAAGGGCATGGAGCACTTTCCTAGAAAGAAAATAAGATTGCCTTATGAATCTATGATGACGGCTACCTATGGTTTGAGCACCAAAGATGACTATACGTGATTCCATCACTTTTCGCCTAGCTAAGGGCGTTAAACAAAAGCGCTTGTTGGGAGGCAACCCAACGAATCTATCCTTTTTCTTTCTGTTTTGTGTTTTGCACACTTTCATAGTTCTATAATGATTGTGTTTTTTGTGTTTCTTTTTGCGTTTGTGCCAAGCAAAAAACCGTTATGATTAGTCTTGGGGATGATCGTTTGGTTATGCTGGAAAAGACAGAAACTTTCTGCTCATGAAAAGAATTTTAGTTTTTTTTCTGTAAGACCGTTTGAGTTGGTTCTTTTTTCTGCTGATTTCTACGCAAATTCTTCAGACTCTCTTAATTTTTCAGAATTTTTGAAGTACCATAGGTATAAGAAACATACAGATTGCTACAGAATGGTCTGCTGTTAACAGATTCTGTTTTTGTTGTGTTGGTTGCTTATTTTGATGAAACTATGGATAGTATCGGGGGGTATTAGCCATGGAAGATTGAAAATACAGTAACCCAACATCAGCACAAGTAGAATTTAAGTTTGCTACAGTACCTAAGGAAGTGGTGGTTTGCTTTCTCATACTAATGTTATCACGAGTTTCTGTTTAAGTTTCGTGTTGTGAAGTTTTCAAGTTTTGGGTGAAGTTCTTATGGACAAAGAGATAAAGAGTGGCAAGAGCTCAAGCTTGGGGATTCCCAAGGCACCCCAAGAGATTCAAGTATGCCGTAAAAGCCTAAGCTTGGGGATGCCCCGGGAAGGCATCCCCTCTCTCGTCTTCAATCCATCGGTAACGTTACTTGGGGCTATATTTTTATTCACCACATGTTATGTGTTTTTGCTTGGAGCGTCTTGTATCTTAGGTGTATTTTATTTTTGTTGTGTCACAATCATCCTTGCTTCACACCTAGAGAGAGAGACATGCACTCCTCACCGTGATTTTGTCGAGCTTCACTTATATCTTTTGGTAGACAATTCAGCTCACATGTGCTTCACTTATATCTTTTGAGCTAGATACTTTTGCTCTGTGTGCTTCACTTATATATTTTAGAGCACAGCGGTGCATGGCTTGGTAGTTGATCTATGCTTTGAAAGTAGTCTCAAAAGTTGTAGTTATCGAAAGGGATACGAAAACTTCCACCTTCATGTGCATTGAATAGTTAGAGAAGTTTGATTCATCTCAATTAGTTTTGAGTTGTGGTTATGGTAATATTGAAGTCATGCTAGTAAGGTGTTGTGGATCTAGAAATACTTGTGTTGAAGTTAGTGATTCCCATAGCATGCACATATGGTGAACCGCTATGTGATGAAATCTGCGCATGATTAGTCTATTGATTGTCATCCTTTGTGTGGCGGTCGGGATCGCGCGATGGTTTATACCTACCAACCCTTCCCCTAGGAGTATGCGTTGAATGCTTTGTTTCAATTACTAATAAAACTTTTGCAGCAAGTATATGAGTTCTTCATGACTAATGTTGAGTACATCGTTTAGATGCACTTTCACCTTCCACCATCACTATCTTCTTAGTGCCGTGCAACTTTCGCCGGTGCACAAAACCCACCATTAGCCTCCCTCAAAACAGCCACCATACCTACCTACTATGGCTTTTTCCAAGTCATTCCGAGATATATTGCCATGCAACTACCACCATGACATGTGCCACCTCGTCTACATTGCCATTGCATGAGCGTAAGATAGCTAGCATGATGTTTCCATTAATGTCTATGCCATGCTAGATCATTGTCACGGTACACTACCGAAGGCATTCCATATAGAGTCATCGTTGCTCTAAGTTTTGAGTTGAAAGTTTGATGATCATCATTAATGGAGCATTGTCCCATGTGAGGAAATAAAAGAGGCCAAAGAAGCCCACCAAAAAATAAAATAAAATAAAAGGCCAAAGAGCCCACCAAAAAAATAAAAAATGAGAGAAAAAGAGAGAAGGGACAATGCTACCACTTTTTCCACACTTGTGCACATTAAGCACCATGATCTTCATGATTGAGAGTCTCTCATTTTGTCACCACCATATAGCTAGTGGGAAATTTTCAGTATATAACTTGGCTTGTATATTCCAATGATAGGCTTCCTCAAAATTGCCTTAGGTCATCGTGAGCAAGCAAGTTAGATGCACACCCACTAGTTTTCTTTAAGAGCTTTCACATACTCTTAGCTCTAGTGCATCATTTGTATGGCAATCCCGACTCATTCACATTGATATCTATTGATGAGCATCTCCACAGCGCATTGATATGCCTAGTTAATGTGACTATCTTCTCCTTTTTTGTCTTGCAACCTCCACCACACTCCACACCATCTAGAGTGCTAAAACCATGGCTCACGCTCATGTATTGCGTGAGAGTTGAAAAGGTTTGAGAAAGTTAAGGTGTGAAACAATTACTTGGCCAATACCGGGGTTGTGCATGATTTAAATTCGTTGTGCAATGATGATAGAGCATAGCCAAACTATATGCTTTTGTAGGGATAACTTTATTTTGGCCTTGTTATTTTGAAAGTTCATGATTACCTTGCTAGTTTGCTTCAATTATTATTGTTTCCACGTCAATAGCAAACTATTGATTTGAATCTAATGGATCTGAACATTCACGTCACATAAGAGGAGTTACAAAGGACATCTATGCTAGGTAGCATGAAAGCATCAAAAATTCATTCTTTATCACTTCCCTACTCGAGGACGAGCAGGAGTTAAGCTTGGGGATGCTTGATACGTCTCAAACGTATCTATAATTTTTGATGGTTTCATGATGTTATCTTGTCATCTTTGGATGTTTTATGTACCTTTTATATCTTTTCTGGGACTAACTTATTAATTTAGTGCCAAGTGCCAGTTCCTGTTTTTTCTGTGTTTTTGGCTCTTTTCAGATCTGATTTTGGAACGGAGTCCAAACGGAATAAAATCCCCGAAATGATTTTTCCCCGAACGAAAGAAGACCAGGGGGCCTGTGGGCCAAGCCAGGAGGGCTCCTGGGAGCCCACAATCCCCCACTCCGCCACCAGGGGGAGGCGGCGGTGGGAGGTCTTGTGGCCTCCCTGGCCGCCCCCTGACCTAGATCTTTGGCCTATATATTCCCTAAAATACAACAAAAAATCAGGGGAGCCTCGAAAATAATTTTCCGCCGCCGCAAGCTTCCGTTTCCGCGAGATATCATCTGGAGACCCTTCCCGGCGCCCTGCCGGAGGGGACTTTGGAGTTGAAGGGCTTCTTCATCATCATCATCGCCCCTCCAATGACTCGTGAGTAGTTCACTTCAAAGCTACGGGTCCGTAGTTAGTAGCTAGATGGCTTCTTCTCTCTCTTGGATCTTCAATACAAAGTTCTCCATGATCTTCATGGAGATCTATCCGATGTAGTCTTCTTTGGCGGTGTGTTTGTCGAGATCCGATGAATTGTGGATTTGTGATCAGATTATCTATGATATATATTTGAGTCTTTGCTGATTTCTTAAATGCATGATTTGATATCCTTGTAAGTCTCTCCGAGTCTTGGGTTTTGTTTGGCCAACTAGATCTATGATTCTTGCAATGGGAGAAGTGCTTGGTTTTGGGTTCTACCATGTGGTGACCTTTCCCAGTGACAGTAGGGGCAGCAAGGCACACATTAAGTAGTTGCCATCAAGGGTAACAAGATGGGATCTGTCGTTGATATGAGATTGTCCATCTACATCATGTCATCTTGCTTAAGGCGTTACTCTGTTCTTTTGGACTTAATACACTAGATGCATGCTGGATAGCGGTCGACGTGTGGAGTAATAGTAGTAGATGCAGACAGTATCGGTCTACTTGTTTTGGACATGATGCCTATAGATATAATCATTACCATAGATGACGTCATGACTTTGCGCGGTTCTATCAATTGCTCGACAGTAATTTGTTCACCCACCGTCTACTTGCTTTCATGAGAGAAGCCACTAGTAAACACTACGGCCCCCGGGTCTATTCACATCTATCATTTACACCTCCGCTTTTACTTTTGCTTTGTTACTTTGTTGCTTTCAGTTCTCACTTGGCAAACAATCTATAAGGGATTGACAACCCCTTCATAGCGTTGGGAGTAGGTTCTTTGTGTTTGTGCAGGATCTTGTGATACTCCTCCACTGGATTGATACCTTGGTTCTCAAACTGAGGGAAATACTTACCACCGCTGTGCTACATCACCCTTTCCGCTTCGAGGGAACACCAACGCAAGGCTCCAAGGCCACAGGGGAAATCCTTTGCATATTTTCCTAGGAAGTCCCTTAAGGCGTAGCCACAGCAGAAGGATTCCTGGTGCCGTCGACACGACTATTCCTGGCGCCGTTTTGAGGGAAGCACAGCTGACATCAGATCCTTTTTCAGACGGAGTCCAAATGGAATAAAACTTTCGCGATGATTTTTTGGGACCAAAAAGACCCCCGAAGCTTTGGAAGAAGGCCAGAAGAGCCACGAGGGAGTCACAAGCCCAGGAGGCGCCCCCACCCCCCTAGGCCGCACCTACCAGGCTTGTGACCTCCTCGTGGGCCCAACCGACGTAATTCCACCGCCATAAAATCCTATAAATTCAGAAACCCCCAAAAAGAAACCTAGATTGGGAGTTGCACCACCGCAAACCTCTGTAGCCACCAAAAACCAATCTGGAGCCCGTTCCGGCACCCTGCCGGAGGGGGAATCGATCTACGGTGGCCATCTTCATCATCTCGGCGATCTCCATGACGAGGAGGGAGTAGTTCTCCCTCGGGGCTGAGGGTACGTACCAGTAGCTATGTGTTTGATCTCTCTCTCGTGTTCTTGAGATGTCTTGATCTCGATGTACCGCGGGCTTTGCTACTATAGTTGGATCCTATGATGTTCTTCCCCCTCTCCCTTCTTGTAATGAATTGAGTTTCCCCTTTGAAATTATCTTATCGGATTGAGTCTTTGAGAACACTTGATGTATGTCTTGCACGTGTCTATCTGTGGTGACCAACTTGCGGGTTTGTGACATTGGGAACCTATGCATATGGGTTGGCACACGTTTGGATATTCATGTGAGTACTCGATGTATGTTTTGGTGATCAACTTGCGGGTTTCGTGACATTGGGAACCTATGCATATGGGTTGGCACACGTTTTGACTCTCCGGTAGAAACTTCGGGGCACTCTTTGAAGTTCTATGTGTTGGTTGAATAGATGATTCTGAGATTGTGTGATGCATATCGTATAATCATGCCCACAGATACTTGAGGTGAAAATGGAGTATCTAGGTGACACTAGGGTCTTGGTTGATATGTATCTTAAGGTGTTATTCTAGTACAAACTCTATGATGGATCGAACAGAAAGAATAGCTTCATGTTATTTTACTACGGACTCTTGAATAGATCGATCAGAAAGAATAACTTTGTGGTGGTTTCGTACCCGACAATATTCTCTTCGTTTGTTCTCCGCTATTAGTGACTTTGTAGTGACTCTTTGTTGCATGTTGAGGGCTAGTTATATGATCCAATTATGTTATCATTGTTGAGAGAACTTCACTAGTGAAAGTATGAAGCCTAGGCCTTGTTTCCACGCATTGCATTACCGTTCGTGCTCATTTTTGTTACTAGTTACCTTGCTGTTTTTGTAATTTCAGATTACAAAAACCTATATCTACCATCCATATTGCACTTGTATCACCATCTCTTGGCCGAACTAGTGCACCTATAAAACTTACCATTGTATTGGGTTTGTTGGGGACACAAGAGACTCTTTGTTATTTGGTTGCAGGGTTGCTTGAGAGAGACCATATTCATCCTACGCCTCCTGCGGATTGATAAACCTTAGGTCACCCACTTGAGGGAAAATTGCTACTATCCTACAAACCCCTGCACTTGGAGGCCCAACAACGTCTACAAGAAGAAGGTTGCGTAGTAGACATCAAAAATCAGAATCCTTTTTTTTTAAGAAAAAACCGGTATGGCCCGTAAAATGCCCCCACGAGGTTGTGGCCTGCTTCGGCTAGGCCATCAGACACAACATTGGCCTCGAGCCTCCTCCTCTTTCGGCTCAACTAGCCCGCTGGAGAGCTAGGGTTTGGGCGCGACCGTCGGATCGAATCTGACGGTCCAACGCTCATCTCACCGGATTAAAATCATCTCCCGAACGCGCTGAGGAAACCCTCGTTCAGTTTTTGTTTCCTCCCCCTCGCGCAACTCTCCTCCTCTCTATCGCTCGGGGCGATGGCGGTCAGTCTGGCCGCCGCCGGCGGGGTCAAAGACCACTGCGTCATGCGTGCCTCTCCTTCCTCTCCCTGTTTCTACCTCCAACCACCACCATCACCGCCACTGTTTTGTGAGCAGAGGCAGCGATCGGAGGCATTCGGAGATTCCGACGGAGGCGCCATGGCCTTCCCCCTCGTCGGCTGCGCGACCACCTTGCGCTCGCCGCGCCGCCGTCGAGCGGTTTGGCTGCGGTGCACCCTTTCTACTTTTTCGGCGTGCCCGAAGGCTTATCCGATGGTTCTTCTTCCAGACGGCTCGGCGTGCCGATGCCCGTCTGGATCGAGAGGAACGGCGCGGCCTTGCGGCGGTGCTACTTTGCCGGCAGCCCGAGGCCCTCTCCATTGATCTATTGCGGTTTCTTTTGATCTTTGTTTTGTTCTTTGTCCTGTTCTAGGGTTTGTCGTGGGGAAGGAAATCCTTTCTTTTCTGGACAGTTTCTTCTGAAGCCATCTAGATCCTAGAGGCATCTGATACCATTGATAGAATCCTTGGATCTACTAGGCTAGATATGTCTGGTAGAGATGATGGGGATTACCTTGTCCTACACTTGAGGTGCTCCCATCGGCGTCCATGGGGAGGTGGTGAAGGCGGCGGCGACAGAGATATGGAGTGGAGGAGGTGGTGCTTCTCGTGAGCACCGCACTAACCCTAGATCGAAAGGGTTGTCGGTGGGGTTTGTGGCGGCGGTGAACTTTGTTGTCCGTGCCCCAGCGCCCCATCTCTGTTAATATCGCACGGGTCATAGGGGGCCACCAAAACATAATGAGTTGGGCGCCCCCAATCAGGGCGCGTGGATCAAAGGTCTGGTGGGCCGTTCGGCCCACACGGGAGAGATCAACCTAACACTAAGTTTAAGACACTTATTCTGGGGCGGAGGAAGTATATACCATGCAGTATAGTCACTGCCTTATGGACTCGACCCCACATGTCATCCGCACTGCCGCACCATATAGTACTGCAGAGGATGCCAACCCAAGTGTGGTCTTCAGCCAACATTTAGGTTAAGAACTATAACCCGGTATATTATTCATTCTAGTGGATATGTTGGTCATGTTATCAAAGGGTGGTGGTTAAACCTGGGAATGTTATTAGAAAACCGGGTGTAATAGTTCGGTTATTATTTTGGGTTTGATTGATTTAGGTTTTATTGGGCTGAGCTTTTTTAGTTTGGTTTTGGTTTGGGTATGTGGAGAAAACAGTTTGGGTATAGTTGGTTATGGTCTTAAACAGTTTGGTTATAAACGATTATAAAGTATGGGTCCAAACTGGTTTCTAGGCATTGGTTATGTGTAATAACCAACGATGACCGAGAATGAATATATTTGATCCGCATGCATGTTGTAATGCATTGTGTAATTATGTATTATGGGGAAATACCACATGAAAATCGGAAGTGTTTTCTTGTGCTTTGCCTAAGTAATTTTGTTTTAATACACTTGTTAGTGAGCTATTCAGACGTGGGCATTTTTTTTGCCTTTTGCTGTGTGTTTACTATATCTCAAGGATAACTTTGTTCTTAAAATGTTGTAGATGCACTTATGCCTTTTCTATCTCATTTCCTTCTTAGCTTGTCAATTTATGCAATTATATGTACATTAAAGCAAACCCATAGTTATGTATTGTTTTAAACCCACGGTTATGTATTGGGTTTAAGTTGGTTTGGGTGAAAAAAATAATGGGTTTAGTTTTGGTTGGGCTGAAAATGACAACAAATGGATATGTTTTAAGTATGGTTTTAAGAGATAAATGGATGAGTATGGTTCAAATATGGTTTAGGTATGAAACAATTCTCACGTTTAGTGGTGGTGAGTGATGACTGCTACTTCTCAAACAACAGCGCCAGAAATTGACACGTTGACGAAGATTGGGCTTGCGTTTGTTTTTTCCCTTGAAGAGGAAAGGGTGATGCAGCACAGGAGCAGTAAGTATTTCCCTCAGTTTGAGAACCAAGGTATCGATCCAGAAGGAGGGTCTCGTCAAGTCGAGAGTACCTGCTCAAACACATACAAGCTTGCACCCAACGCTTCAAAGGGGTTGTCAATCCCTTCAAGATTGTTTGCAAAGTTAGATCTGAAGGTGGAAAGTGCAACGTAGTAAAAAGTGTAAGGCTGAAAATATGGTGTGGAGTAGACCCTAGGGCCATAGTGTTCACTAGAGGCTTCTCTCAAAATAGCAAGTATTACGGTGGGTGAAGAAATTACTGTCGAGCAATTGATAGAACCGCGCAAAGTCATGACGATATTTAAGGCAATGATCTAGAATATAGGCATCACGTCCGAGACAAGTAGACCGATACTTTCTGCATCTACTACTATTACTCCACACATCGACCGCTATCCAGCATTCATCTAGTGTATTGAGTTCATGACAAACAGAGTAACGCTTTAAGCAAGATGACATGATGTAGAGGGATAATCTCAAACCAATGATGAAAATCCCATCTTTTTACCCTTGATGGCAACAACACAATACGTGCCTCGCTACCCCTTCTGTCACTGGGTGAGGTCACCACACGGTATGAACCCAAAACCAAGCACTTCTCCCATTGCAAGAATCATAGATCTAGTTGGCCAAACAAAACCCACAACTCGAAGAGAATTACAAGGATATGAAGGCATGCATAAGAGAGATCAGAAGAAACTCAAATAAGATTCATAGATAATCTGATCATAAATCCACAATTCATCGGATCTCGACAAACACACCGCAAAAGAAGATTACATTGGATAGATCTCCATGAAGATCATGGAGAACTTTGTATTGAAGATCCAAGAGAGAGAAGAAGCCATCTAGTTACTAGTTATGGACCCGTAGGTCTATGGTGAACTACTCACGCATCATCGGAGAGGTCATGGTGTTGATGGAGAAGCCTTCCGTGTCCGAATCCCCCTCCGGCAGGGCACCAGGACGTGCCCAGATGGGATCTTGCGGAGACAGAAGCTTGCGGCGGCGGAAAAGTGATTACGATGCTCCCCTTATTTTTTTGCGAATATTTGGGAATTTATAGGCGCAAGATCTAGGTCAGGGGACCTCCAGGGGGCCCACAAGCCTGCATGGCGCGGCCCCCTGGCCGCGGGGTGGGGGCTTGTGGGGCCCCTGGGGCTCTTCTAGCTTGGCCCCCAAGCTCTCCGATATTCTTCCGTTCCAGAAAAAATCTTTTCGGGGATTTTCTTCCATTTGGACGACTCCGTTTCAAAATCTCCTCTGAAAGGGGTCAAAAACATGGAAAAAACAGGAACTGGCACTTGGCACTGAGTTAATAAGTTAGTCCCATAAAATAAATAAAAGGCATGCAAAACATCCAAAGTTTGACAAGAAAATAGCATGAAACCATAAAAAATTATAGATACGTTGGAGACGTATCAAGCATCCCCAAGCTTAACTCCTGCTCGTCCTCGAGTAGGGAAGTGATAAAGAATGAATTTTTGATGTGGAATGCTACCTAGCATAGTTGTACTTTGCAAGTTCTTTCACGTGGCATGAATATTCAGATCCATACGATTCAAAACAATAGTTTGCTATTGACATGAAAACAGTAATACTTCAAGCAAACTAGCAAAGTAATCATGAACTTTCAAAATAACAAGGCCAAGAAAGTTATCCCTACAAAATCATATAGTCTGGCTATGCTCCATCATCCTCACACAACTAATGTAAATCATGCACAACCCCATAATTGGCCAAGTAATTGTTTTCGCACTCTTACTTTCTCGAACTTTTTATAACTATCACGCAATACATGAGAGCGAGCCATGGATATAGCACTAAAGGTGGAATAGAGTGTGGTGGTGGTTGTGAGACAAAAAGGAGGAGATGGTCACATTGACTCGGCGTATCAATAGGCTATGGAGATGCCCATTAATATATATCAATGTGAATGAGTAGGGATTGCCATAGAAGAGATGCACTAGAGATATAAGTATGTGAAAGCTCAAAAAGAAAACTAGTGGGTGTGCATCCAACTTGCTTGCTCATGAAGACCTAGGGCAATTTTGAGGAAGCACATCATTGGAATATACAAGCCAAGTTATAAAACAAAGATTCCCACTAGCAATGGTAGTGACAAAGCAAGAAGCTCTCAATCATGAAGAACATGGTGCTAACATGAAGCACAAGTGTGGAAAAAGATAGTAGCATTGTCCCTTCTCTCTTTTTCTCTCTTTTTTTGGGCTCTTAGGCGTCTTTTTTATTCTTTTCTCTTTTTTTTGGGCTCTTTGGCCTCTTTTTTCCCCTCACATGGGACAATGCTCTAATAATGATGATCATCACACTTTTATTTACTCACAGCTCGAAGATCACAATGATGATGACTCCATAGGAAATGCCTCCGGCAGTGTACCGGGATGTGCAACAATCTAGTACGATCATGCAATGGCAATATGAGAGTGACGACACAAGTCATGAGATGGAACGGTGGTAGTTGCATGGCAATATATCTCGGAATGGCTAGGAAAATGCCATAGTAGGTAGGTATGGTGGCTGTTTTGAGGAAGGAATTTGGTGGGTTTGTGCACTGGCGAGAATTGTGCGGCGCTAGAGAGGCTAGCAATGGTGGAAGGTGAAAGTGCATCTATACCATGGACTCAACATTAGTCATAAAGAACTCACATACTTGTTGTAAAAGTTTTTCTTAGTAATCGAAACAAAGTGCTAAACGCATACTCCGAGGGGAAGGGTTGGTAGGTGTAAACCATCAGGCGATCCCAACCTCAACACAAAGGATGACAATCAATAGATCAATTATGCTCCCACTTCCTAACATGGCAGTTCACCATACGTGCATGCTACGGGAATCACTAACTTCAACACAAGTATTTCTAGATTCATAACACCCTACTAACATAGCTTTTAATATTACCAAATCCATGTCTCAAAACTAATTGAGAGGAATCGAAACTTCTCTTTCTACTCAATGCACATGAAGATGGAGGTTTTTTGCATCCTCTTTGGGTACCTAGCACATGGGACTACTTTCATAGCATAAGCCAACTACCAAATCACGCACCGTCGTGCTCTAAAGATATAAGTGAAGCACAAGAGCAAAAGTATCTAGCTCAAAAGATATAAGTGAAGCACTAGAGCAAAAGTATCTAGCTCAAAAGATATAAGTGAAGCTGTAGAGCAAAAGTATCTAGCTCAAAAGATATAAGTGAGGCACTATGAGCATTCTAGCAAAATCACGATGTGTGCATGTGTCTCTCTCTCAAAAAGGTGTGCAGCAAGGATTATTATGACACAACAAAAAGAAAAGACTCCTATGATACAAGACGCTCCAAGCAAAACACATATCATGTGGTGAATAAAAATGTAGCTCTAAGTAATGTTATCGATGGATTGAAGACGAAAGAGGGGATGCCTTCCTGGGGCATCCCCAAGCTTAGGCTTTTTTGGTGTCCTTGGATTTTGCTTGGGGTGCCTTGGGCATCCCCAAGCTTGTGCTCTTTGCACTCCTTATCTCTTTGTCCATGAGAACGTCACCCAAAACTTGAAAACTTCACAACACAAAACATAAACATAAACTTGTGATAACATTAGTGCAAGAAGACAAACTACCACTTCTTTTGGTACTGTAGCAAACTTGAATTCCATCTATATTGATGATGGGCTACTGTATTATCACTTTTCCATGGCTAGTACCCCCCGATACTAACCATAGTTTCATCAAAACGAGCAACCAACTCAACAAAAACGGAATCTGTCAAAAACAGACCAGTCTATAGCAATCCGTATACTTCGTATACTTATGGTACCTCAAAAAATCTAAAACATTACGACGGTCTAGGAACAAATAATATCAATCGGCAGCAAAAAAGAATCAACTCAAAAGCTCTTTCTGAATAAAAATCAAAAATCAGCTCGTGAGCAGAAAGTTTCTGTCTTTTTCCAGCAAGATCAAACAACCATTACCAAGACTAATCATAAAGGTTTTTCTTGCCTCAAACACAAAAGGAAACTCAAAAAACACAATCACAACAGAATTATGAAAGTGTGAACGCAACAAAACAGAAAGAAAAAGATAAATTCATTGGGTTGCCTCCCAACAAGCGTTATTGTTTAACGCCCTTAGCTAGGCATAGAAGCGATAGAATCACGTATCGTCATCTTTGATGCTCAAACCATAAGTGGCCTCATCATGGATACATAAGGCAATCTTATTTTCTTTCTAGGAAAGTGTTCCATGCCCTTCCTTAAAGGAAATTGAAATCTAATATTCCCTTCCTTCATATCGATGATAGCGCCGATAGTCCTTAGGAAAGGTCTACCAAGAATAATAGGGCATGTATGATTGCAATCAATGTCAAGCACAATGAAATCCACGGGTACATAGTTCCTATTTGCAATAATAAGAACATCATTGATCCTTCCCATGGGTTTCTTGATAGTAGAATCATCAAGATGCAAATTAAGAGAACACTCTTCAATCTCATTAAAACCCAGAATATCACATAAAGACTTGGGAATCGCAGAAACACTAGCACCCAAATCACACAAAGCATTGCACTCATAGTTTTTGATTTTGATTTTGATGGTAGGTTCCCACTCATCATGAAGGTTTCTAGGGATAGAGACTTCCAATTTAAGTTTCTCTTCAAGAGCTTTTACCATAGCTTTGACGATATGATCGGTAAAGGCTTTGTTTTGGCTATAAGCGTGCGGAGAGTTTAACATGGATTGCATCAAAGAAATGCATTCAATCAAGGAACAACTATCATAATTGAATTCCTTGAAATCCACGGTAGTAACTTCATTACTACTCAATGTTTTAACGTCTTCTACTCCACTTTTAATGCTTTTAGCATCTAGATAGATGGACTCCGAATCATTGGGGCACTTTTCAACCAAAGTGGAGTCATATCCAGCCCTATAATCATTAGGTTTGACACAAGAAAACAAAGATTCAATGGGAGTCACACCAAGCACTTTTAGATCTTCATGATTCTCATCACGAGAACACGCCTTTTTAAGCCATTCATGTCTAGCACGAATTTGGGCGGTTCTTTCTTGGCTCTCAATCATGGAAACACGCATAGCTTTGAAAGTTTCATCCATGTTGATTTTGGGAGGAGCACATCTAACTTTCAAAGCATCAACATCACAAGAAATCCTATCAACGCTCTTAGCCAAATCATCTATTTTGAGTAGTTTTTCCTCTATGGACGCATTGAAAATCTTTTGGGAGTTGATGAACTCTTTGATATTACTCTCTTGATCAAAGGGTAATCTATTGTAATTTCCATGCGCGTTGTTGTAGGAGTTGCCAAAGTTATTATAGGAGTTACTAGGAAAAGGCCTAGGAACATAGTTTCCTCTAAAAGCGTTGTTGTTGCCAAAGTTATTCCTACCAACAAAGTTAACGTCCAAGCTAGCGTTGCTACTCTCAATCAAAGAAGACAAAGGCAAATCATTTGGATCCAAAGGAGCACTTCTACTAGCAACCAAATTCATTAACTCGTCCATCTTAGCACTCAACGAGTTAATTTCCTCTATAGCGTGTACCTTCTTACTAGTAGGTGACCTTCAGGGCCGGTCCAAGCAAATGTTGGGCCCCGGGGCGAAGTCGAAAATAAATGAATTTTATACCAAACTTTTATATATTCTTCTAAACATATTGTTTAATTAGACTAAAACCTAAACGAGTATGATGTTTTCTACTTACTTGCCATAATTAGTCACACAACAACATTGCTAAATATTAATTATTGTTTTCTTTGTCCTACGATTGTAACGTACATTAACAAAACAATTATACTAAATTTAAATTATTTTTCCTAATGAAAATAAATTTGATGGTTTGCATAAATTATATATATAGGGAGGGGTTGAGTGTGCGCGTCCATGTTTATTTTAATATCGTCAAATATCATGATAAAGCTTCCTAAAGCATACTGTTTAAAAAAAGTTAATAGTGGTTTCTAGTGTATTATTGGGTAAGTATATCTATAGAAATTTATAGAGTATAAATTGAGTAGTTGCCAACTGAATCTTGCAAATTAAGTTAATTAATAAAACTGACACTATGTGCCTACTAGATAGTTGATTCTGAAGTAGCATCTTTATAAGAATCACCTATGCAAAGATAAAAATAATGTTAGTTCAATTTCTATATACTAATTTTATTATTTCATATGCACTTATGTGATGTGTTTGGATTTATCTAGTGCAGATATCAGTCTTTCAAATTAAAAACTTCTCCACGAAATTGCACATATAAATCTACCTAAGATGGTGTTTATTTCAAAGAGTCTAACTTAATTTCATATCACGAGTGATCTATTTATACCTTATACATGCTATTTGTTTGCAGTGTGGACTTTGCTCATCCAAATTGAGAATTTTTTTTCCAACATATTTTATGATATTTCAACCTAATACTCCCTCCTTTCCGGTTTATAGGGCTTAAATCTGAAATCTCATCAACCAAGGTGAACTGTGAGTGGATGGCACTAGTTCTAACTAGCCAATGAAATATTTCTCACATATTCAATTTCCAAGACAATAAATGCAGCATCCTTCCTTCCATTGGACTTGCATGGTGCATGTAGAAAAATATGCATGCATAGCCACTAATTTCCTTTCTCTCATCTCTATGAATTAAATTGGGTGTGAGACTCAAAGCACTTTATCTCAATTAGACTCAAAATGAGCCTAGTATAATGGAAATCTGAAATTTTTGAGATGAGCCCTGTAAACCGGAAAGGAGGGAGTATGCAATATTATGGTTGTTGGTAGTATAGTTTAATGTTTGGGGCCCTCATCCTCTCGGGGCCCGGGGCAGCTGCCCTGTTTGCCCGGCCTACCACTACTGAAATTCAGAAATTTGCCGTCTGCTAAGGCGGACGGCAAAGGGGGCAACCACGGACGGCAAAGGCTTTGCCGTCTGCCCCCTCATGGCAAAGTAGACGGTAAAAAAAATCCGGTGAAGAGGCTCTTTGCCGTCTGCTTTCACAAAGCGGGCGGCAAAGAATCTTTGCCATGAGGGGGCAGACGGCAAAATAAGTGGGACGGCATATATTGCAACGTCCCCGTTAAGTGTTAACGGAAGGCCTCCTCTCTTTGCCGTCTGCCTCCCCCCCTTTGCCATGTGGGGGCAGACGGCAAAGAGGGGAGAGAGAGGGGGCAGATTCTCTCTTTGCCGTCTGTCTCCCCCCCCTTTGCCATGTGGGGGAAGACGGCAAAGAGGGGAGAGAGAGGGGGCAGATTCTCTCTTTGCCGTCTGCCTCCCCCCTTTGCCATGTGGGGGCAGACGGCAAAGAGGGGAGAGAGAGGGGGCAGATTCTCTCTTTGCCGTCTGCCTCCCCCCCTTTGCCATGTGGGGGCAGACGGCAAAGAGGGGAGAGAGAGGGGGCAGATTCTCTCTTTGCCGTCTGCCTCCCCCCCCTTTGCCATGTGGGGGCAGACGACAAAGAGGGGAGAGAGAGGGGGCAAATTCTCTCTTTGCCGTCTGCCTCCCCCCCTTTGCCATGTGGGGGCAGACGGCAAAGAGGGGAACCAGCCCCTTTTTTATTTATTTTTTGTTATATCCAGCATTTTTAACAATAATTAGGATATATATATATATATTTGACATAAATAAATTTCTTTCCGTACTCATAACCATATTAAAATAACTCTCATCCATAGTGCATACATATTATGGAAGTTACATCCATACCAAACCATATATTACACCAGTTTCATCCACGTGCATACAAAGTTTCATATATTCATATACTATAATAGTTTCAATACAACCCATGGTACAAGAAATCATCTTCAAGCATTCCATCAACCAAGCTTCCCGTGAAGTGAAGGTAATCTGAAAAATGACAAATAAGAAAGTTAGAAAAATAATACTAGATGAAGTAGTGTATATATAGGTTATTTCGGAGAGAAATTAGCTAAGTATAGACCATTTAGGAGCTAACTAAGCTAATTATGTCATTTAGGTGGAACCCTAGCTAACTATAGGAGAAGAGAAAGAGAAGAAGAAGTAAAAGAAGGAGGAGGAGGAGGAGAAGGAGAAGGAAGAGGAGAAGAAGAAGAAAAAGGAGGAGGAGGAGGAGGAGGAGGAGAAGGAGAAGGAAGAGGAGAAGAAGAAGAAGGAGAAGAAGGAGGAGAAGAAGAAGAAGAAGGAGAAGGAGGAGAAGAAGGATAATTAGCCAATTTAGCCTTTCTTGGATAAGTCTAAGCTACGTAAAAGAAGAGATAGAGAAGAAGAAGTAAAATAAGGAGGAGGAGGAGGAGGAGAAGAAGAAGGAAGAGGAGAAGAAGAAGAAAAGAAGAAGGAGAAGGAGAAGAAGAAGGAGAAGGAGAAGGAGGAAGAAGGAGGAAGAAGAAGGGGAAGGAGGAGCTCCTTCTCCTTCTCCTCCTTCTTCTCCTTCTTCTTCTCCTCCTCCCTCTCCTCCTTCTTCTTCTCCTTTTTCCTCTTCCTTCCTTTCATTTTCCTCTTTTTCTCTTCTTGTCCCCTTCTTCGGGCTAAATTGGCTAAGAATGCCTTTTTGGATCTAATTATGTCATTTCGAGGATAATTAGCTAAGTATAGGTCATTTTTTATTAAATAGGCCATTTTGCAGCTAACTAAGCTAATTATGTCATTTCGTAGGATAATTAGCCAATTTAGCCTTTCTTGGATAAGTCTAAGCTACGTAGAAGAAGAGATAGAGAAGAAGAAGTAAAATAAGGAGGAGGAGGAGGAGGAGGAGGAGGAGAAGAAGAAGGAAGAGGAGAAGAAGAAGAAAAGAAGAAGGAGAAGGAGAAGAAGAAGGAGAAGGAGAAGGAGGAAGAAGGAGGAAGAAGAAGGGGAAGGAGGAGCTCCTTCTCCTCCTTCTTCTCCTTGTTCTTCTCCTCCTCCCTCTCCTTCTTCTTCTCCTTTTTCCTCTTCCTTCCTTTCATTTTCCTCTTTTTCTCTTCTTGTCCCCTTCTTCGGGCTAAATTGGCTAAGAATGCCTTTTTGGAGCTAATTATGTCATTTCGAGGATAATTAGCTAAGTATAGGTCATTTTTTATTAAATAGGACATTTCGGAGCTAACTAAGCTAATTATGTCATTTCGTGGGATAATTAGCCAATTTAGCCTTTCTTGGATAAGTCTAAGCTACGTAGAAGAAGAGATAGAGAAGAAGAAGTAAAATAAGGACGAGGAGGAGGAGGAGGAGGAGAAGAAGAAGGAAGAGGAGAAGAAGAAGAAAAGAAGAAGGAGAAGGAGAAGAAGAAGGAGAAGGAGAAGGAGGAAGAAGGAGGAAGAAGAAGGGGAAGGAGGAGCTCCTTCTCCTTCTCCTCCTTCTTCTCCTTCTTCTTCTCCTCCTCCCTCTCCTCCTTCTTCTTCTCCTTTTTCGTCTTCCTTCCTTTCATTTTCCTCTTTTTCTCTTCTTGTCCCCTTCTTCGGGCTAAATTGGCTAAGAATGCCTTTTTGGAGCTAATTATGTCATTTCGAGGATAATTAGCTAAGTATAGGTCATTTTTTATTAAATAGGCCATTTTGGAGCTAACTAAGCTAATTATGTCATTTCGTAGGATAATGAGCCAATTTAGCCTTTCTTGGATAAGTCTAAGCTACGTAGAAGAAGAGATAGAGAAGAAGAAGTAAAATAAGGAGGAGGAGGAGGAGGAGAAGAAGAAGGAAGAGGAGAAGAAGAAGAAAAGAAGAAGGAGAAGGAGAAGAAGAAGGAGAAGGAGAAGGAGGAGGAAGAAGGAGTAGGAGGAGCTCCTTCTCCTTCTCCTCCTTCTTCTCCTTCTTCTCCTTCTTCTTCTCCTCCTCCCTCTCCTCCTTCTTCTCCTTATTTTTCCTCTTCCCTCCTTTCATTTTTCCTCTTTTTCTCTTCTTGTCCCCTTCTTCAGGCTTAATTGGCTAAGAATGCCTTTTTGGAGCTAATTATGTCATTTCGAGGATAATTAGCTAAGTATAGGTCATTTTTTTATTAAATAGGCCATTTTGGAGCTAACTAAGCTAATTATGTCATTTCGTAGGATAATTAGCCAATTTAGCCTTACTTGGATGAGTCTAAGCTATGTAGAAGAAGGGATAGAGAAGAAGAAGTAAAATAAGGAGGAGGAGGAGGAGGAGGAGAAGAAGAAGGAAGAGGAGAAGAAGAAGAAAAGAAGAAGGAGAAAAAGGAGAAGAAGGAGAAGGAGAAGGAGGAAGAAGGAGGAAGAAGAAGGGGAAGGAGGAGCTCCTTCTCCTTCTTCTCCTTCTTATCCTTCTTCTTCTCCTCCTCCCTCTCCTCCTTCTTCTTCTCCTCATTTTTCCTCTTCCTTCCTTTCATTTTCCTCTTTTTCTCTTCTTGTCCCCTTCTTCGGGCTAAATTGGCTAAGAATGCCTTTTTGGAGCTAATTATGTCATTTCGAGGATAATTAGCTAAGTATAGGTCATTTTTTATTAAATAGGCCATTTTGGAGCTAACTAAGCTAATTATGTCATTTCGTAGGATAATGAGCCAATTTAGCCTTTCTTGGATAAGTCTAAGCTACGTAGAAGAAGAGATAGAGAAGAAGAAGTAAAATAAGGAGGAGGAGGAGGAGGAGAAGAAGAAGGAAGAGGAGAAGAAGAAGAAAAGAAGAAGGAGAAGGAGAAGAAGAAGGAGAAGGAGAAGGAGGAAGAAGAAGGAGTAGGAGAAGCTCCTTCTCCTTCTCCTCCTTCTTCTCCTTCTTCTCCTTCTTCTTCTCCTCCTCCCTCTCCTCCTTCTTCTCCTTATTTTTCCTCTTCCCTCCTTTCATTTTTCCACTTTTTCTCTTCTTGTCCCCTTCTTCGGGCTTAATTGGCTAAGAATGCCTTTTTGGAGCTAATTATGTCATTTCGAGGATAATTAGCTAAGTATAGGTCATTTTTTATTAAATAGGCCATTTTGGAGCTAATTAAGCTAATTATGTCATTTCGTAGGATAATTAGCCAATTTAGCCTTTCTTGGATGAGTCTAAGCTATGCAGAAGAAGAGATAGAGAAGAAGAAGTAAAATAAGGAGGAGGAGGAGGAGGAGGAGAAGAAGAAGGAAGAGGAGAAGAAGAAGAAAAGAAGAAGGAGAAGAAGGAGAAGAAGAAGGAGAAGGAGAAGGAGGAAGAAGGAGGAAGAAGAAGGGGAAGGAGGAGCTCCTTCTCCTTCTTCTCCTTCTTCTTCTCCTCCTCCCTCTCCTCCTTCTTCTTCTCCTCATTTTTCCTCTTCCTTCCTTTCATTTTCCTCTTTTTCTCTTCTTGTCCCCTTCTTCGGGCTAAATTGGCTAAGAATGCCTTTTTGGAGCTAATTATGTCATTTCGAGGATAATTAGCTAAGTATAGGTCATTTTTTATTAAATAGGCCATTTTGGAGCTAACTAAGCTAATTATGTCATCTCGTAGGATAATTAGCCAATTTAGCATTTCTTGGATGAGTCTAAGCTACGTAGAAGAAGCGATAGAGAAGAAGAAGTAAAATAAGGAGGAGGAGGAGGAGAAGAAGAAGGAAGAGGAGAAGAAGAAGAAAAGAAGAAGGAGAAGGAGAAGGAGAAGGAGAAGGAGGAAGAAGGAGGAAGAAGAAGGGGAAGGAGGAGCTCCTTCTCCTCCTTCTTCTCCTTCTTCTTCTCCTCCTCCCTCTCCTCCTTCTTCTCCTCATTTTTCCTCTTGCTTCCTTTCATTTTTCCTCTTTTTCTCTTCTTGTCCCCTTCTTCGGGCTAAATTGGCTAAGAATGCCTTTTTGGAGCTAATTATGTCATTTCGAGGATAATTAGCTAAATATAGGTCATTTTTTATAAAATAGGACATTTTGGAGCTAACTAAGCTAATTATGTCATTTCGTAGGACAATTGGCTAGTTTAGCCTTTCTTGGATGAGTCTAAGCTACGTGGAAGAAGAGATAGAGAAGAAGAAGTAAAATAAGGAGGAGGAGGAGGAGGAGGAGAAGAAGAAGAAGGAAGAGGAGAAGAATAAGAAAAGAAGAAGGAGAAGGAGAAGAAGAAGGAGAAGGAGAAGGAGGAAGAAGAAGGAGTAGGAGGAGCTCCTTCTCCTTCTCCTCCTTCTTCTCCTTCTTCTCCTTCTTCTTCTCCTCCTCCCTTTCCTCCTTCTTCTCCTCATTTTTCCTCTTCCCTTCTTTCATTTTTCCTCTTTTTCTCTTCTTGTCCCCTTCTTCGGGCTAAATTGGCTAAGAATGCCTTTTTGGAGCTAATTATGTCATTTCGAGGATAATTAGGTAAGTATAGGTCATTTTTTATTAAATAGACCATTTTGGAGCTAACTAAGCTAATTATGTCATTAGATGGAAGTCTAGCTATTTTGGAGCTAACTAAGCTAATTATGTCATTAGATGGAAGTCTAGCTATTTTTTATTAAAACACTAGAAATAACATACCTAAGTTAGGGTGAAGCACGGTGGCTCTGGCTTGTTTCACCTGGAGAAGGCTGCCCTGGAGAAGGCTCGACTGTAGAAGGGTCGTGCGATGCGTTTCGGGACATATTCTGCACCAAACATCGTTTGCAATGTGTAGTTAGCATGAGGACACTCTTAAGATCACTCCACTGAAATGAAACTCACCGTCCCCGCCACGTTAATGACTGGCATCGGCGGAGGGACTTGGCCGTTCTTCTCGCACATAGACTGTACATTTGGTTTCGACAAGTCAAACTTTTTATTTATTAATGAAACGAACATTCAAATGCAAGATTTGAAATAACATGAAGAAGAAACTTACCATGAAGAGCTCGTATATGGCCCTGGTAGACGCTTCATTCCGTGCCCTCTCCGCCTCCACCAATGCAGTCGTCCTCTCCTCCAGCTCCCTAATTTCCTTATCCTTCTCCGCCATAGCCGCCTGCATTGCCGCTCTCTCTTTCTGAATAGCAGCCTGCAACACAACTCATTGTTTGCAATGTAATCATATTGGTTCCAACGCACAACATAATGCGGAAAGATAGTTGAGTCCATTAAACTAACCTCGATGGCGAGCTCGACTGGCCGTGGACGACGTGTTATCTCCGGACAAGAGCTCGTTTGGCGTGCCTTTATCTGCCGGAGAGTGCTAGGACAACGTATAAGGCCGTCTCCAATGGCGATCGAGCCATGGGGCCTCCCGTTGCCAGCTATCATCACCAGCTCTGGATCAATAGGCCCCTCGCTCGGGTTAAAGTCCTCCCCTTTGCTCGCCTTCCCGTGATCTCTGTACTTCACGAGCTTGTCGTGGGAGGAGATGTTGGTGAAGTTTTCTCGATGCTCGAGGTCAGACTCACAGAATGCCTTGACCTTCTTGTACGAGGCAGTATGGGCCATCGCATACAGGTCGTACATCTGTGGCGCCTCCGTCTTATTGTGACGCGCCTAAAACAGAGAGAGCAGAAAATTGTATTGGTAAAGGGCTCAAGATAGCATTAAGAATGAATTGCATGAGGCATGAAGCAAACCACATACCCAGTTCTCGCCAAATTGGATTAAGTTGACGCTCCCTTGATGGTGTGGCACGCCAACCATTTTGCCACGCCTCTCCTTGGCGTTGTTGTGGCTGGTCTCCCACGTTTCGGAGCACCACTAGTCCACCAAGGCCTGCCAACAATCCATCTTATCCACACACCATCTAGGGGGCACCTAAGTTAATAAAGAGAAATTTGAGTGCTTAAGAACCAAATCAAGGAAACTAACTACAAAGCCTTAATAATATGTAATTACCTTCATGTAATGCTCCTTCTCCATCTTAGCATCACGGCACTTCGCCTTATCAATCCTAATATGCCGCGTGGCATAGTAGTCTCGAACAGCCTGCACCCGAGCCTCGTGCCGAAAATTTTGAAGTAGGCGGCGACATTCGGTTTCGATAACCTTTGCCGCGTCGTCCTCGTATCCCTCCTCACACCTGTAGAAGGTCTGCAAACGAGACAACACCGATTAGTACAATAAATAGCTATGGTTAATTTATAATTGTGTGAAAGAGAAATTACCCAGAACTTTCGGATCACCATGTCCGCCCTCGTGTCACACAAAACACCGTTGATCTCCACCTCCGGCGGGGCCGGGGCACCCAAGTAGTGCTCCCAGGTCATCCCTACCTCTCGCTCCCGACCGGGCAACGTAACAAACCCTGGGAAGTTTTGACGGCAAAGAACATCGAGGACGCTATTGGGCTTGCGGACACCCTTGGCAACAATCCAACCCCTACAGTATGACAAATTAAAGCCAAAACATTAGATATTTGAGAAAACGCGAAGGCAAAAGGTTAAATAAGAGTAAATTAACTTACTTGTCCCCATTTGGCCTAATCGAGCATCTCTGCTCGGGTGTCGCTGGCACGAGCGGGAGCCCCGAACTACCACGCTGGTAGACGGTATCCCCCTCACCCAGCTCCTCGTCGCTACCAGCATGGCCAGTTGGCTCTGGCCAGGGATCCCACTGGGTCTCTTGGGACGTACCCTCATCCCTGTTGCGCTCCGCAGTCGTGTGGAAGGAAGCCTCTGGGACACGAGTCTCGTGGGTCAAAGGCTCGTCGACCTGAGGCTCGTCGACCCGAGGCTCGTGAACCGGAGACCGTGTAGCCTCCACCTCAGACGAATCCACCCTAGAAGTCCTCCTGTGCTCAGGTGAATCAGCTTGGGGTGGTGGCGGAGACCGTGTAGCCCTACCTCTACTGCGGCCACGTGTACCTTTAGTACAACATAAATACCAACATGAGTAATAAAATGTATATAAATACCAATATGCATACAACATGAGTACAACATAAATACCAACATGAATACAACGTGTACCTTTAGTGCCTCTCGGCTTCGCGGGTGGTCGACCTCCTCTCACGGGGGCCGCTCCTTGCATAGTAGAGAGCAACACTCTCCAAAGAGGCGAGGCAGGAATGGAAGTACCCATCCCATCACCCGCCGACGAAGAAGCAGCCGCGGCATGCTTTCGACCCTTTCCCACCATCTTTCAACACCTGTCATGACAAAGAGTAAATGAAATTAGTACAACATAAATACCAACATGACTAATAAAAATTGAATACCTAACATGAACTCAAAATTTATATATAGTATAATAGTTGAATACCTGACATGAACTAATAACAATCGTCCTCGTCTATATATGCTTCGGGGTCAATAAATGCATCATGATCATCACTATCATCAATAAATGCATCATCATCACTATCTAGAAGAACATGTGGAAGGCCACCATTATGTAATCGGTCAAGAAGTGACAGGTCATCCGCAGCACTAACCTCTTCTTCTTCCAGCTCTTCCTCTTCGGGCTCAGGGGTTAAGACGGATTCACTGTCGTTGTCTACTTCAATGTTCTGGGGTGAAGTAGAGCGGTTCTTGAAACGTTTCTTGGACATACGTGTTTCTTGGAAGAATTCTCCTTCATATGTGTCTCGGTTAATGTGAGGTTCGTAATCCTCTTCATTGAGGGTAGGTGGTCTAAAATGTGGTGGCACTTCATAAACGACATCCCAACCTTTGAGATTTGGATCAGTTTGGCAGGCCCACGGTAGATAGAAAACTTGTGTCGCCTGTTGAGCCGTAATATAGACATCGGGAACATCTAAGTGGGTGTTTTGGTTGATTTCGACTAGTCCTATATGTTCATGAGTCCTTCTAGTCTCCCTCGGCTCAAACCAATAACATTTGAAGACTACGACGGTCGGTGGGTTTTCACCATAGAATAGAAGTTCATAAATTGCTTCAACCCTTCCATAATACTCGGTGTCTCCTTCGCCGATAGCAGAGACAGAACAATTTGTAGTCTTTAGGTCGGGCATAGATAGCTCTTTGCCAAAGGTACGAAAGTGATACCCGTTGATGTTGTATTTGTCAAATGAACGGACCTTACAGTCAAAACCATTAGCGACTTGTCTCAACTCGGCGTCCATAGACTCTGCATCAGCCTACAAGTTTAATACGAAAGAATGGATGCGTTAGCCGCAAATTAGACCAATAAGTCAAATGGGCCCTTAATGGTAATTAATTACCCTTTGTTTGAACCAAGAGATGAAACGAGGATAGTCGCCTCCAAGCTTTGCGAGAAGCTCATACTCTTCGACGGAATCCTTTTCGATGACCGCTCCATCCGAGAATTCGGCGACGTATCGACTATATCAAATATCCGGGAATAAGAGTGGTTCAAAGCAATTAGAAGTTGCAGAACAATAAATTACCGAGAACTTACTCGATGTACGGCTGCACTTCTGTTAGGTTGGTGAAGATATACAATGAAATGGTCCGCCATTCTTCGACATCCAACGATTTCCCTTTCGAAGCACCGGATGGTGCGAGCTTACCTTTGAATAGGCTGAGGTTGGATCGAACTTTTTCTCGATCGCCATCATTGTACCGAGGCTTCGGGTTATGCAAATGATAATTTTTGGCTTCGTAGTGTGCTGTCACGAAGTTTTCCGCCTCCTCAATAATGAATGCCTCGGCCATCGATGCTTCAATTCTACGTTTATTTTTACACTTAGCTCGAAGCGTCTTCTGCATCCTCTCAGTTGAGTAGCACCATCGATTTTGAACGGGCCCCCCCATTCTTGCCTCGGTCGGGAGATGCAAAATCAAATGTTGCATTGGATTAAAGAAGCCCGGTGGAAAGATCTTTTCTAATTTGCAGACCAACTCCGGCGCCAACTCTTCCATTTCATCTAGCACGCCAGGCGATAGTTCTTCCGCACAAAGAGAACGGAAGAAATAGCTCAGCTCTGCCAGTACTAGCCATTCATCCTCAGGGATAAAGCCACGCAACATCACCGGCATTACCCGCTCAATCCATATGTGCCAATCATGACTCTTGAGCCCAAATATTTTCAATTTCTCAGACTCGCTCCCCTCTTTAGATTCGCAGCATACCCATCGGGGAACATCAACCGCATTTTCACCCACAATAGCATTTCCCTCATAGCTGGCCTTTCAAGATTGAACCATGCCTTTGGCTTCGCTATGCTTTGCTTTCCTTTCCGTTGTCGTAAGTTTTGCAACGGTCTATCACATAGAGCCTCCAGGTCGATTCTAGCCTTAGGATTATCTTTTGACTTCCCCTCTATGCCGAACAATGTACCAAAAATGGCCTCCGCAATATTCTTTTCAGTGTGCATCACGTCAATGTTGTGTGGGCAAAGGAGGTCTTTGAAGTAAGGGAGATCCCATAAGCATGACTTGTAAGTCCAGGCGTGTTCCGTATTATACCCTTTGAAGTATCCTGGACGTAAAGGATCGGGCTCGAGAGCGTTTAACTGATCAAGGGTCTGTTGGCCTGTCAACGCAGCTGGTGCAGTGTTTTTGACAACTCTACCTTTGATGAAATTCTTCTTGTCTTTTCTGAACTTATGGTCAGGATCTAGGAATTGTCTATGCATGTCGAAGCAAGAATACTTGCGACCAGCCTGCAGCCAACGGTAATGAAGAGCTGCCTTGCATGTGGTGCACAGGAACCTTCCATGCACACACCAGCCAGCGAATAGCGCAAACGCCGGATAATCATGCGTCGAGTACATGTACCACACATGCATTTTGAAATTTTTTTTGGTAGCCGCGTCGTAGGTCTTGATCCCATTATCCCAGGCTTCTTGCAACTCATCCTTAAGCGGCTGCATGTACACATTCATATTCTTCCTCGGATAGTTGGGCCCTGGAATTATCAACGTCAGGAAAATGTTCTTTCTTTTCATAATCTCTCCGGGTGGCAAATTTAGTGGAATGACAAATACAGGCCAACAACTGTATTGTGCTGCCGTCATACCATACACATTGAACCCATCCGTGCTGATGGCAACTCTAGGTTGCCTTGGATCTTCCGATTTATCCTTATGTAATGCATCAAAGTGCCTCCACGCAAAACCATCTGAAGTGTGTACTAGCATCTTGTTCCCATCCGCATCTAGTTCGGTTCTTTTGCCCAATTTGTGCCATGTCATCTGTCTGGCCGTCTCTTCGACCATGAAAAGACGTTGAAGTCTTGGTACGATTGGCAGATATCGAAGAACACTAATGGGGATTTTGGTCTGATTCTTCTCACCCATGCCGTTGTCTACCACAATATACCTGGAAGAATTGAAAATGGGGCAATAGTTCAAGGCCGCATACTCAAGCCTAAATAAGGCACATCCATTCTCACAGGCATGTATCTTCTCATAGGGCATCTTAAGTACACGGAGGATTTTCTCTGACTGGTACAGGTTTGCAGGCAGTACATGGCCTTTGGGTAGAAAGCGTCCAAATATTGTCATCATCGCGTCGTAGCATTCTCTGCCTAGGTTGAATTGAGCCTTCAGAGCCATTAATTGCGCGATGGCATCCAGCTGACAAAGCTCAGTCTGCTCGTGGAGAGGACGTTTTGAAGACTCCAGCATTTCATAGAAGGCCTTTGCAGATTCCTCCATCTCATCGTCCGAATCCCGAGCATCATCAAAGTCTTGCACCATGTCTTCAATCCCGGTACCATGCTCGTCGGTGCGACGACGAATCACCTCAGCTCTGGCACGTTGGTCAGACTCACCATGAAAAGTCCACACCGTATAATTAGGCGTAAAACCCCACTTCTGCAAGTGTTTACCCATTTCAAACTCTGTCTGCTTTTTCCAGTTGTCGCAGTTGGGACAGGGGCACCATGTTTTTTGCTGCCCATTTGCAAATGCGGCTCTCACAAACCCCCTGGTTTTTGTTAACCATTCATGGGTCATGTCTTTCTGACTAGGGTGACCAGTGTACATCCAAGCACGATCACTCATGTTGCCTAGCTACCTATGGGGGCACAAGAAATAAATACATAATTCATCATCTATATTCATACGCTAATCAAGTTTGTCAGTTTTATTACGTCCATGCAACCTACACGCTAATAGGTAAAGATAGGTCCTAATCCCACCCGAGTATGTGTAGACTGGGTTCGTTTTCCCATGCTCTGCTCCAGATGCGACGCACAATTTCGGCAGCACCTCCCCGCTGTTCTCCTGATACACGTCTCGGCAATAAGCAGAGAGGATGTGTACCCGGAGAACAACAGGGGAGGCACTGACGAAATTCCGCATCGGATCCGGAGCACAGCATACGGGAAAACAAACCCAATCTACACATACTCGGGCTGTCCATGGATAATGTTGGACAATTCGAAAGGATGGCGGTTATAAATATGCAAAGAAATGCATATTTATAGATGTCGCCCCTTCGAACGGGAGACGCATACTGGTCACGCATACTCATGATTGAAGAAACCTATAGCTAGCAAGTTTCATCGGCACGAAGACCGGGACAGAGCAAATTAAGGGGGTAGGAGGAGAAGTCATTTGTGCTCACCAACAAACGCAAGGGCGGAGCTCGTCCAACGCACGTGGAGGTCGTCGAACAACTGCACATTGAAATTCACCCGATCAACACAAATACGATGTTTTTATAATTAACATGATCGGAAAATATGTGACCTAACTCATAATTTACAAAACTATGACCCCGTGGGCCTCTGGAAGGCCGAAAAGCACCTTCTCGTTCAAAAGAAGGCAGAAGAGGTGTCGGGGGTCGGGGCTTAGTGGCGTCGGGAGTCAGTGCCGTCGAGGGTCGGTGGCATCGGGGGTCGGGGGGTTAGTGGCGTCGGTTGTGGGGGGTCAGTGGCGTCGGGGGTCCAGGGTTAGTGGTGTCGGGGGTCCAGGGTTAGTGGCGTCGGGGGTCCAGGGTCAGTGACGTCGGGTGTCAGTGGCGTCGGGGGTCGGGGGTTGGTGGCGTCGAGCGTCGGGGGTCGGGAGTCGTGGGCCGAGGGTCTGGGTCGGGGGCAGTGGCGTCGGGGGTCGAGGGTTAGTGGCGTCGGGGGTCAATGGCGTCGGGGGTCGGGGGTCAGGGGTCAGTGGCGTCGGAGGTCGATGGTCGGGGGTCAGTGGCGTCGGGCGTCAGGGGTCGGGGGTCGAGGGTCAGTTTCGGGGTGCGAGGGTTCCCTTTTCCTCTTCTTTCTTCTTCTCCTCTCTCCTCTTTTTCTTCTTCTTCTTCTTCTTCTTCTTCTTCTTCTTCTTCTTCTTTTTTCTCCTCCTACTCCCCCTCCTCTTTTTCTCCTTCTATTCTTTTTCTTCTTCTTCTTCTTCTTCTTCTTCTTCTTCTTCTTTCTCCTCCTCTTTCTCCTCCTCCTCCTCTCCTCTTCTTCTTCTTCTTCTTCTTCTTCTTCTTCTTCTTTTTTCTCCTCCTCCTCCTCCTCTTCTTCTTCTTCTTCTTCTTCTTCTTCTCCTGCTTTTTTTCCTTCTGCCTTTTTTCTTCTAACCTAACTAACTAACCTAATTAGCCTAATAATCTAACCAAATAAACTAACTAAATTACCCAATATATAATAAAAAAACTAACCTAATAAACTAACTAAAGTAATTAACTTTTTTAAAAAGAAAAACAGGAAAAACTCACCGGCAGGGGGCGGCGGCAGGGGGCGGCGGCGGCAGGGGGCGCGCGGCTGGGGGCTCGCCGCAGGGGGCGTCGGCGGCAGGGGGTGGCGACGGCAGGGGGCGCAATGCAGGTGGCGCGCAGCAGGGGGCGGCGGCGGCAGGGGGCGGCGACGGCAGGGGCGCAATGCAGGTGGCGCGGGCGCGCGGCAGGGGGCGGCGGCGGCAGGGGGCGGCGTCAGGGGGCGGCGGCGGCAGGGGGCGCGCCGCAGGGGAGGTGCTCACCGTGGGGGTGGGTCGCCGCGGGGAGGTGCCCTTGCGGGGAGGGGATCCCACGGGGAGGGGGTCGCCGGGGGGGTGGGCTCGCCGCGGGGAGGGGATCTCGCGGGGAGGGGGTCGCCGCTGTGGAGAGAGAGAGTGGTCGGGGTGAGAGAGAGAGAGAGACAGTGAGCGAGGGGGGGTAACGGCCGTTATAGGGCTGCCCCTTTGTCGTCCGCCCCCCAACGGCAAAGGGCCGTATGGTAGACGGCAAAGGCCCGCGGACGGCAAAGGCCCCCGGATATCGGACACGGCACGCATGGGACCCACGCGTCCCCTTTGCCGTCTGCCCTGGGGCTCTTTGCCGTCTGCTGGCAGACGGCAAAGGACCCACACATGGCAAATAGTATTTTTGCCATGTGTCAGTTCTTTGCCATCTGTATTGTGTCAACTGATGGCAAAGAGGTTCTTTGCCGTCAGCCAGCAGACGGTAAAGAACTGGCTGACAGCAAATTTCTGGATTCCAGTAGTGTACGGGCCGGCCCTGGTGACCTTTCAGTGTGCCACTGAGAGTAGTTCGTCATGATGTTGTCTAAGAGCTTTGTGGCTTCTCCTAACGTGATTTCCATGAACGTTCCACCTGAGGCGGAGTCCAAGATATTTCTAGAAGTGAAATTCAAGCCAGCGTAAAAGATTTGAATAATCATCCAAAGGCTCAAGCCATGAGCGGGACACTTTCTAATCATTAATTTCATTCTCTCCCAAGCTTGTGCAACATGCTCATGATCAAGTTGCTTGAAATTCATGATATCATTACGGAGAGAGATGATCTTAGCCGGCGGCAAATACTTGGATATATAAGCATCTTTGCACTTATCCTAAGAATCGATACTAATTTTGGGCAAAGAAGAAAACCAAGTTTTTGCGCGATCTCACAACGAGAAAGGAACAAGCTTCAATTTAATCACGTCATTCTCCACATCTCTTTTATTTTGCATATCGCAAAGCTCAATGAAGGAATTGAGATGGGATGCGACATCTTCACTTGGAAGGCCAGAGAATTGCTCTTTCATAACAAGATTCAGCAAAGCGGCATTGATTTCGTATGACTCCGCACTAGTGGCGGGAGCAATCGGAGTACTAATAAAATCATTATTATTAGTAATCGAGAAGTCACACAGTTTGGTGTTTTCGTTCATGGTGACATCAGCAAGCAAGCAAGCACACAAGCAAACAAAAAGCGGGCGAGAAAAAGGGCGAACGAAAAGGCGAACGAAAAAGGCAAATTGGTGAAGTGGGGGAGAGGAAAACGAGAGGCAACTGGCAAACAAAGTAAATGCAAGGGATGAGTTTGCAACACCTACTTGGATGAGTTCTTGACTTGATCTTCCTCCCCGGCAACGGCGCCAGAAATCCTTCTGCTACTTCTCAAACAACAGCGCCAGAAATTGACACGTTGACGGAGATTGGGCTTGCGTTGGTTTTTTCCCTTGAAGAGGAAAGGGTGATGCAGCACATGAGCAGTAATTATTTCCCTCAGTTTGAGAACCAAGGTATCGATCCGTAAGGAGGGTCTCGTCAAGTCCAAAGTACCTGCGCAAACACAAACAAGCTTGCACCCAACGCTTGAAAGGGGTTGTCAATCCCTTCAAGATTGTTTGCAAAGTGAGATCTGAAGGCGGAAAGTGCAACGTAGTAAAAAGGGTAAGGCTCAAAATATGGTGTGGAGTAGACCCAGGGGGCCATAGTGTTCACTAGAGGCTTCTCTCAAAATAGCAAGTATTACGGTGGGTGAACAAATTACTGTCGAGCAATTGATAGAACCGCGCAAAGTCATGACGATATCTAAGGCAATGATCTAGCATATAAGCATCACGTCCGAGACAAGTAGACCGATACTTTCCGCATCTACTACTATCACTCCACACATCGACCGCTATCCAGCATGCATCTAGTGTATTGAGTTCATGACGAACAGAGTAACTCTTTAAGCAAGATGACATGATGTAGAGGGATAATCTCAAACCAATGATGAAAACCCCATATTTTTACCCTTGATGGCAACAACACGATACGTTCCTCGCTACCCCTTCTGTCACTGGGTGAGGTCACCGCATGGTATGAACCCAAAACCAAGCACTTCTCCCATTGCAAGAATCATAGATCTAGTTGGCCAGACAAAACCCACAACTCGAAGAGAATTACAAGGATATGAAGGCATGCATAAGAGAGATCATAAGAAACTCAAATAAGATTCATAGATAATCTGATCATAAATCCACAATTCATCGGATCTCGACAAACACACCGCAAAAGAAGATTACATCGGATAGATCTCCATGAAGATCATGGAGAACTTTGTATTGAAGATCCAAGAGAGAGAAGAAGCCATCTAGTTACTAGCTATGGACCCGTAGGTCTATGGTGAACTACTCACGCATCATCGGAGAGGTCATGCTGTTGATGGAGAAGCCTTCCGTGTCTGAATCCCGCCTCCGGCAGGGCACCAGGACGTGCCTCACATGGGATCTTGCGGAGACAGAAGCTTGCGGCGGCGGAAAAGTGATTACGATGCTCCCCTTTTTTGGGAATATTGGGGAATTTATAGGCGCGAGATCTAGGTCAAGGGACCTCCAGGGGGCCCACAAGCCTGCATGGCGCGGCCCCCCTGGCTGTGGGGTGGGGGCTTGTGGGGCCCGTGGGGTTCTTCTGTCTTGGCCCCCAAGCTCTCCGATCTTTTTCGTTCCAGAAAAAATATTTTCGGGGATTTTCTTCCGTTTGGACTCTGTTTCAAAATCTCCTCTGAAAGGGGTCAAAAACATGGAAAAACAAGAACTGGCACTTGGCAGTGAGTTAATAAGTTAGTCCCAAAAAATAAATAAAAGGCATGCAAAACATCCAAAGTTTGACAAGAAAATAGCATGAAACCATCAAAAATTATATATACGTTGGAGACGTATCAATGACCCACCAGTATAGGGGATCAATCGTAGTCCTTTCGGTGAGTAAGAGTGTCAAACCCAACGAGGAGCAGAAGGATCTGACAAGTGGTTTTCAGCAAGGAAATATCCGCAAGCACTGAAATTGTCAGTAACAAGTGATTGTGTGGTGAGATGATTCGTAGAGAGCAACAATTAACAAAAGTAGAAATGGTGCAGAAATGTGGCCCAATCCCTTTTGTGGAAAGGGACAAGCCTGGACAAAGTCTTATAGGAGGAAAAACGCTCCCGAGGACACACGGGAATTTCTGTCATGCTAGTTTCATCATGTTCATATGATTCGCGTTCGTTACTTTGATAGTTTGATATGTGGGTGGACCGGCGCTTGGGTACTGCCCTTACTTGGACAAGCATCCCACTTATTATTAACCCCTCTCTCAAGCATTCACAACTACGAAAGAAGAATTAAGACAAAGTCTAACCATAGCGTTAAACTAGTGGATCCTAATCAGCCCCTTACGAAGTAACGCATAAACTAGGGTTTAAGCTTCTGTCACTCTAGCAACCCATCATCTACTTACTACTTCCAAATGCCTTCCTCTAGGCCCAAATAATGGTGAAGTGTTATGTAGTCGACGTTCACATAACACCACTGGAGGAAAAACAACATACAACATATGAAAATACCGAACGAATACGAAATTCACATGACTACTATTAGAAGGACTTATCCCATGTCCTTAGGAACAAAAGTAATTACTCACAAAGCATAATCATATTCATGAAGAGAGAGGTAATGAGTAGCATCAAGGATCCGAACATAAACTTTGCCACCACGTAATCCAACTAGCATCAACTACAAAGAGTAATCAACACTACTAGCAACCTTACAGGTACCAATCGGAGTCGCGAGATGGAGCTTGGTTACAAGTGGTGAACTAGGGTTTGGAGATGAGATGGTGCTGATGAAGATGTTGATGGTGACGGGTCCCCTCCGATGAGAGGAGTGTTGGTGATGACGATGGCGACGATTTCCCCCTTCGGGACGGAAGTTTCCCCGGCAGGATTGTCCTGCCGGAGCTCTAGATTGGTTCTGCACAAGTTCCGCCTCGTGGAGGCGGCGAAACCACGAAAAAGCTCCTCCTTGATTTTTTCCTGGACGAAACCCTTCATATAGCAAAAGAGGGGGGCTAGTGGGCCAGCGGGCTGCCCACAAGCCATCATGGCGCGACCTGGGGGGTGGCCGCGCCGTGGAGGCTTGTGGCCACATGCACGCCCCCCTCTGGCGCTTCTTCGACCGAGTATTTTTGATAAAACAGGAAAAAAATCCTCGTTGATTTTTACGGCGTTAGGAGTTGCGCAAAATAGTATCTCAACTTTGCTCCACTTTCTGCCCAGAATTCCAGTTGCCAGCATTCTCCCTCTTCATGTAAACCTTGCAAAATAAGAGAGAAAAGGCATAAGAATTGTACCGTGAAGTGAAATAACAATCAAAGAAGCGATAAATATCAACATGAAACCATGATGCAAAATGGACGTATCAACTCCCCCAAGCCTTTAACAACCAAAGAAGTAACAACCGATAGCCTTTAGTCACTGAAGCAATTGCAATTTATCACAACATCAGAAAGAGTCAAATAAGAGCTTGTAAAACAAATCCATATACTCAATCATTCTTTCGTTCTCTACAATCGCTACAACTCATGTGGTACTCATGAGATCAAAGTTTCAGCTGGACATAGAGAAAGATAGGGGCTTACAATTTTGCCTCCCAACTGCTTACCTCAAGGGTGTTGGGGAACGTCGCATGGGAAACAAAAAATTTCCTACGCGCACGAAGACCTATCATGGTGATGTCCATCTACGAGGGGGATTTCAGATCTACGTAACCTTGTAGATCGTACAGCAGGAAGCGTTAATAAACGCGGTTGATGTAGTGGAACATCCTCACGTCCCTCGATCCGCCCCGCGAACCATCCCACGAACCGTCCCGCGATCTGTCCCACGATCCGCTCCGATCTAGTGCCGAACGGACGGCACCTCCGCGTTCAGCACACGTACAGCTCGACCATGATCTCGGCCTTCTTGATCCAGCAAGAGAGACGGGAGGTAGATGAGTTCTCCGGCAGCGTGACGGTGCTCCGGAGGTTGGTGGTGATCTAATCTCAGCAGGGCTCCGCCCGAGCTCCGCAGAAACGCGATCTACAGGAAAAATCGTGGAGGTATGTGGTCGGGCTGCCGTGGCAAACTTGTCTCAAATCAGCCCTAATACCTCAGTATATATAGGAGCAAGGGGAGCGGCCTTGCCTTGAGGCTCAAGGATCCCCAAGGGGTTCGACCGAAGGGGGGAAGGAGGAATCCTCCTCCAATCCTAGTCCAACTAGGATTGGAAGGTGGAGTCCTTCCCTTCCTTCCCACTTCCCCTTTTTTTATCTCTTTGATTTTTCTTATCTCCTGCGCAGGGGCCTTCTTGGGCTTGCCCACCAGCCCACTAAGGACTGGTGCGGCACCCCTAAGGCCTATGCGCTTCCCCGGGGTGGGCTGCCCCCCCCCCCCGGTGAACATCCGGAAGCCATTCGTCACTCCCGGTACATTCCCGGTAATGTCGAAAACTTTCCGATAATGAAATGAGGTCATCCTATCTATCAAACTTCGTCTCCGGACCATTCCGGAAACCCTCGTCACGTCCGTGATCTCATCCGGGACTCTGAACAATATTCGGTAACCAACCATATAACTCAAATACGCATAAAACAACGTCGAACCGTAAGTGTGCAGACCCTGCGGGTTCGAGAACTATGTAGACATGACACAAGGGACTCCTCGGTCAATATCCAATAGCGGGACCTGGATGCCCATATTGGATCCTACATATTCTACGAAGATCTTATCGTTTAAACCTGAGTGCCAAGGATTCATATAATCCCTATGTCATTCCCTTTGTCCTTCGGTATGTTACTTGCCCGAGATTCGATCGTTTGTATCCACATACCTATTTCAATCTCGTTTACCGACAAGTCTCTTTACTCGTTCCGTAATACAAGATCACGTGACTTACAATAAGTCACATTGCTTGCAAGGCTTGTGTGTGATGTTGTATTACTGAGTGGGCCCCGAGATACCTCTCCGTCACACGGAGTGACAAATCCCAGTCTTGATCCATACTGACTCAACGGACACCTTCGGAGATACCTGTAGAGCATCTTTATAGTCACCCAATTACGTTGTGACATTTGATACACACAAAGCATTCCTCCGGTGTCAGTGAGTTATATGATCCCATGGTCATAGGAATAAATACTTGACACGCAGAAAACAGTAGCAACAAAATGACACGACCAACATGCTACGTCTATTAGTTTGGGTCTAGTCCATCACATGATTCACCCAATGATGTGATCCAGTTATCAAGCAACAACACCTTGTACATAGTCAGAAGACACTGACTATCCTTGATCAACTGGCTAGCCAACTAGAGGCTTGCTAGGGACAGCGTTTTGTCTATGTATCCACACATGTATCTAAGTCTTCATTCAACACAATTATAGCATGGATAATAAACAATTATCTTGATACAGGAATTATAATAATAACTTATTTATCATTGACTCTAGGGTATAATTCCAACAAAGGGTAAGGTCAACAATAATAATTCATGAATGCGTACCTCCAAGTTGGCATATGAATATAGATCTTTCCCAAGCATATGACCGTAGCCAAGATAAAGGCAAAATAAGGAATTGGTGAAGATCACCATGACTCTTTCAAGGGCAAAAAGTAAAGGTACAAGATAGGCCCTTCGCAGAGGGAAGCACAGGTTGTCATGCGCTTTTGAGGTTTGGATGCGTGTCCTCTTAGTGCGGAGGGACGTCACTTTATATTGCCTCCTGAGATAAAGAACTTTATTATGCAGTCTGTCGCTTTTATGCCTTCATCATCACAGGTTCGTATAAAGCTTATTTTCCACAAACTAATAGATCATACATATTAGAGATCAATTTTTATTGCTTGCACCGATGACAACTTACTTGAGGGATCTTATTCAATCCATAGGTAGGTATGGTGGACACTCATGGCAAAACTGGTTTGAAGGTTTATGGATGCACAAGTAGTATATCTACTTGATGCGGGAGGTTTTGGCTAATATGAGGTGGAAACAATCGTCACATGCTAAGGGATCTCTAATCATATAACATTGTTCGGAGCCAAGCAAACACAATTCATTATGTTGTCTTCCTTGTCCAGCATCTACTTCTAGGCATGCAATAGTTTAGTGAGTGTTCACAATCATAGATGGTGTCAGAGATGATATATTTATATGTGAACCTCTCCTTCTTTATCACTTCCTATTAATTGCAACAATGACCAAGGTCTACGTTTGCCTACCCTCAACAAGTTTCAGTCCTCATTCTTTTTATATGTGAAGCTATCACTTCCCATAAGATCATTACATAATCTTTCATGCTTTTGTTCTATTCTCACTCTTTTGATCATGGCAAGAGCCAAAGCCCATCAACTAAGACACTCTTTATTATATGGCTCACGAGCTCAAATATATCGGAGGTGACACAAAGCAAAACTCAAGACTAAAACACTAAGACTTTTAAACTACTAGAGAAAAAGAAAACTGAAAAGGAAAACTAAAACAAAGGTAAAGGCAAAAGATGTGATGGTGATATGATACCGGGGCAACTCCCCCAAGCTTGGCACAAGCCAAGGGGATTGCCCATACCAATGCTCAGTTGTCTTCTGATACGTCTCCAACGTATCTACTTTTCCAAACTCTTTTGCCCTTGTTTCGGACTATAATTTGCATGATTTGAATGGAACTAACCTGGACTGGCGCTGTTTTTAGCAGAATTGCCTTGGTGTTATTTTTGTGCAGAAATCAAAGTTATCCAAACGTCCTGAAAATATATGGGGAGCAGTTTTGGAAAATATCAAAAATATCTGCGCCAAGTTCCACCTCAGGGGGTGGGCCAGTGGGCCACAAGCCCCTGCTCCTCCACCACCCCCTAGTGGTGGTGGGCAGGCTTGTGGGGCCCACACGCACCTGCCGCCCCCAACTCCAGCTCTATAAGTTGTCTTTCGTCCCAGAAAAAATAAAAAGAGAAGTTTTTCGTCGCGTTTTCGATACGGAGGCGCCGCCACCACCTGTTCTTCATCTGGAGGGCGGATCAGGAGTCCGTCTTGGGCTCCGGAGTGGGGAAATCGTTGCCATCGTCATCATCAACCTTCTTCCCTCTCCAATTCCATGAAGCTCTTCGTCGTTCGTGAGTAATTTATTTGTAGGCTCGCTGGGCGGTAATGAGTAGGATGAGATCTATCATGTAATCGAGTTAGTTTTGATGGGGATTGATCCCTAGTATCCACTATGTTATGAGATTTGATGTTGCTACTACTTTGCCATGCTTAATGCTTGTCACTAGGGCCCGAGTGCCATGATTTCAGATTTGAAATTATTATGTTGTCACCAATATATGTGTGTTTTAGATCCAATCTTGCAAGTTGTAGTTACCTACTATGTGTTACGATCCGGCAACCCCGGAGTGACAATAACCGGAACAACTCCCGATGATGACCATAGTTTGAGGAGTTCATGTGTTCACCAAGTGCTAATGTGTTGGTCCGGTTCTTTATTAAAAGGAGAACCTTAATATCCCGTAGTTTCCTTTTGGACCCCGCTGCCACGGGAGGGATGGACAATAGATGTCATGCAAGTTCTGTTCCCTAAGCACGTATGACGACACACGGAATGCATGCCTACATCACATTGACGAACGGGAGCTAGCCACTTATCTCTCCGTGTTATAGCTGTTGCATGATGAATATCATCCAAAAAAATCATCGACCCATTGCCTATGAGTTTGTCCTACTACTACTGTTACCACTACTGAAATTCAGAAATTTGCCGTCTGCCAAGGCGGACGGCAAAGGGGGCTACCACGGACGGCAAAGGATTTGCCGTCGGTCAGCAGACGGCAAAGTAGACGGTAAAAAAAAATCCGGTGAAGAGGCTCTTTGCCGTCTGCTTTCACAAAGCGGACGGCAAAGAATCTTTGCCATGAGGGGGCGGACGGCAAAATAAGTGGGACGGCATATATTGCAACGTCCCCGTTAAGTGTTAACGGAGGCCTCCCCCCTTTGCCGTCTGCCTTCCCCCCTTTGCCATGTGGTGGCAGACGGCAAAGAGGGGAGAGAGGGGGGGCAGATTCCCCCCTTTGCCGTCTGCCTCCCCCCTTTGCCATGTGGTGGCAGACGGCAAAGAGGGGAGAGAGGGGGGCAGATTCCCCCCTTTGCCGTCTGCCTCCCCCCCTTTGCCATGTGGTGGCAGACGGCAAAGAGGGGAGAGAGGGGGGGCAGATTCCCCCCTTTGCCGTCTGCCTCCCCCCCCCCTTTGCCATGTGGTGGCAGACGGCAAAGAGGGGAACCAGCCCCTTTTTTATTTGTTTTTTGTTATATCCAGCATTTTTAACAATAATCAGGATATATATATATTTGACATAAATAAATATCTTTCCGTACTCATAACCATATTAAAATAACTCTCATCCATAGTGCATACATATTATGGAAGTTACATCCGTACCAAACCATATATTACACTAGTTTCATCCACGTGCATACAAAGTTTCATATATTCATATACTACAATAGTTTCAATACAACACATGGTACAAGAAATCGTCTTCAAGCATTCCATCAACCAAGCTTCCCATGAAGTGAAGGTAATCTGCAAAATGACAAATAAGAAAGTTAGAAAAATAATACTAGATGAAGTAGTGTATATATAGGTTATTTCGGAGAGAAATTAGCTAAGTATAGACCATTTAGGAGCTAACTAAGCTAATTATGTCATTTAGGTGGAACCCTAGCTAACTATAGGAGAAGAGAAAGAGAAGAAGAAGTAAAAGAAGGAGGAGGAGGAGGAAGAGGAGAAGAAGAAGAAAAAGGAGGAGGAGGAGGAGGAGGAGAAGGAGAAGGAAGAGGAGAAGGAGAAGAAGGAGAAGAAGAAGGAGAAGAAGAAGGAGAAGGAGCGGGAGCTCCTTCTCCTTCTCCTTCTCCTTCTTCTCCTTCTTCTTCTTATCCTTTTGTCCCCTTCTTCTTCTCCTCCTCCCTCTCCTCCTTCTTCTTTTCCTTTTTCCTCTTCCTTGCTTTCATTTTCCTCTTTTTCTATTCTTGTCCCCTTCTTCGGGCTAAATTGGCTAAGAATGCCTTTTTGGAGCTAATTATGTCATTTCGAGGATAATTAGCTAAGTATAGGTCATTTATTATTAAATAGGCCATTTAGGAGCTAACTAAGCTAATTATGTCATTTAGGTGGAACCCTAGCTAACTATAGGAGAAGAGAAAGAGAAGAAGAAATAAAAGAAGGAGGAGGAGGAGGAAGAGGAGAAGAAGAAGAAAAAGGAGGAGGAGGAGGAGGAGGAGGAGAAGGAGAAGGAAGAGGAGAAGGAGAAGAAGGGGAAGAAGGAGAAGAAGAAGGAGAAGGAGAAGGAGAAGGAGCGGGAGCTCCTTCTCCTTCTCCTTCTCCTTCTTCTCCTTCTTCTTCTTATCCTTTTGTCCCCTTCTTCTTCTCCTCCTCCCTCTCCTCCTTCTTCTTCTCCTTTTTCCTCTTCCTTGCTTTCATTTTCTTCTTTTTCTATTCTTGTCCCCTTCTTCGGGCTAAATTGGCTAAGAATGCCTTTTTGGAGCTAATTATGTCATTTCGAGGATAATTAGCTAAGTATAGGTCATTTTTTATTAAATAGGCCATTTAGGAGCTAACTAAGCTAATTATGTCATTTAGGTGGAACCCTAGCTAACTATAGGAGAAGAGAAAGAGAAGAAGAAGTAAAAGAAGGAGGAGGAGGAGGAAGAGGAGAAGAAGAAGAAAAAGGAGGAGGAGGAGGAGGAGGAGAAGGAGAAGGAAGAGGAGAAGGAGAAGAAGGAGAAGAAGAAGGAGAAGGAGAAGGAGAAGGAGCGGGAGCTCCTTCTCCTTCTCCTTCTCCTTCTTCTCCTTCTTCTTCTTATCCTTTTGTCCCCTTCTTCTTCTCCTCCTCCCTCTCCTCCTTCTTCTTCTCCTTTTTCCTCTTCCTTGCTTTCATTTTCCTCTTTTTCTATTCTTGTCCCCTTCTTCGGGCTAAATTGGCTAAGAATGCCTTTTTGGAGCTAATTATGTCATTTCGAGGATAATTAGCTAAGTATAGGTCATTTTTTATTAAATAGGACATTTAGGAGCTAACTAAGCTAATTATGTCATTTAGGTGGAACCCTAGCTAACTATAGGAGAAGAGAAAGAGAAGAAGAAGTAAAAGAAGGAGGAGGAGGAGGAAGAGTAGAAGAAGAAGAAAAAGGAGGAGGAGGAGGAGGAGGAGAAGGAGAAGGAAGAGGAGAAGGAGAAGAAGGAGAAGAAGAAGGAGAAGGAGAAGGAGAAGGAGAAGGAGCGGGAGCTCCTTCTCCTTCTCCTTCTCCTTCTTATCCTTCTTCTTCTTATCCTTTTGTCCCCTTCTTCTTCTCCTCCTCCCTCTCCTCCTTCTTCTTCTCCTTTTTCCTCTTCCTTGCTTTCATTTTCCTCTTTTTCTATTCTTGTCCCCTTCTTCGGGCTAAATTGGCTAAGAATGCCTTTTTGGAGCTAATTATGTCATTTCGAGGATAATTAGCTAAGTATAGGTCATTTTTTATTAAATAGGCCATTTAGGAGCTAACTAAGCTAATTATGTCATTTAGGTGGAACCCTAGCTAACTATAGGAGAAGAGAAAGAGAAGAAGAAGTAAAAGAAGGAGGAGGAGGAGGAAGAGGAGAAGAAGAAGAAAAAGGAGGAGGAGGAGGAGGAGGAGAAGGAGAAGGAAGAGGAGAAGGAGAAGAAGGGGAAGAAGGAGAAGGAGAAGGAGAAGGAGAAGGAGAAGGAGCGGGAGCTCCTTCTCCTTCTCCTTCTCCTTCTTCTCCTTCTTCTTCTTATCCTTTTGTCCCCTTCTTCTTCTCCTCCTCCCTCTCCTCCTTCTTCTTCTCCTTTTTCCTCTTCCTTGCTTTCATTTTCCTCTTTTTCTATTCTTGTCCCCTTCTTCGGGCTAAATTGGCTAAGAATGCCTTTTTGGAGCTAATTATGTCATTTCGAGGATAATTAGCTAAGTATAGGTCATTTTTTATTAAATAGGCCATTTAGGAGCTAACTAAGCTAATTATGTCATTTAGGTGGAACCCTAGCTAACTATAGGAGAAGAGAAAGAGAAGAAGAAGTAAAAGAAGGAGGAGGAGGAGGAAGAGGAGAAGAAGAAGAAAAAGGAGGAGGAGGAGGAGGAGGAGAAGGAGAAGGAAGAGGAGAAGGAGAAGAAGGAGAAGAAGGAGAAGAAGAAGGAGAAGGAGAAGGAGAAGGAGCGGGAGCTCCTTCTCCTTCTCCTTCTCCTTCTTCTCCTTCTTCTTCTTATCCTTTTGTCCCCTTCTTCTTCTCCTCCTCCCTCTCCTCCTTCTTCTTCTCCTTTTTCCTCTTCCTTGCTTTCATTTTCCTCTTTTTCTATTCTTGTCCCCTTCTTCGGGCTAAATTGGCTAAGAATGCCTTTTTGGAGCTAATTATGTCATTTCGAGGATAATTAGCTAAGTATAGGTCATTTTTTATTAAATAGGCCATTTAGGAGCTAACTAAGCTAATTATGTCATTTAGGTGGAACCCTAGCTAACTATAGGAGAAGAGAAAGAGAAGAAGAAGTAAAAGAAGGAGGAGGAGGAGGAAGAGGAGAAGAAGAAGAAAAAGGAGGAGGAGGAGGAGGAGGAGAAGGAGAAGGAAGAGGAGAAGGAGAAGAAGGGGAAGAAGGAGAAGGAGAAGGAGAAGGAGAAGGAGAAGGAGCGGGAGCTCCTTCTCCTTCTCCTTCTCCTTCTTCTCCTTCTTCTTCTTATCCTTTTGTCCCCTTCTTCTTCTCCTCCTCCCTCTCCTCCTTCTTCTTCTCCTTTTTCCTCTTCCTTGCTTTCATTTTCCTCTTTTTCTATTCTTGTCCCCTTCTTCGGGCTAAATTGGCTAAGAATGCCTTTTTGGAGCTAATTATGTCATTTCGAGGATACTTAGCTAAGTATAGGTCATTTTTTATTAAATAGGCCATTTAGGAGCTAACTAAGCTAATTATGTCATTTAGGTGGAACCCTAGCTAACTATAGGAGAAGAGAAAGAGAAGAAGAAGTAAAAGAAGGAGGAGGAGGAGGAAGAGGAGAAGAAGAAGAAAAAGGAGGAGGAGGAGGAGGAGAAGGAGAAGGAAGAGGAGAAGGAGAAGAAGGAGAAGAAGGAGAAGAAGAAGGAGAAGGAGAAGGAGAAGGAGCGGGAGCTCCTTCTCCTTCTCCTTCTCCTTCTTCTCCTTCTTCTTCTTATCCTTTTGTCCCCTTCTTCTTCTCCTCCTCCCTCTCCTCCTTCTTCTTCTCCTTTTTCCTCTTCCTTGCTTTCATTTTCCTCTTTTTCTATTCTTGTCCCCTTCTTCGGGCTAAATTGGCTAAGAATGCCTTTTTGGAGCTAATTATGTCATTTCGAGGATAATTAGCTAAGTATAGGTCATTTTTTATTAAATAGGCCATTTAGGAGCTAACTAAGCTAATTATGTCATTTAGGTGGAACCCTAGCTAACTATAGGAGAAGAGAAAGAGAAGAAGAAGTAAAAGAAGGAGGAGGAGGAGGAAGAGGAGAAGAAGAAGAAAAAGGAGGAGGAGGAGGAGGAGGAGAAGGAGAAGGAAGAGGAGAAGGAGAAGAAGGAGAAGAAGGAGAAGAAGAAGGAGAAGGAGAAGGAGAAGGAGCTTTCCTTTCCGTTGTCGCAAGTTTTGCAACGGTCTATCACATAGAGCCTCCAGGTCGATTCTAGCCTTAGGATTATCTTTTGACTTCCCCTCTATGCCGAACAATGTACCAAAAATGGCCTCCGCAATATTCTTTTCAGTGTGCATCACGTCAATGTTGTGTGGGCAAAGGAGGTCTTTGAAGTAAGGGAGATCCCATAAGCATGACTTGTGAGTCCAGGCGTGTTCCGTATTATACCCTTTGAAGTATCCTGGACGCAAAGGATCGGGCTCGAGAGCGTTTAACTGATCAAGGGTCTGTTGGCCTGTCAACGCAGCTGGTGCAGTGTTTTTGACAACTCTACCTTTGATGAAATTCTTCTTGTCTTTTCTGAACTTATGGTCAGGATCCAGGAATTGTCTATGCATGTCGAAGCAAGAATACTTGCGACCAGCCTGCAGCCAACGGTAATGAAGAGCTGCCTTGCATGTGGTGCACGGGAACCTTCCATGCACACACCAGCCAGCGAATAGCGCAAACGCCGGATAATCATGCGTCGAGTACATGTACCACACATGCATTTTGAAATTTGTTTTGGTAGCCGCGTCGTAGGTCTTGATCCCATTATCCCAGGCTTCTTGCAACTCATCCTTAAGCGGCTGCATGTACACATTCATATTCTTCCTCGGATAGTTGGGCCCTGGAATTATCAACGTCAGGAAAATGTTCTTTCTTTTCATAATCTCTCCGGGTGGCAAATTTAGTGGAATGACAAATACAGGCCAACAACTGTATTGTGCTGCCGTCATACCATACACATTGAACCCATCCGTGCTGATGGCAACTCTAGGTTGCCTTGGATCTTCCGATTTATCCTTATGTAATGCATCGAAGTGCCTCCACGCAAAACCATCTGAAGTGTGTACTAGCATCTTGTTCCCATCCGCATCTAGTTCGGTTCTTTTGCCCAATTTGTGCCATGTCATCTGTCTGGCCGTCTCTTCGACCATGAAAAGACGTTGAAGTCTTGGTACGATTGGCAGATATCGAAGAACACTAATGGGGACTTTGGTCTGATTCTTCTCACCCATGCCGTTGTCTACCACAATATACCTGGAAGAATTGAAAATGGGGCAATAGTTCAAGGCCGCATACTCAAGCCTAAATAAGGCACATCCATTCTCACAGGCATGTATCTTCTCATAGGGCATCTTAAGTACACGGAGGATTTTCTCTGACTGGTACAGGTTTGCAGGCAGTACATGGCCTTTGGGTACAAAGCGTCCAAATATTGTCATCATCGCGTCGTAGCATTCTCTGCCTAGGTTGAATTGAGCCTTCAGAGCCATTAATTGCGCGATGGCATCCAGCTGACAAAGCTCAGTCTGCTCGTGGAGAGGACGTTTTGAAGACTCCAGCATTTCATAGAAGGCCTTTGCAGATTCCTCCATCTCATCGTCCGAATCCCGAGCATCATCAAAGTCTTGCACCATGTCTTCAATCCCGGTACCATGCTCGTCGGTGCGACGAAGAATCACCTCAGCTCTGGCACGTTGGTCAGACTCACCATGAAAAGTCCACACCGTATAATTAGGCGTAAAACCCCACTTCTGCAAGTGTTTACCCATTTCAAACTCTGTCTGCTTTTTCCAGTTGTCGCAGTTGGGACAGGGGCACCATGTTTTTTGCTGGCCATTTGCAAATGCGGCTCTCACAAACCCCCTGGTTTTTGTTAACCATTCATGGGTCATGTCTTTCTGACTAGGGTGACCAGTGTACATCCAAGCACGATCACTCATGTTGCCTAGCTACCTATGGGGGCACAAGAAATAAATACATAATTCATCATCTATATTCATACGCTAATCAAGTTTGTCAGTTTTATTACGTCCATGCAACCTACACGCTAATAGGTAAAGATAGGTCCTAATCCCACCCGAGTATGTGTAGACTGGGTTCGTTTTCCCATGCTCTGCTCCAGATGCGACGCACAATTTCGGCAGCACCTCCCCGCTGTTCTCCTGATACACGTCTCGGCAATAAGCAGAGAGGATGTGTACCCGGAGAACAACAGGGGAGGCACTGACGAAATTCCGCATCGGATCCGGAGCACAGCATACGGGAAAACAAACCCAATCTACACATACTCGGGCTGTCCATGGATAATGTTGGACAATTCGAAAGGATGGCGGTTATAAATATGCAAAGAAATGCATATTTATAGATGTCGCCCCTTCGAACGGGAGACGCATACTGGTCACGCATACTCATGATTGAAGAAACCTATAGCTAGCAAGTTTCATCGGCACGAAGACCGGGACAGAGCAAATTAAGGGGGTAGGAGGAGAAGTCATTTGTGCTCACCAACAAACGCAAGGGCGGAGCTCGTCCAACGCACGTGGAGGTCGTCGAACAACTGCACATTGAAATTCACCCGATCAACACAAATACGATGTTTTTATAATTAACATGATCGGAAAATATGTGACCTAACTCATAATTTTCAAAACTATGACCCCGTGGGCCTCTGGAAGGCCAAAAAGCACCTTCTCGTTCAAAAGAAGGCAGAAGAGGTGTCGGGGGTCGGGGCTTAGTGGCGTCGGGAGTCAGTGCCGTCGAGGGTCGGTGGCATCGGTGGTCGGGGGGTTAGTGGCGTCGGTTGTGGGGGGTCAGTGGCGTCGGGGGTCCAGGGTTAGTGGCGTCGGGGGTCCAGGGTCAGTGACGTCGGGTGTCAGTGGCCTCGGGGGTCGGGGGTTGGTGGCGTCGAGCGTCGGGGGTCGGGAGTCGTGGGCCGAGGGGCTGGGTCGGGGGCAGTGGCGTCGGGGGTCGAGGGTTAGTGGCGTCGGGGGTCAGTGGCGTCGGGGGTCGGGGGTCGGGGGTCAGTGGCGTCGGAGGTCGATGGTCGGGGGTCAGTGGCGTCGGGCGTCAGGGGTCGGGGGTCGAGGGTCAGTTTCGGGGTGCCGGGGTTCCCTTTTCCTCTTCTTTCTTCTTCTCCTCTCTCCTCTTTTTCTTCTTCTTCTTCTTCTTCTTCTTCTTCTTCTTCTTCTTTTTTCTCCTCCTACTCCCCCTCCTCTTTTTCTCCTTCTATTCTTTTTCTTCTTCTTCTTCTTCTTCTTTTTCTTCTTCTTCTTCTTTCTCCTCCTCTTTCTCCTCCTCCTCCTCTCCTCTTCTTCTTCTTCTTCTTCTTCTTCTTCTTCTTTTTTCTCCTCCTCCTCCTCCTCCTCTTCTTCTTCTTCTTCTTCTTCTTCTTCTCCTGCTTTTTTTCCTTCTGCTTTTTTTCTTCTAACCTAACTAACTAACCTAATTAGCCTAATAATCTAACCAAATAAACTAACTAAATTACCCTATATATAATAAAAAACTAACCTAATAAACTAACTAAAGTAATTAACTTTTTTAAAAAGAAAAACAAAAAAAACTCACCGGCAGGGGGCGGCGGCAGGGGGCGCCGGCGGCACGGGGGCGCGCGGCTGGGGGCTCGCCGCAGGGGGCGTCGGTGGCAGGGGGCGGCGGCAGGGGGCGGCAGCGGCAGGGGGCGGCGACGGCAGGGGGCGGCGCGCGGTGGGCGGCGGCAGGGGGCGGCGGCGGCAGGGGGCGGCGGCGGCAGGGGGCGGCGCGCGGCAGGGGGCGGCGGCAGGGGGCGGCGCGCGACAGGGGGCGGCGGCAGGGGCGGCGCGCGGCAGGGGGCGGCGGCGGCAGGGGGCGGGGGTGGGTCGCCGCGGGAAGGGGGTCGCCGGGGGGGTGGGCTCGCCGGGGGGGTAGGCTCGCCGCGGGGAGGGGATCTCGCCGGCAGGGGTGAGAGTGGTCGGGGTGAGAGAGAGAGAGAGAGACAGTGAGCGAGGTGGGGGGTAACGGCCGTTATAGGGAGGCCCCTTTGCCGTCCGCCCCCCGACGGCAAAGGGACGTAAGGCAGACGGCAAAGGGCCTTACGGCTGACGGCAAAGGCCCGCGGACGGCAAAGGGCCCTGATTTCGGACGCGGCAGGCATGGGGCCCACGCGTCCCCTTTGCCGTCTGCCCTGGGGCTCTTTGCCGTCCGCTGGCAGACGGCAAAGGACCCACACATGGCAAATAGTATTTTTGCCATGTGTCAGTTCTTTGCCGTCTGTATTGTGTCAACTGATGGCAAAGAGGTTCTTTGCCGTCAGCCAGCAGACGGTAAAGAACTGGCTGACGGCAAATTTCTGGATTCCAGTAGTGTACTTGTCTTGCTCTGCTGCTGCTACTACTTTTGCTACTATTGTTACTTGTCTTGCTCTGCTGCTGCTACTACTGTTGCTACCACTGTCACTTGTTTGGCTCTGTTGCTGCTACTACTATTGCTACTACTATCGCTTGCTACTGTTGCTACTTGCTACTGCTGTCACTACTGTTGTTCCTTGCCACTGCTATTGCTCGTTACACTATCGTTACTCGTTACTTTGTTGTTACTATTGTGCTTGCAGATACTAATCTTTCAGGTGTGGTTGAACCCGACAAATTCAGCTGCTAATACTTGAGAGTATACTCTCACCTCCTGACTGGCTTATCAACAAATTGGGTCGAATACTCTACCCTCGAAAACTGCTGCGAACCCACGCGCTGGTGGGCCATCAACAACATTCTTCCAGTTTCATTGCCGGGGAGTGCTTTCAGCATTCTTCTGGTGCCGTTGCAGGAGAAGGTTTGTTGTCATAAGCATTCGTCTAGCTAACGCCAGAGATTGCGCAGATCAGCATTTTTCTGGCGCCGCTGCCGGGGAGGTATTGCTATATTCTCTGAGTCACTTGGGATTTATATCTGCTAATCACTATGAAGAATCTGAAGTATCCAAAGACCAAAGTCTTGCCCTCAACTATGAGGGGAGGTAAGGTATTGCCATCTAGCTCTGCACTTGATTCACCTTCAGTTATGAGTAAGTTTGCGACATCACCTCCTGCTAGAAATCTTGATATGTCGCCTGTGCTTGATGATGCTTGTGATACTACTGCTAGAGATGCTATGCTTGATACTATGCCTGATGATGCTATGCTTAATACTATGCCTCATACTGCTAGAGATGCTATGCTTGATACTATGCCTGATGATGCTATTCTTGATACTGCTTTGCCTGATGATGCTAGAGATGCTATTTTGCCTGATGATGCTATGCTTCATACTGCTAGAGATACTCCTTTGCCTGATGTTCCACTAGGAGTGTTCCTTGATGCTCATATTGCTAGAGTTACTGCCAATGCTCGTGATTCTTCTGATACTACCGATACTATTGAGATAGAACCTACTTTTGCTCCTGCTAGATCTAGCTCTCCTAGATATGAATTGCCTATTATACCTGAGGGTTACGTTATGGAGGGGGAGATAGCTGAAGATTTTCTTGCGTGTAAGGATGCCTATGACGCTGAGAAATTAATTCTCAAGTGGAAGGAAAAATCTCGTGAAGCTAGGATGAAAAATGACCCGAGGTTTGCCACTTCGCCTATCTTTGTCACCAATAAGGATTATGAATTCTCTGTCGACCCTGAGATAATCTTTCTAGTCGAATCTGATCCTTTTCACGGCTATGAGTCTGAGACGGTCATAGCCCATCTTGCCAAACTATCTGAAATAGCCAACCTTTTCACTAATGAGGAGAAGATCCGCCACTGCTATATCCTTAAGTTGTTTCCTTTCTCTCTAAAGGATGATGCTAAAGCCTGGTTCACCTCTCTTGCTCCTGGATGTGTGCGTAGTCCCCGGGAGACGGTCTATTAATTCTGTGAGAAATATTACCCTGCCCATAAGAAGCAAGCTTCCTTGCAGGAAATATACAACTTTGCTAAACTCCAAGAAGAGAGTCTTCCACAAACTTGGGGGAGGCTCGTCCAGCTACAGAATGCTTTGCCTGATCACCCTCTTAAGAAGAATGAGATACTTGATATCCTCTACAATGGACTTACCAATGCCTCTAGAGACTGCCTAGATAGTTGTGCCGGTTGTGTTTTTAGGGAACAAACTGTAGAACAAGCTGAGACTCTACTGAATAACCTCTTGATCAACGATAATGCTTGGACTATTCCCGAACCACCTCCTAAGCCAACTCCTAAGAAAACAGGTATTCTATTCCTCAGTCCCAAAGATATGCAAGAAGCCAAGAAATCTATGCAAGAGAAAGGCATTAGATCTGAAGATGTCAAAAATCTACCACCTATCGAAGAGATCCATGGTCTCGATAACCCGGTACAGGTAGTAGTAGTGAATTCTCTGCGTAGGTTTGATGAGAGTGATATTCCTTTTGATAAACCTGCTAGCCTATGCTTTGATGAATTCGACAACTTTGTTGCCAAACAACAGAGTTTCAATGATTATGTTAGCAGACATTTGGAGCAAAGTGCTCGTATGCTCAGCCATCTAAGTGCTTGTGTAGACAGAAATGTCAATGTTGTGAAGCTTTTGAGTAAACATGCCTCAATGATTACTACTCAGGTAGAACAAGTACTTAAAGCTCAGAATGACCTGCTCAATGAACTAAATGACAACTCTGTCAGGGTCATTACTAGAGGAGGCAAAATGACTCAGGAACCTTTGTATCCTGAAGGTCATCCTAAGAGAATTGATCAAGATTCTCAAGGAATCAATGCTGATACACCTAGTCATCCTAAGGAGAAGAAGAAGGATGATAGAAACCTGCACGCCAGTTCACCAAATACTATCACACCTGAAGAACCTAATGATATTTCTGCGTCTGATGCGGAAACACAATCAGGTGATGAACATGAACCTGGTGACAATATGGACAGTGATGCTCATAATAATGCTCGACCTAGCCATGATGAGGATGTGGAGATTGAACCTACGGTTAATCCTGATAATCCACAACCTAAGAGATACGACAAGAATGACTTCACTGCTAGGAAGCATGGTAAAGAAAGAGAGCCATGGGTTCAGAGACCTATGCCCTTTCCTCCTAAGCCATCCAAGAAAAAGGATGATGAGGATTTTGAGCGCTTCGTTGAGAGGATAAGACCCGTCTTTCTGCAGATGCGGTTAACTGATATGCTCAAGATGTCTTCGTATGCCAAGTGCATGAAAGATATCGTGACTAATAAACGGAAGATACCGGATCTTGAGATCTCCACCATGCTTGCCCATTATACTTTCAAAGGTGGAACTCCTAAGAAACTTGGTGATCCCGGAGTGCCCACTATACCTTGCTCCATTAAAGGAAACTACGTAAGAACTGCCTTATGTGACCTTGGAGCCGGTGTTAGTGTTATACCGCTCTCTCTTTATCGTAGACTTGATTTGGATAAGTTGACACCCACTGAAATTCCTCTGCAAATGGCCGATAAATCAACTGCTTTCCCTGTCGGCGTTTGCGAGGATGTGCCTGTTGTGGTTGCTACTACCACTATCTTAAGAGACTTTGTTATCTTGGATATTCCCGAGGACGATGCCATGGCTATAATCCTCGGAAGACCCTTTTTAAACACTGCAGGGGCTGTTATAGATTGCAACAAAGGCAATGTCACTTTCCATGTCAACGGTATGAGCACACAGTGCACTTTCTGAAGAAACAATATCTAGTACATTGCATCAATGCTATCGAAAAGACTTCATCGATTCTCATTGGGAGCTTTGAATGCCCTATTCCTCGTGTCAAGATGAAGTATGATTTGCTTGTTGGGGAGATAAATATCCCCATTGAGGTGACTTAGTGGCTATTCGAAAATTCTCCGTTCTCTCTTGCGATTTGAGAAGGTTTTGTCATAAGGATTTGATCAACCCCATTGACGGATTTCTTCCGATGACCATGAAATGGATGAATCAAAGAGTCACATACCACCGTTTTGAGCTTTCTTTTTATTTTGCTTAGAAGAGAAATGATAGAATTAGTTTAGTTTTTCCTGTTTTCTGTTTTAGCGTCCCGGAGAAAAATACCTCGAAAATAAAAGTTCTCCGATGGTCCTGAAAATTTAGTATGATTTTTCTGGAATTTTTAAAAATTTCTAGGCCTGAGAGCTGGTCAGGGGGCCTAACCAGTGAGCCACAAGCCCCCCACTGCCACCTACCCCCCTGGTGGCGGGGTGCAAGCTTGTGGGGCCCATAGGCACCCCCTCCACTCATTCCAGCTCTCAGCCTCTTCTGCCACCTCCAGAAAAAATTGTTTCGCAGCTCAAACCCGTGTTCTTGCTCATTTGGCCGTGATTTTCGATCTCCTTGCTCAAAGCACCATTCTCCGAACTGTTTTGGGGAAATTGCTCCTTGGTAAGTGACTCCTCCATTGGTCCAATTAGTTTTTGCTCTAGTACTTTATCCTTCGCGAATTCTTGCTACCTTGGTGACCCTGTTCTTGAGCTAGAAATGCTGATTTTAATTGGTCCCAAGAAGTTTTAGCGTGTGATATGGTCTCTAGGCACTAGTAGGAGTAGTTTCTACAAGTTGGGTTGATCCTTGTTCACTTTTCTTTCGAAGTCTCTAAAAATTTCAGAATTTTTCAAAGCTAGAAAAAGGAAAAGATGAGGAGGTTCTTGAGAGGCTGTCCAAGCCGTAACCCCAAGGAGGATGAGAAGAACCACCCCAAGTACGTAGTCCCTCGAGTCACATAAGTTCGAGCGTGCGAGTGGCCAAGTGATGAATTTTTGCGCGCCGTCGGACTTTATGAAGACTTTTATTAGTTGGTGGAGAACGCAGGTCTTACTGCGTTCGTTGAAGATAAGTGCCCACAATATCTCCTCCTCACCAATATTTTCGTTCAAAGCTTCAAATTTTATCCGAGGAAGAATCCTCCCATGGTTGAGTTCATGATATACGATGTCCCCCAGTGCATCACGCTGCAGGATTTTTGCAATGTAGGCAAATTACCTTATGTTGGGGATATCCGTGACCCTCGTCCACGGGACTTGGAGGATTTCATTGGTTCTATTGCTGTTGGAGAGGAGAGAGGAGTGTCTCGCGCTAGAATTGATTGCATACATTTTCCTGTGCTTCGATACTTCTCACTATTTGTGGGAAAATGTTTGATTGGCCATGGGGAGGCTGGATCACTTAGTTCTCCAGACCTTGCAGTTTTGCGCGAAGGCCTTTATAATGATAAGACTTATAGCTTGGGCGCTATAGTAGCTCAACGGTTGAACCTGAACCATTCTAAAGGTGTTTTCTATGGAGGTATCTATGCTACTCGTCTTGCCAGACACTTTGAGATACCCATTAGACTGGGAGAGGAAGGAGAGATGCTTCTCCCTGAGAGATATCTGGATTATGACAGCATGGTTCGCCATGATTTTCTGGATAGAGATGCTAGTAGACGGATGATTTATAACCTGGTGTTTAGTCAGGGTACTCAGGAGACTATTACTTTGCCTGTTCCTTCTTTGTTTGATCTTCATGCATGCAGGTACACTATTATGCCCGCATACATCAATGCATATTGGGGCTCGGCCCAACCACAGGCTCCTGCGCCCGAGCCGCCAGTCAAGTACCAGACGCCAGTTTATCAGTGGGAGCCAGAGGAGCTCACACAGCAGTGGCATCCACAGTCTGCTCAGGAGTATCCTGGAGCTGGTTATTTCCCACCATGGGAGTAGACCAAGCTAGGCCAAAAGCCTAAGCTTGGGGGAGTATGTGTTCTCACCGACTTTACATTCATGCTTATGCTTTCACTCTGTTAGCCGGTATTTACACTTTGCCACTGTATTATCCATGCTAGTTTCTTTTTGTTTTCTTGTTTTCTTGTTTTGTGTCCTTTTGAGAAAACACAAAAAGATTTTTCTTTCTTCTTTTGCTTGTTGGGAGCTTTCCCGTGTAAATAATTTTCTTTTTCTTTGTGTCAAGGTAGAAGATATTGGTTACAATGCTTAGTGGTTCTTCCATGCTTACCTGTTTAGCTTTCAAAGAGCCATATTATTTTGTCTTCTCCTTTGTGTTTGCCTGCAGATTCAGCTTAGTCCAATGCGCTTATTACCGTTTTCATCGTTCGATCGTGCAAATGAAAGGCAACAATGATGATATATGATGAAGTGACTGAGACTGAAAAGCTGGTAAGAACTCTATCTATTTTGTTTTTGTAAATATGACTAGCTTGTCGACCCAGATTTAGCTTTGTTGTGAGATAACCATGTTTGGAATGACAACTTAGAGATCATAGTTTCTGATGCCATGCTTATTTAGCTGAGAGCTTATAATGGTTTGTCTTGATTGCCAACAAAGATTTTGAGATGACTATGATGTAGTATGATAGGATGGTATTCTCCTTTGAATGTTTCAAGTGGCTTGACTTGGTGCATGTTCATGCATGTAGTTGAAACAAAATCAACATAGCCTCTATGATGTTCGTATTCATGGTGATTTATATCCTGTTCATGCTTGCATTCAATGTTGGTCAAACTCATTGCATCTTGATGACTGTTGTCGCTCTCTAGTTGGTCGCTTCCCAGTCTTTTGCTAGCCTTCACTTGTACTAAGCGGGAATACTGCTTGTGCATCCACTTCCATAAACCCAAAAGTTTTTCCATGAGAGTCCACCATACCTACCTATTTGCGGTATCTACCTGTCGTTCCAAGTAAATTTGCATGTGCCATTCTCTAAACCTTCAAGAAATAATCTGTTTTGCATGCCCGAACCGCTCATGTGGTGACAGAGGGCTATTGGGATTTTCCATGCTAGGAGTGTTATCCTCGACATGTGTTTATTCACAGTGATTCACGAGAAAGGGGTCGGTATTTGGGATGCCCAGTTCCATGCTTAAATCGAAAACATAACTTTAAAACAAGACTCCCCCCGGATTGATGTTAGTATGGACGGTACCTCAGGATTCGGCTAGCCGTGGAGTGTGATTGATTGGTGGTGGGGGATTTAAAACTTTACTTTTCTGTTTGGGAACCGCCTATAGCATGAGTAGCATGGAAGATATTGAGAACTATTGGTCATTACGTTGACAATGAAAGCATGCCACCCAAAATTATTATCTCTGTTTTCAAAGCTTGAGCTCTGGCACCTCTGCAAATCAATGCTTCCCTCTGCGAAGGGCCTGTCTATTTATTTTCCTGTCGAGTCATCCTCCTCTTATATAAGCACCAATTAGAGAGCACCTATGTCATTTTTATGCTTTGCTTTTGATTGATATTGAGTATGACTATGACTCGATCTTCGTTGCTATGAATTACAATGTTTAGTCAGCCCTTGATCTTTGAAAGTGCTCTGCATTTATGTTTTGCGGTCTCAGAAAGAGCTAGCGAGATACCACCTATTCATATTGCTTCATGCTTGTTTTCATTGAAGTGTTGGTATTTGAAACTCATTATTATTTGCTCATTAGCTGATTATGCCATTGATATTAGTTTACCGTGAGACCTTTGTGTCATTTGCTTATGTGGTTAACTTGTGATCTTGCTGAAATTATGGTTATGAGTTAGACATAGCTGCAACAACAAGATCAAACAGAGTTTGTCAAAGTTTTTCTTTCTCTCTCAGTTTGTCAACTGAGTTGCTTGAGGACAAGCAAGGTTTTAAGCTTGGGGGAGTTGATACGTCTCCAACGTATCTACTTTTCCAAACTCCTTTGCCCTTGTTTTGGACTATAATTTGCATGATTTGAATGGAACTAACCTGGACTGACGTTGTTTTCAGCAGAATTGCCTTGGTGTTATTTTTGTGGAGAAATCAAAGTTCTCCAAACGTCCTGAAAATTTACGGGGAGCAGTTTTGGAAAATATCAAAAATATCTGCGCCAAGTTCCACCTCATGGGGTGGGCTAGTGGGCCACAAGCCCCAGCTCCGCCACCACCACCTGGTGGCAGTGGGCAGGCTTGTGGGGCCCACAGGCACCTGCCGCCCCCAACTCCAGCTCTATAAGTTGTCTTTCGTCCCAGAAAAAAAGAGAAGTTTTTCATCACGTTTTCGATACGGAGACGCCGCCACCACCTGTTCTTCATCTAGAGGGCAGATCTGGAGTCCGTCTTGGGCTCCGAAGAGGGGAAATCGTCGCCATCGTCATCATCAACCTTCTTCCATCTCCAATTCCATGAAGCTCTTCGCCGTTCGTGAGTAATCTATTTGTAGTCCCGCTCGGCGGTGATGAGTAGGATGAGATCTATCATGTAATCGAGTTAGTTTTGATGGGGATTGATCCCTAGTATCCACTATGTTCTGAGATTTGATGTTGCTACTACTTTGCCATGCTTAATGCTTGTCACTAGGGCCCGAGTGCCATGATTTCAGATTTGAAATAATTATGTTGTCACCAATATATATGTGTTTTAGATCCGCTCTTGCAAGTTGTTGCTACTTACTATGTGTTATGATCCGGCAACCCCGGAGTGACAATAACCGGAACCACTCCCGGTGATGACCATAGTTTGAGGAGTTCATGTGTTCACCAAGTGCTAATGCGTTGGTCTGGTTCTTTATTAAAAGGAGAACCTTAATATCCCGTAGTTTCCTTTTGGACCCCGTTGCCACGGGAGGGATGGACAATAGATGTCATGCAAGTTCTTTTCCCTAAGCACGTATGACGACACACGGAATGCATGCCTACATCACATTGACAAACGGGACATAGCCACTTATCTCTCCGTGTTATAGCTGCTACATGATGACTATTATCCAAACAAATCACCGACCCATTGCCTACGAGTTTGTCCTACTACTGTTGTTACTTGTCTTGCTCTGCTGCTACTACTACTGTTGCTACTGATGTTACTTGTCTTGCTCTGTTGCTGCTACTACTGTTGCTACCACTGTCACTTGTTTTTCTCTGCTGCTGCTACTACTGTCGGTTGCTACTCTTGCTACTTGCTACTGCTGTCACTACTGTTGTTCCTTGCCACTGCTATTGCTCGTTACACTGTCCTTACTCGTTACTTTGTTGTTACTACTGTGCTTGCAGATACTAATCATTCAGGTGTGGTTGAATCCGACAAATTCAGCTGCTAATACTTGAGAGTATACTCTCACCTCCTGACTGGCTTATCAACAAATTGGGTCGAATACTCTACCTCGAAAACTGCTGCGAACCCACGCGCTGGTGGGCCATCAACAACATTCTTCCAGTTTCATTGTCGGGGAGTGCTTTCAACATTCTTCTGGTGCCATTGCAGGAGAAGGTTTGTTGTCATAAGCATTCGTCTAGCTAATGCCAGAGATTGTGCAGATCATCTTCCTTTGGTGGTGAGGAGTTGTTGCAGAGGTCTTGAGCTTGTTTAATTTCCACTTGAGCATAAAATTCTGCTCCCTCAGATCATCATTTTCCTCTTCAAGCTTCAACACCCTTTGGCATAATTCCTGCTTACTCTCCTGCAAGAAACGAGAAGGGATAAACAAGGTCTTAGGCTTCTTCCTTGACTCAGGGAGGCTCGACTTCTTGAACTCCACATGTGTGTGTGTCCAGGTTGAGGTAGAGGAGCCTCCTCTTCATCGGAACTTGTTTGTTCCTTCCCCTTCGGATCATAATCTTCGACCACATCAGTGGTCCAGCCATAAGGATGCAAGTCCCCATATACCTTGGGGTTAGCAAGGTAATCAGCCACATAGCTCTCCCCCTCTGAATCCTGAGAAGACATCTTGACCAAGATCTGCGGCAGAAAATAGGCTCGAAATGAAAAACAGAAGAGATCTGCGTGATGCAGGGGTCAGACCAAACGAAAGTATATATAATGATTTTTTTCAGACAGAAGGAGTACCCCGCACGAAAACGGAGTCTGGGAGGCGCACGTGGTGGCCACAAGCCCTCACGGCGCGGCCAGGGGGTGGGCCCGCACCATGCAGGCTTGTCGCCTCCTCGTGCACTTTCCGGACTACTTCCAATTATTGTATTTTTTTCAAATATTCCAAAACGGAGAAAATTTCCTATTGGAAAAGTTTTGGACTCTGTTTTCTTACCGAATCACATACCTCTTCATTTTCGGAGTCTGAAACAGGATGATAAATATCCCTTAGGTGTTCATTGATGATATTGCTTTCAACATTTATGGGAGTACCTGAGATATAATGTTTGATTCTCTGCCCATTTACAACTCTCGGACAATTACCTTCCGTGTTGTTGATCTTGATAGCACCGGAACGATATACTTCCTCAACAACATAGGGACCTTCCTATTTAGAGAGAAGCTTGCCTGCAAAGAATCTTAAACGAGAGTTATATAGCAAGACATAATCGCCTACATTGAACGGTGCCAGAAAAGAGTCTTAATGACCCACAAGTGTAGGGGATCAATCGTAGTCCTTTCTATAAGTAAGAGTGTCGAACCCAACGAGGAGCAGAAGGATCTGACAAGTGGTTTTCAGCAAGGTAAAATCTGCAGGCACTGAATTATCGGTAACAAGTGATTGTGTGGTGAGATGATTCATAGCGAGCAACAAGTAACAAAAGTAGCAACAGTGCAGCAATGTGTCACAATCCCTTTTGTAGCAAGGGGCAAGCATGGACAAAGTCTTATAGGAGGAAAAACGCTCCCGAGGACACACGGGAATTTCTGTCATGCTAGTTTCATCATGTTCATATGATTCGCGTTCGTTACTTTGATAGTTTGATATGTGGGTGGACCGGCGCTTGGGTATTGCCCTTACTAGGACAAGCATCCCACTTATGATTAACCCCTCTCGCAAGCATCCGCAACTACGAAAGAAGAATTAAGACAAAGTCTAACCATAGCATTAAACTAGTGGATCCAAATCAGCCCCTTACGAAGCAATGCATAAACTAGGGTTTAAGCTTCTGTCACTCTAGCAACCCATCATCTACTTACTACTTCCCAATGCCTTCCTCTAGGCGCAAATAATGGTGAAGTGTTATGTAGTCGACGTTCACATAACACCACTAGAGGAAAAACAACATACAACATATCAAATTACCGAACGAATACCAAATTCACAGGACTACTATTAGCATGACTTATCCCATGTCCTCAGGAACAAAAGTAACTACTCAAAAAGCATAATCATATTCATGACCAGAGAGGTAATGAGTAGCATCAAGGATATGAACATAAACTCTTCTACCAAGTAATCCAACTAGCATCAACTAGAAAGAGTAATCAACACTACTAGCAACCTTACAAGTACCGATTGGAGTCGCGAGACAGAGATTGGTTACAAGTGATGGGCTAGGGTTTGGAGATGAGATGGTGCTGATGAAGATGTTGATGGTGACGAGTCCCCTCCAATGAGAGGAGTGTTGGTGATGACGATTGCGACGATTTCCCCCTCTGGGAGGGAAGTTTCCCCGACAGGATCGTCCTGCCGGGGCTCTAGATTGGTTCTGCTCAAGTTCCGCCTCGTGGCGGCGGTGAATCCATGAAAAAGTTCCTCCTTGATTTTTTTCCTAGACGAAACCCTTCATATAGCAAAAGAGGGGGGCCAGTGGGCCAGCAGGCTGCCCACAAGCCCTCATGGCGCGGCCTGGGGGGGTGGCCGCGCAGTGCAGGCTTGTGGCCACCTGCACGCCCCCCTCTGGCGCTTCTTCGGCCCAGTATTTTTGATAAATCAGGAAAAAAATCCTCGTTGATTTTGACGGCGTTTGGAGTTTCGTAGAATAGGTATCTCAACTATGCTCCACTTTCAGGCCAGAATTCCAGTTGCCGGCATTCTTCCTCTTCATGTAAACCTTGCAAAATAAGAGAGAAAAGTCATAAGAATTGTACCGTGAAGTGAAATAACAGCCAAAGAAGCGATAAATATCAACATGAAACCATGATGCAAAATGGACGTATCAACTGCCCCAATCTTAGACCTCGCTTGTCCTCAAGCGAAAGCCTAGCTCAATAAATATGTCCACATGTTTAGGGAGAGAGGTGTCAACAAAACAAGATACAAACATGCATGCATCATGACCAAGATCAGAACAGCAATACCAACATATAATCTCTCATGCTAAAGTGATAATTCCTTCACAAAGTAAAGCATGGATCAAGAACCTTACCGAGAAGTAACAACCGATAGCCTTTACTTCCTCAACAACATAGGGACCTTCCCATTTAGAGAGAATCTTGCCTGCAAAGAATCTTAAATGAGAGTTATATAGCAAGACATAATCACCTACATTGAACTCACGCTTTTGTATCCTCTTATCATGCCACCTTTTAACCTTCTCTTTGAACAGCTTGGCATTCCCATATGCGTGAGTTCTCCACTCATCAAGCGAGCTAATATCAAATAACCTCTTGTCACCGGCAAGTTTGAAATCAAAGTTGAGCTCTTTGATTGCCCAATAAGCTTTATGCTCTAGCTCAAGAGGTAAGTGACATGCTTTCTCATACCCCATTTTGTACGGAGACATGCCCATGGGAATCTTATAGGCAGTTCTATAAGCCAACAGTGCATCATCGAGCTTCTTAGACAAATTCTTTCTAGACCTGTTGACAGTCTTTTGCAGAATTAGTTTAATCTCTCTATTACTTAGTTCTACTTGACCACTGGACTGAGGGTGATAGGGGGACGCAATTCTATGGTTGACATCGTACTTAGCAAGCGTTTTACGGAAAGCACCATGAATGAAGTGTGAACCACCGTCGGTCATTAGATATCTAGGGACTCCAAATCTAGGGAAGATAACTTCTTTCAGCATCCTGATATAAGTGTTGTGATCAGCACTACTAGTGGGGATAGCTTCTACCCACTTAGTGACGTAATCAACAACAACTAAGAGGTGAGTATACCCGTTGGATTTTGGAAAAGCTCCCATATAATCAAAGCCCCAAACATCAAATGGTTCAATGACAAGTGAATAGTTCATAGGCATTTCCTGACGTTTGCTAATATTACCTATTCTTTGACATTCGTAACAAGACAAGACAAACTTACGGCATCCTTGAAGAGAGAGGGCCAATAGAAACCTAATTGCAATACCTTGTGTGCAGTTCTATCTCCCGCATGGTGTCCTCCGTAGGCCTCGGAGTGACACTTCTGTAGGATCTGTCCTTGTTCATGTTCAGGTACACAACGTCTAATAACACCATCTACTCCTTCCTTATAAAGGTGAGGATCATCCCAAAATTAATGTCTCAAGTCAAAGAAGAATTTCTTCTTTTGCTGGTACGTGAAACTAAGTGGTATGTATTTGGCAACAATATAGTTTGCCTAATCGGCATACCACGGTGCACTACGTGAAGCATTGATGACACTCAATTGCTCATCGGGAAAGTTATCATCAATAGGTTGTGGGTCATCAAGAACGTTCTCCAACCTAGACAAGTTATCTGCTACTCGGTTATCAGCACCCTTTCTGTCGACAACGTGCAAATCAAATTCTTGTAGCAAGAGAATCCATCTGATAAGTCTAGGTTTAGCGTCTTTCTTCTCCATGAGGTACTTAATAGCAACATGATCAGTGTGAATAGTGACTTTGGAATCAACTATGTAAGACCTAAACTTTTCACATGCAAACACGACTGCTAAAAATTCCTTCTCCGTAGTAGCATAGTTTCTCTAGGCACTGTCTAGAGTTTTACTAGAGTAGTGAATAACATTCAACTTCTTATCAACTCTTTGCCCTAGAACAGCACCAACAAAATAATCACTAGCGTCACACATGATCTCAAAAGGTAAGTTCCAATCAGGTGGTTGAACAACAGGTGCAGTTATCAAAGCCCTCTTAAGTATTTTGAAGGCTTCCTCACAATCATCGTCAAAGACAAAAGGAATATCCTTTTGCAAGAGATTGGTAAGAGGCCTAGAAATCTTAGAGAAGTCTTTAATGAACATTCTATAGAAACCAGCATGACCAAGGAAACTTCTTATCCCTTTGATATCTGTGGGGTATGGCATTTTCTCGATTGCATCAACCTTAGCCTTATCGACTTCAATACCTCTTTCAGAAATTTTATGACCTAAGACGATGCCTTCATTAACCATAAAGTGGCACTTCTCCCAATTGAAGACAAGATTGGTGTCTTTACATCTCTGCAAGACTCGATCAAGGTTGTTGAGGCAATCGTCAAAGGAAGACCCGTAAACGGAGAAGTCATCCATGAAAACCTCAACAATCTTTTCACAAAAGTCAGAGAATATAGCCATCATACATCTTTGAAAGGTGGCAGGTGAATTACATAAGCCAAAAGGCATACGTCTATAAGCAAAGGTACCGAAAGGGCAGGTGAAAGTGGTTTTCTCCTGATCAGATTGTGCAACTGGTATTTGGGAGAAACCAGAATAACCGTCTAGAAAGCAAAAATGTGTGTGTTTGGACAGCCTTTCAAGCATTTGGTCGATAAAAGGCAAAGGGTAATGATCTTTCCTAGTGGCTTTATTCAATTTCCTAAAATCGATCACCATCCTATAGCTAGTAATAATCCTCTGTGGGATCAATTCATCCTTATCATTAGGGACAACGGTAATGCCTCCCTTCTTAGGGACGCAATGCACCGGACTCACCCAATCACTGTGAGCAACGGGATAAATGATACCTGCTTCCAGGAGCTTTAGTATTTCTTTTCTCACTACTTCTTTCATCTTAGAATTTAATCTCCTTTGATGATCAGCAACTGGTTTGATATCAGGATCAGTTTTAATCTTGTGCTGGCATAGAGTGGGACTAATGCCCTTAAGATCATCAAGAGTATATCCAATAGTAGCACGGTGCTTCCTCGGAGTTTTTAGCAACTTCTTTTCTTCGTGCTCTGAGAGGCTAGCACTAATAATGACAGGATATATCTCGTTTTCATCAAGATATGCATACTTAAGAGTATCAGGCAACTATTTAAGCTCGAACACAGGATCACCCTTTGGTGGGGGTGGATCCCCAAGCAGTTCAACACGCAAGTTATTCTTAAGGATAGGATATTGTTCTAAGACAACTCTATCTATTTCATCCCTTTCATCCATATGCATATCATTTTCATGCTCAAGCAAGTATTGCTCAAAGGGATGAGTAGGAGGCACGACAATAGAGGCTAAGGCACTAGTTTCATCCCTACTAGGCAAGTCCTTTTCATGAGGTTTTCTACCAAACTTAGAGAAATTGAACTCATATGATACACCTTCAAAGCCAACAGTGACAGTTTGCTTCTCACAATCAATATGAGCATTGACAGTATTGAGAAAAGGTCTACCAAATATGATGGGACAAAAGCTATCTTGTGCAGTAGCAAGAACGAGGAAATCAGCAGGATACTTCGTTTTACCACACAAGACTTCAACATCCGTAACAATTCCCACAGGGCAGATAGTATCTCTATTGGCAAGCTGAATAGTGACATCAATAGGTTCTATCTCAACAGGTGCAATCTCATCTTTGATTTCATCGTATAAGGATTGAGGTATTGCACTAACACTAGCACCCACGTCACATAAACCTAACAATGATTTCCTATCTTAACAGAAACCAGAGGCATGCCAACAACAGGCCTATGTTTGTCTCTAACGTGAGGTTTAGCAATTCTAGCAGCATCTTCACAGAAGTGAATATTATGTCCCTCAACATCGTCGGACAGAAGATCTTTGACAATAGCAATGCTAGGTTCAACTCTAATTTTCTCAGGGGGTGTAGGTGTCCTAATATAGCCTCTATGTATCATAGTTGAAGCTTTAGAATGATCCTTTATCCTAACAGGGAAAGGTGGTTTCTCAATGTAAGCACTGGGAACAATAAGATCATTATAGGCAATGACTTTCTCTTCAACTGAAGTGGGTTTAACTACATTGACTTCTAAAGGAGGATGATATTTAAACCACTTCTCTTTGGGGAGATCAATATGAGCAGCAAAAGATTCACACAATGAAGCTACTATCTCACAGTCAAGTCCATACTTAGCGCTAAAATCACTAAAGGTATTCGTCTCAACAAAGGATTTAACGCAATCAAACGTGAAATTCATACCTGACTCCTTACCTTCTTCAAGCTCCCAATCTTCAGAGTTGTGTTTAATTGTCTCCAATAAATTCCATTTTAAGTCAATATCTCTCTTCATAAAAGAACCGGTACAAGAAGTGTCAAGCATGGTGCGATCATCATGAGAAAGTCGAGCACAGAAGTTCTGAATGATAATTTCTCTCGAGAGCTCATGATTGGGGCATGAATATAGCATTGATTTAAGCCTCCCCCAAGCTTGAGCGATGCTTTCTCTATCACGAGGCCAAAAATTGTAAATATAATTCCGTTCAAGATGTACTAAATGCATAGGATAAAACTTTTGATGAAATTCCAATTTCAACTGATTGTAGTCCCATGATCCACTATCATCACATAGCATATACCATGTCAACGCCTTATCCTTCAAAGATAAAGGAAAGACCCTCTTCTTGACCTTATCCTCGGGCAAACCTGCAAGCTTAAATAAATCACAAACTTCATCTACATAGAATAGATGCAAGTCTGGATGTGATGTTCCATCTCCTGCAAAAGGATTAGCCAGCAGTTTCTCAAGCATACTCGAAGGAAATTCAAAGCAAATATTTTCAGTAGGTGCAGCAGGTTGAGGACCAACTCTTTGTGCTTCCGTTCGAGATGAAGATACCCCGAACAATCCCCTCAAAGGATTAGTATCCATACTGACAATAAATTTCAGCACACTATATGAATGTTTCCTTACCAAGTTCCACTTACCAAAGGCACTTCACTCCCCGGTAATACGTCTCAAACGTATCTATAATTTTTGATGGTTTCACGCTGTTATCTTGTCTTCTTTGGTTGTTTTATGTACCTTTTATATCTTTTTTGGGACTAACTTATTAATTCAGTGCCAAGTGCCAGTTCCTGTTTTTTCCGTGTTTTTGACTCTTTTCAGATCTGATTTTGGAACGGAGTCCAAACGGAAGAAAAACCCCGAAATGATTTTTTCCCGAATGGAAGAAGATCAGGGGGCCTTTGGGCCAAGCCAGGTGGGCTCCAGGGAGCCCACAAGCCCCCACTCCGCCACCAGGGGAGGCGGTAGTGGGCAGGCTTGTGGCCTCCCTGGCCGCCCCTGACCTAGATCCTTGGCCTATATATTCCCAAATATTCAGCAAAAAATCAGGGGAGCCTAGAAAATACTTTTCCGCTGCCGCAAGCTTACATTTCCGCGAGATCTCATCTGGAGACCCTTCCCGGCGCCCTGCCGGAGGGGACTTTGGAGTTGGAGGGCTTCTTCATCATCATCAATGCCCCTCCAATGACTCGTGAGTAGTTCACTTCAGACCTACGGGTCCGTAGTTAGTAGCTAGATGGCTTCTTCTCTCTCTTGGATCTTCAATACAAAGTTCTCCATGATCTTCATGGAGATCTATCCGATGTAATCTTCTTTGGCGGTGTGTTTGTCGAGATCCGATGAATTGTGGATTTGTGATCAGATTATCTATGATATATATTTGAGTCTTTGCTGATTTCTTATATGCATGATTTGATATCCTTGTAAGTCTCTCCGGGTCTTGGGTTTTGTTTGGCCAACTAGATCTATGATTCTTGCAATGGGAGAAGTGCTTGGTTTTGGGTTCTACCATGTGGTGACCTTTCCCAGTGACAGTAGGGGCAGCAAGGCACACATCAAGTAGTTGCCATCAAGGGTAAAAAGATGGGGTTTTTATCATTGATTTGAGATTATCCCTCTACATCATGTCATCTTGCTTAAGGTGTTACTCTGTTCTTATGGACTTAAAACACTAGATGCATGCTGGATAGCGGTCGACGTGTGGAGTAATAGTAGTAAATGCAGAAAGTATCGGTCTAACTTGTTTTGGACGTGATGCCTATAGATATAATCATTGCATAGATATCGTCACGACTTTGCGCGGTTCTATCAATTTCTCGACAGTAATTTGTTCACCCATCGTCTACTTGCTTTCATGAGAGAAGCCACAAGTAAACACTACGGCCCCCGGGTCTATTCACATCTATCATTTACACCTCCGCTTTTACTTTGCTTTGTTACTTTGTTGCTTTCAGTTCTCACTTGGCAAACAATCTATAAGGGATTGACAACCCCTTCATAGCGTTGGGAGCAAGCTTTTGTGTTTGTGAAGGATCTTGAGATACTCCTCCACTGGATTGATACCTTGGTTCTCAAACTGAGGGAAATACTTACCGTCGCTGTGCTACATCACCCTTTCCGCTTCAAGGGAACACCAACACAAGGCTCCAAGGCCACAGGGAAAAATCCTTTGCATACTTACCTAGGAAGTCCCTTAAGGCGTAGCCGCAGCTGAAGGATTCCTGGTGCCGTCGACACACCTGTTTCTGGCGCCATTGGAATGACTTTTCTGCATTAGCATAGCTGACATCACCCGGCAACGGCGCCAGAAAAGAGTCTTGATGACCACAAGTATAGGGGATCAATCGTAGTCCTTTCGATAAGTAAGAGTGTCGAACCCAACGAGGAGCAGAAGGATCTAACAAGTGGTTTTCAACAAGGAAATATCTGCAAGCACTGAAGTTGTCGGTAACAAGTGATTGTGTGGTGAGATGATTCGTAGCGAGCAACAAGTAACAAAAGTAGCAACGGTGCAGCAATGTGGCCCAATCCCTTTTCTAGAAAGGGACAAGCCTGGACAAAGTCTTATAGGAGGAAAAACGCTCCCGAGGACACACGGGAATTTCTGTCATGCTAGTGTCATCATGTTCATATGATTCACGTTCGTTACTTTGATAGTTTGATATGTGGGTGGACCGGCGCTTGGGTACTGCCCTTACTTGGACAGGCATCCCACTTATGATTAACCCCTCTCGCAAGCATCCGCAACTACGAAAGAAGAATTAAGACAAAGTCTAACCATAGCATTAAACTAGTGGATCCAAATCAGCCCCTTACGAAGTAACGCATAAACTAGGGTTTAAGCTTCTGTCACTCTAGCAACCCATCATCTACTTACTACTTCCCAATGCCTTCCTCTAGGTCCAAATAATGGTGAAGTGTTATGTAGTTGATGTTCACATAACACCACTATAGCAAAAACAACATACAACATATCAAAATACCAAACGAATACCAAATTCACATGACTACTATTAGCATGACTTACCCCATGTCCTCAGGAACAAAAGTAACTACTCACAAAGCATAATCATATTCATGACCAGAGAGGTAATGAGTAGCATCAAGGATCTGAACATAAAGTCTTCCACCAAGTAATCCAACTAGCAACAACTACAAAGAGTAATCAACACTACTAGCAACCTTACAAGTACCAATTGGAGTCGCGAGATGGAGATTGGTTACAAGTGATGAACTAGGGTTTGGAGATGAGATGGTGCTGATGAAGATGTTGATGGTGACGAGTCCCCTCTGATGAGAGGAGTGTTGGTGATGACGATGGCGACGATTTCCCCCTCCGGGAGGGAAGTTTCCCCAACAGGATCGTCCTGCCGGAGCTCTATATTGGTTATGCTCAAGCTCCGGCTCGTGGCGGCGGCGAAACCACAAAAAATCTCCTCCTTGATTTTTTCCTGGACGAAACCCTTCATATAGCTAAAGAGGGGGGCAGTGGGCCAGCAGGCTGCCCACAAGCCCTCATGGCGCGGCCTGGGGGTGGCCGCACCGTGCAGGCTTGTGGCCACCTGCACGCCCCCCTCTGGCGCTTCTTCGGCCCAGTATTTTTGATAAAACAGGAAAAAAATCCTCGTTGATTTTTACGGCGTTTGGAGTTGCACATAATAGGTATCTCAACTTTGCTCCACTTTCAGGCCAGAATTCCAGTTGCCGACATTCTCCCTCTTCATGTAAACCTTGCAAAATAAGAGAGAAAAGGCATAAGAATTGTACCATGAAGTGAAATAATAGCCAAAGAAGCGATAAATATCAACATGAAAACGTGATGCAAAATGGACGTATCAGTGAGCCGCCTGGGCCGAGGAGTCCGAAGAATGGGCTACAACAACCTTGGAGTGGGCAGCAACAACAGAGGAGGCAGAAGTAAGTTTTTTTTAATTGAAGAAAAGGGGTTTCCCCCCGCCCCATTTTTATTGAAAACGAGGCAGCCCCAGCCAACCTAAACTGTTTCCAGCGCTCGGAATATCAACCAAAGTAGCTGAACCAGATAACTACAAGTTCACAAGTGCTAAAAGGAGATTAACGACGACATCGTGCCAGCAGGGTTGTAAGAGCAGACACCAAGCTATCATATTACAAAGATCATCAGCCATCAGCAGGAGTGCGCAATCAGACGGAAACCTTGGTGTCCCCCACGGTGGCTCTTGTTCCTCTTCGTCACCAAGCGATGTGGCGACTCAAAACATTTGTTGGCCAAGGAGGATGTTAGTAATGATTTGTGTAAAGTTTGGTTTCATGTACCTCCGGACTATATCTGAAGTGTTGTAGCTGCGGTGATTCCAAACTTCTATGGATCTGTGGCGAGTCTAAAAAACACAATTTGAACTTTTTATTATTATGCTAGAAATGGTCTTCGTCGGTAGCCTCTCCACGTCGGAAGCACATGCAGCTCGCGTTGTCACCCCAAAAGCCATTCACATGCGGTACAGAAGGAAACATAAGAACAATCTACGTCTAAGCCGTGTGGTCAAAACAGATAGATACCCATTTATTTCTCAAAACGGAGACAAGGAAATTTACCTCATCGATTAATTAAATAGAACATAATTGCTCAATTAATTAACGAAAAACCAGCTAAAAACCAATACGCATTCAAGGCATCACAGAGATGGGCCAAGACACTATTTAAAAAGCTGAGGAGGAAACCTAATATGTTGGGAAATACAATTAAATGTACGAATCTTCAAACGTCTAGATTTCACGACCATTTGGACTCTCCAAATCGAGTTTCTGACTATTACCAATTTTACTGATACAATGTTTCTGTAATGCATTCGTGATAGTTGGGAAATTGTATTGTTATCCTAGTGTATGAAATCATACAGTATTAGTATTAAAAACTGAAAAAGTAGATACTTGACCATTTGGTGATGTTAAAAATGAAAGAACTTATTCTAGTGAAAATGTTAACCTTGGAAAAAGCAAAATTACATGCATCATTGTTATATCGATTGGTTTATCAATGCCACTATGGCACCAAACAATTCGTTTCATCAAACAATGTTGCATCTTGATCGGCCATTTAGACTGCTCATGATCAATACCTCACAGCAAACATTGCGACAACATCTGCTAGATCAGCAATTGCATCTGCAAGAGGTGCTTGGTGGATTTAGCTGCATGGCTAGCTATTAGTGTTTGAATAATAAGACCGGTTGCTAAATGCAAACACTTTATTTATTTTGGGTTTTTCACCTTGCTGTCAAAATGAGATAAAATAACTGTGCTCTGAAATGATACCTTCTGGCATATTCATAAATAGATTAAATGATATGTTGGTTGAATCATCCAAGTGAATTTCTGGTAGGGGCTAGGGTCCTACCGGGCCTCTGCGTGAGATTGTAGGGGAACGAGGGGAGGGGGTGTGGGCGTGAGCGCGGCGGCCGGCGCGAGGGCACCGTCTCGCACGGAGGGGAGGCGGCGGCTAGGGTTAGGGATTCTGGCTCCTCTAGGAGTCGGGCAATGGAACATGTCTTGTTGCTTAACTCCAAAAGGGTGCCTTACAATTGTTTATATAATCTCGATGCTAATAAAAATAAGATAATTCGGGCTAATCCCCTAACTAATCGTGCCCATTGGGCCTCCTCCGGCTATAAGTGATGCATGTCATAACATATCTCCCCACGTGCGCAAAGAGCTCGTCTTTGAGCTGGAAGTCTGGAAAATGTCGGCGGAACTCCTCGAACTGCTCCCAAGTGGTATCCTCCTCTGGAAGGCCTTGCCACTAGATCAATAAATGCCACACTATGCGACGCTGCTAGACCTGCAACACCTTGGTCGGTCCTGGAAGAAGGCGCCCGTCGGAGGTTGGAGGTAGCACCGGTGTGGCTGTTGGTGGGTCTCCGTGGAAGGTCTTCAGCAACCCCACATGAACACACGTCATGGATGCGGGCACCAGCCAGAAGCTGCACGCAGTAGGGACCTTGCCTATGTGCTCCACCACAGAAAACGGTCCCGCGTAGCGAGGGCCCACCATGCGCTTAGAGCACGGGTCCAGGGACTCTGTGGATCGGTGAAGGAGGCGCAACCACACACAGTCACCCACCGCAAACTCTGCCTCTTAGTGATGGTCGTCATAGTACCGCTTGGACAGCTGCTTGGCCTGGAGAAGGCGTTGGCTCACCTCCGCAAGCATCTTGTCCTTGCTGTGAAGAAGATCGCCCGCCGCCTCGGTCCGAGCCGTCTCAGTGTCAACCGACAGGATGGGCGAGGGCGGTCGGCCATAGACCACCTCGAACGGCGTGGCACACAGGGCGGAGTGATAAGAGGTGTTGTAGCAGTACTCCGCCCATGCGAGCCAATCCACCCAAGCACGGGGACGATCACCTGTAACGCAACACAAATACATGGCAATCACCTTGTTGACCACATCGGATTGTCCATGTGTCTAAGGATGGAAGGTCATACTCAGGCAGAGCTTCACGCCCGCCGGTCCGAAGAGATCACGCCAGACATGCCCCGTGAACACCGAGTCCCGGTCGCTGACGATCGAAGACGAAACCCGTGGAGGCGGACAATGCCATCGAAGAAGGCACGAGCCACGGAGGCGGCCGTGTAGGGATGGCCGAGCATGATGAAGTGAGCATACTTGGAGAAGCGGCTGACCACTATGAGGATGACGGACTTGTCGCCTACCTTTGGGAGGCCCTCAATATAGTCTAGGGAGATATCGGCCTAGACTTGAGTGGGCACCTCCAGGGGCTATAGTAGCCCCGCTGGGCACAGTGTCTCCATCTTGTTACGCTGGCAAGTAACACAAGACCGCACCATGTCCCGGACCAAGGCCCGATCGTCGAGGATGTAGAAATCGGTGCGGAGACGGTGGAGGGTCTTTTGCACACCCTCGTTGTGATAGCCCGAGACCGACGCCCCAGAAGAATCCTCCTTTATTACGTTTTCGTCGTGTGGCTTATTTGTTTGTCGCACTCATCATCGCATCATTTGCATCATCTGCATTGCATCAGCATCCTGTTGCCGCCAGTTTTCAAAACTTGCATCCGTTATTAGTTGTCGGTTCTCTCCGTGTTCGTCGTTGCCCGTTCTGAGCCCGACCACACTCGCACGCGCCCGCGGCATCGTCAAACCTTGTTTTTAAAAGTGTGTATAAAACTTCCTATGATTGGGTTGAAACTTGACGTGCGGTCTTATTTAGTTGTAGGTAGGCCGCCTGGCAATTTTCGTCGCAATCGGAGTCCGTCTGGTACCCGAACGGTCGACCGTAGCGGCACCGTATTCGGTTATCGTCGGACGTGTTTCGGTGTTTTAAATCGTGTTGCTGCACCGCTCCATTTCCATCTCGTCTCCGGCTAACCACTCTACAGAGCCACTTAGCCGTCCCCGCGTGCGAGACCGTTTGATTCCGATCGCGCGGTTGAAACCGGGGCAAAAAAACTCCTAAACCTAGCCCCTCTTCCCTATTTAAACAGCCCCACCTGCCTAATCTAGCTCCTCTCCCTCTCTTCTCCTCAAAATCCATGCCCTCGAAACCCTAGCGCAGCCTCCACCTCCCTCCTCTCTCCTCCCTCCAGCCATCGGGCCCGCTCGAGCCCATCCGAGGCCCGCCGGGCCCAGATCTAGCCGCCGCCCAGGCTATGCTCGCGAAAGAGCCTCGAGCTCCCGTGCCCATGTGCTGCAGCCGCCGCCGACTCCTCGTGGAGCTCCTGCAGCCCCGATCGCCGGAGCGAGCCGGATGCAGGCCGCCGCCGCCTCGCCTGCCTCGTCACAGGACCTTCCAGTCGGCCGCCGTGCCACTCCGGTCGCCGCCCCGCGGGTCCTGGCCATCCTCGCCGCGTGCTGCCGCCCCTCGGCCTTCCCCGTCAGATCCGCCGTCACGCCGGAGCCGCCCCCTTACCGTGGAATCCGTCGGTAGCCACCGCCTCATTCCGCTCGTTGGAGCGGCAGCCGCAGCCGTCGTCTTGTCCGGCTCAAGAACGAGCACGGGAGGACGAGCCCGTGGCCGCCTCGCCTCTCCCTGGACCGGCCAGCACTAGTCGAGGCCTCCCTCGGCCCAGTGCGCCAGGAGGCCCAGGCCGGCCTGGTCCAGCCGCCTCGCCCAACCTCTCCTCCGTCCAGGACGACCGGCCCAGCTCCTCCTGTCCACCTGGGCCGAAAGCCCACGAGATGAGCCCCGCCTATTCCCCGCCCTGCTCGTGTTTTTCTATTCAGCGCCCAACTCTGTTTCGGCCCGATAGGCTAGATTCGGCACGTAGCGTTTTTTTCATTAACGTGCGATTTAATCTTTTCAGGAATTAGAGTAATTTCAAACGCTCGTAGATTCTTAACCATGTGTCGGATCAAAGCGATTTATATATGTAACTTGTGTAGATTTTCACGTAGATTTACATTTTACAACTTGCATGCATGTTTGAAGTGGTTTGAACCGTCATATGCTTAGATTTGCATGCTATCCTAATAGGGAATTATCCCGTATTTATTTTAGTGCGTGTACGGATTGCTCAAACCCCATGGATATAATGTTCGTGTTGTTCGGGACCTTTTGCCATGTATTTTAGAGTAGTTGTTTGTATTTTTGCATGTAGGTTCCGTCGCTAGTTTGTTATATCGTGTTTAGGACATACTTTCGCATATACGTGTGGCGATATTTTTATTTTGCAACCCCTCCTGTTATATATGTTTTCGGGGTAGAAAAATCCATCGAATTTAACTATGCATTTAGTTTTAGATTTTGAGCAAGTTAGCGCGTGTGATACTTTGACATGTTGCCCTTTTGTTTATTTTATGAGATTTATTCCGTGCATGATATGATTGACTTGTCAACTAGAGATATGCCCTTGGATGTGTAGGCTAGCCTCTGGTAATTTTGGTTGCAATAGAAATCCATGTTTAGGTGTTGTTTTCGTTTTGTCAAAATGCTAGAAAATAGTGCTGATTTGGAGATGCTGAAATATTTTCAAGTCTGAAATCTGTTATATTTTGTTGCTGTCTTTCCATGAGTTTATCTGGTGATCTAAATCTCTTTTGAGGTTGGTGCAATGGAGTTAGTTGTAGTCCTTAAGATTCTCTAGCGTTCTGTGAATTTTCATGCCATTTGGTGCCCTGTAGCATATAGTTTTGCTGCTGTCAATATACCTTCACATCGAAAACTGCACTGTCAAAACTGATATTTTCACTAAGTCTAAAACTGTGTGTGGGATGCCATTTTGTGAGTTCTTTTCCTAGGATCCATGCTTCCATACTAGATGTTGTCAGTAGTATGTTGTAGTGCATATTTCCCTCTGCTGTCTCATGCCTTGTTTGAGAATTTAGGATTTGTGCAGTTTGTTGTTCGAGGGTGTAGAAAATGCTATGTGGCTGATTTTGGCAGATTATGACTATTTCTTGTGTAGCTTCTATTTGTTGAACAGTTGCTCCGTTTTGATCGTGTCCTATATTAAACTTGCTTAGAATCTGATGTAGTTTCATATTATCTTGCTGGTTGTATGTTTTGAAATGTGTGTGGCTGCCATTGCATACATATTGCATTCATAGCATCATATCTTGCGGTGATCAAATCTTTTGAACCGTAGCTCCGTTGGAGATATTCTTTATGTGTAAATTGATTGGAACGACGCGTAGAATCACGTGAAACTATTTATTTTTCTATTTAACAATTATTAAAACATGTTCGTTCAGATCTGGATAGAATTATAAATTAACGTATGAGGTCAGTTCGGAGATGCTATAAGTCGTTTCCGACCTCATTTAAAATGCCTAGATAGGTGGATTAATCACGCTTCACCTCTTGCCATGTTTAACAACATTTAATATTGTCGTGTACCTAATCGAGATAGAACTAAATAATTCGTATGTGGAGCTTCGTCAATATGCAACTCGTTGCCTATTGAACTTCACTTAATGTGTATTGTTTGATTGTTGTGAATTGCCATGCCATGTCTTGCATATATTCAATTGATCATGCATCATATGTGGATTCCATATTTTCGTGCATGTGCCATGGTGAATATCGTGTGTTGATTCTTGTTTCCGGTTTTCTTCGTCCCGACAGAGTTCCGCATGCGTGTCGGTAAGTGAGGATTCGTTCGACTACATTGGTTCGCCTGCTTCACGGAGTCATTCTTCTTCCAAGCGGGATCTCAGGCAAGATGACCATTTCCCTAGATACCATTACTATCATTGCCATGCTAGTATTATCATTTCTTTCATTATGTCTCGTTGCCTACCACCTGTTAAATATCAGCCTCTCCACATTGCCATGAAAACCGTCAACCTGTTCACAACCTAGCAAACCACTGATTGGTTATTTACTGCTTGCTTAACCATGTGTTAGCGTTGCTAGTTGCAGGTGCAGTTGCTTCCATGTGATAACATGGGTTCCTTGTTATATCACCCTATTAATGTTATTTAATTTAATGCACCTATATACTTGGTAAAAGGTGGAACACTCGGCCTTTCTAGCCTCGTGTTTTGTTCCACCTTTGCCCCCTTAGTTTCGGCTACCGGTGTTATATTCCATAATTGAGCGCTCCTAACACGGTCGGGGTTGTTATGGGGACCCCCTTGATAATTCGTCTTAGATTAAAATTGGCCTGGCAAGGCCCAACTTTGGTACTACATTTGCCTAATAACCTAATAAAATTGCATAGGGATTTTCCGGACCCCGAGGAAATTAATCAACCCCCGGGCTAGTGCTCCGCATGAGTGTTGGTCCAAACTAGCAGACTACGAGGCCACCGCGGGGCAACCCGAGGTTTGGTATACTCCTAGTGTGACCCATCCGTTGTGTCCTGAGAATGAGATACACGGCTCCTATCGGGATCGTCAACACGTCGGGCGGCCTTGCTCGATTAGTTTTACCTTCTACGAAATATCTTGTGCATCGGGATTCCGGTGATGCTTTGGGTAATCTCAGAGTTGAGGTTTTCCACTAAGGAGTCCGACGAGATCGCGAGTTTTGTGATCGAGGATTTCTATGCGGATTGTGGTAATTTGTGATGGACTAGTTGGAGCACCCCTGCAGGGTTAAATCTTTCGGAAAGCCGTGCCCGCGGTTATGTGGCAACGTGGAAACTTTGTTTAACATTGTTCTAGACAACTTGAAGTTAACTTAATTAAAATATGCCAACTGAGTGCGTAACTGTGACTGCCTCTTTCGTGAGCTCCTTCTCCGATCGAGGACACGGTGGGATTATGTTTGACGTAAATATCCCCCTCTTCATTCTTGTACTCGTAAGTTAGCAACCTCGTATATTGCATAGTCGCTTGCTGCAGCCTCACCACTTAACCATACCTCACCTATTAAGCATTGCTAGTCTTGATACCTTTGGAAATGAGATTGTCAAGTCCCCTGTGGCTCACAAATTACTACAACACCAGTTGCAGGTAAAGGTAAAGGTTACTTTGATGTGAGCGCGATGATTGTTCATTTGGAGTTTCTTCTTCTTCTTCATCATCGATCTAGGATGGGTTCCAGGCCGGCAGCCTGGGATAGCAAGGATGGACGTCGTTCTTTTCTCGTTTGTTTTTTTCCGTAGTCGGACCCTGTTCTTCTCCGTGATGTTTATGTAATATACTGATGATACTCTGATGTAGCTTGTGGCGAGTGTAAGCCAATTCCATATATCTCATGTTTTCAGTACATGTACTTCTAATGATATCCATTCTTGTGAAACGACGAGATGCGCTTCTATCCTTGACGAGGCCCTCGTGCCAAATTAAGGATAGGGTCGCATCTTGGGCGCTACAAGTTGGTATCAGAGCAGTACCGACCTAGGAGCCCCCTTGATTGATCGAACTTGGCCGAGTCGAGTCTAGTAAAAACTACTTTGAGTCTAGTTATATATCGAAGAGTAGGATTCTTTTTTCTCATCTCCTATGCTCTCGTGAGGAATCTTGACGTAGTAATTTTAATAATCCTCCTTTTCTCACTCAATTTTTTTAGGATCACGTGGATATTATTGGAATCTATATGATGTCGATGTGACGGAGTTCTGTCTTTGTGCCTCCTGTCTGACTTGATTTCTTCCGGGGAGTTGAGCTCCAGGTGATTCTTGAGCACATCGTTATCATTCATATTTCTTAGTATCTCAGGACGAAGGGTGTTCGAAATTGCTTCAATACTAGTAGTGGCGAGAGGAGTCCGGCTTCCCCAGTACTGGTGCAGATAGATCCGGATGTATCGCCATACTTTGAATCGTTGTGATTACGAGTGTTTAAAATAGATGAGTTTCCGAGATTTTGTTTATGTGTTGACGGATGTGATACACTGGACGGGTTAGTATAGGAGTTGAGTGATATATTACTCCTTGTATCCGTGGACCAGATTGCATGACCAGAAATTTCAGGAGTTCTTAGGTGGGAATTCAAGTAGTTACTTATAGGACAATCTTCCAACAAATCCATGATGTTAGGTTGGGGTTCGACATCTAGTGGATTTGTTTGTTCACGGTCGACTTACAGCGGTTCTCGTTGTGTCTTAAAGAGTCCTTGTAGCTTGCTACGACTCGGGGACGCTTCATATGTCGTGTGCACTGCCTTGCACAGGATGGCTACTATAAGGATCGAGCCCGTGCGATCCTGTCCACGAAAATATCGGACGAAATCTCTCTCATGAATTTGTTCTGGCTTGTTTCGTAAGCCTCACCCTTTGTTTTGTTGGAATATGGTAATTCGAGTTGCTTCGATGTCAAGTGGTGAATTCATATCCTTTCAAGAGGTGTTCTCGTATTTTATGAGAGCGCTAATTCTTTTGCTCAATCAATTATCTTATCAATTCTTGTCAACCGGAGTCGTCATATAAATTATTTTCCAACCGATGTGCTTCTCTTCAGTGAATTCAATCCTCTCCATTTTTTTGCAAGATCAATCTCACAATTCTTTCCGGAGTTGGTCTCATCTGTCCCAAGTTGTCTTTTTTTTTGCCCTCCCACCCTTGTCTCCTCTGATTCAATCTTCATCCAAGTGTCTTTCTCTTCAGTGATACTTCCGCTATCTTCTTCCGTATTGTTTCCGGTGACTCTTTGTGAAGATTCTCAGGAGCGTCGTGTTCATCGGTATTCAATCTTGTTATCTTTTTCGGTGAGTTCAATTCAGCTATTCGTGTCATCATATCTTTTCCATCTTTCAATTCTTTTCATGTTGAAAATTCTTATCAAGCCTTCTTGTGGTCATTTCTCTCTATTCTATCCGAAACGTTGAAGTTATCTCAGAAGTTCTTGTTTTCAATTCTTTCAATTATTTCGAGGTGCTAACCTCATATAGTTTTCTTTATGCCGGTGCAATATCTCTCTTCTAAGCCATCTTTTCAACATTAGTTTCTTTTGAGTGGGCCATAACCCACAGGTTCTTTCCCAGGATCTTTTCTGGCTCTTGTCATCTTTTTGGAGTTCTCTTATTCTTTCAACTATGACGTAAGTATGAATTTCATCAGTCATATTCTTCTTCAAGACCAATTTGAATTGTTTCTCCTCTTTGGCTCAACCTTTCATTATTCTTTATTCTAGAGTGTCTTAGTTATTCTTGATAGTGCTCTTGCCATGTTTTCAGTTTGGAAGACCGATGGAGTGTTTCTCTCAAATCTTGGTCCATTATCTTGAAGATTAATCATTTCATCTTTGTGGTATCATCTTGAATTGTTCCCAATCATGAGATCTCTTTCTTGCTATCCGGTGCATTTCTGAGTTGTTTTCATTCTTGATCCTCCGAAGGCCATCATTTCAGAAGATTTCTTCGTTCTCAGCTTTCAACCTTCGTTCTCAAATTCTCCTCAATTGTTGTCTCTTCGTTCGTCTCTCAATTATCCGGGTGCGGTGTTTAATTTTCTATTAGGCGGCTCAAGATCTCTTCATTCTCAAGGTGTTCTTCAAGATTCTTGTGGTAGTAGTACTCATTTTTTTTCTTCGTTCTTTCTTGCCAAGAGCTAGTTTCTATTCTTTATAACGGAGGCTTTGTGATGTTGCTCTCTTCAATCTATCATCTTGCTCTGTCAAGGTCATGTTCTCTCATTGCTTATCAATTTAGTTGTTTTTTGTGAATCTTGTCTAGTTCTCCTGTCTTATCGAATTTTGTCCCCTTTTCCTACCGAAGTGCTGCCGAAATTTTCTGTCAATTCTTGCTTCTTTCTCATGTCATTCGTCATCTCTTGCAACCTTCAAGGATCGTTGGTTTCACTCGTTTGTCAAAGAAGCAACTAAGTTTTACCTCTTGCTTTCTCATCCTCTCCCCTTTCATTCTTGGATCTCGGGTCGAGATCCTCTTGTAGTGTAGGAGAATTGTGACAGCCCGAGACCGACACCCCAGAAGAATCCCCCTTTGGTGCCCTGTAATTCGCGTTTTGTGAGTTCTTTTCCTAGGATCCATGCTTCCATGCTAGATGTTGTTAGTAGTATGTTGTAGTGCATCTTGCCCTCTACTGTCTCATGTATTGTTTGAGCATTTTGGATTTGTGTAGCTTGTTGTTCGATGGTGTAGAAAAGGCTATGTGGCTGATTTTGGCAGATTATGACTATTTCTTGTGTAGCTTGTATTTGTTGAACCGTTGCTCCGTTTTGATCGTGTCCTATATGAAACTTGCTTAGAATCTCGTGTAGTTTCATATTATCTTGCTGGTTGTATGTTTTGAAATGCGTGTGGCTGTCATTGCATACATATTGCATTCATGCCATCATATCTTGCGGTGATCAAATCTTTTGAACCGTAGCTCCGTTGGAGATCTTCTCTATGTGTAGACTGATTGGAACGATGCGTAGAATCACGTGAACCTATTTATTTTTCTGTTTAACAATGATTAAGACATGTTAGATCAGATCTGGACAGAATTATAAATTAACGTATGAGGTCAGTTCGGAGATGCTATAAGTCGTTTCCGACCTTATTTAAAATGCCTAGATAGGTAGATTCTTGTTTCAGGTTTTCTTCGTCCTGATAGAGTTCCGCAAGCGTGTCGGAAAGTAAGGATCCGTTCAACTACATCGGTTCGCGTGCTTCACGGAGTCATTCTTCTTCCAAGAGGGATCTCAGGCAAGATGACCATTTCCCTAGATACCATTACTATCATTGCCATGCTAGTATTATCGTTTCTGTCATTATGTCTCGTTGCCTACCACCTGTTAAATATCAGCCTCTCAACATTGCCATGAAAACCATCAACCTGTTCACAACCTAGCAAACCACTGATTGGCTATGTTACCACTTGCTTAACGATGTGTTAGCGTTGCTAGTTGCTGGTGCAGTTGATTTCATGTGATAACATGGGTTCCTTGTTATATCACCTTATTAATGTTATTTAATTTAATGCACCTATATACTTGGTAAAAGGTGGAAGGCTCGGCCTTTCTAGCCTGGTCTTTTGTTCCACCTTTGCCCCCTTAGTTTCGGCTACCGGTGTTATGTTCCATAATTGAGCGCTCCTAACACGATCGGGGTTGTTATGGGGACCCCCTTGATAATTTGTCTTAGATTAAAACGGGTCTGGCAAGGCCCAACTTTAGTACTACATTTTCCTAATAACCTAATAAAATTGCATAGGGACTTTCCGGACCCCGAGGAAATTAATCAACCCCCGGGCTAGTGCTCCACATGAGTCTTGGTCCAAACTGGCAGACTACGGGGCCACCGCGGGGCAACCCGAGGTTTGGTATACTCCTAGTGTGACCCATCTATCGTGTCCTGAGAACGAGATACGCGGCTCCTATTGGGATCGTCGACACGTCGGGCGGCCTTGCTGGATTAGTTTTACCTTTTACGAAATATCTTGTGCATCGGGATTCCGGTGATGCTTTGGGTAAGCTCAGAGTTGAGGTTTTCCACTAAGGAGTCCGACGAGATCACGAGTTTCGTGATCAAGGATTTCTATGAGGCTTGTGGTAATTTGTGATGGACTAGTTGGAGCACCTCTACAGGGTTAAATCTTTCGAAAAGCCGTGCCCGCGGTTATGTGGCAACGTGGAAACTTTGTTTAACACTGGTTCTAGACAACTTGAAGTTAACTTAATTAAAATATGCCAACTGAGTGTGTAACCGTGACTGCCTCTTTCGTGAGCTCCTTCTCTGATCGAGGACACGGTGGGGTTATGTTTGACGTAAGTAGGTGTTCAGGATCATTCTTTTGATCATCAGTAGTTCACGTCCGCTATGCGTAGATCATCCCCCTCTTCATTCTTGTACTCGTAAGTTAGCCACCTCGTATATTGCTTAGTCTCTTGCTGCACCCTCACCACTTAACCATACCTCACCTATTAAGCTTTGCTAGTCTTGATACCTTTGGAAATGAGATTGCCGAGTCCCCTGTGGCTCACAGATTACTACAACACCAGTTGCAGGTACATGTAAAGGTTACTTTGACGTGAGCGCGATGATTGTTCATTTCGAGTTTCTTCTTCTTCTTCATCGATCTAGGATGGGTTCCAGGCCGGCAGCCTGGTATAGCAAGGATGGACGTCGTTCTTTTCTCGTTTGTTAGTCGGACCCTGCTCTTCTTCATAATGTTTATGTAATGTACTGATCATACTCTAATGTAGCTTGTGGCGAGTGTAAGACAATTCCATATATCTCATCTTTTCAGTACATGTACTTGTAACGATATCCATTCTTGCGAAACGACGATATGCGCTTCTATCCCTGACGAGGCCCTCGTGCCAAATTAAGGATAGGGTCGCATCTTGGGCGTTACACTCGTGGCCAGCCGAGTGTGCGAGCAGCAGAACCAGCTAACGGAGATCGTCGTGATCTGGCATGAAGAGGCGACACCCATGTAGGAGCAAGTCGTCCGCCAAACGCCACGGCTCTGCCAGGTTGCCGGCGTCAAGGCGCTGCCGAAGGAGCTAAGCGGATGGCGCGTCCGCGGTAGCCCTACGAATGTCGTCAAGGAGGGTGAAGGAGGGCCCCGAGCGGAAGCAGAGAGCCGCCCCGTCGGAGTAGTCGGCGTCCGCGTCGTGGTCGGCGTCGCGGCGGGGCAGTGTGTCGGCCACGGTGTTAAGGCGGCCTGGACGATACTCGACGGTGAAGTCGAAGCCAAAGAGCTTGTCGATCCACTAGTGCTGCGGCATGATAGACAGCCTCTGGTCCAATAAGAATTTGAGGCTGTAGTGATCCGTGCGAATGTGGAACGGTCGCCCCCAAAGATATGGCCGCCAGTGGCGCACGACCTGCACCAAGTCAATGAGCTCCATGTCATAGGCTGCGAGCTTATGATGGCGCGCGACGAAGGGCCTGCTGAAGAACGCAAGCGGCCCGTCGCCCTAATGAAGGACGGCGCCGAACCCCACACCGGAGTCGTCGTAGTCCACCATGAACGGTCGGTTGAAGTCGAGCATCTAGAGGACGGGGCCCGTCATGAAGGCCTGCTTGAGGGCCTCCAACGCCTCTGTTGCCTCTGCATCCCACGCGAAGGAGTTGCATCGCAACACACGTGTGAGCGGGGACGTGATGAGGCCGAACTCCTGGATAAATTTTCGGTAGTACCCCATGAGGCCCAGGAAGCCGCGGAGAGCCTGCGGTGAATGCAGCGTCGGCCAGGCCGCAACAGCCGTCACCTTGTCGACGTCCATAGCAACACCCTCAGCAGAGATGACATGGACGAGGTAGGCGACGGAAGGCGTGCCGAACGAGCACTTCGAGCGCTTAAGATGAAGATGATGCGCCCAAAGCTCGTTGAAGACGATGAAGACGTGTTGAAGGTTCTCCGCCCAAGAGGCGCTGCAGATAAGAATGTCATCAAAGAAAACGAGCACAAACCGACGCAAGTAGGGGCGTAGGCCGTCGTTCATCAAGGCCTGAAAGGTCGCTGGGGCGTTGGAGAGGCCAAAAGGCATCACCAAGAACTCAAAGTGGCCGTGATGAGTCCGAAACGCCGTCTTCGCGACATCGTCCGGGTGCATCCGCACCTGATGGTAGCCCGAACGGAGGTCGAGCTTGGTGAAGAAGCTCGCCCCATGTAGCTTGTCCAAGAGCTCCTCGACAACCGGGATAGGAAATTTTTCCTTGAGCGTCTAGGCGTTCACGGCGCTGTAGTCGGTGCAGAAGCGCCACGTGTTGTCCGACTTGCGGACGAGGAGGACCGGCGCCAAAAATAGCGACGTGGAAATCCGGATGATGCCCAAGGCGAGCATGAGCGCGCACTGCCTCTCCAGCCCGTACTTCCGCAATTGGGGGTAGCGGTAGGGGCGCACCACGACCAGCGCCGTGCCTGACAGGAGATGAATGTGGTAGTCATACACCCGGGCCGACGGAAGGCCCTGAGGCTCATCAAAGAGGTCGCGACCTGCTGCAAGAGATGATCCAACACGGGGTGCTCGGGCCATGTAGCAGTCGCTGCCAGCTGGAGCTGCGGCGTCGCTGGGGAGGCGCTACCCACGCCCATCGACCGGATGCGGTGACCCTGGCGCCGAAAGGTCATCTCATGGCGACGAAGTTTTAGAGGATGGGACCGAGGGTCCTCAAGAAGTCGACGTCGAGGATGAAGTCGAAGCAGCCCAAGTCGATATCGGCGCACGTGATGGTGAAGTGCTCGCCTCCGATGGTGACGGGCACATTCCGCGCAATCCCATGGCACCACATGCGGTCGCCATTAGCCACGGTGACCCGGAGGTGCTCCCCACCCATCCGCTGGAGCGCTAAGCAGCGCATGGTCGACTCGGGCAGGAAGTTATGCGTGGAGCCCGTATCCAAGAGGGCCACCACGCGCTCGTCCTTGATCATCACCAGCAAGAGCATAATCCGCTCGTCTCGGATGCCCGCGAGAGCATGGAGGGAGACCACGAGATCTGTCGCAGGAGCGGGCGCCGGTGCGGCGGAAGGCAAGTCACCGAGATCGTCGGTGGCGGTGTCCTCCTCGACGTAGTCGGCCGCCTCCGAGTAGAAGAGGCGTGGACATACGTGGCCCGGCACGTAGGGCTCGTCGTAGTTATAACAAAGCCCCTGGCGACGGCGCTCGAGATGCTCGACCGGGGTGAGCCGGCGGAAGGGCCACGTCGTAGCCGGAGCGGGGGCCGCCGTAGAGGCCAGAGGCGGGCTCCCCGACGCTGGTGGTGTCGGGGCCGGCCTGCGCGCGACGCTCGAAGGATGGGCATAATACATGGCCGTATGGAGGTCCTGAGGTCCCTGCAACTCCACGTCCACGCGGATATGATCCGGCAGACCGCCCAGGAAGAGCTTGGCCCGCTGGCGAGCCGTCACGCCGGTGCGTGACATGCCAGGGCCTGGAAGCGGTCGGCGAAGTCCTGCACCGTGGAGGTGAAGGGTAGGCAGCCAAGCTCCACTAGCCAGCTCCCTTGGATCGGAGGCCAGAAGCATAGGAGGCAGAGCTCGCGGAAACGCTCCCATGGAGGCATGCTGCCCTCGTCGTACTCGAGAGCATAATACCACGTCTATGCGGCGCCTCGGAGGTGATACGAAGCGAGCCAGGTGCGGTCCAACGCTAGCGTCCGTTGCCCCCCGGAAGAACTGGGCGCATTGGTTGAGCTAGTTCAGAGGGTCCTCGGTGTCGTCGTAGGTGGCGAAGTCCAGTTTTGCGAAACACGGCGACGTGTTGGTATGGGCGCCATGGTGGTACGGCTCGTCGGCACAGAGAAGTGCGGGGGTCGACGCCGGGTAACCGTCGGGGCCGGCGTAAGGACCAGAGAAGCTGGAGGGCCCGTCGTACTGCGGGGGTGGCGCCGGTGGCAACCGGATGTGCGGTGGTGCCGATGCCGTCGTATATACCGGTTGCGATGTCTCGGTCACCCAGGTCGGTAACGGCGACGGCGAGGACGGGAACTGGAGCTGGTGAATAAGGACCCCCGACGCTGAGGTAGGGCCCGACCCAGAGGTGGTGGGTGGTGGCAGCGACAGCAGCAGCGCCGGCTGCAGCGGCCTGGCGAGCGCGGCAAATGCCGCCTGGTGCGACGGCTGCAACGGCAGCAGCGACGGCCCATTGGCGCGACTGGCGGCAACCCATTGGCGACGGTTGTTGGCTCGACCGACGGCGGCCCGTAGGGGCCGACCAGGTAGAGGCGGGTCCCCTGAACGGCGGTGGCGAGGTCACGAATCGCTCCGGTGATCTCCTCCGGGACGAGGACGTCGGGAAGCGGCGCGGCGGAGGTGACCGACACGGGCAAGTGCGGGGCACCGACCGTGGTGGCCATCGGGGCGGTGGTGGATGTCAGCAACATGAGGGTTAGGAAGGGCGGCGACGAAGACATGACCGAACCAAAGCCTCTGGATACCAAACTGGTAGGAGCTAGGGTCCTACCGAGCCTATGCTTGAGATTGTAGGGGAAGGAGGGGTGCTAGCGTGGGCATGAGCGCGGCGGCCGACACGAGGGCGCCGTCTTGCACGGAGGGGAGGCGGCGGCTAGGGTTAGGGATTCCGGCTCCTCTGAAAGCCGAGCAATAGAATATGTCTTATTGTTTATTTCAAAAGGGTGTCTTATAATTATTTATATACTCTCAATGCTAATAAAAATAAGATAACTTAGGCTAAGCCCCTAACTAAACGTGCCCATTGGGTCTCTTCCGGCTATAAGTGATGCCGGTCATAACAATTTCTTATACATTTTTTTCTGCCCTTGAATGCCACTCGAGCATTGGTTGTACCTTAACCTTTTCTATTAGCATGGAAGTTTCATGCGTCATGTGCTTTATGAAGTACTCCTTCCGTTCCATAATATAAGTCTTTTTAGAGATTTCATTAAAGGACTACATACGGATATATATAGACATACTTTAGAGTGTAGATTCACTTATTTTGATTTGTATGTAGTTCTTTAATGAAATGGTTTAAAAGACTTATATTTAGAAACGGAGGGAGTATACTTTAATGGCACCGGGAAGACTGTTTTAGTCACGTGTGGTAATTGTTTCTGTTCCCTGCATTTGGTTGCGAAGTTAAAACACTAAGATCTGTCCAAGGCGGAATAGAGTTTCCATTGTCCAGATGCCCAGCTTTATAGCATGTCATAGCATTATTTCTTTATGTAATGAATATAATAAAAGGTGAATTTATAAGTTGGAGCAGAAGTGTTTCAAAAGAGAACCTTGAGCAACCAGAACCAAATCTCTTATGTTTGCATCCAATAATCGTACGAAGATATTTTGCTTGTCCCTTTTGTTGGGGCATGAAATCACATATTTGCGGTACAAACCTCATGTTTGAATGGGCTGAAATAATAATTATTTTTGAATAATTTTAATCCTGGTCAGCTGGTGCCATTTCTTTTTTTGAAGCGACCACAGCGGGCTTACACCGGCCTGAACCGTATATTACCAAATCAAAACAATTACAAGAAGAATCCGAGGGTTACAGGAGGAGGGAGGGAGGAAGAATATCAGAAGAAAAAGAAGAAAAACAGAGGGCTATAATCTGGTGCCATTTCTGAATAATCGGATACTATTTATTTTGTTGGGTAGAGCCCTGAAAACTGCATTCGGCCACTAAAATAACATTAGTACAAGGTATATAGGTAACATCAGTACAATGCATTTGGCCACTCAAATAGAATTAGTACAAGGCATCTATGTAATGCCGCATAGAACAATCTCCTGACAGAATGGTTTTCACTGTTGTTTTTATATCGTAGATAAGTTTTTATATCGTAGATAGGGCCACTGCCAACAGTAGAATGTTCAGCCAAGTGAATTCTTCAGCGAACATTGCAGGCAATGGCCTACAATGGTGCATATGGCCAACAAGATTACTAGTGGTGCATATGGCCAACAAGATTACTAGTGGTGCATATGGCCAACAAGATTCATTCTCGACAGCTCTGTTTCAGTCATTGTAACTAATAGCAAAACACACCTGCATCCCCGTCAAAAGTATGTAAACAGCTAAGCCAACCAAACCCATATAGAAACAACAACCATAATTCCGTGATTATCTTTGCAGAACACACATCTTAGTTTGTAAGGGTAAGTGTACTACAAATTGTATTTCTCAAGAAATCCCACAAAGAACAAATTACAAAAGCAAGAAGGACACAGGATGACATGTAGCCACCAGAAAGCATCACAAAAAGCAGACGAACTATTACATGCATACCTTATTACAGCAGGTCTACAGACCACCTGTAAGCAAATCTAAAACCTGTTCTTGCCTAGAACAAGCCAATGCAAATTAACAAAGCTTATGGAAAACGACGAGGCACTGTTGGATTTAATCAGCGTTCTAAATCCAACAGTTATAAGCTAGCAAGCAAGCACGTGGATGGTTGATTGATCAACAGTAGCCACACACATGCACGTACAGCCGTGTACGTAGACGTGAAGATCGAACTCGGCGGAACGGCTTGGCTACTCTCGACGGAGGAGGAAAGTCCCGATGTATTGCAAACAGGTCCGTATCACCAATTGTTGGCTTTTGAACGTGCGTATGCAGCCGTACAGGCGTGCCTACGCGATTCTTGCTTCGGCCGGCTACTTGACGGAACTTGTGTAACTAGCGACACGAATAAAACTGATCAATGAATTTGATGGCTAAAGGCCCGTGTCGAGCCTTTGCTTTGTATTGCTTTTCGTTTTTCTGGTGTTACAATCAACACCCCTAGGGTGTCTTTTATACACGTCCACAAGGGACTATGGAAATAGACTAGGACTAGGAATCATAATACTACTAGGACTCGGTTTGGCTTTCTTTCCTAATCCTACATGAGCAACATGATTAACATCTACATTCACCTCCTTAATCTTGTTGCTTGACTTCACTTATTGCACTCCGACTTTCCTCCTCATCTCGATGAACTTCTGTCGACCGAGGGACTTGGTGAAAATATCGGCAAGTTGGTCTTTCGTGTTCACATGTTGAACCTCGATCAACCCTTCTTCAATGCACTCCCGGATATGGTGGAACCGGGTATCTATGTGCTTGCTCCTTTCGTGATGAACCGGATTTTTGCACAACGAGATTGCAGCTTGGTTATCGATCTTCAGTGACACCTTCTGCACCTCCCGCTTTTCAAGAATAGCTAGGAGTCTTCTCAGCCACACTGCTTGACAAGCCGCCGTGCTTGCCGCTATGTATTCTGCCTCGCATGAAGACAGTGCCACCACCTTTTGCTTCTGAGAATTCCAGCTAATCGGATTCGGGCCAAGGTAGAAAACCAAGCCCGTTGTGCTCTTTCGGTCATCAACATCACCTGCCATGTCGCTATCTGAATATCCACGAAGGATCAATCCTTCCTTTCTCTTTCTGTACGTGCAACCAAGATTAATGGTGCCTTTCACATAGCGCAAGATTTGATTGACCGCGCTCATGTGCTCGGTTGTCGGATTCTCCATGAAACGACTCACGATCCCGACTGAATAAGCCAAGTCAGGCCGGGTATGCACCAAATATCTTAGGCTGCCCACAACGCTTCGATACATTGTGGTGTCCACCGGCGGATTTGAGCTACGCTTGCTCAACTTGTGACGTTGGTCCATTGGAACTTGTGTCGCGTAGCAATCTGACATGCCACACTTGTCCAATAACTTGACCGCGTAAGCCGATTGACATAGGGAAATCTCTCCGGAGCTTTGCTTCACTTCGATGCCCAAGTAATAGCTTAGTAATCCCAGATCACTCATGCTAAACTTGTTCTTCATTTGTGCCTTGAAACGTTCAATTTCTTGTACGCTATCTCCGGTGATAATCAGATCGTCGACATAAACTCCAACTAGCAGGTTTGAGCCTTTGGAGTTCTTTGTATAGACTGCGTGCTCGAGGGGACATCTCTTGAACCCGAGCGAGACCAGACTTCGGTCTAACTTTGAGTTCCAAGCTCTTGGCGCTTGCTTTAACCCGTAAAGTGCCTTCTTGAGCTTGTAAACTTTCCCTTCTTCGCCTTTCTTCTCGTGCCGAGGGGTTGTTCCACGTACACTTCTTTTGTGAGATCGCCGTTGAGGAAAGCGGATTTAACATCCATATGATGAACCTTCCAATCCTCTTGTGCTGCCAAAGCTAGGAGCACTCTCACCGTCTCGATTCGAGCAACCGGTGCAAACACCTCATCATAATCAACTCCTTGACGTTGAACGTAGCCCTTTGCAACGAGTCTTGCCTTGTACTTCACAATGGCACCCTCCGTGTCCTTCTTTAACTTGTAAACCCACTTCAAACCTATCGTCTTTTGGTTTGGAGGTCGGGTTACCAAAGTCCACGTGCCATTGCTCTCAATTGCCTTCATCTCCTCATCCATGGCGTGCGTCCAGCTAGGACTTTTTCTCGCCTCTACGAAGTTCGCCGGCTCCTCAACTCCGAACAGACATAGTCCGGAGTACTCGAGCGTAACTGGCTTTGTGTACTTGTAGACTTTCTTGAGGGTCTTGTAGCGACGAGGCCCTGAGGAGTCCGTTGTGGCTTGCGAAGGAGGCGACACAAATTGTGTCGGCGTTGATGCACTTGAGGAAGACGGCTGAGACCTTGGTGTGTCATCGACATCCGTGTCGTCGGCGTAGTCGTCGTGACCGTGACCATCATCTTGATTGTCGTCGTCACTATGCGCCTCGTTGTCGATGTTGTCGTCGAGATCTCCGCCTGTGTCGTGCGCGGCGTTGTCGCTATCTCCTTGCGACCTATGCGCGTCGTCGTCGGTGTCGGCACCATGATGATCACTACCATTGTGGTCACCTTGGTTGGGCGTCTTGCCAATCACCTGGACATCCTCCCCTGCATCATCATCAGTTGGAAATTCAACTGCAAATATGTTACTGTTTGGAGCATCGTCGGCTGCGGCGCTCCAATTCCACGCTTGGTTTTCTTCAAACACGACGTCGCGTGAAATCCGTAGACGCTTGGTTTGTGGATCGTAGAAACGGTATGCCTTGGTGCCAGAACTGCTCTCGTAACCGATGAACACCATCTTGGTGCTACGATCGGCAAGCTTTGAGAGGTGCGGCTCCGCCGTCTTCACATGTGCCACGCACCCGAATGTCCGTAGATGAGACACATTCGGCTTACGTCCGTAAATTGCTTCATACGGAGTCTTGCCGATCACCGCCTTCGTTGGAGCCCGGTTGAGAAGATAGACCGCCGTCGAGACAGCTTCTCCCCAAAAAATCCCCGGCAGGTTCTTGCTCTTGAGTAAACTCCTTGCCATGTCAACGACGGTTCGATTGCGCCTTTCAACGACCCCATTCTGCTGCGGCGTGTAAGGTGCCGTGAGGAACCTCTTTATGTCAATCTTCTCGCAGTAGTCGTTGAACTCATTCGACGTAAACTCTCCGCCGCGATCTGTCCGTAGAGCGCGAACCTTCAGCTTGTGTTCCATCTCTGTTGCAGCCTTCAATTTCTTGAACGCTTCAAACGCCTCATCTTTAGATCGTAGGAGAATGACCCACATATATCTCGAGTAGTCGTCTACCACAAGGAAGAAATACTTCTTTCCAGCGTGAGTTGCCGGGGTGATAGGGCCACATAGATCACCATGGAGCAGCTCGAGTGCATCACTTGCACGATAGGTAGACTGAGCAGGGAATGGCCTGCGGTGCTGTTTTCCAACCAAGCACCCGTCACATACTCGATCAACATGGTCGATAACTGGCATCCCGGATACCATCTGCATCTTTGACATCTTCTTCAAGGCGTAGAAGTTAACGTGTCCAAATCTAGCATGCCATAACCACGAATCATCATCACTCTTGGCAAGCCAACACTCCGGTTGAGATTGATCAAGGTTGAGGATATAGAGCCTATTCCGTGTGCGATTAACACGAGCTAGCACGTTTCGGAGGTTGTCGAAGATCGTCATCACTCCGCTCTCTATATTCACCTTGCATCCATTCTCGTCAAGCTTCCCAATAGAGATGATGTTGTTGCGCAGCCGTGGGATGTAGTACACTCCGGTGAGTATGCGATGTTCGCGTGTGAGACCCTCAAAGAGGACAGATCCTTGCCCGCAAATCTCCACAGCTGAACCATCACCGAACTTGACCGAGCCTTCAACATCGAATTCCAGCTCGAGGAATTTCTCCTTGCACCCCGTCATGTGGTTACTGGCACCCGTGTCGAGATACCACGACACGTTCTGATCACCGGATAACTTTGGTGTCACTTTTTCCTCATGAAGTAGCACCTTCTGACTTGGTTTCACAACCACCGTTTCAGCGAGATCACAAACTTCGGCCATCAGAAGACCTGGACCTTCGTCTTCCTGCTTTGCCAAATTTGCCTTGATCTCCCGCTTGTTAGGCTTTGGACAATCCTTCGCAAAGTGACCCATCTTATTGCAGTTATAGCACTTGATCTCGGACAAGTCCAAGTTCCGTGGTTTCTGCTCTTTAGATTGGCCCGCCTTACCACGACCTTGTGGTTTGCCTTTTCCTTTGCCTTTTCCGGTTTGTCCATCGCCCTTCGTGTTGCTTGAGCCTTCGCCACCGTCACGCCTTCCTTTGCTACTTGGGGCCTCCCAATCTGTGCGCGAGTACATGAGTTGGTCACTACCTCCTCCTTTGCCTTTCCGACAGCCACGAGCATTCTCTTCCCATGTCCGCAATCGTCCGATCGCCTCCGTTATGGTCATGTCGTCGATGTCGTAAAGCTGCTCGAGCGTGCCGATGATGTACGTGAATTTATCAGTGACAGAACTGAAAAATTTCTCCACGATCTCGGTCTCATCGAGCTTTGCACCAAGCGCGCGGATCTCTCCCACCAAAGTAGTAAGACGCATGGCGTAGTCATTCACAGATTCAGTTTCCTCCATCTGCAACTTGTGAAATTGGCGCTTCACCACTTGTGCCCGAGCCTTGGTGACGCGATCTTCTCCGATCCTCATCTCCTTGAGTGCGTTCCACGCCTCTCTTGCCGTCTCGAACTCCGCCAATGTCATCAGCACGGAATCCGGCACAGACTGGGCTATGGCGGCCATGGCACCTTCGTCGCGCTCCTCGTCGACGTCGTCGTCCGTGATGGCCTCCCACACTCGAAGGGATCGAAGAATAATCTTCATCTTCACCGCCCACACGCCATAGTTGGCGTCGGTGAGCATCGGGTACTGGATGGGGATGTTGCGATGCGCCTGGACGTTGGCGCCGCTCGTTCCTCCACCACTGGTTGCTGACTTGACGCCCTTCTTCACCTTGTCGCCGTTCTTGTTCGCCTTGGCACCGCCTTTGCCGGACTTGACCGACTCAGCGTCGCTGTCCGTCATCGTAGATCGTAGATCGTCGAGGCTCTAGATACCAATTGTTGGATTTAGAACGCTGATTAAATCCAACAGTACAACGTTCGTGCAAGCTAGCTAAGCTAGCAAGCAAGCACGTGGATGGTTGATTGATCAACAGTAGCCACACACATGCACGTACAGCCGTGTACGTAGACGTGAAGATCGAACTCGGCGGAATGGCTTGGCTACTCTCGACGGAGGAGGAAAGTCCCGATGTATTGCAACAGGTCCGTATCACCAATTGTTGGCTTTTGAACGTGCGTATGCAGCCGTACAGGCGTGCCTACGCGATTCTTGCTTCGGCCGGCTACTTGACGGAACTTGTGTAACTAGCGACACGAATAAAACTGATCAATGAATTTGATGGCTAAAGGCCCGTGTCGAGCCTTTGCTTTGTATTGCTTTTCGTTTTTCTGGTGTTACAATCAACACCCCTAGGGTGTCTTTTATACACGTCCACAAGGGACTATGGAAATAGACTAGGACTAGGAATCCTAATACTACTAGGACTCGGTTTGGCTTTCTTTCCTAATCCTACATGAGCAACATGATTAACATCTACATGCACAACATCGAGCTAAACAGTGGAGCATTGGGTACATATCAGCATGTCCAAATCAAGATAGCAAATACTAATTCCATCACAGAACATACAACAGTTTCTTGGCTGGAGCAAGTCAAGGCATAACCAGTCTGACAAAACACAAGACCAGAGAGAAAACAGGAAACCATAGACTCATCATCCATTTTATCAGAGGTGCCTTCTGTGATTTGTTGTAGGGCCAGTTCAGAATCCTGGGTGTAGATGGTGTAGCTTGAGGAAGCTAGATGATTGTGAAATGATGGATAGCAACAAGGACAAACTGCTTCACACTCTGTTCCAAGCAGAAATTACAAAAGCAAACAGGAAATGTGGTACAAGCGTACGCACTAAAAAATAACAGATGAAACACCATTACATCATACTCCCTCCGTTTCAAAATTCTTGTATTAGATTTGCCTAGGTATAAATGTACCTACTCACGTTTTAGTATTTAGATACATCCATTTCTAGACAAACCTAAGACAAGAATTTTAGGACGGAGGGAGTACTTTGTTCGAAGCCCTCCCTGGCCTCGACAATACAACAATGAGGCATGACACATTTTCAAAGATGCAGTTGCAGAGCTAAATAAATAAAGGTGGGGAAAGGTTAATACATAAAGGTGGAGAAAGGTTGAGCTGACATTATCTACGGCAAAAATTAAGAACCACATTGCACACAAGATACCATAAAACTAAACAGTGGAGGACATAACGTAGTAGACAATGATTCCATCATAGAAGATACTGTTAGCAGTAGTAATCCTTGTGTTGTACTGTATTCACTTAGCTAGGGAGTCGTAGACTAGTGGTATGTCGGCTAAAGCTTCCTTAGTAAGGTAGTGCTAGTGCATGCATGTAAACTGCAGTAGTCAATTTGGCTTTTGCATGTACCAGCAGCTACTAGAGTTGCATGGTCTGTTTGTATAGAAACCGACTTCCTCTATTACTACTAGAAAGCAGAGGCTTGAGCCAGTTGTTAGTTTATTTGGTTTATTTTTTGTTCAAGAACTAGTAAAGCTGCGTAGAAGAAGGGCAGTAGGCGGAAAACAAAACTCAAGAGGCCTCTACGTGGACACAAAGGGGGCTACTAATAAATTGCAAAAACCAGGACTTGAACTCAAGACCTTAGCTCTGTTATCATCTTAAGCTTCATGCACTAGTCAACGCAACCAAAAGTTCATACTGATGAAAAAAGTTAGTGCAATCCACATATACTGTACCAACACTATTTGAAAATAAGCACTTAATAATAAGGCAGCAAGCTGAGGAACTCACAAACTGAACATTTGTGTATTTTAAAAGCCAATTGTTGTTCGAACAAAAACCTACAGGCTGATGCTACTATACAAACCGTAAGTAAACTACACTTTCTAGTAGTTAGTATTTACTTACTTTTTGTCTACCTCTAAATCCACAGTGCAAACTCAGGTTTTGTGAATGGTCTGAAAACAACAATAGTCCTAACAGAAAACAACCATGTCCTCATGCCAGATTAATCAAAATGGAAAAGGGCATCAAAATGGAAAGGGCATATCTATAAATTCAGCACTAAGAATCATGAAAGGAAAAAAATCCTAGCTGGAGCTGGAGAATAGTCCTTCGCCTAAATGAAAAAATCCTAGTTGGAGCTCGAGAACAATGGATCGAACTAGGGCTGGACCAAAAGCTCGTAGCTCGCGAGCTTAATGAGCGCTCGATACTTCGGCTTGTTGCGCTCGTGGCTCACTTCTTAATGAACAGAGTCGATCATTGATTTCAGCTCGTTAAGCTTAACAAGCTTAATGAACAAGCTAACGAGTTTCATAAATAGCTCGTTAAGCTTAACGAGCTTATTGAACGAGCTAACGAGTTTCATGAGTAGCTCATTAAGCTCGTTAGTAACTTTACAGCGCACATTTTTGTCTTTGGTGACAAAATTTTTATAGCACCTCAGTCCATCTATTCAATCTAATCTACTCCCTCTGTCAACTAATATAAGAACGAAAATAGTGATCTAAACGACTCTTATATTAGTTGAGCGAGGTAGTACATAGGAAGCAACAAACTAGTGCATTTCTTGTTGTAGTCATCATTTTTCTTCTTAAAAATCATATCTACACACTTATTATGTAGACCGTAACACATCAGAGTCTGTCAACGAACCGAGCTTAACGAGCTTAAAACGTTTTCTGCTCGTAAAACGAGCTAAGCCTTAACGAGCCGAGCAGCTCGTTAATCCACCCCTAGATCCAACCACAACCGTCCACCATCACGGCTGACGCAAAGGCAAAGGATGGAGGATGATGCCTTTTTCCTCCAATTTCCCTCTTCCTGTCTTCCTTGCTTCCCCTATCACCATCCCCTCATCGCTCGGCTCTAGGTCCAAAGGCTGACGGCGGTTGTCACTCCGAGTGGCATTTTTACTCCCTCTCCCCACACTTCCCATGTTCTCTCCACTTCTGCCAATCTAACTAGGCATCCTTTGCATGTCTGCGAGTTGCTATGTACGTTGCCTTGTTTTACATCATGTGCTCCCATGCAGGTTGTCAGCATAGCCAAAGCTCCGGCACCACCAACGGTGGAGCAAGAGTACGGGCAGTTGGCACCGCCCCCGTCTCACGCAAGGACGCACAGCGCCCAAGAGCACGACGCTACCTACCGCCAAGGCCAGAGATGCCCAGCAAGGGAACATGTAATGCAACATCAAGTTCGTGGCACACAACTCACAAACAAGGTAAGGACACCAAGCCAGATTGACAGGAATCAAGAGTGCACGGGAGGTATGGGGAAGCAAAGAAAACACTACCAAGATCAACACACCCCGCCATCCTCTACCTTCTCTTAGCTTGAACTTGCAAAGAGGAACACCAAGCCGAGTGCCTCGTCCCAGTTTTTCCCTCATGGTATGCCATCACACATGTCACTTTCTCCCCCCCCCCCCCCCCCGCACCAAGAGAGTGGCTTCTTACAAGAATCCCCTGAATTAAGGTTGTCTTCCAATCTCAAAAATAACTCCATAAAAGTGCAATTGTCAAGTCATATGAACTCCTTTGCACTGCTCAAGACACATGCATGGCGGTGTAAAAAGCATGATGACTAAAGGGAGGCTTAACACAAACCTTAATAGCACCGCCCAACGAGCTTCGTGCATGGGCTCTCCAATCAACCTTGGTAGATCAATTGCCTCAATCCTCCTCTTCCTTGAGTTCCAAAATGGCACGACTCAAAACCTTGTAGCCATTGCTGCACAAAACGATCGTCCGTGGACCACAAATGTTGCACCAAATATTTGAGGCCGCTGCCCCGACGTACGAGCCTGACTAAACTCATAAATCGCTCGATTGGGCCGACTAACTCGCTATCCTTATAGTACCAAGACGCCATCCATGCAATGCTGAGCCATAGACCGACCCCATAGAACGGTGCTTCTCTCCATCCCAACTTTTCACGCCATCAAATGGCAAGTAACTTCATGGTTACTTGCAGCAATCGAGAAGTGTGTTCTTGTTTTCATTTGGAGAGGGACCACCAGAGTCAACAACGCGCAATGCAGGCAGACTAGACGTTAGCATCCTCGGTAATGCGTTGCAAATTTGATGGTTGTGATAGAGCCACTCCTATTCTTGTTGGGCCAAGTTACCGCTCCCTGTCATAAACAAGTAACAATCCAAGTTCATCACCCATACTTCCTGACAATGCAAATTTGACCCTTTCTAGACCAATAGATGGCCGAAGGACAGTCCATCCAACTCCTCACGCACGTACTCTTTAGTGCCCATCTTCGCACGGCAAACCATATGTAGATCCAAGATATCATCGATGTGCCGGTGGTGCAAGTCATCACGGTCTACATGTGTCATCCTTTGAGCAACATCACCCTTCAAGATGACATATAGTAGATCGCCTTCTTTAGAAGGACATGCATCGTTCAAGTACTCCGTGTATCATGCGTTCTTACATGGGCTTCAACTCGTCCCCTTCTAGTAATCAATCTCGATCTAAGTTTCCGATCATTTTTTCTCAAGCTAGTACGCTCATGTGCAACCCTACCTCCTCTGCACGCGACGATGTCTTTCTCAACGATTATCGTCGACGCTCTGTTGCCTCCAGATCGAGATCGTCTCCTTCGTCATCCAGGCATCTCTCGTCATGTTGAATTCCCACTAGCAATCGTTTTCATAGTGCCCTTTTCGAGCTCAATACCTACGCCACCATCATGCTCGCCTCTTGTGGCCGAGGCGTCACGCTTGCAACTACAGGCTACCTCTCCGACATCTTCAGGAGGTCGCGCCTCGCCGCCTTGTATAGGAGGTTGGCGCTTTGCCGCTCCAGGAGGTCGCGCCTCATCCCCATCTCCAACTGGTTGTGTCCCAACCGCAATCTTCAGGACGTCCGCTACTATACGTCACGGTCTTTGCTCCCTCTTTTACTACACACCGGACCTCAACGGCGGACTTCACCGTCAAACCTCAAACTGAACAGCATGTCACATCGACTAGCTTCTCTCGGGTGGATGCACGTGTCGCCCTATACACTGATCTTACATGCTCTGTTGCTCTCTTCTTTTGTAAGATGAAGCTAGTTATGTACAAGGAAGAGGAGAAGAACAAAAAAACAGGTGTGCTTCATTTGATACAGGTGGTTAGACTGTTGACTCTGCTTGTTGAGTATTTTCGACTATGATTCTTGTTCCGACTTAGGATCGTCACACGGGTGCTCTACTTGGTATTGGTCCATGGCATTGTGACCCTCAGGGCCTCTAGGAGCTTGGCTGGCTTCACCTTTCCTCTATTAACCCCATCGCTAGTCCCTTCGCCTTCGCCTCTACCTAGACAATCAACTCTCTGTGGCATCATCGTCTTGGTCACTTGTGTGGCTCTCATCCCTCATCCTTATTTCAATATGGTCCTCTTGGATCTGTCTCTAACAGTGTGTCTTTTTTAGACAACCAGGTTTGTCGGCTTGGTAAACATGTTAAGTACGGTATCCTCAATAGTAATACCAAGACTGTATCTCAATGTACCTTCAATCTTGTCCACTCTCATGTTTGGGATCCAGCTCCTTTTCCCTCGAAAGGAAGTCGTCGCTGCTGATATTATCTTTATAGATGATTTCTCTCGACACAAATGGATATATTTTGTGTTCTTATAGTGAGGTCTTATCTACCTGTAATAAGTTTTCATGCTTCGTACATAGTTTTCCACTTCTATTTGCGTATTCCATGCAAATTCTACTCGCCAGTATATCTCTCATTTGTTGTGTGGATACCTTGCTCAGCAAGGCACACTTGCTCAGTTCTCTTGCCCTAGTGCTTGGTGCTCATGCTCAGAATGGTGTTGATGAGCGCAAGCATTGTCACCTCTTGAGGCGGCTCGAGGCTTTGATGAACTCGCCTCTCTTTAGCCTCACATTTGGGTTGAGATTGTTTCTACTTCCACCTATCGCATCAACATGTGACATTTCTCTCTAGCATTTTTTGGTCGTTCTCATGACTACTTAGCGCTCGATTGTTAAGTTGTGTTTGGTACGTTCTTTTTGCCCCCGATGAACGCATCAAACTGACTGCTAGGTACAGTGATGAGCACATCCTTTCTATGCATGTCCATCCTCCCATTAAGGATATTTCTTTCCTCAATTTTCCCAAAACACCTACCACTCATGCATGTATTGTCCTCGTCCACCCATCCCATCGTGTATTTTTGTACTAGTAATGTAGACCCCATGCCATCGTCACCTACTGCTGCCCCACCTCGCTCGTTACCTGAGGCTAACCTCACCTCACTCGTCCATGAGGCTTCTTTGGTGATCCCCCTCGTCTTCGTCTTTACAACATTTGTCGTCCGCGTGATTCTTCTGAAGAGCCATCTCCCTCGACTACCATGCCTCCTTCTATTGGCAACACACAGACTCTAGCTGAACCTACTAGGCCTTTTGGCTCGCCCGCTTCCACCTATTGAACGATATGGCAATTCTTCATGTCGCTCTGCTCGAGACAACTTATCATGACGCTGTCAAACATGTCTTCTCTACATGAACGAAGTGAGATACATACTGGATGGGTAAGAAAGACATGACAAGCAAACTTACAGCATCCATGGCGTCCTTACTAACCCTCCATGTCGTATGAACACTATAGTGATATAAAATGAGTGTCAAAAGAGTAGCGCATTGTAGCCAGATATTTGGAATTTCATCATCCTAGAAACAAGGCTGCAGGACACTAAAACTAATAGGAGTAGGAAGGCATCCTTGGAAATAAAACAAGACCAACATGAGTTGAGGATGCAAGTGCATATCATGAATGGTACATAGAGCACATATATACGTGAAGGCAGACAAGGATCAAATTAAGTGGTTTATACTACATCCCAAAACAAATAAGACTGCTCCATGTGTGTGATGGAAAACTACATACATATGTGCATATATATTTAGGTGTGATGCCTGGTTGTTCAATATGAAGAAGTGTTTCAAACTTTCAGTGGGATGGGAACTAACATGAATATGAGCTATATATATTCTATTAGTTGCTGCTCAAGAAATATATATATATTCGGCAAGTTCCTTTTTTTGCTGCAATATATTCAACAGGTTTTTAGGCTAGTGGCAGCATGACAATAACAAGACAGATAAACGAACAAACAAACAAAAACAGTAGCCCCATCGTTATGCAAGATTGGCAAGGATGGACTATAGCAGCCTAATCAGACATAGCAATGGCATGATGGCCACGATGAGCTCAAAGCAACCACTTGAGGGAACGGATAGGATCTCACCATGGTTGTTTATGTAGCCGTTCTGCCGTCGCACGGAAGCAGCACCTAGGTGTTTGGCACAATGGACCCCTTGTCGTCTGCATCGACAATTGTGCTATACCAAATCGAATTCTGCTGCACACAAGAGAAATAACAAATAATCTTGAGGTCAAATTAAAAAACAAAACAAGAAATCATGGACTCGAGCTTGGAGAAAAGATTGGGTGAGCCTAGTTGAGGTAAGGTACAACAACATCTATGACCTAGTTGAGGTCATGAATAAGTATTCTATGTAAATAGGAGGCAGCACGCGTACACAGCTAGGAATGAGTGGTTTTCTTTCTTCTCATAGAAGGGCATGGATCGGTCAGAGCGCACAGAACATAAAAACATTGAAACTCGTACAAGAAGAATTCCTTAGCAGAGATAAGAAAAGCAGCTCATGTTCATATAAGAACTAAACCCATGTACATCAACATGATCTGCTAATGTGCAGAACACATTTTCAACACCCATACACTTGGTAATCTCCTGCTCACATAAGCACAACACATACATGGGTTAGAGATGAACACATACTACCTACATCGGAAGAGAATTACTTAGTAATCATGTTATTGCCAGTAATTCTTCTTGCCAGTAAGGCACTGAATATATTAATCATGCACAAAACTTTTCACTTTGAGATTACAATACTGCTTGGTATCTCGAAACTTCCACAAATCGTATTTTTGGACTCTTAAGTAAATATTCCAGCATATATAGCGGTTCAAAGGTATCCACACATGTGCATCCCCTGTGAAGATGTCATGTGTGCCACATTGAGGATTTTCTGGTGCATACACCCCAAATATTATTAACATGTATCATTTGTTTCCTGGTATTTTACATGGACATCCAAACAATGAAGATTCTTCTCTTTTTGGATTTAACCATAAGATATGTTCAAGTTTGAAACCCCTTTCCAATCATGTGCCCAACTATAGATGAGAACTTCCACATGTAGGATTTCATTCAAAGAACCAACATGCAAGCACTTAGCAGTACTGTTTGGACAAAAAAACTATTTTTTCGCAAGTAGTAGCTTCATATATACACTGCAACCGTGTATAGACACCCACAAGATGTATAGTTTCCAACTCCCCTTCAAACAAATTACTATCATAATCATTCTTGAACCCCACAGAACATACATGTCGAATTAATCTGCAAAGGGCCATATACACTGCAGCCGTGGCCGGCAGGAACATCCCCATAGTTTGGCATTAATAAAGCTACGGCATCAACAGACTTTAGAACATGGAAATCTCCCAATAATCCAAGCGTCTGGTATTATACAAGCAAACAACCTGGTAATCTCTCGCCTCTCCCACATCAAACCAACATGAGACCTGAATCGCTCCCACGCAACGGCGGCAACGCCGAAGCACTACGTGAACAAGCGCATTGGTAGTAGGAGGGGTGGGGGGCTTACCGAGTCGCTCTCATAGAGACAATGCTCAGCGGGCAGGCAGGCCACATAGGTCTCCTGCGCTGTCGCAACTGCAGCAACCATCCGCCATGGACACCGGGCCTGATCAACCGCCTGGGCCACCCGAGGCGTCAACCTCTGCCCTTCTCGCTGGAGTTCTAAATTCCCCATCGGAATAAAAAGGCTGGGAGGGGTGGAGCAGCGGCGCCAGAGTTGCTAGGGCGAAGGGGAGGGGCGGCGCCGCCGTGGAGAGAGAAGGGGATCGAGAAAAAGGGAGGGTGGTTCGATTTGGGATCGGTTGCGGCAAACCTGGGCTATATGGGCCAGGAACTCCCCGGCCCACCCAGGACGCGTGCCTTGCCACCCTGGCCCAATGTTCTAACAAAATTGAGCTAGAGATTATTAAATATTCCAAACAATTGTATTAAAAGAGATATTTGATGGAGAGCGCTATGCGTTCTCCGGTAGGTGTATAGTAAACATCCGCCACCACGATAACCGTCGGATCTCCGCGTGTGCAGCCCCCGCAGTCGTCCGACCTAACTCCTGGCACGCGACTCATTTGCCTTCCCAGACACATTAACTTCAGAAACAACAAACGAGTTATGGAAACAACCGCTTTGTTTCGGTCCAAACAGAGTTGTGGACTGTTATAGAATTTTTTTCTGCAACAAAGATCGTGTTGCGCAAATACCTGTGTGATATTTTTGTAACATAGTTTGTTATGGAATATTTTCTGCAACAAAGATCGTGTTGCAAAAACGCATGTACAATTTTTTTTACAACATAGTTTTTTATAGAATATTATTTGCAACAAAGATCGTATTGCAGAAACACATGTAGATTTTATTAGCATACTTTGATATAGAATATTTTTTGTAAGAGAGACCGTGTTGCGGAAACACCTGTAGAAGATCTTTTTAAAAGATCTGTTGCCTTGCGAGCCGTCGGATCTAGCATATCTAGCATTTACGCGTGCTTTATCTGGCATATCTAGCATCCGGATCCGCTGTCTCGCGAGATGCCGACACATCCGGTGGCGTGCGTGTCCTGCCGGAATCCAGATCTTACAACAAACTACTCCTTGCGGGAAGAAGATTGCAACAATGGGTCAGTTGCAAACTTAGGTTGTAAAAAGAGGATGCTCTGAAGCCGTCCAATCAAAGAAAGATCCGACGGCCATAAAGGCAATCGATATGCACGGACGGATCTGTCGGGTGACCTAAAGCTTTTTCCATATTTTTTCCATATTTTATGGGGATTGCTATGTGTGTGTTCGCTGATCTTTTCAAAAGATCGGTCGGCTCGCGGGCAGTCAGATCTGACGCGTCGATGGCTTTCATCATTGCAATATAGGTTTTGTTGCATTTTTTTGCAACTCGGGTTCTTTTGCGGTTTTTTTCAACACGGGCTTTGTATGCAACTTTTTTTCATATTCATATTTTTTTTACTACAACTGAAATTATGTTGCATATTTTTTTTCCAATAGAGCCTTTGTTGCAGAATTTCTTTGTTCGTCGTCTTTCTGCAACATAGTTAATGTTACAAAAAAAACTTGCGCACCATCATCAGAAGTTGTCAAAAAAATAGTCTAGAGCTAGCGACATTATTGGAAATATGCCCTAGAGCCAATGATAAAAGAGTTATTATTATATTTCCTATTTCAAGATAATCGTTTATTATCCATGCTATAATTGTATTGAATAAAAACATAGATACATGTGTGGTTTTCTGACTATATGCAAGTGTTGTCACTTGATAACTGGATCACAACATTAGGAGAATCATGTGATGGACTAGACCCAAAATATGAACGTAGCATGTGATCGTGTCATTTTGTTGCGATTGTTTTCTGCGTGTCAAGTAGTTATTCCTATGACCATGAGATCATATAACTCACTGGCACCGTAGGAATACCTTGTGTGTATCAAACGTCGCAACGTAATTGGGTGACTATAAAGGTGCTCTATAGGTATCTTCGAAGGTGTCGTTGAGTTAGTATGGATCAAGACTGGGATTTGTCACTTCGTATGACGGAGAGGTATCTCGGGGCCCACTCGGTAATACAACATCACAAACAAGCCTTGCAAGCAATGTGACTAAGTGTAAGTCACGAGATCTTGTATTACGGAATGAGTAAAGAGACTTGCCGGTAACGAGATTGAAATAGGTATGCGGATACCGACGATCGAATCTCGGGCAAGTAACTTACCGAAGGACAAAGGGAATGACATACGAGATTATATGAATCCTTGACACTGTGGCGCTCCGCTTGATTACCATTGTAGCCAGACGGTCGCCGCGCACACCAGCCCAGGAAATCACTCTAGCATGCACGTTTACAACAAGTATCATGAACACGGGCATTTCTATTAATGAATATAAGAGTTTTACATGATGAACTACAAGGGTGATGGCAGCGGGAAAAGCTCTATCTAAGGCAGCATGGTCCTGGTGCGGCTCCAATCCACAGGTATCTGACTCGGTTACGCTCCTAGCCCGCAAACGCTCCAGTTTCTCGCTGACGTACGACAGATCCTTATGTGAACCTGGCCATGTTAAAAGCCGCTGAGTACTTTTGAATGTACTCGCAAGCAAACCAAACTAACATATACACTAAGCAATGCAATCTATGGCATTCAAGCATGCATTTGTTATTAGAGCAATATGAATCATCATAGCATACCTATCTAGCAATAATAATTATCAAGGTATAACAGGATTATTCAGCAAGATAACTTCTAAAGTAAATGCGATAAGGTAAAGCATATTAGGTAAATAATTTATAGTCCGACTATTCTCATGATCCAGTCTGAATCTGATCCAAATCCAATCCAACTCATGTGGTCATCCGACCACTCATCTCATAGCCATCCCATGGCTAACATGTCATATACCGGACATATTTCGATGTCTGCACCACACGAGTTCTTCCATCATTATTATCACTAATACGGTTGACCACCTACTAAGGTCTGGACGGGTTGTCCAATACCGTGGACTCGGCTATTCGAATAGATTTGACACTCTACAGAGGTTGCACACTTTAACCACACCATGGAGCACTGGCCTCGTGATCCCATTCGGGTGGACCAGCATTGCTCCAACGAAACTTGTCTGACCCGTGACTCTTTCATCGTACCAACGACATTCATCCTCCCCCGGAGTCCTGCCCTGGGTGGCCCTGTGTCCTCATGACACCTGCCACCGTCATGGCCAAACTAAACTATCCCAAACGGGGACGTGCGCACAAAACAACTCAACTGGCTCACAGGGTTATCACCGCCTACCTGATCAGGGTAGCACGCGTGCATAACCCTCCCTCTTTGGAGGTGCCGGTGAAAGAGCACGCAATCAGATCAAGTCAAGGTCGTCCCACAACGGCAAATGTGGTTGTACGGATAAGCTCGGACAGGTGACTCGAGATCAACCCACTAGGTTGAGTTTCAACAATATATTTATCAAGCTTGGTTGTTTATCAACAATAACTTATCATGATAATAACTATGCATGACACAGCAATGGTAAAAACACTACAACCTATCTCCGTATCACCATGAGTTATTAATAATACGGAATGTAAATGGCAAGTTATTACTTTACAAGCTCTAACTGTAAGTTAAACCCTCGGAACCCTCGCATAAAACCGGCAAATAAATCGGTAGCCACTAGAACAGTCTTTACAACACAGATCTGGGACTTTACCAGAATAACTCAACCCCGACTCAAGACGGCTGGAAAGCAGCTCAGAGCATGAGGCGGTGTTGATAAGAAGAATGTTGCAGTTCCCTAAGACGGCCGAAGAACAACTCAGAGCATAGGGTCACTGCCACGGAAAGAAATTCAACAGCTACCCGAGACGGCCGAAAAGCAGCTCAGAACACGAGCTAGCTGCTGACAAGAGAAATATAAAGTTGGCATCCACCCCGGATGGCCGAAAGGAGCTCACACTCAGGCGTGGTGCCGTCATTGAATAAAACGTGAGCAAGGGTTCGTCAGAGTCACCTACCGCAAATTGATATACATACAATCACAAGCATATTAATTTAACATGCAGGAACAACACAGAGCAGTGCTTTAGGGCATATATCAGATGGTTGGCTTGCCTGGGGTCGAAGAATACTCCCGGAAGAGGTGCGAAGAGTCCGCGGAAAGGATCGCCGGATACCGCTCTCTCTCGAAGGGGGCTGATTGGAGACAAGGGAAAAAGGGTCATTTTCACAATGTAATCACCTTGTGAAAATGATACCAACATGACGGGCTCGACGAGACGAAGACGTGGGCTTTGGAATAACCTCAATCAGAGTCCTGAGCAAAAAGATATAAGCATTCGAAGACGGAGGACCAATTTGCAATTAAAATAATTGCCATTGGGTTCCTGAGAGAACAGTTGATGGCGCCTTCTAAGAAATACGTTTCCCAGAGGGGGAAACGCACTGGGCGCGTGGCGCCTCCACTAATCCGGCTGGACAGGCCCTTAGTCATTGACAGGCGGGTCCCACCCCATCTTCTCTCTCCTCTCGATCTCCTTCTTCTTCCCCTCGACAAGAACAGGGGAGGCGAGTAGAGGAGCGGCTGACGACGAGCTCCGGCGACTCGGGCGGGCTTCGGCCAGGGCGAGGCCATGGATTGATGCGCCGGCGAGCGCCGCGTCCATGGGGAGTCGCACGTGTAGCAGGGGAAGCCTGATGGCGCGGCGACGCGCGGCGGCCGAGGCTCAGCTCCGGCTTAACCCCGGTGACCTAGGGGTCCTCTGGAGCGGCCGATTGGGGAGATGGACTCGCCAGGGAATGGAATGTCCGGGGAAATGCTCGAACGGACCCAGGGACAGCCAAAATAGGAGATTCGAGGCGGAGGCCGGCGGCCATGGCGGCCATTGGCGGCGAAGAAAGCTTGGGACGCTCGGGAAAAGCGGGGGCTGGCTGATTGAGAGGAGGATGAGCTCGGGGCGCCTTAAATAGCCGTTGGGGGAAGCTCCTCGATGCTGGTCAAAGCTCTGAGAGCTCACCGTCGCCGTGGAGGGATCTCGGCGGCGAATTCATGGCGGCAAAGGAGGTTGAGAGCAAGGGTACAAGGGGGAGAGAGCTCCAGAGGGTTCTCGCGCGCGGAGGGAAGCTCTCAGACGCTCTTGGACAGGGCATGGCGTGCCAGGGAGGGCTCTGGAGGCCTCTGGTGCATAGAGCATGCATTTGGCGCGTTCTTCCCGTGGTCACCATGGACAAATCATGCTCTGGCCCGCGTCTGGATGTCACACGTTGTCCAACAGGTTCCTCACTGCTCCACGAGATAAGAACGGTGACTGGAACCAGCCAGGTGGCTCTGGGGAAGAAGAAAACGACCAAAACAGTTTCTGGCAGCAACTGTTTGTAGTTGTTTGTGGAGAAATGAATGGATAAATGGAGTTGAATCTTTGTGATAACAGAATTAGGTAGCAAGTAGTATATGCCTGAGAAATTTGAAGTCATTCAAACCTCATTTGCATATACTTCCTTCACAAACCAAAATTGGTCCAGAAACTAGAATTTGAAGCTGGGCTCAAATGGCTAGATGGATTTGGCTTAAATTTGGTGGAGGATGATGATTTGAGCATAGGAAGCTACTGTCAAAATTTCAGCTCATTTGAAAATGCAAAAATGATACTTCCTTCACAAAGCTTCCAAAAGGGCAGAAACTTAGGAAAATTACTGGGAACATATTAATAGAGGGATTGGGCTGATGTTTGGTTTACATAAGTGACTTAGCAATGCAAAGCACCATGAAAAGTTTCAGCTCAATGAGATCAATGAATAGAGCACTTCCTTTGCAAATTTCCCAACTGGACAGAATTTGCAAATTGATATTGTGCTCAACTTTTGAACTATGGAACTTGGGATCTTCATGGAAATGGGGAATATATGGATAGGAGAAGCTCCACAAATTATTTGGGATTTTTCCTGTCTACCAAAATGGTAGTTCCTTTAGAAAGTGCCCAAAATGCAATATTGGCATTAAATAGGAAAAGGCAATTTTCCCTTATTCAATGATGGCCAATATTTTATGGTAGCTCAATATGATCACAAGGAATACCTCGAGAAGTTTTCATAAGCTTTGGAGATGGGTAACAATTTTCCTGTATTTAATTCCTTCAACTGGCAGAAAAAGGAATTAATTATAAATGATAAATATTGCAAATGACTTAGCAATATTTTTGCACATACAAGATTTAAAGATAAGGGATGATTACTGGGAAAAGGTTTGGGAGTTAAAAGATCAAAGGAAGTTGGGGTTCCTTTGAAACAGGAGAGGTCAGGGTCTCCCTTCCGGCAATTCGGAAGGTAGGGCTTTGACAGCAAAACCCTGAGAAAGATCTTGGGTGGAAAGGTTGGACTAGGGAGAGTCTTTGGTTGGATGGGAAAGGCAAGGCTAGATGACCATCTTTACATACTGTGACAGCCCGAGACCGACGCCCCAGAAGATTCCCCATTATTTCTGTTTCCGTCGGGTGATTATTTTTATTTGTTGCATCTTCATTTAGTTTGCATCATCGCATCATGCATGGCATCATGTCAACTGTGTTTTGTCGGTGTTGCTTGTTGTCGTGTTGTTGGGTGTTAGTGCCTTGTGAATGGCGTTGTTTTGTTGGAGTGTCACAGAGGGCGCATGAGAGCCACCGCTAAACCTTGTTGCACCGCGAACCACTCCCCTCCTCTCTTCTCGTTGATTTTGTTTTGGGGTTGTGTAAAAGTTCCGTTTAAACCCCTTTTAAAAATCGTCTTCTTTCAAAACTCCTTTTATTATATGCCGGGGCAACTCTTGGATTTTTCTTTAATTTTCTCCTTTGGTTTTATTTTAAAACTGTCGCATTTACTTTTCTCTTTTAAAGCACTTTTGTTTTGTCTTGGTTTTAATTTTAAATCTTCAAAGGTTTTGTTTTATTTCTTTTAACAATGCTCAATCTATTTCTTATAGATGGGGTATGTTTTTAAAGAGTCAAAAGACATTTTTTGTAATTTTGTTAAAAACCTTTTTTTTCTTTTGTTTGAGTTTTCTTGTTCTTTTTAAAAGTATAAAAGACAGCAAAAAGAGAGAGGGAGTTCCCAGGAAAAGGGAGCCACCAGGCCCAAGGCCCAGCAGGCTCACCTCCCGTGCCCTAGCGCCAGCGCTCCCTCCAGCCGCAGCCCCCTCGTCCTACCCATGCCCCGTGCTCGCGCCGTCATCCCCTCCTCCCTCTTCCCTGCTCGCCCCGCCATGCCCGCAGCCGCACCGCCTCGCTCCCGCCGGCCGCAGCCGCTGGTTCCAGCTTCCACACCGCCCCGCGTGACAGGAGTTCCTCGGCCTCTGCATCTCTCCCGTCGTCGCCGCGCGTGCCGTCGTCTCCTCCGCAGGCGGTGGTTCGTCACCCTGCCCTCGCCCCGAGGCCCTCTGCTGCTCGCCTCCCTGCCGCCGCCAGCAGCTCGTCGTTCGCCGCGCCGCCTCGCTGCTCCACCCCGCGCCTCCCGTCGCCCGTGCCAGGCCCCTCGACCCGAGCTGCGCCGCCCCGACCTCCTCCGCCGGTGCGCGCCCCTGCAACCGTCACCATGTCGCTGGCCTTTGCCGTTGCCTGCTAGCCGAGGCTAGGTTGCATCGCTGATGCTGTTGTTGCCGTCTTGTTGCTGCCCTGCTGCGCTGTGATGTTGCTGCCGCTAGTTGTTGCTTGGGGTTGCTACGTTGCTGCCTTGCTGTAGCTGTGCTTGCTGTTGCTGCGTTACCTGTCGCTGTTGCTATTTGATGTTGCTGCTATAGATGTTGTTGCTTGCGTGCCATTTAGATGCCAGCCACTGCTAGTTGCTGCTAGTGTTGTTGGTTGTTGTGTCGTATAGCTGTTGTTGCTGTCGTTGCCTGAAGGTTGCTGTTGTTGCTGTCGACATGCTACCGGCTCCTGCTGCCTGCTTGTGTCGTGCTTTGCTTGCCTGCTGCCTGACTGCTATAGCTGCCGAGGCATGTTGTTCTTGTTGCGTAGCTTGCTTGCTAGCGTGCTGCCTGCTGGCTGCTTGGTTGCCGTAGCTTAGTGGTTGTTGCTCTTGCTGTAGGTAGCTAGCCGCTATAGCTAGCCTTAGTTGCTTTTGCTGTTAGATGCTAGGTTGCTTAGTTGCTGTTGCTGCTAGCCGATGCTAGGTGCGATAGTTGCATGCCGTCGCGGCTTGCTGTTGCCTTGCGTGGGGCTTGCATTTTGATGCTTGTGTTGTCGCTTGCCGTCGCCGCTTATACCGTCCCCGCCGCGTGGGATGGCCAAGTTCACGAGTACCACGACGTCCTCGACGACCCTAGAAACGAGTTCGACTTCCTCGACGTCGCCGAAGACCCGTGTTCGACTACCGACGCCGAAGATCGTCTACCGATGCAAGAGAACGACTACCGTCGACGAGACCGTGTACGACTACTTCCGCGGCGTCCATGACGACCGTTGTTCCCCTTCACCGAACTGAACCGCTTCCGATTCGCACGCTCTGAAGGTATAACATTGATACGTTGGCGTGTATCGTGTACAAGTGATGTATGAATATATGTATGATTGCACCGTATGTAATCCCGTTGCACGTTGTCTTCTTTCGTCGTGCCTCGACACATGGGAACCCGAGAAACGGGATCACCCCATCTTTATTTAGCATTCCCGCGCGCGCTCCTTATTCTTTGGCACAGTATCTCGACGAGTTATCGGGATAGGAGCGTTGTCGTGGCATCGTTTCCGTCTTGCCACCATAGTTCCCCTTTCGCTCGCCATGGCGATACCTGTTTCTTTCCCTTCTTGCCCGTGTTATGAACTCGCATGCATGACGCATTCATGGCGTATAATCTTGTGTTGCATGTTCTTGTGCCGTAGCTCCGTTCTAAGTCCGACGTGCTGTCGACTAGGTTGTCATGTAGGTTCATCGCTCACCCCTTGCCATGTTAACAACATTTAATATTGTCGTGTAAATAATCGGGAGTTAATTAAATAATTGATCGTGGAGTTTCGTCGATATGCAACTCATTGCATATCGATCTTCACTTAATGTGTAGAGTTTGTGTGAGGTGAATTGCCATGCCATCCCTTGCATTTTGATCTGATCATGCATCATATTAGGGTTTGCATCATGTCTTGCTTTTGTCGTGGTGAATATTTGTGTTGATGTTTGTTTCCGGTTTGCTCGTCTCGATAGAGTTCCGCAAGCGTGTCGGAATGTGAGGACCCGTTCGACTACGTTGGTTCGTCTGCTTCACCGAGTTGTTCTTCTTCCAAGCGGGATCTCAGGCAAGATGATCATTTCCCCAGATACCATTACTATCATTGCCATGCTAGTTTTACCGTTGCTACCGTTTATATCTCGTTGCCTACCACTTGTTAAATATTAGCCTCTCAACAATGCCATGAAAACCTTCAACCTGTCCAACCTAGCAAACCACTGTTTGGCTATGTTATCGCTTGCTTAACCCTGTGTTAGCGTTGCTAGTTGCAGGTGCAGATGCTTCCATGTGATAACATGGGTTCCTTGTTATATCATCATATTAAATGCTATTTAATTCAATGCACCTATATACTTGCTAAAAGGTGGAAGGCTCCGCCTTTCTAGCCTGGTGTTTTGTTCCACCTTTGCCCCCTTAGTTTCGGCTATCGGTGTTATGTTCCATAATTGAGCGCTCCTAACACGATCGGGGTTGTTATGGGGACCCCTTGATAATTCATTTTAGATTAAAGCTGGTCTGGCAAGGCCCAACATTGGTACTATATTTGCCTAATCACCTAATAAAATTGCATAGGGACTTTCCGGACCCCGAGGATAATTTAATCAACCCCTGGGCCAGTGCTCCTCAGGAGTGTTGGTCCAAAACAGAGCACCGTGTGGGGCCACCGCGAGGAAACTCGAGGTTTGGCACTCGTACGCTTCGCTTATCTGTCGTGTCCTGAGAATGAGATACGCGGCTCCTATCGGGATCGTCGACACGCCGGGCGGCCTTGCTGGGTTAGTTTTACCTTTGACGAGATATCTTGTGCATCGGGATTCCGGTGATGCTTTGGGTAATCTCAGAGTTGAGGTTTTCCACTAGGGAATCCGACGAGATCGCGAGCTTCGTGATTGAGGATTTCTATGCGGCTTGTGGTAATTTGTGATGGACTAGTTGGAGCACCCCTGCAGGGTTAAATCTTTTTGGAAAGCCATGCCCGCGGTTATGTGGCAACGTGGAAGCTTTGTTTAACACTGGTTCTAGATAACTTGAAGTTAACTTAATTAAAATATGCCAACTGTGTGCGTAACCGTGACTGTCGATTTCGTGAGTTCCTTCTCCGATCGAGGACATGGTGGGGTAATGTATGACGTAGGTAGGTGTTCAGGATCAGTATTTTCACGTCTGTTATGCGTAGATCTTCCCCCTCTTATTTCTCGTACTCGTAAGTTAGCCACCAAATATATGCTTAGCCGCTGCTGCAACCTCACCACTTAACTATACCTCACCCATTAAGCTTTGCTAGTCTTGATACCTTTGGAAATGAGATTGCTGAGTCCCCTGTGGCTCACAGATTACTACAACACCAGTTGCAGGTACAGGTAAAGGTTACTTGACGTGAGCGCGTTGATTGTTCATTGCTTCTTCTTCTTCTTCTTCGTCATCGAACTAGGATGGGTTCCAGGCTGGCAGTCTGGGATAGCAAGGATGGACGTCGTTCTTCTTTTGTCGTTTATTTTCATCCGTAGTCGGACCCTGCTCTTACTCTTGTTGAATATGTAATGTACTGATGTGACTCTGATGTAGCTAGTGGCGAGTGTAAGCCAATTCTATATATATCTCTTCTTTTCAGTACATGTACTTGTAACGATATCCATTCTTGCGACACGACGAGATGCGCTTCTATCCCTGACGAGTCCTTCGTGCCAAATTGAGGATAGGGTCGCATCTTGGGCGTGACACATACCCAGGAGTGAAGGAAATCTGGTAACACCGAGAAAAAAGATGGGAGTCAAATCTTGCAAATGAAAAAAAAACAGGAGCGAAAACGAGGGTGTTACAAACACTGAGGTTCAACCAATATGGGCATCCAGGTCCGAATATTGGATATTGACCGAGGAGTGTCTCGGGTCATGTCTACATAGTTCTCGAACCCGCAGGGTCTGCACACTTAAGGTTCGATGATTCTTTAGTATAGTTGAGTTATATGAGTGGTTACCGAATGTTGTTCAGAGTCCCGGATGATATCACGGACTTCACGAGGGTTTCCGGAATGGTTCGGAAACGAAGATTGATATATAGGATGGTTTCATTTGGTCATCGGAAAGTTTCGGGCATTTCCGGCAGTGTACCGGGAGTGACGAATGGGTTCCGGGTGTTCACCGGGAGGGGCCCACCCACCCGGGAGTGAGCCCAGTAGCCTTAGGGTGGCGCACCAGTATTTAGTGGGCTGGTGGAGCCAGCCGAAGAGGGCTATAGCGCCACAAGTGAAATAACCTAAGGAAAGAAAGAAAAAAAGGAAAGAGGGAGGTGGGAAGGAAGAGGAGGACTCCTCCTTCCCAAACCAAATTGGAGGAGGAGTCCTCCTCCCCCTTCGGCCGGCGCAACCTTGGGGTCCTTGTGCCCAAGGCTAGCACCTCCCCTCCTCCTATATATACTCGTGGTTTTAGGGTTTTTGAGACACAACTTTGCCACGTGCAACTCAAAGCTATTCCACGTAGTTTTGCCTCTAGATCAGATTTCTGCGGAGCTTGGGCGGTGCCTTGCAGGAGTAGATCATGACCACCACCGGAGCGTTGTCACGCTGCCGGAGAACTCATCTACTTATCCGTCTCTCTTCCTGGATCAAGAAGGTCGAGATCGTCATCGAGCTGCACGTGTGCGGAACGCGGAGGTGTCATCCGTTCGGCGCTAGATCAGAACGGATCGTGGGACGGATCATGGGACGACGGTGATTTGAATCACGAAGTTGTACCAGTACATCAATCGCGTTTCTTAACGCTTCCCGCTTAGCGATCTACAAGGGTACGTAGATCTAATCTCCTCTCGTAGATGGACATCACCATGATAGGTCTTCGTGTGCGTAGGAAATTTTTTGTTTCCCATGCAACTTCCCCAACAGACATATCACGTGAGACACGTGTTGTGCGAGTGAGGTGACGGACGAGATCCAAAAAATCACCCGATTCAAGGGGATGATTTCCCATATTTTATTTAGAATATGTATGAAACTTTTACATACACAATGAAACTTTTATATATAAATGAATATTTCTTTAGTACAAAATCATGCATTGGTTTCTTGCTTTCTGCTTGGATGTCAACTACTACTACATTGCTTATCTCATGCAAATCTTTTTTTAATGATATTATATTTGTTATATACCTTATGTTGGTTCAATTGTGTTTTTCTAGTGTGTTATTTCCTGCTTTTTGAACTACATATAGTTGTCCGCTGCATTGAAACAACAAGCGAGTGAGGGGATTTGACGAGAGACCAACGCAAGCCATTCCTATGGTTACTCTTACGCTTCAAAATTCTAGAACTAATTTGCTTTTCTGGCATTATTGCAATGTACATGAAGAAGAAAGGTTTTAGCATATTACCTTTGATGTTTTTAGTCTTTCTTATCTTTTAGAGATTAATCTTAGCTAAGCTAGGGTTGGTTCCTTCATCAATCACGACCACAATTACTAGTTGGTTATTGTTCCATATTACATGTTCTTATGTTGTTCCATATGCACGCACTTTAGTAATAATAGATCTTTTATAGAATATTATAATATGTCGGCTAGTTTTATTCTTGTTTTGTTATCATGATGTACACTTTGTAAATATACAACATTGCATCCGTTGGTACAGCCTGGACCACTTCTCTCCAAAAAAATTGTTCCACGTTCCTTAACCAAGTGGATTTTATTTTTGAATACTAGATTCTTGAATGTTTTATCTATTTTGCAGATTTCTTCATTTAAGTCTAGCTTATGCAAAACCCACTCTCATGACTCTAGTGGCCTCTTCGACTCTAGCTTAGGTAAACCACTTGGTCCTTTGGGAGAATATCAGGTGCTCCCGGAACACCTGATGATAAGGTGCTCACCGTGCATTGATAATCCTCAAGTGCAAGGAATCACCGTAGCACTTTTCAAAGATGGAAGTGGCAAGTATGGAGTGTCGAACCGACAAGGAGCTAAAGGTAAGATCAATATTCTCTCAAATCCTATGAGTTTTGACGAGTTCCGCATAACCGGACCCCGGGGTTCCCTAAACGTTCCGATCGCATCGGGAATCAAAAACAATGACTGATAGGACACAAAACTGGAGGAAATAGGCCAAAACTGTGAGTTTTGACGAGTTCCCCGTAACCGGACTCCGAGGTTCCGGAAATATTCGGATCACAGCAGGACCCAAAATCAGTGACTAATAGCATATAATACTGGACGGAATAGGCCAAAACTGCGAGTTTTTACGAGTTCCCCGTAACAGGACCAAGGGTTCCCGAAACATTCGGATCTCATCGGGCCCCAAAATGAGCGACTAATAGCATACAAAACTGGTCGGAATAGGCCAAAACTGCGAGTTTTGACGAGTTCCCCGTAACCAGACCCCGGGGTTCCCGAAAGGTTCGGATCGCAGCGGGACCCAAAATCAGTGAGTAATAGCATACAAACTCGCCAGAATAGGCAAAGACTACGAGTTTTAACGAGTTCCCCGTAACCGGACCCCAGGGTTCCCTAAATGTTTGGATCGCATCGGGACCCAAAATCAATGACTAATAGGATAGAAAGCTGGCTGGAATAGGCCAAAATTGCGAGTTTTGACGAGTTCCCCGTAAGAGGACCCCGAGGTTCCGAAAACGTTCACGTCACAGCGGGACCCAAAATCAGTGACTAATAGCATACAAAACTATATGGAATAGGCCAAATCTGCGAGTTTTGATGAGTTCCCCGTAACCGGAACCCGGGGTTCCCGAAACGTTCACATCGCACGAGGACCCAAAATCCGTGACTAATAGCAGAGAAAACTAGCCACAATAGGCCAAAACTAGGAGTTTTACGGGATCCCCGTAACCGAACCTTGGCGTTTCCGAAATGTTCGGATCACATCGGGACCCAAAATCAGTGACTAATAGCATACAAAACTGGTCGGAATAGGCCAAAATTTCGATTTTGACGAGTTCCCCGTAACTGGACCCCTTAGGTTTCCGAAACGTTTGGATCACAGCGGGACCCAAAATCAGTGACTAATAGCATAGAAAACTGGTCGGAATAGGCCAGAACTGCGAGTTTTGACGAGTTCTTCCTAACCGGACCCCGGGGTGCCCAAAACGTTCGGATCGCAGGAGGACCCAAAATCAGTGACTAATAGCATACAAACCTGGCCAGAATAGGCTAGAACTATGAGTGACTAATAGCATACAAACCTCGCGAGTATAGGCCAAAACTATAAGTTTTGACGAGTTCCACGTAACCGGACCCCGGGGTTCCCGCAATGTTCGGTTCACAGCGGGACCCAATATCAGTGAGTAATAGCGTACAAACTCGCCAGAATAGGCCAAAACTGCGAGTTTTGACGAGTTCCACATAACCAGACCCCGGGGTTCCCTAAACGTTCTGATCGCATCGGCAATCAAAATCAATGACTGATAGGACACAAAACTGGTCGGAATAGGCCAAAACTGTGAGTTTTGACGAGTTCCCTGTAACCGGACCCCGAGGTACCGAAAACGTTCGGATCACAGCGGGACCCAAAATCAGTGACTAATAGCATACAAAACTGGTCGGAATAGGCCAAAACTGCGAGTTTTGACGAGTTCCCCATAACTGGACCAAGGGTTCCCGAAACATTCGGATCACATCGGGACCCAAAATCAGTAACTAATAGCATACAAAACTGGCCGCAATAGGCAAAAACTGCGAGTTTTGACGAGTTCCCCGTAACCGGACCCCGGAGTTCCCGAAAGGTTCGGATCGCAGGGGGACCCAAAATCAGTGAGTAATAGCGTACAAACTCGCCAGAATAGGCCAAAACTACGAGTTTTGACGAGTTCGCCGTAACCGGACCCGAGGGTTCCCTAAACGTTCGGATCACATCGGGACCCAAAATCAATGCCTAATAGGATAGAAAACTGGCCGGAATAGGCCAAAACTGCAAATTTTGACGAGTTCCCCGTAAGCGGACCCCGAGGTTCCGAAAACGTTCGCGTCACAGCGGAACCCAAAATCAGTGACTAATAGCATACAAAACTGGACGGAATAGGCCAAATCTGCGAGTTTTGACGAGTTCCCCGTAACCGGAACCCGGGGTTCCCGAAACGTTCACATCGCACGAGGACCCAAAATCCGTGACTAATAGCATAGAAAACTGGCCACAATAGGCCAGAACTAAGAGTTTTACGGGATCCCCGTAACCGAACCTCGGGGTTTCCGAAATGTTCGGATCACATCGGGACCCAAAATTAGTGACTAATAGCATACAAAACTGGCCAGAATAGGCCAAAACTGTGAGTTTTGACGATTTCCCCGTAATCGGACCCCGGGATTCCCGAAACATTCACATCGCACGAGGACCCAAAATCGTGACTAATAGCATAGAAAACTGGCCACAATAGGCCAGAACTAGGAGTTTTAAGAGATCCCCGTAACCGAACCTCGGGGTTTCCGAAATGTTTGGATCACATCGGGACCAAAAATCACTGACTAATAGCATAAAAAACTGGCCGAAATAGGCCAAAATTGCGATTTTGACGAGTTCCCCATAACCTGACCCTGGGGTTTTCGAAACGTTCGGATCGCAACGGGACCCAAAATCAGTGAGTAATAACATAAAAAACTGGCGGGAATAGGCTAGAACTGCTAGTTTTGGCGAGTTCCCCGTAACCAGACCTTGAGGTTTCCGAAACGTTCGGATCACAGCGGGACCCAAAATCAGTGACCAATAGCATAGAAAACTGGCCAGAATAGGCCAAAACTGCGAGTTTTGACGAGTTCTTCCTAACCGGACCCCGGGGTTCCTAAAACGTTCGGATCGCAGGAGGACCCAAAATCAAAGACTAATAGCATACAAACCTGGCCAGAATAGGCTAGAATTGCGAGTTTTGACGATTCCCTGTAACGGGACCTCGGGGTTCCTAAAACGTTCGGATCGGAGGAGGACCCAAAATCAATGAGTGATAGCATACAAACCTCGCGAGTATAGGACAAAACTACGAGTTTTGACGCGTTCCACGTAACCGGACCCCGGGGTTCCCGCAATGTTCGGGTCGCGGCGGGACCCAAAATCAGTGAGTAATAACGTACAAACTCGCTAGAATAGGCCAAAAGTGTGAGTTTTGACGAGTTCCTCATAACCGGACCCCGGGGTTCCGTAAACGTTCCGATCGCATCGGGAATCAAAATCAATGACTGATCGGACACAAAATTGGCCGGAATAGGCCAAAACTGTGAGTTTTGACGAGCTCCCCGTAACCGGATCCCGTGGTACCGGAAACGTCCGGATCACAGCGGGACCCAAAATCAGTGACTAATAGCATAAAAAACTCGTCGGAATAGGCCAAAACTGCGAGTTATTATGAGTTCCCCGTAACAGGACCAAGGGTTCCCGAAACATTCGGATCACATCAGGACCCAAAATGAGCGACTAATAGCATACAAAACTGGCCGGAATAGGCCAAAACTGCGAGTTATGACGAGTTCCCCGTAACCGGACCCCAGGGTTCCCGAAAGGTTTAGATCGTAGCGGGACCCAAAATCAGTGAGTAATATCGTACAAACTCGCGAGAATAGGCCAAAACTACGAGTTTTGACGAGTTCCCCATAACCGGACCCCAAGGTTCCCTAAACGTTCGGATCACATCGGGACCCAAAATCAATGATTAATAGGATAGAAAACTGGCCGGAATAGGCCAAAACTGTGAGTTTTGACGAGTTCCCCGTAAGCGGACCCCGAGGGTCCGGAAACGTTCGGGTCACAGCGGGACCCAAAATCAGTGACTAATAGCATACAGAACTGGTCGGAATAGGCCAAAACTGCGAGTTTTGACGAGTTCCCCGTAACCGGACCCCGGGGTTCCCGAAACGTTCACATCACACGAGGACCCAAAATCCGTGACTAATAGCATAGAAAATTAGCCATAATAGGCTAGAACTAGGAGATTTACGAGATCCCCGTAACCGAACCTCGGGGTTTCCGAAATGTTCGGATCACATCGGGACCCAAAATCAGTGAGTAATAGCATACAGAACTGGTCGGAATAGGCTAAAATTGCGATTTCGACGAGTTCCACGTAACCGGACCACGGGGTTTCCGAAACGTTCGGATCGAAGCGGGACCCAAAATCAGTGAGTAATAGCATAGAAAACTGGCGGGAGTAGGCTAGAACTGCTAGTTTTGACGAGTTCCCCGTAACCGGACCCTGAGGTTTCCGAAACATTCGGATGATAGCGGGACCCAAAAACAGTGACTAATAGCATAGAAAACTGGCCGGAATAGGCCAAAACTGCGTGTTTTGACGAGTTCTTCGTAACCGGACCCCGGGGTTCCCAAAATGTTCGGATCGCAGGAGGACCCAAAATCAGTGACTAATAGCATACAAACCTGGCTAGAATAGGCTAGAACTGCGAGTTTTGACGAGTTCCCCGTAACGGGACCTCGGGGTTCCCGAAACGTTCAGATCGGAGGAGGACCCAAAATCAGTGAGTAATAGCATACAAATCTCGCGAGTATAGGACAAAACTACGAGTTTTGACGAGTTCCACGTAACCGGACCCCGGGGTTCCCGCAACGTTCGGATCGCAGCGGGACCCAAAATCAGTGAGTAATAGCGTACGAACTCGCGAGAATACGCCAAAACTCCGAGTTTTGACGAGTTCTGCATAACCGGACCCCGGGGTTCCTGATAACCCAAAGGTGTAGGGATCGCAACAGTTTTCGAGGGTAGAGTATTCAACCTAAATTTGTTGGTTCGCCAAAGGAGAAGCGAAAGAATATTCTCAAGTATTAGCAGTTGAGTTTGTCAGATTCAACCACACCTGAAAGATTAGTGTCTGCAAGCAAAGTATCAGTAGCAAAGTAGTATGATAGCAATGGTGCCAGAAACGATCTGTTGGCGGCAGACTATTCCTAACTGTTGTATCAATGGCGCTAGTAAGTTGCCCGGGGACGGGAAATATTCTTCCCCGGCAACGGTGTCGGAAAAGGTCTTGCAACAAGTAACAGCGAAGTAGCAAGGAACAGCAGTAGAAGCAACAGAGTAACAGCAGTAGCAACAGTAGTAGCAAAGTGACAGCAGCAGCAACAGAGTGGCCTAATCCCTTTTGTAGCAAGGGACAAGCCTAGACAAAGTAACGTAGCGAGGACTAGTAGTAAAAGACTTGTAGGCACTCGATCGGTGATGGATGAGTATGACGGATGTGATTCATCATGTAACAGCTATAACACAGAGAGATATCTAACAAGCTCCCGTTCGTCAATCTAATGTAGGCATGTATTCCGTATGTAGTCATACGTGCTTAGGGAAAAGAACTTGCATGACATCTATTGTCCATCCCTCCCGTGGCAACGGGGTCCTAGTGGAAACTACGGGATATTAAGGTTCTCCTTTTAATAAAGAACCGGACCAACGCATTAACACGTGGTGAATACATGAACTCCTCATACTATGGTCATCTCCGGGAGTGGTTCCGGCTATTGTCACTCCGGGGTTGCCGGGTCATAACACATAGTAGGTGACTACAACTTGCAAGATAGGATCTAAAACGCACATATATTGGCGACAATATAATAGGTTCAGATCTGAAATCATGGCACTCGGGCCCTAGTGACAAGCATTAAGCATAGCCAAGTAGTAGCAACATCAATCTAGAACATAGTGGATACTAGGGATCAATCCCCGTCAAGAACTAACTCGATTACTTGATAGATCTCATACAACTCATCCCCTCTCCGGAGCCTGAAACGGACTCCAGATCTGCCCTCCAGATGAAGAACAGGATGTGGCGGCGCCTCCGTATCGCAAAACGCGATGAAACCCTCTCTCTGATTTTTTTCCCGGGAGAGACGGAAGATATAGAGCTAAGTTAGGGGGCGGTGGAGCCACGTGGGCCCCACAAGCCCTCACGGCACGGCCAGGGAGGGTGGCTGCGACCTGTGGGCTTGTGGCCCACTGGTCCACCTCCTCCGGTGGATCTTTGCGCAGGTATTTTTCTTTTATTCGAGAAAAAATCTCCGTAAATTTTCAAGACATTCCGAGAACTTTTATTTCTGCACAAAAACAACACCATGGCAATTGTGCTGAAAACAACGTTAGTCCGGGTTAGTTCCATTCAAATCATGCAAATTAGAGTCCAAACCAAGGGCAAAAGAGTTCGGAAAAGTAGATACGACGGAGACGTATCAACTCCCCCAAGCTTAAAGCCTTGCTTGTCCTCAAGCAATTCAGTTGACAAACTGAAAGAGACAAAAGAAAAACATTGACGAATTCTATTTGATCTTGTTGTTGCAACTATGTCTAACTCATATCCAGAGTTTAAGCGAGATCACAAGCAAACCACATAAGCAAATGACATCTAGGTCTCACGGTAAACTCATATCAATGGCATAATCAACTAGCGAGCAAATAATAATATGCCTCAAGTGTCAACACTTCAATCAAAACAACATGAAGCAGTACGAATAGATGGTATCTCGCTAGCTCTTTCTGAGACCGCAAAACATAAATGCAGAGCACCATCAAAGACCAAGGGCTGACTAAACATTGTAATTCATAGCAATGAAGATCCAGTCATAGTCATACTCAACACAGTTAAAAGCAAAGCATAAAAATGACAGAGGTGCTCTCTAATTGGTGCTTTTATAAGAGGAGGATGACTCAACAGGAACATGAATAGAGAGGCCCTTCGTAGAGGGAAGCATTGATTTGCAGAGGTGCGAGAGCTCAAGCTTTGAAAACTGAGATAATAATTTTGGGTGGCATGCTTTCATTGTCAACGCAATGACTAAGAGTTCTCAACATCTTCCACGCTACACATGCTATAGGCAGTTCCCAAATAGAAAAGTAAAGTTTTGACTCCCCCACCACTAATCAATCACACCCCACGGCTAGCCGAATCCTCGGGTACCGTCCATACCAACATCAATCCTGGGGGAGTTTTGTTTGCAATTATCTTTTTGATTTGAGCATGGAACTGGGAATTCCAATTACCGGCACCTTTCTCGTGAATGATAGTGAATAAACACATATCGAGGATAACACGCCTAGCATGGAAGATACCAATAGCCCCCTGTCACCACATGAGCGGTTCGGGCATGCAAAACAGATTATTTCTTGAAGATTTAGAGAGTGGCACATGCAAATTTACTTGGAACGACATGTAGATACCGCACATAGGTAGGTATGCTGGACTCATATGGCACAACTTTGGGTTTATGGGAGGTGGATGCACAAGGAGTATTCCCGCTTAGTAAAAGTGAGGGCTAGCAAAAGACTGGGAAGCGACCAACTAGAGAGCGACAACAGTCATCAAAATGCATTGAGATTAACTAACATTGAGTGCAAGCATGAGTAGGACATAAATCACCATGAACATGAACATCATAGAGGCTATGTTGATTTTGTTTCAACTACATGCGTGAATATGCGCCAAGTCAAGCCACTTGAAACATTCAACGGAGGATACCATCCTATCATACTACATCATAGTCATCTCAACATTCATGTTGGCAACCAAGACAAACCATTATAAGCTCCTAGCTAAGTAAGCATGGCATAAGTAACTATGATATCTAAGTTGTCATTGCAAACATGTTTCTCTCACAACAAAGCTGAATCAGGCATGATAAGCTAGTCATATTTTCAAAAACAAAATAGATCGAGTTCATACTAGTTTTTCCAGGCTCAGTCACTTCATCATATATCGTCATTATTGCCTTTCACTTGCACGACCGAATGATGTGAACAATAATAAGAGTGCTTGTGCATTGGACTAAAGTTGGAATCTGCAGGCAAACAGAAAGGAGAAGACAAAGTAATATGGCTCTTTGAAAGCTAAACATGTATGCATGCAAGAGCCACTCAACATTGTAAACATGGTCTTCTACCTTGACCCAAAGAAAAAGAAAACTATCTACACGGGAAAGCTCCCAACAAGCAAAAGAAGAAAAATAAAATCGTTTTGGGTTTTCTCAAACTAGACAGACACATGAAAAGAAAACGAGAAAAAGAAAATAAACTAGCATGGATGATACAGTGGCAAAGTGTGAACATCGGCTAACAAAGTGAAAGCATAAGCAAGAATGTAAAGTCGGTGAGAACACGTACTCCCCCAAGCTTAGGCTTTTGGCCTAAGTTGGTCTACGATGTCTACTGCGCAACCTTCTCCTTGTAGACGTTGTTGGGCCTCCAAGTGTAGAGGTTTGTAGGACAGTAGCAATTTTCCCTCAAGTGGGTGACCTAAGGTTTATCAATCTGTGGGAGGCGTAGGATGAAGATGGTCTCTCTCAAGCAACCCTGCAACCAAATAACAAAGAGTCTCTTGTGTCCCCAACACACCCAATATAATGGTAAATTGTATAGATGCACTAGTTCGGCGAAGAGATGGTGATACAAGTGCAATAAGGATGGTAGATATAGGTTTTTGTAATCTGAAATTACAAAAACAGCAAGGTAACAAATGATAAAAGTGAGCACGAACGGTATTGCAATGTGTGGAAACAAGGCCTAGGGTTCATACTTTCACTAGTGAAGTTCTCTCAGCAATTATAACATAATTGGATCATATAACTAGCCCTCAACATGCAACAAAGAGTCACTCCAAAGTCACTAATAGCGGAGAACAAACGAAGAGATTATTGTCGGGTACGAAACCACCACAAAGTTATACTTTCTGATCGATCTATTCAAGAGTTCATACTAGAATAACACCTTAAGATACATATCAACCAAGACCCTAATGTCACCTAGATACTCCATTGTCACCTCAAGTATCCGCGGGTATGATTATATGATATGCATCACACAATCTCAGAATCATCTATGCAACCAACACATAGAACTTCAAAGAGTGCCCCAAAGTTTCTACCAGAGAGTCAAAACGTGTGCCAACCCCTGTGCATAGGTTCCCAATGTCACGAACCCGCAAGTTGATCACCAAAACATACATCAAGTACTCACATGAATCCAACGTGTGCCAACCCATATGCATAGGTTCCCAATGTCACAAACCCGCAAGTTGATCACAGCAGATAGACACGTGCAAGACATACATCAAGTGTTCTCAAAGACTCAATCTGATAAGATAACTCCAAAGGAGAAACTCAATTCATTACAAGAGGGAGAGGGGGAAGAACATCATAAGATCCAACTATAGTAGCAAAGGCCATGGTACATCGAGATCAAGACATCTCAAGAACACGAGAGAGAGAGAGAGAGAGAGAGAGATCAAACACATAGCTACTGGTATGGAGGTCGTGCTCTCGACCATCAAGAATGCGGAACTAATAATCCCATTCTTGACGGAGGAAGTTAGTCTCCCATCATGGACATGAAGCCTTCCTCCTAGATCATATGGAGCCGTCTTCTAGAAGTTCTAGGAGCATGGCACGTGAGTAATCATGCTGATGTTCCAGTAATTCTGCACATGCACACTTGATATGTCCAACCTGAACTTTGGCGTGATAACCTTGATTCTCAATATAGCGAGGGCCATAGAAATTAGGCATTTTAGGCTGATCATGGTGATCACTACGATCCCATCGTATCTTCGTGAAGGTGAGTGCTACTATACTTGTCCCATTCATAGTCATACTCAAGCACCCGAACTAGGCCATCTTGATCAAAGCACCTACAACCGCGTAAACAAGACCTGGCCCCTCAAACGTCTGCAGACGTGATCAGATGCACACACACACACACTGGCCAATCACATCTCACATTTGCTGCTTTGCGTAAAATTCACTCATATGCCAACCTCTAAATTCATACAAACCATGCAAAAGATAACTTACATACTAGTATAAACTACACTTCATCATCGTTGGAAATGTCCACGACGGGCGTGCCGGGTGCTAGGTAGTTGGGCTCGTCGGAGGGCTCTCGCTCTTCCACCTCATACATATGCGCCAGCATCTCATCGATGTTTACGGTGTCCTGCACCTCCGTCTTTTGCAGATGACGGTGTTTGGCCTCCGTCGCCGGTTCCTACCGAAGGGAATCAAAGACGGCATGCTACTCCACCTACAGATCCATAGCCCCAACGTCCCTCACGTCCTCCTCCTTCTCTACCTCCTCCTCCTCGTCCTCCCCTACCTACTCCTCCTCTAAGTCCTCCTCCAGATGTGGTGGATCCAAACGAAGCCCCCACATCGATTTGGGCTTCGGGCCTTGTCCATATCTGCTCAAGGAGCTGAAGCCGGTGCTCGAGTGGTAGATACATTGTCCGTTGGCAGGGGGCATGGCGACTAGGTGAAACTGATGGACGACAAGCGAAAAGTGGCGGACGATGAGCGAAAAGTAGTGGAAGGGAGGGGGGAAATGTGGATGGATATAGTTTCGGTGCGAGTTGTCGGCTTAAATAACCGGTCTAGGGCACTACGCGGCCCGTCGGAATGGCGCCACGTATCAATGAAGGAGACGCCCGTCAGATTGTTGGTTTCTCGGGCGATTCCATTTGAAACCCGGTGTATGTACGACGTGGTTGATGTGTGTCCGGTCGCGCCCGGGCCTTCCAATATCCGCCGGATATTTGAGTTGGATATGATGGGTGCCGGTTACCCGACGTTTGAGGCCAGTTTGAGACGCCCATGTGGGTCAATTTTTTCTGACCAGTCACTGGCGGATCCATCTGTCCGGACGTTTAAGACGCCCGACTAAAGATGCTTTTAAGGGGTAGTATATATCCATGAGGGTATTCTCGTAGTCCATGAAGACATTTTCACTTTGCTTCGCAACTTTATAAAAAAGAACATGAGTGTGTCAAGTTGGGTATTTGGTTGTTGCTAGCTTTAAAAAGAATAGTTACATTTTTTCAATCTCAATTCATAGTCCATCTTTTAGGGAAATTCCGCAAAGAAACCAAAAATATGATGTATATCAAGGTAGCAATGTGTTTGAGACGGGCTTGAGGCGTCCCGCTGTAGTTATTCTTAATGGTCAGTATATATGCATGAAAGTATTCTCGTACTCCATCAATAAATTTTCACTTTGCTTCCCAACTTTATAAAAAAGAACATGGAGTCCGTCAAGTTGGCTATTTGGTTGCTGCTAGTTTTAAAAAGCATAGTTATATTTAGAGAAATGGTCACGATTAACGTCCACACGTGTGGCGGGAGCAACATCCGTCCACACGTCTAAAACTTACATACTACGCCACGTCACCGCATGTATGCATATGAGGATCTTTTTTTATTTCTAGTTTTTAAAATGTTATATCTCTTAAATGAAAAATCCGATTGAAGATCCGTTTTTAGCATTAAATCCATCAGGGCAAGATATTCAAAACTAGATTTCATATTAATATGTTTCGACGACTTTTTTGGGTTAAAAGTTGCCATGTCTATTGCACATGAATTGCGATGGTGTTTATAGTGAAGTTGCCATGATATGTTTCAGGTATTTTTTCTTCTACCTTTAACAGTAAATTTCGATGGATTAGTAAAGAATTGCCATGATCCATGTGTTAAATTTTCTGTGGTTAATTACTTAAAATTCCCTTGGTCAATTCATAAAAATTGACATAAAAATTAGTTGAAAAATATAACGGTAGCTTTAAATCTAAAAGAAAAAATATATAGAACATGTCATGGCAACTTTAGTGTAAACACTATGACAATTACATTGTTACATCATGGCAATTGTTGCCCTAAAAAAATCACCGAAACATATCAACATGGGATCTAATTTTGAAGATCTCGTCGAGACGGATTTAATGGTGAAAACGGATTTTTAATTGAATTTTTAATTAGAAGATAAAATATTTTTAAGCCAAAACCAAAAAAGATTCCACTTGATGTCATCTGTTTTGAGGTGGCAAAAAAATGATAATGAAGGCGTGTGGGCAAATTGCAAACGTCCGCACGTATGGGCGTTAGCTTTTGGATTAGGAAAAAGATAACACCCACACGTGTGAGAGTTTGCACTTCGTCCACACGCCTTTATTACCATCCATTTTGCCACGTCAAAATAGATGACATCAGCGTAATCTTTTTGATTTTCAGCTTAAAAATATTTTATCTCTTAATTAAAAAATCAAATTAAAAAATCCGTTTTCATCATTAAATCCGTATCGGTGAGATTTTCAAAACTAGATCTCATGTTGATATGTTTCGATGATTTTTTTTCCAAAAATTGCCATGATGTTTACACTATAGTTGCCATTGTGTTTACACTAAAGTTGCCATGACACGTTTTTTCTATTTTTTTCTTCTAGATTTAAACTATTTTTTACGGTAATTTTTATTAATTGACCATGGCAACTTTTAGTAATTAACCACGACAAATTTAATGCATGGATCATGGCAATTTTTAGTAATTTTCTTAATTCCTGTTTTATAATATATCAGAATTTACTTTTAATGGTAGAAGAAAAAATAGCTGAAATATATCATGACAACTTTAGTGTAAACATCATGACAATTCATGTCCAATAGGCATGGCAACTTTTAACCCTCCAAAAAAGTCGTCGAAACATATTGATATGAGATCTAGTTTCGACGATCTCGTCGCGGTGGATTTAATGGTGAAAATGGATCTTTGATTAGAATTTTTTATTTAAAAGATAAAACATTTCGAAAACTGAAAAATCAAAAAGATTCTTACATACATGCATGCAGTGAGGTGACGCTATCTATATATTATAGACGTGTGGACGGATGTTGCTTCCACTACACGTGTGGGCGTTATCGTAACCCTATTTTTTTCCAATCTCAAATCTGCAAAGGAAAACCAAAAATATGACAGAATATCAAGGTAGCAGTGCCCATCTTAAAGCACTTCCCTCATGTACTCATTCATCAAGTGCAAGCAATCGTCCAAGAAACTGAGCTCATTTTCATGCATTTGAATTGGCATCGTGATGAATCATAAGTTTAATGTCACGGGAAAGTACCAAGTACTTAAAATGCCATGCATATATACAGTGATGATCAACATGAAAAAAAGGAACAAGTGGATCGAAGGTTAAGACGTGAATCGAATAGTGTTTCGAAGGTATATATATACAGGGCCGGTCCTGAAGTTTCGGAGGCCCCGGGGCAAAGTCAAATAAATGGGCCCAAGGCGACATAGGAGGAAAAAAAAGATTCCATATATTTATTTATTTATTTGCAAAGCTACAATAAACAGTGGTAATTTTCCTTGTTAACTAATACTCCCTCTGTCACAAAATAACTGTCTCAAGCTTAGTACAATTTTATACTAGAGCTAGTACAAAGTTGAGACACTTATTTTGGAATGGAGGGAGTATATAATAACAAGGTCATACTTCACCATATACCATAGAAGTTACATAGCATAAACAAAAATAGACGACGCTAACAAACCTGCAAGCCTTCGTTGATCATGAGAAACGGCTCCTCCGTACATTCTTTGACGCAAAATCATTAATGATAGTGTCAAGATCGATGTTATCCAACAATCCTTCTCAATACAACATATTGCTAATCCATTCAATCTTTCTTGCGACATAGTTGACCTCAAATAATTTTTCAATAACTTCAATTTTGAAAAACTTCGTTCGGCTGATGCAACTGTCACAGGCACAGTTAAGAGAATTCGATAAGCAATTGATACGTTTGGATAACAGTCTGCAGCTCTAACAAACTCATATATTTGATCAGCCGGCATGAGTGTATTTGGCAATGTCATCTGCAACACTTTCAGTTCAGAAACAAAATCATCTAAGTCAACATCTCCCGAATTTTCATGAGAAAAGGTCTTTGTAAAATTAGTGCAACATCTTCTCAAATCAGTCTCATCCAAGGATTTCAACTTTTTAGAGTTGAATAAGAAGCCAAATATACTCCCAAATGACTTAAGCTCATCAAATCTGGTGGTCAGGGAATTAATTGCAACATCTATCATCACAAGAAAGTATTTTACTCTAAATGATTCCTCCGCAACTGCTTGTGCTTCTCCCATTTGATTATTTTCTTCCATGTCATTAGTTGCATGGTTGTAAGTAATTGAAAATCTGGGTTCCAATCATCAAAGAAACAAGAAGCACAGGTCTGCAGGACCAAGTCGGCAGCAATAGATGATCAAACTCGGCTGTAAAAAGCAACAGAATTGGTTATAGTCTTTAAAGGTTAATCTGTACAGGGCCTTGCAGATTATGTAAAATATCCCTGCAATTATGTAAGTTTCTCTATGTAGATTTATCCCTGCAATTACGTACTCAGGCCTGTACGTACTTACGTATTCAGTAGTCAACATCTGGTTGGTGACTTGGTGCCCATGTTAATGGCCAGCAGGCAGCAGCAACAGCATCTGCACGACTAGCCCGCAGATTATTCCGAACCACAGCCCCTGAAGTTCATACCATTACATAGGTTTTGAGAGGTTTCTTCAGATAAGATAAATTTATCTAGCAATTTACCTCGTTGGCTTTCTCTCATGAAGGAATTCCTTGCATCCCTGCATCGGCCGCTGTTGCAGGAATCACCCCTTGTCCCGATCGGCCTATTTGTGGAGGGCTGGAGGCGAACAGGCGAGAAAAGGAACCGGCATCGGCATGCAGGAATCAGGTATTCAGGTCGATCGCCTTGTGCGGAATCGTTCTGGACGAGTTAGGCCCTGTATCTGTCTAGAGGTTGCAGCACTAGTTCGGGGCCCCTAGTTTAGCTGGGCCACGGGCCGTCGCCGCTGCTGCCCTGGCCCAGGGCCGGCCCTGTATATATAGGACCCCAATAAATCCCAAACATTCGGATTTTAAACACGTCATCCCAAACGTTTTTTCATGACAACTTTAGTTTACGCGAGGTGACAACTTCAATTGTTAAAACTTGTCTTAGTTGGTTTTTTTCGTCAGAAAACTGCTATGTTTGTCAATCTCGCATGGCCTAAAGTTGTCATGAAAATGTTAGGATTGTCATGCTTAAGATCACGTTCAGATATCATTTCCATATATAATATATATAACCACACTGCAGTACGTCACATATCATAACTCACAAGTTCAATCATCAAACCGAGAAACCGGGCCGATACATGCAATATGGTATACTAACTTACTTGGAGAAGCTCGAATAAACAGAATCGGTCCTACCCTATAACCTTCCTAACTAATGGACGATTGATGCATATGCTCGGTATCCAGGCGCCGTCTACGACGACGAAGCCGTGAAGTCGACGTGGTAGACCTGGCTCATGTCCGGCTGGAACATCCCGAAGTTCTGCTCCACGCCCTCGGGCTTCTGGTTCTCGTTGAACATGGCGAAGATATACGTCTCCACGGCCTTCCCGGGCCGCCGCGGCGTGCCGCGCCCCACGTGCCGCACCAGGTTGTTGATGTACGCCGCCGCGTTCTCCACGCTGGCGCCGTACCCGCCGCCGCCCGACGGCCACCCGGTCTCCGACACCACCAGCTCCAGGCTCTCCCCGCCCCCGGCCTTCTCCACGGCCGCGTACACCGCGTCAAGGATGGCGTCGAACATGTTGGCGTACTCCACCCCGTTGTCCGTCACCGCCACCGCCGCCGACGACGACAGCAGCGCGTAGTCGAGCCGCACCGACGACGGGTCCGCCGAGTAGGCGAAGTACGGGTAAACGTTCACGAGCAGTGGCGTGCCGCTGGACGCCAGGTGTGACACGATCGGCCCGACCGTCGGCAGCGCCGCCTCCGAGAACGTGCCCTGCGACGGCGGGTACGAGGTCCCCAGCACCGACGTCGCCATGGCCGTCGTGACCGGCACGCTGAGCCCCGCGGCCTGGAGCGCGGCCTCGAGGTTCTTCATGGCGGGGAGCACGAGAGCGGCCGACTCCCCCGGGATGACCTCGTTGCCGGCGTTGATGTAGCGGAAGCTCACGGCGCCGGCGAAGGGCTGGACGTACGAGTGCACCCATGAGGCGGCGTACGAGGCGTCGGAGGCGAGCGGGGCGAGGTCGCTGTTGAGCGTGCCGAGGACGACGCCGAGGCCTGAGTTGCGGAGGGCTTCGAGGACGTATGTGTCCGGGTGGAAGATGCGTACGTCGGTGATGTTGTTGGCTTTGTACAACGCGACCACCTTGTCCGGCGACGGGAGGTCGCTGCCCATCATGCCATAATTGACTCCAATTCCTTCTACTCCTGCAAGTGAATACATGAACGCGGTAAGGACGAAATTTTAGCGCGCACGAACTAAGTAAATGTACACGATGTGTCCATCTCATAACTGCATGTGATTGATCGTCTCTTTCTTTCCTTTTTCCACTTTAGATCTTTTGATTCCTTATAATGAGTTACCTTTTGTTCCGAAAGGAGCGCGCACAGGCAGTACATAGTTCTCAAGTAGAGTACTGTCCTTAATTAAGACGTGCATTGTGTACTTTAGGGCTCCTCTTCCATAAACCCCACAGACATGTTACCAAATATAGTTGATGAAACAAAACATCGAAAAATTGACATTTTGGGATCGAAAAGAAACAATGATGTCGGAAGATTGACAATGAATCAAAGAGACCAATACGGATTTATGCTAGACATCCTAACCAATGCATAATGAACAAATCAATTATCAACCACCTCCAACAGCAAGCAATAAATAAGCCAAGCAAGTGTGTAGTCGATTTTTTCTAAGCAAAAGCATGCTGTTTTGGTGCTCCCTCGAAACTGGTTTACATCTTTTCCAATACACACACAACCCTTTTGCTTCTACAAGGAGACGCAAAATCGAAAAGGATGTGAGGCTATAGCCAAGAGAACTGCACAAGAAACAATAAACATCCCGTGATAGTGTGGTAGCAGCTACTACCTGAGTGCACCAGCATCAAACAACGATCAATCCGCAGCAAGCAATCAAGCGACGATCTATCGATGATCAGTATATAATATACAAAAAAAGCGGCAATTTACTCGACCCACCCGAGAGCGACGAACACCAGGACAGCAGGCTGCAGGCAGCAACCCACAACGCGATCATCTCTCTCTTCCCTTCGCTTCGTTCGCTCCTGGCTTCCCGTCGTGCGGTGCGATGCGGTGTGGAGGTGCGGTGCTCCCGCGTATATATAGCCGGCGAGGCTTGGTGTTTTGGAAGGCGCGCAACCACCGGAGGACTCGCGGGGTCGTGCGGTACGTGCACGCGCGCGAGAGCGCCGTACGTGCGCGTCCGCGTCACACGGACACCCGACGGGCACGACGATCGACACCCCCGGCACGCGGTTTTACGTGGGTCGCGGCGTGCGGGTAACGGACATGGACGAGCGAACCGACGCCAAGTGACCGATCCCATCCGCCGTCGGTCGATGTCGCCATGCACGTTACGTCCGCCAGTAGGAGGCGCGGCCGTACCACGCGTGCCTTTTCCCTTGGGTTTACCTTCCATGCATCGTAATGTAACGTGTCTTGGAATCCTTCGGGTTAGCTTACTCTGCCGTGATCATCATTAATGGCTGCTAGCTAGGGTACCGGGAAAGGAAAATGAAGGTACTTCCTTTCCCGTTGTTCAACCTGCTAAATCCATTGCTCGTAGTTGCTGATTTGTCGTAGATATAATGCCATACAGACAGAAATGAGTACTTGGATAAGAAGGAAGTATATATAACAAGTGATGCATCCCATATTCATCAATCGATGACTACGTTTTTCTAACACGTTACAAACGCAAGCCCTCCTATAAACAAGCCCTCGTATAAACACGCATACACTCACCCTTGTGAACGAACACGTACCTTACCGTTATGAACACATTCAAAAGACTGAATCGACATATCATCTTAAGGTTTACAAAGTCGATCACTACTTACCATCCCTAAGCAGACAAGGTATCCATCAGCGGACGCGTACGGAAGACTTCGCGGACAATGATACGGAAGCTGACCATTCAACCATACCCACTAGTAAAAAATGGTTCATTTGTCTCGGTTTCAGAGGCCCATTAGCCTCGGTTCTGGAACCAGGACTAAAGGGTCGGGACTAAAACCCAAAATCTTTAGTCCCGGTTCGCTTACCAACCGGGACAGAAGGGCCTTCACGTGGCCTCTGCGGGGAGCCCAGGCAGGAGGGCTTTTATTCACGGTTGGTAACACCAACCAGGACCAAACGACATCCACGCGTCAACATCTGGCAGGAGATGGGGTTTTTGTTTTTTTTAAGGGGGGGGGGGGGGGGGTTGTGGGGTTTTGGAGGGTTAATTTAGGGGTTTCATATTGCGTTAGCTAGCTAATAGAGAGAAGTGTTCTATCTTTTCCCGTGCTTGGTCGGCGTTAGCTACTATACATATAGAGAAAACTCGAGGCTAGCTAATAAGAAAATGAAGAAAATCATTAATTACACAAGATCGTCATGCTGAACATATATAAAGAGAAGTGACATCTCTTTCTCTCTATATCTATCCGACGCTACTACATATATACAATATAACATCTTTTACAATCCCTAACATCATCTACCTAAGATCCAGTCACAAATCCACATGGTATTCTCCGTCTTTAGGTATGACGTGGTCAAGAAAGAATCCCGCCAATTCCTCTTGAATTGCTCGTATGCGATCATGTGGTAGGAGTTTATCCCGCATCTGCCAGATCTAATTTAAAGAAGGGGGTCAATACATGCATATATATGAATGAAACTCAACACAATTGATGGTAATATATAAAATAAAATTATGAATATTATTTACGTACTTGAAATTGTTTCTCGAAGAAGCCCCGCTCAGAGGTCGAGAGGCGAATGAACTCGCATACGTAGTATGCACATAAAACAGTCCCTTCTTTCTGACGCATGCACTTTAAGAGAATAGAGTTCAATCAAATTGATAAGCGAGCATGGTGATGATATATTGATGAAAATCTAAATCAATTAGAGATGCGCGGAACTAGCTAGTACTACTTACGTTGGGGTGCGTAAATCGCAACTCTTTGTTTAGACCGGGAGCTTTTTTGGTGAACTTCTTCCAAACCCTGCCAGACAAAGAAAATGATTACTTGATATCCGGAAATTAACGAAAGTTGCATGCCGATGTGGTTCTCGTATTGACTAAACTTACTTCTTGAGCATTGCAGTCATGTCCGCATAATCCTCGGGATTTTTACGTCTCGAGTCTAATACAGTTACTAATGCCGCGTCAAGCTTAATGGATAGCAAAATAAAGTGGAAACTGCGCACGCATATATAACTCATCAATTACATTACTTAACCTCGAGTAAGCGAAACCGAGTATACACAAAAGACATGAACACTCACTTGAAGTTGTAAGGAAGGAGTATTTCCTTTTTGTTTTGATGTAGAAGTAACGACTTTAGCAAGTTCTCCTCGGTCTCTTTGGTTGAGTGTCGTACCGTTCATTCATTTACGATATCTGGGCTAATGAACCCAACGTCGAAGATTCCTTCTTTTTTGAATTCGACGATCTTCAATCTGCATAATATAGTGAGGATAATTATATATACATGCAATGAACGAGCTGAGCTAGAGACTTAACTATAGAAGTAATACTTACAGACAGTAGGAAGTCATGAGTTGTTTGTTGAGAGCCAGTTGATTGTATAACTGAAATAACTCCACAAATTCAATATGCATCACGGGAGATCTAATGAATTCGTGCTCTGGTTTCACTGCCACATACAAAGTGCCTCTCCCAAACTCCCTGCAGGTTTTCATTTACCCGACAATTTGTGCATCATCGTTGTTAGAGGAGGATAATCAGGCAGGACGAGAGGCTTCTCGTGCAGGTATTTATATTGTTCCTTTGTTACCTCTGCCATTTGAAAAATTACATCATCCCTCAAGTAATCATCAGGATTGGTACCGGGCACCCGTACATTTCAATTCGGATTTAAACAAACCGGATAATTTTCATCGAAGCTGAACGAAAATCTTTACATTTCTGACATATTTCTACTAAACTATAATGAACTAGGCTATTTTAACCTATTCTAAAATATCGCCGGCCGCGACCACGGCCATTTTTCCTTGACATTCATGTCTTCTTAAATGTCCGGTTGCAAGCTCACACGTCGCCCATGAGCCCCAACAAGTGAAGCTTCATCGAGAGTGAAAGAATAGTGGCCTTTACCAGCTCCGGGCAAGTAACTAGCTCTGAGGCCCGACAAGTTGTTGGCGGTTGCCTTCCTTAGACCCAACCGATGGCCTCCCATGTTCTACGTTTCCTCGCTATCAACGCCAGCGGACGTGGATGTGTCGGCCTCGTCGTCGTGACAGCGAAGCGCGGATGGCGGTGTCTGCGCGACCGACAATGAGCTGCTAACGTCCTTGTTACTATTTGTTGGAAATATAGCCTAGAGGCAATAATATAGTTATTATTATATTTCCTATTTCAAGATAATCGTTTATTATCCATGCTATAATTGTATTGAATGGAAACATAAATGCATGTGTGGATATATAGACAAACTATGTCCCTAGTGAGCCTCTAGTTGACTAGCATGTTGATCAAGGATGGTTAAGGTTTCCTAACCATAGACAAGTGTTGTCACTTGATCACGGGATCACATCATTGGGAGAATGATGTGATGGATGAGACCCAAACTATAAACGTTGCATGTGATCGTGTTATTTTGTTGCTGTTGTTTTCTGCATGTCAAATATTCATTCCTATGACCATGAGATCATGTAACTCACTGACACCAGAGGAGTGCCTTGTGTGTATCAAACGCCACAACGTTACTGGGTGACTATAAAGGTGCTCTACAGGTATCTCTGGAGGTGTTCCTTGAGTTTGCATGGATCAAGACTAGAATTTGTCACTCCGTGTGACGGGGAGGTATCTCGGGGCCCACTCGGTAGTATAACATCACATATAAGCCTTGCAAGCAGTGTGACTAAAGAGTTAGTCACGGGATCTTGTATTACGGAACGAGTAAAGAGACTTGCCGGTAACGAGGTTGAAATAGGTATAGAGATACCGACAATCAAATCTCGGGCAAGTAACATACCGAAGGACAAAGGGAATGGTATACGGGATTATATGAATCCTTGGCATAGAGGTTCAACCGATAATATCTTCGTAGAACATGTAAGACCCAATATGGACATCCAGGTCCCGCTATAGGATTTTGACTGGAGAGTGTCTCAGGTCATGTCTACATAGTTCTCGAACCCGTAGCGTCTACACACTTAAGGTTCGGTGACGTTTCAGTATAGTTGAGTTATAGGTGCTGGTGACCGAAGTTTTGTTCAGGGTCCTGGATGAAATCCCGGACGTCACGAGGGTTTCCGGAATGGTCCGGAAACAAAGATTGATATATAGGAAGTTGGTATTTGCATTCCGGAATAATTTCGGGCATTGCCGGCAGTGTACCGGGAGTGACGAATGGGTACCGAGGGCCAACCAGGTCGGCCCACCACGCCCCAAGGGGTCCACACGGGCTTATTGGATGCGCAATAGGGCATAATTGGATGAAAAGTCATCCAAGGAAAGCCCATGAGGAAAAAAGTGGAAAATCCAAAAGAGGTGGGCAATTTAGGAAGGAGTCCTAATCCAAGTGGGATCGGAGGAGAACTCCTCCCTCCTCCACTTGGACGAAGCCAAGGAGGCTCCCTTGAGCCTCAAGGCTAGCCCCTCCCCTAGGGTTTTTGAGACACAACTTTTCCACGTGCAACCCTAAATCTCTAATTTGTAGTTCTTCCTCTAGATCGGATTTCTGCGATGCTTAGGCAAATCCCTGCAGGAATAGATCAACACTACCACCGGCGTGCCGTCACGCTGTCGGAGAACTCATCTACTTCCCCGTCTCTCTTGCTGGATCAAGAAGGCAGAGATCGTCATCGAGCTCTACGTGCTGAACGCGGAGGTGTCGTCCGTTCGGTACTAGATTGGGACAGATCGTGGGACGGCGGGGATTTGGATCGTGAAGATGATCCACTACATCAACCGTGTTTCTTAACGCTTCCCGCTTAGCGATCTTCAAGGGTATGTAGGTCCAATCTCCCTCTCGTAGATGATCATCACCATGATAGGTCTTTGTGTGCGTAGGAATTTTTTTGTTTCCCATGCAAGGTCCCCAACAGTGGCATCATGAGCTAGGTTCATGCGTAGATGATATCTCGAGTAGAACACAAAAGAGTTTGTGGGCATTGATGTTCAATTTGCTTGCCTCCTTAGTCTTTTCTCGATTTGGCGGTATTGTTGGATTGAAGCGGCCCAGACCAACCTTACTCGTACGCTTACGAGAGACCGGTTTCATCGACCAACATGCAACTTGTTGCATAAATATGACTGGCGGGTGTCTATTTCTTCAACTTTAGTTGAATCGGATTTGACCGAGGCGGTCCTTGGAGAAGGTTAAATAGCAATTTGCATATCACCGTTGTGGCTTTGCGTAAGTAAGATGCGATCATACTAGATACCCATAGCATCCACGTAAAACATGCAACAACAAATTAGAGGACGTCTAACTTGTTTTTGCAGGGTATGCATGTGATGTGATATGGCCAAAGACATGATGTGATATATTAGATGTATGAGAGGATCATGTTGTCATAGTTAAATATCGACTTGCATGTCGATGCTACGGCAACCGACATGAGCCATAGGGTTGTCTTTAAATTAACGTTTGTGCTTGCAGATGCGTTTACTATATTGCTAGGTAGTAGATTTAGTAGTAATAGCATAGATAGCACGACAACCTCTATGGCGGAACGATGATGGAGATCATGGTGTGGCGCCGGTGACGATGAAGATCATGCCGGTGCTTTGGTGATGGAGATCAAGAAGCACAAGATCATGGCCATATCATGTCACTTATGATTTGAATGTGATGTTAATCCTTTTATGCACCTTATCTTGCTTAGAACGATGGTAGCATTATAAGGTGATCCCTCACTAAAATTTCAAGATAAAAATTGTGTTCTCCCCGACTGTGCACCGTTGCGACAGTTCGTCGTTTCGAGACACCTCGTGATGATCGGGTGTGATAGACTCAACGTTCACATACAACGGGTGCAAAACAGTTGCACATGCGGAACACTTGGGTTAAACTTGACAAGCCTAGCATGTACAGACATGGCTTCGAAACACAAGAGACCGAAAGGTCGAGCATGAATCATATGGTAGATATGATCAACATGGAGATGTTCACCACCGAAACTATACTCAACTCACGTGATGATCGGACTTGAGTTAGTGAATTTGGATCATGCCACACTCAAATAACTAGAGGGATGTCTATTTTAGTGGGATTTTATTAGTAATATGATTAGCTAAACTCAAACTGTCTTGAACATAGTCTAAGTAATCTTTGCAAAATTTTATGTTGTAGATCAATGGCTCGCGCAGTAGCAACCTTGAATTTCAATACGTTCCTAGAGAAAGCTAAGTTGAAAGATGATGGTAGAAACTTTGTAGACTCGGCTCAAAATCTGAGGCTTATCCTTCAAGCTGTGCAAAAGAATTATGTTCTTGATGCAGCGCTAGGAGATGAACCACCTGCTACGGCTGACCAAGATGTTCTGAACACTTGGCAAGCTCGTAAGGATGACTACTCACTAGTTCAATGTGCAGTTTTGTATGGCTTAGAACCGGGACTTCATCGACATTTTGAACGTCATGGAGCATATGATATGTTCCAGGAGTTGAAGTTTATCTTTGAGAAGAATGCCCGGATCGTGAGGTATGAGACGTCCGATAAATTCTATGCTTGCAAAATGGAGGAGAATTCGTCTGTCAGTGAACATGTGCTCAAAATGTCTAGGTACTCAAACCGTCTAGCTGAGCTGGGGATCGCTCTCCCGCAAGAAGCTATCACTGACAGAATTCTTCAATCACTGCTACCTAGCTACAAGAGCTTCGTCTTGAACTATAACATGCAAGGGATGAATAAGTCACCCGGCAAGTTATTTGCGATGCTGAAAGTCGATGAGTTAGAAATCCAGAAAGAGCATCAAGTGTTGATGGTCAATAAGACCACTAGTTTCAAGAAGAACGACAAAGGCAAGAAGGGTAAGTCCAAGAAGAGTGGCAAAAATGTTGCCCCTCCGACAAAGAAACCCAAGGCTGGACCCAAGCAAGAAACTGGGTGTTATTATTGCAAGGGGACTGGTCATTGGAAGCGCAACTGCCCCAAGTATTTGGCCGATAAGAAGGCGACCAACGCCAAACAAGGTTTATGTGATATACATGTTATTGATGTGTACCTAACGAGCTCTCATAGTAGTGCCTGGGTATTTGATACCGGTTCTGTTGCTCATATCTACAACTCGAAACAGGAACTGTGGAATAAACGAATGCTGGCGAAGGATGAAGTGACGATGCGCGTAGGAAATGGTTCCATGGTTGATGCGATCGCCGTCGGCACGATCTCACTTCAGTTACCATCGGGATTAGTTATGAACTTAAATAATTGTTATTTAGTGCTTGCGTTGAGCATGAACATTATATCTGGATCTTGTTTTTTGCGAGACGGTTACTCATTTAAGTCAGAGAATAATGGTTGTTCTATTTACATGAGTAATATCTTTTATGGTCATGCACCCAATGTGAGGGGTTTGTTCATATGGAATCTCGATTGTGATGACACTCATATCAACATTGAGACCAAAAGATGTAGAGTTAACAATGATAGCGCCACTTTCTTGTGGCACTGCCACTTAGGTCATATTGGTGTTAAGCGCATGAAGAAACTCCATGCCGATGGGCTTTTGGAATCACTTGATTTGAATCACTTGACACATGCGAACCATGCCTCATGGGCAAGATGACTAAGACTCCGTTCTCTAGAACAATGGAGCGTGCAAGTGACTTGTTGGAAATCATACATACTGATGTGTGCGGACCAATGAGTGTGGAGGTGAGTGGCGGATATCGTTATTTTCTCACCTTCACCGACTATTTGAGTAGGTATGGCTATATCTACTTGATGAAGCACAAGTCTGAAACATTTGAAAAGTTTAAACAATTTCAGAGTGAAGTTGAAAATCATCATAGCAAGAAGATCAAGTTCCTACGATCTGATTGAGGGGGTGAATATCTAAGTTACGAGTTTGGTGCTCACTTAAGAGAATGTGGAATTGTTTCACAGCTGACACCGCCTGGAACACCACAGCGTAATGGTGTGCCCGAACATCGTAATCGTGCTTTATTAGATATGGTGCGGTCTATGATGTCTCTTACCAATTTGCCATTATCGTTTTGGGGCTATGCATTAGAGACAGCGCCATTCACTTTAAATAGGGACCATCAAAATCCGTTGAGACGACACCATATGAGCTATGGTATGGCAATAAGCCGAAGTTGTCGTTTCTTAAAGTTTGGGGATGCGATGCTTATGTCAAAAAGCTTCAGCCAGAAAAGTTGGAACCAAAAGAGGAAAAGTGCGTCTTCATAGGTTACCCAAAAGCGATAGTTGGGTACACCTTCTATCTCAGATCCGAGGGCAAAGTGTTTGTCGCTAAGAACGGAGATTTTCTTGAGAAAGAGTTTCTCTCGATAGAATTGAGTAGGAGCAAGATAGAACTTGATGAGGTTGTGGAACCTCTGCTTCAACAAGACGGTGGCGCAGGGCAGAAGGAAATTTCTATCGAGGCAACACCAGTTGAGAAGGAAGCTAATAATGATGATCTTGAGGCTTCGGATCAAGTTACTGTCAGACCTCACACGTCGACAAGAGCGCGTACTGCTCCTGAGTGGTATGGGAATCCTGTCTTGTCTATCATGTTGTTAGACAACAATGAGCCTTTGAATTATGGAGAAGCAATGGTGGGCCCAGATTCCAACAGATGGTTAGAGGCCATGAATTCCGAGATAGGATCTATGTATGAAAACAAAGAGTGGACTTTGGAAGTATTACCTGAAGGTCGCAAGGCTATTTAGATTAAATGGATCTTTAAGAAGAAGACAGACGCAGACGGTAATGTGACCATTTATAAAGCTCGAATTGTGTCAAAGGGTTTTTCACAAGTTCAAGGAGTTGACAACGATGAGACATTATCACCCATAGCAATGGTTAAGTCCGTCCGAATCATGTTAGCAATAGCTGCATTTTTGGATTATGAAATCTGGCAAATGGATTTCAAAACGGCATTCCTTAATGGGTTTCTTAAGGAAGAGTTCTATATGATGCAACCCAAAGTTTTTGTCGACCCAGAGAATGCTGACAAAGTATGCAAGCTCCGGCGATCCATTTATGGACTGGTGCAAGCATCTCGGAGTTGGAATAAGCACTTTGAGGAGGTGATCAAGGCGCTTGGGTTTATACAAGTTGTAGGAGAAACTTGTATTTACAAGAAAATGAGTGGGAGATCTGTAGCGTTTCTAATATTATATGTGGATGACATATTTCTGATTGGAAACAATGTTGAGTTTTTGGAGAGCGTAAAGGATTACTTGAACAAAAGTTTTTCAATGAAAGAGCTAGGAGAAGTTATTTACATATTAGGCATTAAGATCTATAGAGATAGATCGAGGCGCCTAATAGGAATTTCACAAAGCACATACCTTGATGAAGTTTTGAAAAGGTTCAAAATGGAACAATCCAAGAAGGGGTTCTTGCCTGTGTTACAAGGTATAAAGTTGAGTAAGACTTAGTGTCCCGTAACTTCAGAAGATAGAAAAAAGATGAGTGTCGTCCCCTATGCTTCAGCCACAGGGTCTATCATGTATGCAATGCTGTGCACAAGACCGGACGCCAGCCTCGCCATAAGCATGGCAGGCAGGTTTCAAAGTGATCCAGGAGTGGAACACTGGCGGCGGTCAATAATATTCTGAAGTACCTAAAAAGGACTAAGGAAATGTTCCTCGTTTACGGAGGTGACGAAGAGCTCGTTGTAAAGGGTTACGTCGATGCAAGCTTTGACACTGATCCAGATGACTCTAAGTCACAAACCGGATATGTATTTATTCTCAATGGGAGTGCGGTAAGCTGGTGTAGTTCCAAGCAAAGCGTCATAGCAGATTCTACATGCGAAGCGGAGTACATGGCTGCCTCGGAGGCGGCTAAGGAGGGTGTCTGGATGAAGCAGTTCATGACAGATCTTGGAGTTGTGCCAAGCGCACTAAATCCAATAACTTTGTTCTGTGACAACACTGGTGCCATTGCTCTGGCCAAGGAACTAAGGTTTCACACGAGGACCAGATACATCAAACGACGCTTCAACCTCATCCGCGACTATGTAGAAGGAGAGGACGTAAATATTTGCAAAGTGCAGGCGGATCCGAATGTTGCATATCCGCTAAAAAAACCTCTTCCACGAGCGAAGCATGATCAACACCAGAACTGTATGGGTGTTAGATTCATTACAATGTAAATCACATAGTAATGTGAGACAAGATTATTGACTCTAGTGCAAGTGGGAGACTCTTGGAAATATGCCCTAGAGGCAATAATAAAATAGTTATTATTATATTTCCTGTTTTAAGAAAATCGTTTATTATCCATGCTAAAATTGTATTGAATGGAAACATAAATGCATTTGTGGATATATAGACAAAACTATGTCCCTAGTGAGCCTCTAGTTGACTAGCCTGTTGATCAAGGATGGTTAAGGATTCCTAACAATAGACAAGTGTTGTCACTTGATGACGGGATCACATCATTGGGAGAATGATGTGATGGACGAGACCCAAACTATAAACGTAGCATGTGATCGTATCATTTTGTTGCTATTGTTTTCTGCATTTCAAGTATTCATTCCTATGACCATGAGATCATGTAACTCACTAACACCGGAGGAATGCCTTGTGTGTATCAAACGTCACAACGTTATTGGGTGACTATAAAGGTGCTCTACAGGTATCTCCGAAGGTGTCCGTAAAGTTAGCATGGATCAAGACTGGGATTTGTCACTCCGCGTGACAAAGAGGTATCTCGGGGCCCACTCGGTAATACAACATCACATATAAGCCTCGCAAGCAATGTGACTAAAGAGTTAGTCACGAGATCTTGTATTACAATACGAGTAAAGAGACTTGTCGGTAACGAGGTTGAAATAGATATAGAGATACCGACGATCAAATCTCGGGCAAGTAACATACCGAAGGACAAAGGGAATTGTATACGGGATTATATGAATCCTTGGCATAAAGGTTCAACCGATAAGATCTTTGTAGAATATGTAGGATCCAATGTGTACATCCAGGTCCCGCTATTGGATTTTGACCGGACAGTGTCTCAGGTCATGTCTGCATAGTTCTCGAACCCGCAGAGTCTGCACACTTAAGGTTCGGTGACATTTCGGTATCGTTGAGTTATAGGTGTTGGTGACCGAAGTTTTATTCGGAGTCCCGGATGAGATCCCGGACGTCACGAGGGTTTCCGGAATGGTCCGGAAATGAAGATTGATATATTGGAACTTGGTATTTAGATTCTAGAAGAATTTCGGGCATTGCCGGCAGTGTACCGGAAGTGACGAATGGGTACCGGGGGCCCACCAGGTGGGCCCACCACGCCCCAAGGGGTCCACATGGGTTTATTGGATGCGCAATAAGGTATAATGAGCTGACAAGTGGGATTGGAGGAAAGAAGTGGAAAATCCAAAAGAGGTGGGCAATTTAGGAAGGAGTCCTAATCCAAGTGAGATTGGAGGAGGACTCCTCCCTCCTCCACTTCGACCGAAGCCAAGGAGGCTGCCTTGAGCCTCAAGGCTAGCCTCTCCCCACCTCCTATACATACTAGAGGTTTTAGGGTTTTTTAGACACAACTATTCCACGTGCAACCCTAAACCTCTATTTTGTAGTTCTTCCTCTAGATTGGATTTCTGCGGTACTTAGGTGAAGCCCTGCAGGAATATATGAACACCACCACCGGCGCACCGTCACACTGCCGGAGAACTCATCTACTTCCCCGTCTCTCTTGGTGGATCAAAAAGGCAGAGATCGTCATCGAGCTGTACGTGTGCTGAACGCGGAGGTGCCAACCGTTCGGTACTAGATCGGGACGGATCGTGGGACGGCGGCGATTTGGATCGCGAAGACATTCCACTACATCAACCGCGTTTCTTAACACTTCCTGCTTAGCGATCTACAAGGGTATGTAGATCTGATCTCCCTCTCGTAGATGATCATCACCATGATAGGTCTTCGTGTGTGTAGGAAATTTTTTGTTTCCCATGCAACGTTCCCCAACACTATTGTTCTCGAATTTCTCCGCCAACACAATGTCCGTGAATTATTCCCCCTGCACGACACACAACCGCCATCGCGCGGGGCATTTCTCATGAGCAGTGTGGTAGAATAGGAGCACTGCCTTTTTCTCATCTAGAAACCACAGACCATCCACCACTGAAAGCACAATTGCTCCCTAGGGTGGTTTTGACAATGGATCACAACATATGCATCATTGACTAATATTTTTTTCCAAGTATATTTCAAAAAAGTTCAAAATATGCTATGGCTTAAGGTTTATGTGGAGATGCACCTGGATTCAAGAAAGGAATAATATTGGCTCAAGCTTCAATATAGAAAACTCTTCATTTTATATTTGTGAGAAATCACTTTTGACTCCATAGGAAAGCCAATACTATTAAAAGGGGATGAGGTAACAAAATGAACTGATTGCTCAAATGCTCAAAGTTAGCTACCAAAACACTCAGTCATTTTCCCACATATCCACTCTGTCAAGATCCACATTCACAAATTCGGTGTCACTAACATTTCCATACCGTACGCACTGAGTTTGACCTCCGACAGAAACCCTAGACATTCCCACAAAATCGATGCAACCAATACCAAGTCGGTGCTACCGAGTTCAGTGTGACCAACATTTTGTTGCCAAGACAGACAAAATCATAGTTTCCGAGTTTGAGTATCGGCGCCACCGAATTTGGTCATCTAACCGCTAGTCACCATTTCGGTGCCACCGAGTTTCATATATCGGTCTCAGCAAGATTCAAAAGTTCACACCTTTGAGATAATCGGTATCACCGAGTTTTCAACTTCGGTGTCACCGATTTTGCCCTTTTGTATGTAACGGTTGGACTTTGGCTCCTGCCGATATATACGCCTTCACCCACTTCTAATTCTTGGGAGAAGCACTCAGAACACACACTTCACTGCCACATCCATTTTCTGAGAGAGAACCACCTACTCATGTGTTGAGACCAAGACATTCCAATCGTATCATTTGAATCTTGATCACTATCCTCCCCAAACTGCTTCCCACCAAATCAACCTATCCTACCCATGCATATTCTGTGAGATAGTGATTTTTGTTGAGGAGACTATCTTTAGAAGCACAAGAGCAACGAGTTCATTGATCTACCACATCTATTACCTTTTGGAGGGTGGTGCCTCCTAGATTGGTTAGGTGTCGCTTGGGAGCCTCCTACTTCATGTTGTGGAGTTGAATCAAGATGTTTGTAAGGGCAAGGAGATCGCCTACTTCGTGAAGATCTACCGTGAGTAAGGCTAGTGCTCCATCGACGGAAGCCATGGTGGAATAGACAAGGCTGCTTCTTTGTGGACCCTCCGTGGACTCTCACAACCGTTACTCACCATGGGTTGAAGTCTGCACTAACATGGACGTACAATAGCGCCACCTATCGCAACCATGCCAAAAATCGTCGTGTCAACCTTAAGCGTTTGATCTCCCTACCTTACTCCTTTACTTTACACTTGCATGTTTTACTTTCCGCTGTTGTACTATTAGAATTGCATGTGTAGGGTGTACTTGACCTGTTATAACTGTCATAGCTATCTCTCAAGTAAAATTGGGAAAAGAAAAAATTAATCTTGTCAAGTAGTCCAATCACCCCCTCTAGACATACTTTCGATCCTACAAGTGGTCTGAGAGCTTTTGTCTCCATTTCATTGGTTTAACAACCTAGGAGAGTATGGTATCTAGTGTGGGAAATTATCATCCTAGAGGTCGATATTTCAATGGCACTAATTGTGCTAGTTGGAAGCATAAAATGAAAATGCATATTCTTGGCTTTAATCCTCATCTTGGGTTGCTATTCGTGTTGGTGTTGCAACTTAATTCTCAAGCCTCCGACATCATCTTCAACTGCCTATGGCCCGAAGAATTCAACAAAATTAGTCGTCTTGAGAATGCAAAAGAAATTTGGGATACTTTGGTTGATATGCATGAAGGTACTAATTCTGTTAGAGAATCTAAGTTGGACGTTGTTCAAAGTTCGCTTGACAAGTTCAAGTTGAAGGATGGTGAAGGTGCCGCTGAAATATACTCTAGGGTAGCTCTTGTCACCAATGAGATTGCGGGCTTAGGAAGCGAAGAGATGACCGAGAAATTCATCATCAAGAAGATACTTAGAGATCTCGATGGCAAGTATGAAAATTGTTTACATTGATTCAAATGATGCCAAATTACAAAGATCTCAAGCCAACTGAAGTCATTGGTAGAATTGTTGCTCAAGAGATGTTACTCAAGGACAAAGATGAGCACTGTAATGTTTATTCTTAGGTTGTAGGTTATCAAGATCAACAATAGGTTCTATTTCAACATCCTTATCTGGTTCTTTATCATTGTTAGCTTGAGCATCTACATGAGCATCATCATATCATTTTCATTATCGCTAGGTGAATGCTCACTACGATATTGAGTTTTAACATCAAAGATAGATATATCATTAGCATTATCAAAAGGTTTTTCTACTTCATGTTCATCAGAAGTATGCAAGGTCCTATCATTTTTCTTTTCCTTTTTCATCCTAGAAGTACTAGGTGCATCAATATTAATTTGAAAGCATAATTGCTCCCTAGGGTGGATTTTATAATTGATCACAACATATGCATCATTGGACTAACATGTTTTCTAAGTATATTTCACAAAAGTTCGAAAGATGCTATTGTTAAAGGCTTATGTGGAGATGCCCCTTGATGCAAGAAAGGAATAAGATTTTCTCAAACTTCAAGCTAGAAGCTCTTCATTTTATATTTGTGATAAATCACTTTTGAGTCCATACGAAAGTAAATTCTATTAAAAGGGGGTGAGGTAGTAAAATGAACTGTTTGCTCAGAGTGCTCAAAGTTAGCCACCAAAATACTCGGTCTTCTTTCCCACATAACCATTCTGTCCAATTCCACATACCCAAATTCGGTGTCACCCACTTTCACATTTCGGACCACCGAGTTTGACCTCACACAGCAACCCTAGCCATTCCTACCAAATCGGTGCAACCGAATCCATATCGGTGCTACCGAGTTTGGGTGACCAACATTCTGTTGCCTTGGTACACAAAATCGGAATTTCCGAGTTTGAGTATCAGTGCCACCGAGTTTGGACATCTGACCGTTAGCCACCTTTTTGGTGCCACTGAGTTGTGTACATCGGTCCGATCGAGATTCAAAAGTTATTGCCTTTGTGTGAATCGGTACCACCGGTTTTATGAATTTGGTGTCACCAAGTTTGCCACTTAAGGTGTAATGGTTGGATTTTGTGTGCTGCCTATATATACCCCTTCACCCACCTCTCACCTGTGGGAGAAGCACTCATAACACACACTTCATTGCCATATTCATTTTCTGAGAGAGAACCACCTAATCATGTGTTGAGACCAAGATATTCCAATGCAACCATTTGAAACTTGATCTCTAGCCTCCCCAAACTGCTTTCCACCAAATCAACCTCTCCTACCCATGCATATTCTGTGAGAGAGTGATTTTGTGTTGAGGAGACTATCTTTAGAAGCACAAGAGCAAGGAGTTCATTGATCTACCACATTTATTACCTTTTGGAGGGTGGTGCCTCCTAGATTGGTTAGGTGTTTCTTGGGAGCCTCCTACTTCGTCTTGTGGAGTTGAACCAAGATGTCTGTAAGGGCAAGGAGATCACCTACTTCATGAAGATCTACCGTGAGTAACGCTAGTCCTTCGTGGGCAGAAGCCGTGGTGGAATAGACAAGGACGCTTCTTCGTGGACCCCTTGTGGGTGGAGCCCTCTGTGGACTCTCGCAGTCGTTACCCTCTATGGGTTGAAGTCTCCACTAACATGGACATACGATAGCGCCACCTATCGGAACCATGCCAAAATCATCGTGTCAACCTCATGCGTTTGATCTCCCTACCTTACTCCTTTACTTTACACTTGCATGTTTTACTTTCCGCTGCTATACTCTTAAAACTGCATGTGTAGGATGTACTTGACTGGCTATAACTGCCAAAGCTACCTCTCAACTCAAGATGGGAAAAGGCAAAAAAATTATCTTGTCAAGTAGTCTAATCGCCCCCCCCCCCGTCTAGACATACTTTCGATCCTACAAGTGGTATCAGAGCTTTGGTCTCCATTGCATTGGTTTCACAACCTACGAGAGTATGGCGTCTAGTGAGGTAAATTATCACCGTAGAGGTCTGCTACTGCAACAAAAGACCTTCCAACGGCGCCAGAAATAGGAGTGTTGCTTGATACTCCTCAGCAACGGCACCAGGAATCCTTCTGCTATGGCTACACCTTAAGGGACTTTCTAGGCAAATATGCAAAGGATTTCCCCCGTGGCCTTGGAGCCTTGCGTTGGTGTTCCCTCAAAGCGGAAAGGGTGATGTAGCACAGCGGTGGAAAGTATTTCCCTCAGTTTGAGAACCAAGGTATCGATCCAGTGAAGGAGTATCACAAGTGCCTGCACAAACACAAAAAGCTTGATCCCAACGCTATGAAGGGGTTGTCAATCCCTTATAGATTGTTCGCCAAGTGAGAACTGAAAGCAGCAAAGTAACAAAGCAAAGTAAAAAACGAAAGTGGAAACGAAAGATGTGAATAGACCCCGGGGCCGTAGTGTTTACTAGTGGCTTCTCTCATGAAAGCAAGTAGATGGTGGGTGAACAAATTATTGTCGAGCAATTGATAGAACCGCGCAAAGTCGTGACGATATCTATGGCAATGATTATATCTATAGGCATCACGTCCAAAACAAGTAGACCGATACTTTCTGCATCTACTACTATTACTCCACACGTCGACCGCTATCCAGCATGCATCTAGTGTTTTAAGTCGAAAAGAACAGAGTAACGCCTTAAGCAAGATGACATGATGTAGATGGACAATCTCATATCTATGATAGAGCCCACCTTGTTACCCTTAATAGCAACTACACGATGTGTGCCTTGCTGCCCCTACTGTCACTGGAAAAGGTCACCCCATGGTAAGAACCCAAAACCAAGCACTTCTCCCATTGCAAGAATCATAGATCTACTTGGCCAAACAAAACCCAAGACTCGGAGAGACTTACAAGGATATCAAATCATGCATATAAGAAATCAGCAAAGACTCAAATATATATCATAGATAATCTGATCACAAATCCACAATTCATCGGATCTCGACAAACACACCGCCAAAGAAGATTACATCGGATAGATCTCCATGAAGATCATGGAGAACTTTGTATTGAAGATCCAAGAGAGAGAAGAAGCCATCTAGCTACTAACTACGGACCTGTAGGTCTGAAGTGAACTACTCACGAGTCATTGGAGGGGTGATGATGATGATGAAGAAGCCCTCCAACTCCAAAGTCCCCTCTGGCAGGGTGTCGTGAAGGGTCTCGAGATGAGATCTCGCGGAAACGGAAGCTTGCGGCGGCGGAAAAGTATTTTCGTGGCTCCCTTGATTTTTTTCTGATTTTTAGGGAATATATAGGCGCAAGATCTAGGTCAGGGGGGCGCGAGGGAGGCCACAAGCCTGCCCACCGCCGCCCCCCTGGTGGCGCAGTGGGGGCTTGTGGGCTCCCTGTAGCCCTCCTAGCTTTGCCCACAGCCCCCCTGATCTTCCTTCGTTCGGGAAAAAATCATTTCGGGGATTTCATTCCGTTTGGACTCCGTTCCAAAATCAGATCTGAAAAGAGCCAAAAACACAGAAAAAACAGGAACTCGCACTTGGCACTGAAGTAATAAGTTAGTCCCAAAAAAGATATAAAAGGTACATAAAACATCCAAAGATGACAAGATAACAACATGAAACCATCAAAAATTATAGATACGTTTGAGACGTATCAAGGTCCATATTTCGATGGCACTAATTTTCGTAGTTCGAAGCATTAGTTGAAAATGCATATTCTTGGTTTTAATCCTCATGTCTGGGCTGTTATTCGTGTTGGTGTGCAAGGTAAATTCTTCGGAGAAGGGAATGAACCCGATCGTGATGCGACAGCTGATGAACTGAAGATGTTGCAACTCAGTGCTTAAGCCTACATCATCTTCAACTATCTTTGCCCCGAAGAATTCAACCAAATCGATCGTCTTGAGAATGCAAAAGAAATTTGGGATACTTTGGTCGATATGCATGAAGGTATTGATTCCGTCAGAGAATCTAAGTTGGATGTGCTTCAAAGTCAGCTTGACTAGTTCAAGATGAAGGATGGTGAATGTGTCGCTGAAATGTACTCGAGGCTAGCTCTCATCACCAATGAGATTGCCAGCTTAGGAAGCGAAGAGATGACTGACAAATTCATCATCAAGAAGATACATAGTGCTCTTGATGGCAAGTATGCCATAGTGTTCACATTAATCCAAATGATGCCAAACTACAAACATCTCAAGCCAACTGAAGTCATTGGTAGGATTGTTTCTCATCAGATGTCACTCAAGGACAAAGATGAGCTGCACAACAAGTCAAGTGGTGCTTACAAAGCTTCATGTGATGCTCCCGCTACTTCAAAGGACAGTCTTTTCACTGATGAAGATATAAGACTCATGGTCAGAAAATTCAACAAGTTCTACAAGAGTAGAGGCAAAGAGAGAATCTCAAGCTCAAGACATGATGAGAAGCGTTCGTCCAGTCATGACCGAAACTGCTATAATGGTGGGAAGCCCAGACATTACTCCAATGAGTGCTCGGCTCCCTACAAACAAAGAGAAGAGTCACCTCGAAGACAAAGCTCAAGAGATGAGTCACTTCATAAAGAGAGAAGGAATAGAGAATATCGCTATGAACGAAGACACTCACGGAGAGACAAGGAATCAGAGACGAAAGACAAATGCACCAAGAGCAGCTCAAGAAGGAGACATCAAGCTCATGTTGGTGAATGGGTTTCTGGCTCCGAGTTTGACCACCACTCCAAGAGAAGCTATCACTCCAACTCTGACTATAGTCAAGATGAAGGTGTTGCCGGCATTGCACTTGTTTCCTCCAACTCCTACGACCTATTTGATTCACCAAATAAGGGGTTCGGAAACTGCTTCATGGCTAAAGGCCCCAAGGTATCACACCCCGAGTATCTTGATTTTAATAGTGATGAGGATGACTTGTTAGGAGAAGATGACTTGCTCTTTGATAAAACTAGTGATTGCAATGAAAATGAACTTGCTAATTATCATACTAGTCAAGAGAAATCGAGTGATGATGATAAGAAAAAAATTGAATGACTAACTTGAGAATTTAAAACTCTTAAGTTAGCTCATGAGACTACACTAGAATATCATAGAGAGCTTGCAAGAACTCATGAGAAGCTACGCTTCGAGAAGCTCAATTTTAAGCAAGAGCATGAGTTCCTAAAAGTGATCAATGAAGATCTTCGAAAGAAGAGTTCTTATTATCTAGCCAAACGATTACTCTTGTCTAATTTTGTTCCACAAGTTAAACCTAGGAACACTAGTAACAAAGGCAAGAAAGTTTCTTCATCTAGTATCAACAATGCTGAAGCCAAATCCAATAATGTTGTTGCCAGTAGCTCTCTTGACTCCACTAATGATTCTCTTAGACAAGTTACACTTGAGCAAGCAAACAATTTATTGAAAGCGATTATAGAGAAAGGTGTCTTCAAGAGTCTTGCTAGAAGTAAGAAATTTGAGGAAATTGTGCGCAAGCAAGGAGGACATCAGAAGAAACAAGGTGTTGGCTACTTCAACGTCAACGGAGATGATTGGGAAGAAGGTTCATACCCCATTCCTAAGTTTGTTCCCCAAGAGGAGAAGTATGATCCTACTCCTCCCAAAGGAACAAGCTCACAATATGGCCTTCTACCACAAGACCACAAGGGCAAGGGAAAGCTTCAAGATGACATTGACCTATTTGAAGACGATACCCAAGTAAAGGTCAAGTGGATTTCCAAGGACACTACTAGCTCCACCTCATCTAGTGCTACCACAACTCCAAGGATTCTCATCAATTTGATGTGGATCCCCAAGAGGAAGAACAAGAAAGTTCTTGAGGGGTGACTCCGCCAATGAAATTCACTCTTATTCATTTAGGCAAGAACTATATGCAATCAACCTCAACGATATGCATTCGCTCAAGGAGTCACACATTCCCTCAAAGGTAAGCAAGGAATGAGGTAATTAATGCATATTTGGACATCATCCCATGTGTGTTTCACTCCATGTCCATATATATTCTTGCATATGTTCCTTTTTCTTTTGGACTAAACCATGTAGGTGAGAAGAGTAAGAAACAACAAGGATCTCCTAAGGATATGAACACATTAATGCTTATGTAAAAGTGGTAACCCCACTTGTGCTTTCATGACCCACAAGTATAGGGGATCAATCATAGTCCTTTCGATAAGTAAGAGTGTCGAACCCAACGAGGAGAAGAAGGCTCTGATAAACGGTTTTCAGCAAGGTAATAACTGCAAGCACTAAAAGTAGCGGTAACAAGTGATGGTGTAGTGAGGTGAAATGTAGCAAGCGAAAAGTAACAAGTAACAAGTAGTAGCAACGGTGCAGCAAGTGGACCAATCCCTTTTGTAGCAAGGGACAAGCCTGAACAAAGTATTATAAGAGGAAAAACGCTCTCGAGGACACACGGGAATTTCTGTCATGCTAGTTTCATCATGTTCATATGATTTGCGTTCGTTACTATGATAGTTTGATATGTGGGTGGACCGGCGCTTGGTACTGCCCTTACTAGGACAAGCATCCCACTTATGATTAACCCCTCTCGCAAGCATCCGCAACTACGAAAGAAGAATTAAGACAACGTCTAACCATAGCATTAAACTAGTGGATCCAAATCAGCCCCTTACGAAGCAACGCATAGACTAGGGTTTAAGCTTCTATCACTCTAGCAACCCATCATCTACTTACTACTCTCCAATGCCTTCCTCTAGGCCCAAATATGGTGAAGTGTTATGTAGTCGACATTCACATAACACCACTAGAGGAAAAACAACATACAACATATCAAAATACCGAACGAATACCAAATTCACATGACTATTATCAGCATGACTTATCACATGTCCTCAGGAACAAAAGTAACTTCTCGCAAAGCATAATCATAATCATGATCAGAGGTGTAATGAATAGCATTAAGGATCTGAACATAAACTCTTCCACCAAGTAATCCAACTAGCATCAACTACAAAGAGTAATCAACACTACTAGTAACCTTACAAGTACCAACCGGAGTCACGAGACGGAGATTGGTTACAAGAGATGAACTAGGGTTTGGAGAGGAGATAGTGCTGATGAAGATGTTGATCGAGATGACTCCCCTCCGACGAGAGGAGTGTTGGTGATGATGATGGCGACGATTTTCCCTTCGAGAGGGCAGTTTCCCCGGAAGGATCGTCCTGCCGGAGCTCTAGATTGGATCTGCTCAAGTTCCGCCTCGTGGCGGCGGAGAATCCACGAAAAAGCTCCACCTTGATTTTTTTTCCGGACAAAACCCTTCATATAGCAAAAGAGGGGGACAGTGGGCCACCAGGGTGTCCACAAGCCCTGTTGTCGTGGCCAGGGGGGTAGGCCGCGGCAACCAGGCTTGTGCCCCCCTGGTTGCTCCCCTCTGACACTTCTTTCGCCCAGTATTTTTTATATATTCCCAAAAAAATCACCTATGATTTTTAGGGCATTTGGAGTTGCGCAGAATAGAGGACTCGGACTTGCTCCTTTTCCAGTCCAGAATTCCAGCTGCCGGTATTCTCCCTCTTCAAATAAACCTTGCAAAATGAGAGAGAAAAGGCATAAGTATGGTTCCACAAAGTATAACAACAGTGGATAAAGCGATAAATATCAACATGAAAGCATGATGCAAAATGGACGTATTAACTCCCCCAAGCTTAGACCTCGCTTGTCCTCAAGCGAAAACCAAGACCCAAAACATGTCCACATGTTTAGGGATGAAGGTGTTGATAAAACATAATACGAACATGAGGGCATCATGATCACACATAGAACAACAATACATCATAGAGATTCTTGTGGGAAAGTAACAATTCCTTCACAAAGCAAAGTATGAAACAAAAACCTTACCGAGAGGTAGCCAACAATAGTCCATAGTCATTGAAGCAATTGCAATTTATCAAAACATCAGAACGTCAAATAAGAGCTTGTAAGGCAAATCCACACACTCAATCATCTCTTTTGTTTTCCACAATTGTTACAACTCATGTGGTACTCATGATATCAAAGTTTCAGCTAGACACAGAGAAAGATAGGGGCTTATAATTTTGCCTCCCAACCAATTACCTCAAGGGTAAAGTCAACAATAATAAAGCGTAAGTACTCAGCTCCAAGTTGATATAAGAATATAGATATTTCCCAAGCATATGACGTTCACCAAGAAAAAGGCTAAATAAGGAATTGGTGAAGATCACCATGACTCTTACAAGGGCAAAAAGTAAAGGTACGAGATAGGCCCTTCGCAGAGGGAAGCAGAGGTTTTCATGCGCTTTTGAGGTTTGGATGCGTGTCCTCTTAGTGCGGACGAACGTCACTTTATATTGCCTCCTGTGATAAAGAACTTTATTATGCAGTCTGTCGCTTTTATGTCTTCCTCATCACAGGTTCGTACAAAGCTTATTTTCCACACACTAATAGATCATACATATTAGAGAGCAATTTTTATTGCTTTCACCGATGACAACTTACTTGAGGGATCTTATTCAATCCATAGGTAGATATGGTGGACACTCATGGCAAAACTGGGTTGAAGGTTTATGGATGCACAAGTAGTATCTCTACTTGGTGCGGGAGTTTTGGCTAATATGAGGTGGAAGCAATCGTCACATGCTAAGGGATCTCTAATCATATAACATTGTTTGGAACCAAGCAAACACAATTCATTATGTTGTCTTCCTTGTCCAACATCTACTTCTAAGCATGTAATAGTTTGGTGAGTGCTCACAATTACAGAAAGTGTCTAAGATGATATATTTATATGTGAACCACTCTTTCCTCATTACTTCTTATTAATTGCAACAATGACCAGGGTCTATGTTGGTCTATTCTCAACAAGTTTCAATCACCATACTTGTTAAATGTGAAGCTATCACTTTCCATAAGATCATCTCATGATCTTTCATGCTATCGTTCTTTTCATACTTTTGATCAATGCACAAAGCAAAGCCCTTGACTAAGATACTCTTTATTATATAGCTCGTAAGCTCGAATACATTGGGGGTACACAAGGCAAAAGACTCAAACCAAACACTAAAGACTTATTCCACTAAGAGAATAAATAAAAACTGAAAAGGAAAGAACTAAAACAAAGGTAAAAGCAAAAGATATAAAGGTGATACAATACCAGGGCAACTCCCCCAAGCTTGCATAAGCCAAGGGGATTGCCCATACCAATGCTTAGTTGTCTTCCTTTGGTGGTGATGGTGGTGGAGTTGATGAAGCAGTCTTGAGCTTGTCTAATTTCCACTTGAGAAAAAGTTGTGCTCCCATAGATCGTCATTTTCCTCCTCAAGCTTCAACACTCTATGGCAAAGTTCCTGCTTACTCTCCTGCAAGAAACGAGAAGGGATAAACAAGGTCTTAGGCTTCTTCCTTTGGTCAGGGAGGCTTGACTTCTTGAACTCCACATGAGTGCGTCCAGGTTGAGGTAGAGGAGCCTCCTCTTCATCGGAACTCGTTTGTTCGTTCCCCTTGGGCTCATAGTCCTCTTCCTCGTCAGTGGTCCAGCCATATGGTTCCAAGTCCCCATTAATCCTAGAGTTAGCACGATCATCGGCCACATAGATCTCTTCTTCTGAATCTTGAGAAGACATCTTGACCTAAATCTGCGACAGACAAGAGGCTCGAAATGAAAATAGAGGAAAACTGCGCGATACGGAGATCAAAACCCTCGGGCGTATATATAATGATTTTTTCTGGACCAGAAGGAGTGCTCCGCAAGAAAACGGAGTCCGGGGGCACACGAGGTACCCACAAGCCCTGTTGCCGCGACCAGGGGGAGGTCGCGGCAACCAAGCTTGTGGCCGCCTCGTGCGCTCTCCGGACTGCTTTTTTATTTTTCTAATTTTCCAAAAATTCCAAAACGGAGAAAAATTCCTATTGGAAAAGTTTCGGAGTCCAATTACTTACCGAAACAGATACCTCTTCGTTTTCAGGGTCTGAAACAGGCTGATAAACATCCCTTATGTACTCCTCTGGAGTTATGATATTGATGATATTGGTCTCAACATTTATGAGAGTACCAGAGATGTAATACTTGATTCTTTGCCCATTTACCACTCTAGGAAAATTGCCTTCCGTGTTATTGATTTTTATGGCATCGGAACGATATACTTCCTCGACAACGTAGGGACCTTCCCATTTAGAGAGAAGCTTGCCTGTGAAGAATCTTAAACGAGAATTGTATAGCAGGACATAATCACCTACATTGAACTCTCGTTTTTGTATTCTTTTATCGTGCCATCTCTTAACCTTTTCCTTGAACAACTTGGCATTCTCATATGCCTGGGCCCTCCATTCATCTAATGAGCTGATATCAAACAACCGCTTCTCACCGGCAAGTTTGAAATCGAAGTTGAGCTCTTTGATTGCCCAATAAGCTTTGTGTTCAAGCTCAAGAGGTAAATGACAGGCCTTACCGTAAACCATTTTATACGGTGACATGCCCATGGGATTCTTATAAGCAGTCCTATAAGCCCATAGTGCATCGTCAAGTTTGCTAGACCAATTCTTTCGAGATCTATTGACGGTCTTTTGCAAGATCAATTTGATCTCCCTATTACTCAACTCCACTTGACCACTAGACTGAGGGTGATAAGGAGATGCAACTCTATGGTTGACATCATACTTAACGAGCATCTTGCGGAAAACACCATGAATGAAGTGTGAACCGCCATCAGTCATCAGATATCTAGGGACTCCAAATCTTGGGAATATGACTTCTTTAAGCATCTTAATAGAGGTCTGGTGATCAGCATTTTTAGTGGGGATAGACTCTACCCACTAAGTTACATAATCCACAGCAACTAAGATGTGAGTATACCCATTGGAACTCGAGAAAGGTCCCATATAATCAAAGCCCCAGACATCAAATGGTTCAATGACAAGTGAATAGTTCATAGGCATTTCCTGACGCTTACTGATATTCCCTATTCTTTGGCATTCGTCACAAGACAAGAAAAACTTACGGGCATCCTTGAAGAGAGTGGGCCAATAGAAACCTGATTGCAATACCTTATGAGCAGTTCTGTCTCCAGCATGGTGTCCTCCGTAGGCCTCGGAATGACACTTCTGCAGGATCTGTCCCTGTTCATGTTCAGGCACACAACGTCTAATAACACCATCTACTCCTTCCTTATAAAGGTGAGGATAATCCCAAAATTAGTGTCTCAAATCAAAGAAGAATTTCTTCTTTTGATGGTAGGTGAAACTGGGTGGTATGTATTTGTCTACGATATAGTTTGCATAATCAGCATACCACGGTGCACTATGTGAAGTGCGGATGACATTCAGTTGCTCATCAGGAAAGCGGTCATCAATAGGTCATGGGTCATCAAGGACATTCTCTAGCCTAGACAAGTTATCTGCTACAGGGTTATTAGCACCCTTTCGGTCAACAACGTGCAAATCAAATTCCTATAGCAAGAGAACCCATCTGATTAGCCTAGGCTTAGGGCCCTTCTTCTCCATGAGGTACTTAATAGCAGCATGATCAGAGTGAATAGTGACTTTGGAGTCAACTATATAAGATCTGAACTTTTCGCATGCAAACACGACTGCTAAAAACTCCTTCTCCGTAGTGGCGTAGTTTCTTTGGGCACTTTCTAGAGTTTTACTAGCGTAGTGAATGACATTCAACTTCTTGTCAACTCTTTGTCCTAGAACAGCACCAACAACATAATCACTAGCATCGCACATGATTTCAAAGGGAAAGTTCCAATCAGGTGGTTGAACAATAGGTGCGGTTATCAAGGCCTTCTTAAGTATTTCGAAAGCTTCCTCACAATCCTCATCAAAAACAAAAGGAACATCCTTCTGCAAGAGGTTGGTAAGAGGCCTAGAAATCTTAGAGAAGTCTTTAATGAACCTTCTATAGAAACCAGCATGACCCAGGAAACTTCGTATACCTCTGATATCTGTGGGTCAAGGCATTTTCTCAATTGCATCAACCTTGGCCTTATCAACTTCAATACCTTTCTCACAGATTTTGTGTCCTAAGACGATGCCTTCATTAACCATGAAGTGGCACTTCTCCCAGTTCAAGAGGAGGTTGGTATCTTTGCATCTCTGTAAGACTCGATCAAGGTTGATGAGGCAATCATCAAAGGAAGAACCGTAAATGGAGAAATCATCCATGAAAACCTCAACAATCTTTTCACAAAAGTCAGAGAATATAGCCATCATACATCTTTGAAAGGTGGCAGGTGCATTGCACAAGCCAAAAGGCACGCGTCAATAAGCAAAGTTACCGAAGGGGCATGTGAAGGTGGTTTTCTCTTGATCAGATTGTGCAACAGGTATTTGCGAGAAACCTGAATAACCGTCTAGAAAGCATAAGTGTGTGTGTTTAGATAGCCTTTCTAGCATCTGGTCGATAAACGGCAAAGGATAATGGTCTTTCCTGGTTGCCTTGTTCTGTTTCCGGAAGTCTATCACCATCCTATAGCGCGTAATGATCCTCTGTGGGATTAGTTTATTCTTATCATTAGGAACGACGGTGATACCTCCCTTCTTAGGTACGCAATGTACTAGACTTACCCAATCACTATGAGCAACAGGATAGATGATTCCTGCTTCCAGAAGCTTTAATATTTCTGTTCTCACGACCTCTTTCATCCTCGGATTTAGTCTCCGTTGATGATCAACAACTGGCTTAGAATCAGGATTAGTTTTAATCTTGTGCTGACATAGAGTGGGGCTAATACCCTTAAGATCATCAAGAGTACATCCAATAGGAGCACGGTGCTTCCTCAGAGTTTTTAATTTCTTCTCTTCGTGATTCGAGAGGTGAGCACTAATAATAACAGGATATATCTCCTTCTCATCAAGATAGGCATACTTAAGAGTATCTGGTAACTGTTTCAGCTCGAACACAAGATCACCCTTTGGTGGGGGAGGATCCCCAAGCACTTCAACATGCAGATTATTCTTGAGAATAGGATATTGTTCTAAGACAATTTTATCTATCTCATCTCTTTCATCCATATGCATAGCATTTTCATGCTGAAGCAGATATTGCTCTAAAGGATCCGTAGGAGGTACGACAATAGAGGCAAGAGAAATGATTTCATCCCTACCAGACGACTCTTTTTCATGGGGTTGTCTTCTAAACTTGGAGAAGTTAAATTCATGAGACACACCCTCGAAACTAACAGTGACAGTCTGTTTAACGCAATCAATATGAGCATTGATAGTGTTGAGAAAGGGTCTACCAAATATGATGGGACAAAAGCTACCTTGTGCAGTAGCAAGGACGAGGAAATCAGTAGGATACTTTGTCTTACCACACAGGACTTCTACGTCTCTCACAATTCCCAGGGAACAAATAGTGTCTCTATTAGCTAGCGTAATAGTGACATCAATGGGTTCTAACTCAGCGGGTGCAATCTCATCTTTGATTTCATCATATAGGGACCGGGGTATTGCACTAACACTAGCACCCATATCACATAAACCATGATAACAGTGATCTTCTATCTTGACACAAACAACGGGCAGGCCAACTACAGGTCTGTATTTGTCTTTTGCATGAGGTTTAACAATTCTAGCGGAGTCCTCACAGAATTTGATAACATGCCCGTCTATGTCTTCAGCTAAGAGATCTTTGATAATAGAAACACTAGGTTCAACTCTACTTTCCTCAGGGGGTGCAAGTGGTCTAATGTAACCCCTACGTATCACAGTTGGAGCTTTAGAATAATCATTTTTCCTAGCAGGCTAAGGTGGTTTCTGAGTGTAGGCACAAAGAACAATAGGATCATTAAAGGCAATGACTTTCTCTTCAACTAGATTGGGTTTAACTATGTTGACTTCTACAGGAGGATGATACTTAAACCACTTCTCTTTGGGAAAATCAACATGAGCAACAAAAGATTCACATAGAGAAGCTACTATCTCAGAGTCAAGTCCATACTTAGCGCTAAAATCTCTAGAAGTGTTTCTTTCAACAAAAGATTTAACGCAATCAAACTGTAAATTCATACCTGACTCCTTACCTTCTTCAAGCTCCCAATCTTCAGAGTTACGTTTGATTCTTTCCAATAAATTCCACTTGTGATCAATATCCTTCTTCATAAAAGAACATGTACAAGAAGTGTGAAGCATGGTACGATCTTCATGAGAAAGCCGAGCATAAAAGTTTTGAGTGATAATTTCTCTCGAGAGCTCATGATTGGGGCATGAATATAGCAGTGATTTAAGCCTCCCCCAAGCTTGAGCTATGCTTTCCCTGTCACGAGGCCAAAAGTTATAAATATAATTCCGATCACGATGTACTAAATGCATAGGATAAAACTTTTGATGAAATTCCAATTTCAACCGATTGTAGTCCCATGATCGAGTATCATCACATAGCCTATACCATGTAAACGCCTTATCCTTCAAAGATAAAGGAAAGACTTTCTTATTTACCTCATCCTCGGGAAAACCTGCAAGCTTAAATAAACCACAAACTTCATCTACATAGATTAGATGCAAGTCTGGATGTGATGATCCATCTCCTGTAAAAGGATTAGCCAGCAGTTTCTCAAGCATACCCGAAGGAATTTCATAAAAGATATTTTCAGTAGGTACCTCAGGTTGAGGAACAACTCCTCGTGCTTCCGTTCGTGGTGAACATACCCCGAACAAACTACTCAAAGGAACAGTTTCCATAATGACAAGTGACAATAGATTTCAGCACAGTATATAAATGTTTCCTTACCAAATTCCACTTACCAAAGGCGCTTTCCTCCCCGGCAACGGCGCCAGAAAAGTCTTGATGACCCACAAGTATAGGATATCAATTGTACTCCTTTCGATAAGTAAGAGTGTCGAACCCAACGAGGAGAAGAAGGCTCTGATAAACGGTTTTCAGCAACGTAATAACTGCAAGCACTGAAAGTAGCGGTAACAAGTGATGGTGTAGTGAGGTGAAACGTAGCAAGCGAAAAGTAACAAGTAACAAGTAGTAGCAACGGTGCAGAAAGTGGCCCAATCCCTTTTGTAGCAAGGGACAAGCCTGAACAAAGTCTTATAAGAGGAAAAACGCTCCCGAGGACACACGGGAATTTCTGTCATGCTAGTTTCATCATGTTCATATGATTCGCGTTCGTTACTTTGATAGTTTGATATGTGGGTGGACCGGCGCTTGGGTACTTCCCTTACTTGTACAAGAATCCCACTTATGATTAACCCCTCTTGCAAGCATCCGCAACTACGAAAGAAGAATTAAGACAACGTCTAACCATAGCATTAAACTAGTGGATCCAAATCAGCCCCTTACGAAGCAACGCATAGGCTAGGGTTTAAGCTTCTGTCACTCTAGCAACCCATCATCTACTTACTACTCCCCAATGCCTTCCTTTAGGCCCAAATATGGTGAAGTGTTATGTAGTCGACGTTCACATAACACCACTAGAGGAAAAACAACATACAACATATCAAAATACCGAACGAATACCAAATTCACATGACTATTATCAGCATGACTTATCCCATGTCCTCAGGAACAAAAGTAACTACTCACAAAGCATAATCATAATCATGATCAGAGGTGTAATGAATAGCATTAAGGATCTGAACATAAACTCTTCCACCAAGTAATCCAACTAGCATCAACTACAAAGAGTAATCAACACTACTAGTAACCTTACAAGTACCAACCGGAGTCGCGAGACGGAGATTGGTTACAAGAGATGAACTAGGGTTTGGAGAGGAGATGGTGCTGATGAAGATGTTGATCGAGATGACTCCCCTTGGAAGAGAGGAGTGTTGGTGATGACGATGGCGACGATTTCCCCCTCCGGGAGGGAAGTTTCCCCGGCAGGATCGTCCTGCCGGAGCTCTAGATTGGATCTGCTCAAGTTCCGCCTTGTGGCGGCGGAGAATCCACGAAAAGGCTCCACCTTGATTTTTTTTCCGGACGAAACCCTTCATATAGAAAAAGAGGGGCCAGTGGGCCACCAGGGTGCCCACAAGCCCTGTTGCCACGGCCAGCGGTAGGCCACGACAACCAGGCTTGTGGGCCCCTGGTTGCTCCCCTCTCACACTTCTTTCGCCCAGTATTTTTTATATATTCCCAAAAAAATCACCGTTGATTTTCAGGGCATTTGGAGTTGCACAGAATAGAGGACTCAGACTTGCTCCTTTTCCAGTCCAGAATTCCAGCTGCCGGTATTCTCCCTCTTCAAATAAACCTTGCAAAATGAAAGAGAAAAGGCATAAGTATGGTTCCACAAAGTATAATGACAGTCCATAAAGCGATAAATATCAACATGAAAGCATGATGCAAAATGGACGTATCATGCTTAACGATGAGTATGACATATGATCAAGTACTCTTACTTGGCTCCTAAGTCAATATACTCATATATAGATGACTTTGTCATTGCAAAATTGCTTGATAGCTGCTAGGATGTTTCTGCATGTTCACCATATTTTATTTATCATTATTATTGTGTGAGCATGTTGGTATGCATGTGTTTGCTCATTCGAGGACATACAATTGTTGTTATTTGGCTCTTGATTTATCTTTTGCCAATTGGATGGACAAGAATGCCTAGGACCCTTCTCTAGCTATCTATGCTATCTGATACGTTTCCAACGTATCTATAATTTTTTATGGTTCCATGCTATTATCTTGTCAAACTTTGGATGTTTTGTATGCATTCTATATCTTTTTTGGGACTAACTTATTAACTCAGTGCCAAGTGCCAGTTCCTGTTTTTTCTGTGTTTTTGACCTTTTTCATAGGAGAATATCAAATGGAGTCCAAACGGAATAAAACCTCTGAAAAGATATTTTTTTTTCCGGAACAGAAGATACGCAGGAAGCTTGAGAACCAAGGCAAAGGCTCCCCATGGAGGCCAGAAGCCCCCTAGCCGCGGACTAGGGGGCGCACCTAGCAGGCTTGTGGGCCCCCCGTGGCTCCTTTGCCCTACTTCTTCCGCCTATAAATCCCCAAAAAATCTGAAACCACGGGAGAGAGCCACGAAAATACTTCTCCACCGCCGCAAGCTTCTGTCTCCGCAAGATCCCATCTGGGGCACGTTCTGCTGCCCTGCCAGAGGGGGATTCGGACATGGAGGGCTTCTTCATCAACACCATTGCCTCTCCGATGATGCATGAGTAGTTCACCACAGACCTTCGGGTCCGTAGCTAGTAGCTAGATGGTTTCTTCTCTCTCTTGGATCTTCAATACAAAGTTCTCCATGTTCTTCATGGAGATCTATCCGATGTAATCCTATTTTGCAGTGTGTTTGTCGAGATCCGATGAGTTGTGGATTTATGATCAGATTGTCTATGAATATTATTTGAGTTTCCTCTAATCTCTTATATGCATGATTTCATATCCTCGTAATTCTCTTCAAGTTGTGGGTTTTGTTTGGCCAACTTGATCTATGATTCTTGTAATGGGAGAAGTGCTTGGTTTTGGGTTCATACTGTGCGGTGTCCTCACCAAGTGAAAGAAGGGGTAGCGAGGCACGCATTGTGTTGTTGCCATGAAGGGTAAAAAGATGGGGTTTATATCTATTGCATGAATTTATCCCTCTACATCATGTCATCTTGCTTAAGGCGTTACTCTGTTTATTATGAACTCAATACACTAGATGCATGCTGGATAGCGGTCGATGTGTGGAGTAATAGTAGTAGATGCAGAAAGTATCGGTCTACTTGTCTCGGACGTGATGCATATATGTATGATAATTGCCTTAGATATCATCATGACTTTGCGCGGTTCTATCAATTGCTCGACAGTAATTCATTCACCCACCGTAATATTTGCTATCATGAGAGAAGCCTCTAGTGAACACTATGGCCCCCGGGTCTACTTCACATCATATTTTCAGCTCTACACTTTTACTTTGTTGCACTTTCCGCCTTTAGATCTCACCTTGCAATCAATCATGAAGGGATTGACAACCCCTTTGTAGAGTTGGGTGCAAGTTTGCTATTTTTGCGCAGGTACTTTGGAGACTTGGCTTGATACTCCTACTGGATTGATACCTTGGTTCTCAAACTAAGGGAAATACTTACTGCTACTGTGCTGCATCACCCTTTCCTCTTCAAGGGAAAAACCAACGCAAGTGAAAGGATCGATATGGTTGACTAGAGGGGGGGGTGAATAGGCAACGACCACTTTTTAATTAATCTTAGCGAGTAAGGTAGACAACATATGGGTTCACAAATATTACAACAATGGGGTGAACCCTAATGAAGCTAATAACGAGAACTACTAAGACAAGTAAGATATAGACGACAACATAAGCCTACACAAAGTAAAGGTTAGAGATAACCACAAGTGGAACCGATGGAGACGAGGATGTGTTACCGAAGTTCCTTCCCTTTGACAGGAAGTACGTCTCCGTTGGAGCGGCGTGGAGGCACAATGCTCCCCAATAAGCCACTAAGGCCACCGTATTCTCCTCACGCCCTCACACGATGCAAGGTACCGTGATTCCACTATAGGTGCCCTTGAAGGCGGCGACCGAACCTTTACAAACAAGGTTGGGGCAAACTCCACACAAAGCTTGGAGGCTCCCAACAAGACCACGAAGCTTCACCACAATGGAATGTGGCTTCGAGGTGACCTCAACTCTCTAGGATGCTCAAACACCCAAGAGTAACAAGATCCGCAAGGGATTGGTGGGGAATCAACTTTTCTCTTGGTGGAAGTGTGGATCTAGGCCTTCTCAACCAATCCCTAAAGAATCAACAAGTTTGATTGGCTAGGGAGAGAGACCGGGCACTTTTGAGCTTAGGGAGCAACAATGGAGCTTGGGAAGAGAAGAGATGAGGTTCCACAGCTAGAAGAACCCTTTATATAGTGGGGGAAAATCCAACCGTTTTCCCCACTCTCTCCCCGAGTCTAGCGGTACTACCGCTGGGTGCAGCAGTACTACCGCTGGCACTCCAGCGGTACTACCGCTGGCTGCAGCGGTACTACCGCTGGTCCCCTCGTAGTGCATAAGAACTACCACCGCCAAGAAAGTCTTCGCAAAAAGGTCCGTCCACGAACAACCGCTAGGCAGGCGGTACTAAGCTCCTGGAGCGGTACTATCGCTGACCAGGGGCGGTACTACCGCCAGCTAGCGGTACTACCGCTGGCTGCAGCGGTACTACCGCTAGCACTCTAGCGGTACTACCGCTACGGCCAGCGGTACTACCGCTGGGGGACCATTTGCAAAGAAGAAGGAAACACAAAGGTGGGAGCCACTCCAAAGATGCTGGAAAGGGAAAATATGTGAAGTGTGCGCGTGCAAAGATTGATTCCACCCAAACCTTTCCACTACGGTTCCCCTCTTGATAGTACGGCTTTCCTATGACTCAAATAAAGAGAATCGTAGAGAACGCCGACCTTTTGTTCCATGAACGAGGGGGCGAGTCGTCTTGTGCCGTTGACGTGTGTTATCTGAAATCTTAGTCACACACACGGTTAGTCCTTTGCGGTACTGTCATCAATTACCAAAATTACTTAGGCATAAACTATGCCCCAACAATCTCCCCCTTTTGGTGGATTGATGACAATACCGGATTTGCACATAGAATAATATGAGAACCAAAAGATAGAGATATATGACAATAAGGAGCATATGACTCACAACATATGATGGAAATAAATCTCACAGAAGTTCATGTCTCACAAAAGATAGCAAAATAGAAGCAAACCAAGTTTGAAGCAAAACACGAAAGATAAGCAAAGCAAAGTAAAGTTCGATTCTCAAAGTTCTCAAAGCAAATCTCCTAGACTCTCTCCCCCTTTGGCACAAGACACCAAAAAAGGGGCACACCTAACACCACAGGTGGTTACTCCTCATCCTCAGCATCGCCAGACTCGTCCGTACCCTCTGGATTGTCCTGCTCCTCCTCTTCCTCCTCAGCGCCAGACCACTGGTACCCCTGAGCCCGCATCCAAGTAGCCTCTGGAGTTATGTCGTCCTCTGATCCGCTAGAGATGTCAACATCAAGAGTCCTTAGGACACGCTTGTGCCTCTGACGGTTCTCCTTCTGAGCCACGTGCGTCTGGTACTGGCCCTTAGCCTGCATACAGAAGAGAGTCTTCATCTTATCCTGCAGTTTGATGGCCCAAGATGCCATGGCAGAAGGGCGGGACTGAGAGGCGGTTCCTCTGTCAGCAGCAGTCTTTGTGTCAGTGTCCATGTGCTGAGAGGAGGTTGATGGGTTGGCCCATTTATCCTTGACGCGAAGCTTGACAGGATCGTGCACAATGTAGTCAGCCTGAATGTATAACTCCTCCTGCGGATAGGTGTCTTGCCACTTCTGACGGATATAAGCAAACAGATAGGGCCCGTAGATGGGAACCTTGCGCATCATGATGCAGTTCCAGAGCTTAGTGAACATCACATCAGAAATATCAAGAGGGGCAGACTCCTTAGTCATAGCCTCCTCACAGAGCAGCAGCATCTCAGCCAGAGAGCCATGTACCTCGTCGAAGTTGCCAATGCGACGAAAGAGGGTGTTGCGGGAGATCCGATGCATGATGTCCAGATGCTTGGGGAGCACACCCTTCTTCACATAGAGTTGCTGCAATCTGTCCTTGGCGGGTGCCCTATCAGTGGAAGCTACAGCATGAGGACGCGACCCAAGTGGAGTGTCAGCTCCCTGGAACTCAACCTTGAGGAATGCCATGAATTCATTCCAGGTACCAGTCATCTTCTGAGTCCGAGTCATCCACACCATGGAGCACTCGTCATCAGGAGAGAAGTGAACCGTGACATAGAACTGGGCAACAACATTGGGGTCAAAGTCTATCTTGAAAGAGATGATGTCCTTGATGCCCGGTTTGTCAATCAGAGAAAGAGCATCACCAAAGTAGTCCATGTTCCGCTGAAGGTGAGCCAGGTCAATCCACTGAACGGGGACAAAGTTCTTCTTTAAATTGTTGATGATATCACGGTAGATTCTGCAGTGATCCCGTGTCCACACATGCTCGACATTCTTGATCACAGCCCGCTCTTGGAGATAGTGGTTTTGAGTGCGGAACCGCAGAAAGTCCTTGGGGGGCATGGTGCCAACGTTGAGCCCCTTGTCCTTGTGAGCGGTCTTCTTGAAGGCCTGCTTTTTGGGTTGCAGACCCGAAGTGGCGTAACCCTCTGGAGCCTCTGGATTGCGAAATTGCTCTGATTGTGCGTCTCGTGGGGGGTTCGAGCGGCGAGCACCACCTGTGACACAAAACGCACACCGAAAAAGAGCGACAAAAAGGAGTCAAGGCAATGAACTAGAGAAGGCAGAAAAGTAAACACACATTGCCAAGCATATGAAAAGAATACACAGAGAATCCTTCTAGCGGTAGTACCGCTACCCCTGGCGGTAGTACCGCTGGGGTGCTGGCGGTAGTACCGCTACCCCTGGCGGTAGTACCGCTGGGGTGCTGGCGGTAGTACCGCTACCCCTGGCGGTAGTACCGCTGGGGTTTGATTTTCAGATCTGTAATAAAAATAGACCCCATAGATATGGCTACACGGATTGTACAAGGAGCATGGGCTATGTATGAACACTAAGAACTCCACCACAACCCTAATCACATTAGGAACACAAGTACCATCTAAATAAGCACATGCCTAGTCAAGAGAGAGCAAGTTTTAGATCTGATACAAACATAGTTCAAGTGCTTGATCTAAAACATGTAAATCCTAGGGCATGGCAAAATAAACAGCACGATTCATAAGACCTACACTCCCCTCAAATATCTCCTTCATGCTATCCAAGAACAAGGGAAAGACATGGATCCATTGCACTTGGAGGAGGAAGGAGAAGTGAAGCAAACCCTCCAACTCAACGGAGAGAAGGGGCTCCACGAATAGAGATCGAAATAGGAGGAGTTCGGGGTTGGGGAGGGAGGAGCCGCGAGGAAGAAGAAAGAGGCAGCAGAAAAACGGGCTCCCCCTCCTTTATATAGCCCAAGGGGTACGGGCCAGCGGTAGTACCGCTGTGGTCCTGGCGGTACTACCGCTACCTGGCGGTAGTACGGCTCCCCCTGGCGGTAGTACCGCTCCCCCTGAGACAGCCCTAAAAATTTCCTAGTTAGGTCGTGGTAGATTGGGATCCTGGTGGTAGTACCGCTATCCGTAGCGGTAGTACCGCTGGGTCCTGGCGGTAGTACCGCTACCCCTGGAGGTAGTACCGCTGCAAATGTCACAACGGGACCTAGGAGAAGAGAAGAACGTGGGCAGATGACAAGTAAGTGGAAAAAGAAGATAGCACCAGAAATATATACTGACTTGTCATTTTATATCCTTTGTTCGATATGAGAGAAAAGTGTGGGGGGCGGTGGCCGAGGCCACCTATGTTTGAGACAAAGGTATGACACCACGAAGAATTATCCTTGGGTTCATGACCAATGCTCGTCTTTGAAGCAAAAGTGCCATTTGACAATGGCTAAAGTGAAAGACTAGATCGATTTATGCATAATGGGGGGAGGAAAAGTTCATTGAGAGAACAACACTCCCCCTATGTCCATGCCTACATCTAGACCAAGATAGAATGCAAAGTGAGGTGCAACATGCCTAGATTCAATCCACATTACTTGAATCAATGATATTTAGCTCATGCCTTAACTCCCGGAACCTGGCTTCATCTAGAGGCTTAGTGAAAATATCTGCAAGTTGCTCTTCAGTGTGGATGAAGTGAACCTCAATATCACCTAGCTTGATATGTTCACGAATGAAGTGATGACGAATATCAATATGCTTGGTTTTGCTATGTTGCACTGGGTTGAGGGAAATCTTGATAGCACTTTGATTGTCACATAGAAGAGGCACTTTGTCACAAGTGACACCGTAATCCTTTAAAGTTTGCCTCATCCATAGCAATTGTGCACAACAACTTGCAGCTGCCACATACTCAGCTTCGGTGGATGATAGAGAGACGCAATTCTGCTTCTTTGAAGACCAACTTACCAATGAGCGACCAAGGAATTGGCATCCTCGAGAAGTTGACTTCCTCTCCACACAATCTCCTGCCCAATCTGAGTCAGAATAGCCAACTAGATTGAAGCTTGCTCCTTTGGGATACCAAAGACCAAAGTTTGGGGTATGAGCCAAATATCGAAAGATTCGCTTAACAACCATATAATGACTTTCTTTTGGTGTGGATCGAAACCGTGCACATATCCCTACACTCAACATAATATCCGGTCTAGATGCACAAAGGTAAAGGAGGGATCCAATCATGGAGCGATATACCTTTTGATCCACTGCTTTACCATTGGGATCACTGTCAAGCTTGCATCTTGTTGGCATGGGGAACTTGACCGGTTTGACATCTTCGAGCTCGAACCGTTTGAGCATGTCTTGAGTGTACTTGGCTTGTTTGATGAAGGTCCCTTCTAGGCCTTGTTTAATTTTGAACCCGAGGAAGAACTTCAACTCTCCCATCATGGACATCTCAAATTTCTCAGTCATTAGTGCAGCAAATTCTTCATTGAAGGAAATGTTAGGAGAGCCAAAGATAATATCATCAACATATAGTTGCCATATGAACAAATCCCCTTTAACCCTCTTAGTAAAAAGAGTGGGATCTATCTTCCCAATTTCAAACCCACGATCTTATAACAACTCAGTAAGATACTCATACCACGCACGTGGGGCTTGTTTAAGGCCATAGAGTGCCTTATTAAGTTTGTACACATGATTGGGGAGCTTGGGATGTTCGAATCCCGGGGGTTGTTTGACATAGACCAAATCATTTAAAGGACCATTAAGAAAGGCACTTTTCACATCCATTTGTTGTAATTTGAAGTTATGATGAGAAGCGAATGCAAGCAACATGCAAATGGATTCTAGACGAGCAACAGGGGCAAAGGTTTCACCGTAGTTGATACCCTCGACTTGGGAGTAGCCTTGAGCCACCAGTCTTGCCTTGTTTCGAATCACAATCCCATTGGCATCTTGCTTGTTCTTGAATATCCATTTGGTCCCGATGACATTATGTTCATCCGTTGGCCTAGGCACTAAATCCCAGACTTGGTTGCGCTCGAAGTTGTTAAGTTCTTCATGCATGGCCATAAGCCAATCTTCATCATCGAGCGCTTCCTGTACCTGTTGAGGTTCACAATACGAAACAAACGCGTGATGCTCACAATAATTCCAAATCTGTTGACGGGTGGATACTCCCCTTTTCAAACTGCCAAGTACATTCTTCATAAGATGTGACTTTGACTTTCAGCTTGTTCGCAATCTTGGCTGCTCGATGCTCCAAGAGTTCTTCATTGGATAACGGGGGAGCATCGACTTGTTTACTTTGCTTGCCCTTGCGTCTTGAGCCTCCCTTGGCACCGGCTGTTGGTGCTGCAGAAGGGAATTGTGAGACAGTATCCTGATCGTCTTGTCCTTCGACTTGAGCAGGTTCACTAGTTTTTTCTTGTATTTGTGGTTGCTCTTGATCTTGATCTTGTGCTTCTACTTGTTCTGGATCTCGTGGTTGCACTTGATCTTGATCATGAGCAGGTTCGGAGTCTTGGGAGAGTGCTTGAATCACTATTGGAATCAGAGATTTTTGCCGTCTGCCTATTCTTTGCCGTCAGCTAGCGGACGGCAAAGACACTCTTTGCCATCAGCTTCAGCAAAACTGACGGCAAAGAACTAGCTGATGGCGAAGGTCTTTGCCAGCAGTGAGCTCTTTGCCGTCCGCGGCAGACGGCAAAGAAGGCGCCAGCAGACGGCAAAGAAGCTCATCTGGCCGGGGGAACCTTAGGTCAATCTACTCCCTTCGTTGCCGTCTGCTGGCGCCTTCTTTGCCATCTGCCAGCACACGGCAAAGCGTATAGACCCCTTTGCCATGTGCCAGCAGACGACAAAGATCTTGAATCTAGTAACGGCTGTCCCGCCCCCACCGCGGCTCTCTCTCTCTCTCAAACGGCCCCTCCCTCTCTCTCTCCTCCCCCGACGCCCAACGCCGCCAGCACTATTGCCCGGCCACCCCCGGCGCCGCCCCGGTGCCCCTGGTGCCGCCCCGAAGCCCCACAACCCCCCCGGCGCCCCCTGGTGCCGCCCCTCAAGCCCCACCGCCGGCGCCCCGTGGTGCCCCTGGTGCGCCCCCGCTGCCCCACCCCCGGCGCCCCTGCTGCCGCCGTCGCAGCCCCACCGCCGGCGCCGCAGGCCTCGGTGCAACCCCACTGCCGGTAAGCCCATCCACCCCCGCCCCCTTGATTTTTTATTTTTTGGTGTTTAGTTCTTTGGAATTAGATTATAACTACCGGCATGATTTTTTATTGTTGTTGTAGTAGTTGTTCTTGTTATTGTAGTTGTTGTTGTTATTGTAGTTGTTGTGGCATATATAGTTTAGTTGGTAGGTTAGTTAATTAGTAGTTTTAGTGGTAGTTTAGTTAGTTGGTAGATTTAGTTAGTTAATTAGTAGATTTAGTTGGTAGTTTAGTGGTAGATTTTGTTTTGTTATTTAGTGGTAGCTAGATTATTTTTTAGTTACTTAGTGGTAGATTCTGTTTTTTTTGCTGTTTAGTGCTATCTAGGTTTAGCGATAGGTTTAGTTAGCTTGGTTAGTTAGGTTAATTAGTTAGTTAGGTTAATTAGTTAGTTAGCTTACTAGAAAGAATAGGAAGAAGAAGAGGAGAAGGAGGAGGAGAAGATGAGAAGAGGAGGAGGAGGAGGAGGAGAAGAAGAAGAAGAATAGGAGGAGGAGAAGAAGAGGAGAAGGAGGAGGAGAAGAGGAGAAGAAGAATAGGAAGAAGAAGAAGAGGAGGAGGAGGAGAAGAGGAGAAGAGGAGGAGGACGAGGAGAAGAAGAAGAAGAATAGGAAGAAGAAGAAGAAGAATAGGAGGAGGAGAAGACAAAAAGAAGATCACATGTTTGGTATTTAGTTTTTTGGAATTAATACCATAATACCATAATAAGCTCAAAATGGCACAAGAACCTTGGTTAGCTCATTAATATTATATACTTAGCTTGTTTTCCTCTAAAATGACATAATTGGAACATTTAGCTCGAAGAAGACATAATTAGATAATTTAGCTCCAACAAGAGGAGAAGAGGAGAAGAAATAGGCAAAATGAAAAGATAAAAGAAGAAGAGAAGAAGAAGAAGAAGGGAAGAAGGAGAAGGAGGAGGAGGAGGAGAAGGCCAAGGACCTTCTAGTCCTTCTCCTCCTCCTCCTTCTCCTCCTCCTCGTCCTTGATTTCTTCTTCTTCTCCTCCTCCTCCTCTTTCTTCTCCTCTTTAATATTATCCTTGCAATTGCTTTAATTTCCCCAACAATGACATAATTAGTCCATTTAGCTCCAAAATACCATAATAAGCTCAAAATGGCATAAGAACCTTGGTTAGCTCATGAATATTATATACTTAGCTTGTTTTCCTCTAAAATGGGATAATTAGCCCATTTAGCTCAAAAAGACATAATTAGGTAATTTAGCTCCAACAAGAGGAGAATAGGAGAAGAAATAGGCAAAATGAAAAGAAAGAAGAAGAAGAAGAAGAAGAAGAAGAAGAGAAGAAGGAGGAGGAGGAGGAGGAGGAGAAGGCCAAGGACCTTGTATCCTTCTCCTCCTCCTCCTTATCCTCCTCCTCCTCCTTCTTCTTGATTTCTTCTTCTTCTCCTCCTGCTCCTCCTCTTTCTTCTCCGCTTTCATATTATCCTTGCTTTAATTAACCCAACAATGACATAATTAGCCCATTTAGCTCCAAAATACCATAATAAGCTCAAATTGGCACAAGAACCTTGGTTAGCTCATGAATATTATATACTTAGCTTGTTTTCCTCTAAAATGACATAATTGGAATATTTGTGTTGATCAAAGGATTTACATGTGATAGTTGTCTCGTCGCTGTGAGGTCTGCTGTGCGAAGACCTGCCCGTGCGTTGTACGAGCTCCGCCCCTGCATTCGTGGGTCAGTACAAATTTCATCTCCTCCCCGCCCCCCTTTATTTACCGTGGCTCGGTTTCTCGATGGAAATTTCTAGATTTAGGTAATTCAATTAATTTATCAGTATGCGTGACGAGTATGCGTCTCCCGTTCGAAAGGGCGACATCTATAAATATGCATGTCTTTGCATATTTATAACCGCCATCCTTTTGAATTGTCCAACATTATCCATGGACAGCCCGAGTATGTGTAGATTGGGTTCGTTTTCCCGTATGCTGTGCTCTGGATCCAATGCGGAATTTCGTCAGTGCCTCCCTGTTGTTCTCCGGATGCACATGCTCTCTGTTTATTGCGGAGACGTGTATCAGGAGAACAGCGGGGAGGTGCTGCCGAAATTTTGCGTTGGATCCGGAGCAGAGCATGGGAAAACGAACCCAATCTACACATACTCGGGTGGGATTAGGACCTATCTTTACCTATTAGCGTGTAGGTTGCCTGGACGTAATAAAAATGGCGAACCTGATTAACCGATGAGTATAAATGCTAAATTATATATAAATATATTTCTTCTATCTTTAGTAGCTACGCAAGATGAGTGATCGTGCGTGGATGTATACCGGTCACCCTAGTCAGAAAGAGATGACGAAAGAATGGTTTTTAAAAACAAAGGAATTTGTGAAAGCCGCATTCGCAAATGGCCAGGAAAGAAACTATTGCCCCTGTCCTGGATGCGACAACTATAAAAAGACGATAGAGGCTGTAATGATTAAACACCTGCAGAGGAGGGGTTTTAAGCCTAATTATACGATGTGGACATTTCATGGTGAGTCTATACAACGCACAAGAGCTGAGGTGGTCCGTCGTCGCACGGACGAGCATGGTACTGGGATCGAAGACATGGTGCAAGACTTTGATGATGCTCGGGATTCGGAAGATGAGATGGAGGAATCTGCAAAGGCCTTTTATGAAATGTTGGAGTCTTCAAAACGTCCTCTCCATGAGCACACTGAGCTCTGTCAGCTGGATGCAATTGCACAATTAATGGCTCTGAAGGTTCAGTTCAACTTGGGAAGAGAATGCTACGACGCGATGATGACACTATTTGGACGTTTCCTACCCAAAGGCCATGTCATGCTTGCAAACCTGTACCAGTCGGACAAAATACTTCGTGTACTTAAGATGCCCTATGAGAAGATAGACGCATGTGAGAAAGGATGTGTCTTATTTAGGAAGGTGTATGCACACTTGGACTATTGTCCCAATTGCGAGTCTTGCAGGTATCTTCTGGTAGACAACGGTATGGGTGAGAAGAGGCAGACCAAAATTGCAGTTAGGGTTCTTCGGTATATGCCAATCGTACCAAGACTTCAACGTCTTTTCATGGTCGAAGAGACAGCCAGACAGATGACATGGCACAAATTGGGCAAAAGAACCGAACTAGATGCGGATGGGAATAAGATGATGGTACACACATCGGATGGGGAAGCGTGGAAACATTTTGATGGATTGCATCAGGATAAAGCGGCATATCCAAGGAATCCTCGAGTCTGCACCGCCACGGATGGTTTTAATCCCTTCGGCATGACGGCAACCCAATACAGTTGTTGGCCTGTATTTGTCATTCCACTCAATCTCCCCCCGGGCGGATTATGCAAAGAAAGAACATATTTCTGACGTTGATAATTCCAGGGCCCAATTATCCGGGGAAGAATATGAATGTGTACCTGCAACCGCTTAAGGATGAATTAGAAGAAGCTTGGGAAAATGGGGTCAAGACATACGATGCCGCTAGAAAAGAAAACTTCAAAATGCATGTGTGGTACATGTACTCTATGCATGACTTGCCAGTGTATGCGCTATTCTCTGGATGGTGTGTGCATGGAAGGTTCCCGTGCCCCCAATGCAAGGCAGCTCTTCAGTTTCATTGGTTGCAGGAGGGTCGGAAGTATTCTTGCTTTGACTTGCATAGACAGTTCCTGGATCCCGACCATCAGTTTAGAAAAGACAAGAAGAACTTTACCAAAGGTAAAGTTGTCAAAAACTTGGCACCACCTGCGTTCACAGGCCAACAGATCCTGGATCAGTTAAACGCCCTTGAGCCTGCTCCAGAGCGTCCAGGGTATTTCAAGGGGTATAATTCAAAACATGCCTGGACTCACAAGCCATGCTTGTGGGATCTGCCTTACTTCAAAGACCTCCTTCTTCCACACAATATCGACATGATGCACACTGAAAAGAATATCGGAGAGGCTATTTTTGGTACATTGTTCGACATAGATGGGAAGACAAAGGATAATATTAAGGCTAGAGTCGTTGAAGAGACACTATGTCATAGACCGTTACAAAACATGCGAGAAGGCAAAGGAAAGCACAAGTGGTCGAAGCCAAAGGCCTGGTTCAATCTTGGAAGGCCAGCTATGAGGGAAATTATCTTGTGGGTCAAAATGCACTTGATGTTCCCCGATGGGTATGCAGCAAATCTAAAGAGGGGAGCGAGTCTTGAAAAATTAAAAATCTTTGGTCTCAAGAGTCATGATTGGCACATATGGCTAGAGCGGGTAATGCCGGTGATGTTACGTGGCTTTATTCCTGAGGATGAATGGCTAGTACTGGCGGAGCTGAGCTATTTCTTCCGTGTTCTTTGTGCGAAAGAATTGTCGCCTGGCGTGGTAGAAGACATGGAGGAGTTTGCACCGGAGTTGTTGTGCAAGTTAGAGAAGATCTTTCCACCGGGCTTCTTTAATCCAATGCAGCATTTGATTTTACATCTATCGACCGAGGCAAGATTGGGTGGGCCCGTGCAAGATCGTTGGTGCTATGCAACTGAGAGGATGCAGAAGACCCTTCGGGCTAAATGTAAAAATAAGCGTAGAATTGAAGCATCGATGGCTGAGGCATTCATTACTGAGGAGATGGCAAACTTTGTGACAGCACACTACGAAGCCAAAAATCATCATTTGCATAACCCGAAGCCTCGGCACAATGATGGAGACCCTAAAAAGGTGGGTCTAACCTCAGCCTATTCAAAGGGAAGCTCGCACCAGCCAGTGCTTCGAAACCAATAACGTTGGATATCGAAGAATGGCGGAACATTTCTATCGTGATAACCCACCGAACGTCGTAGTCTTCAAATGTTATTGGTTCCAGCCGAAAAAGACTAGAAGGACTCATGAACATATAGGACTAGTCGAAATCAATCCAAACACCCATTTAGATGTTCCCGATGTCTATATTACGGCTCAACAGGCGACCCAAGTTTTCTATCTACCGTGGGCATGCCAAACGGATAAGAATCTGTAAGGTTGGCATGTTGTTTATGAAGTGCCGCCACATGTCAGACCACCTCTCCCAAATGAACAGGATTATGAACCTCACATTAACCAAGACACATATGATGGAGAATTCTTCCAAGAAGCACGTATTTCCAAGAAACGTTTCAAGAACCGCCATGCTTCATCCAAGAACATGGAAGTAGACAGCGACAATGAATCCAACTCCAGCCCTGAGCCGGAACCAGAAGACCTAGAACTCGTAGAGGTTACTGATGCGGATGACCTGTCAATGCTTCAACGATTAAAGGAAGGCCTTTCACAACTTCACGCCGTTGAACCCGATGAGCACGTCATTCATGAAGACATGCGTGATAGTGATGATGATGATGCATTTATTGATGATGATTATTAGTTTGTAAGATTCACAACTTAAATTATATATATTTTAATCTTTATTATTCATGTACATATTATTATTCACGTCGGTCATTCAATTTTTTTATGTTGTACTAATTTGTTTTAATCTTTATCATGACAGGTGTTGAAAGATGGTGGGCGCGGGTCCAGAGCGCTCGACGGGTTCTTCCCAGGCGCCCCGCACGAGGGGTGGTACTTCCCTTCCACCCCTATCTCTCCGTAGAGCCTTGGCAGACAGTCTTTCGACACCAGCCGGGGGTTCTTCTTCGTCAGCGGCATTGCCCACTGGGGGAGGTGCTGGTCGGGTAGGGAGGAAGGGGAAGGGTACAGGGAGAGGTGGTGGCCACGGAAGATCCAGGAGGACTGTTGAGCCGTCCTCGCCACCACCACCAGCTCATTCACCCGAGCATAGGACTAGTATGGTCGACCCGTTTGCGGAGGAGGCTACGGGGACTCCGGTCCAGGAGCCTGGTGTTCACGGGCATTCGTCCCATGAGACTCCGATCCAGGAGCAGCCTCGGGTCGAGGTGCATTCGGCCCAGGAGCAGCAGGAGGAGACTACGGTTCCGGAGGCTTCACCCGACGGGGAGAGGGCCGGATGGGAGCCTTGGCCGGATCGTACCGAGTTGCCGGATTGGACCGAGGGTCCGGGTGGCTCAGGGGGCGGGGATGGCGGGGATGAGCTTACGGATAGTGAGGGCGATGTGCAGGTGGACGGGGCCACCGTGTACAAGCGTGGTAGTACACGTCTCCCGGTCGCCCCGGCTACCCGCGAGCAGAGGCCGGTGATTAAACCTGAAGGAGATAGGTAAGTACATTTACCCTTTTTTAGCTTTTGCCTTCAAGTTTGTTCAAATATCTAATGCGCTGACCTTATCATACTGCAGGGGATGGGTACACCCTCTTGGAGTCCGCAGGCCGAACTCCGTCCTTGGTGTGCTTTGCCGGACAAATTTCCCGGGGTTTGTCACGTTGCCTGGTGAGGGTCAGGTTCCTACACTAGGATTTACCTGGGAGCACTACCAGGCTGCGCAGGCCCCGCCGGAGGAGATTATAGATGGTGTCTTGTGCCACACGAGGGCCGAGATGGTGATCAGGAGCTTTTGGGTAAATTATCCTTTTACAGAATCTAAAATTAACAATATACCTAATTATTGTACTAATCGGTGTTTTCACGTTTGATTGCAGACCTTCTATAGGTGTGAGGATGGATATGAGGAGGAGGCGGCCAGGGTTCTCGAGGTCGAGTGTAGGCGGTTACTACAGAACTTGCGCCACGAGGCTAGGCCGCAGGCTATTCGAGATTACTACGCCATGCGTGGTATTAAGAAGGAGAAGAAGGATTGCCGCGGAAAGTTTCTGAAGAAGGAGCAATACATGAAGGTAATTACCTATTCTTAAGTCCTTCTACGTAGTTTTCTTGATTTCATTCATAGGCGTAGCGCTGAAAATTCTTTCTAATAACTTACAGGTGCCCCCGGGATGGTGTGCGGATAAGATGGATTGTTGGGAGGCGTTGGTTGATGAGTGGTGCACACGCAGCTGGCGAGCCGTCCACGAGAATGCGAAGGATCGGCGTAGCCAAATGGTTGGTGTGCCACACCATCAAGGCAGCGCCAACTTACTTCAGTTTGGACGAAACTGGGTATGTGATTTGCTTCATGATTCATGCAATTCATTCTTGATGCTAATATTTTATTCCTCTCTTTTAGGCGCATCACAATAAGACTGAGATGCCACACTTTTACGACCTTTATGGCATGGCCCATACTGCCTCCTACAAGAAGGCGAAGGCATTCTCTGAGTCTGACCAGGATGATCCCAGTAACTTCACCAACATATCATCCCACTAGAAGCTCGTGGCATACAGGGACGCGGGGAAGGCTACGAAAGGGGATGACTTTAACCCTATCCAGGAACCTTTGGATCCAGAGCTGGTGATGATATCTGGTGGCGGGAGGCCCCATGGCTCGATAGCCATTGGAGATGGGATAATACGTTGTCCACTCACTCTTCCGGAGATCAAGGCGCGCCAGTCGAGCAGATGTCCTGAGATAACGCCTCGTCCACGGCCAGTCGAACTTGCCATCGAGGTTAGTTGTACGGACTAAGAACACTTTCATCCATTTCATTATGTGTGTCACCATAGATCATTATTGTGGTAACGAGGAATGGTTTTTCAGGCTGCTCTTCAGAAAGAGAGAGCGGCAAACCAGACTGCTCTTGAGAAAGAGAGATTGGCAAGCCAGGCTGCTCTTCAGGCTCCTCTTGATGAGAGGGACCAGACTACGGCACGATTGCTTGAGGAGGAGAGGGCCCGGAATGAGGCGGGTCAACGGGCCCTGTACGAGCTTTTTGTGGTATGTTTTTTTTCACATTAGCCAAATCATGTGTGTAATGTCTGTCTCAATACTAACTAATACGACCCATTCTTCAGGGTCTGTGCGAGAAGAGCGGTCAAGTCCCTCCGTCGATGCCCGTCTTCTCTTTGATTGACACGGTGAGAATTATTGTAAACTAGTATTAATAATTGAGTGTCATCATGCTAACTGAGACATTGAAAAATATCTTTTCTGCAGAATAACTCCCGAGCGGTATCGCACGACCCTTCTCCATGGCAACCGTCTCCAAACGAAGCCGGCGGGAGCAACCGTGGTGCTTCTCCTCCTTGATGACCACTACGGTAAGTTTCTCCTCCAAACTTAGCTTGTTTTCCTCTAAAATGAGATAATTTGCCCATTTAGCTCGAAGAAGACATAATTAGGTAATTTAGCTCCAACAAGAGGAGAAGAAATAGGAAAAATGAAAAGAAAGAAGAAGAAGAAGAAGGAGGGGGAGGAGGAGGAGGAGGAGGACAAGGCCAGAAGGTCCTTGGCCTTCTCCTCCTCCTCCTCCTTCTTCTTGATTTCTTCTTCTTCTCCTCCTCCTCCTCTTTCTTCTCCTCTTTAATATTATCCTTGCTTTAATTAACCCAACAATGACATAATTAGCCCATTTAGCTCCAAAATACCATAATAAGCTCAAAATGGAACAAGAACCATGGTTAGCTCATCAATATTATATACTTAGCTTATTTTCCTCTAAAATGACATAATTGGAACATTTAGCTCAAAAAAGACATAATTAGATAATTTAGCTCCAACAAGAGGAGAAGAGGAGAACAAATAGGCAAAATGAAAAGATAGAAGAAGAAGAAGAAGAGAAGAAGAAGAAGAGAAGAAGGAGAAGGAGGAGGAGGAGGAGGAGAAGGCCAAGGACCTTCTAGTCCTTCTCCTCCTCCTCCTCCTTGATTTCTTCTTCTTCTCCCCCTCCTCCTCTTTCTTCTCCTCTTTCATATTATCCTTGCAATTGTTTTAATTTCCCCAAAAATGACATAATTAGTCCATTTAGCTCCAAAATACCATAATAAGCTCAAAATGGCATAAGAACCTTGGTTAGCTCATGAATATTATATACTTAGCTTGTTTTCCTCTAAAATGGGATAATTAGCCCATTTAGCTCAAAAAAGACATAATTAGGTAATTCAGCTCCAACAAGAGGAGAAGAGGAGAAGAAATATGCAAAATGAAAAGAAAGAAGAAGAATAAGAAGAAGAAGAGAAGAAGGAGAAGGAGGAGGAGGAGGAGAAGGCCAAGGACCTTCTATCCTTCTCCTCCTCCTCCTTCTCCTCCTCCTCGTCCTTCTTCTTGATTTCTTCTTCTTCTTCTCCTCCTCCTCCTCTTTCTTCTCCTCTTTCATATTATCCTTGCTTTAATTAACCCAACAATGACATAATTAGCCCATTTAGCTCCAAAATACCATAATAAGCTCAAAATGGCACAAGAACCTTGGTTAGCTCATGAATATTATATACTTAGCTTGTTTTCCTCTAAAATGACATAATTGGAACATTTAGCTCAAAAAAGACATAATTAGATAATTTAGCTCCAACAAGAGGAGAAGAGGAGAAGAAATAGGAAAAATGAAAAGATAGAAGAAGAAGAAGAAGAAGAAGAGAAGAAGAAGAAGAGAAGAAGGAGGAGGAGGAGGAGGAGGAGAAGGCCAAGGACCTTCTAGTCCTTCTCCTCCTCCTGCTTCTCCTCCTCCTCCTCCTTGATTTCTTCTTCTTCTCCTCCTCCTCCTCTTTCTTCTCCTCTTTCATTTTATCCTTGCAATTGCTTTAATTTCCCCAACAATGACATAATTAGTCCATTTAGCTCCAAAATACCATAATAAGCTCAAAATGGCATAAGAACCTTGGTTAGCTCATGAATATTATATACTTAGCTTGTTTTCCTCTAAAATGGGATAATTAGCCCATTTAGCTCAAAAAAGACATAATTAGGTAATTTAGCTCCAACAAGAGGAGAAGAGGAGAAGAAATAGGCAAAATGAAAAAGAAGAAGAAGAAGAAGAGAAGAAGGAGAAGGAGGAGGAGGAGGAGGAGGAGGAGAAGGCCAAGGACCTTCTATCCTTCTCCTCCTCCTCCTTCTCCTCCTCCTCCTTCTTCTTCTTGATTTCTTCTTCTTCTCCTCCTCCTCCTCCTCTTTCTTCTCCGTTTTCATATTATCCTTGCTTTAATTAACCCAACAATGACATAATTAGCCCATTTAGCTCCAAAATACCATAATAAGCTCAAATGGCACAAGAACCTTGGTTAGCTCATGAATATTATATACTTAGCTTGTTTTCCTCTAAAATGACATAATTGGAATATTTAGCTCAAAAAAGACATAATTAGGTAATTTAGCTCCAACAAGAGGAGAAGAGGAGAAGAAATAGGCAAAATGAAAAGATAGAAGAAGAAGAAGAGATGAAGAAGAAGAAGGAGGAGGAGGAGGAGGAGGAGGAGGAGGAGAAGGCCAAGGACCTTCTATCCTTCTCCTCCTCCTCCTCCTTTTTCTTGATTTCTTCTTCTTATGCCATTTTCTTTCTTATCCTATTTCATATTATCCTTGCTTTAATTAACCCAACAATGACATAATTAGCCCATTTAGCTCCAAAATACCATAATAAGATCAAAATGGCATAAGAACCTTGGTTAGCTCATGAATATTATATAGTTAGCTTGTTTTCCTCTAAAATGACATAATTGGAATATTTAGCTCAAAAAGAAGGAGAAGTAAGGAGAAGAAGAAGAAGAGAAGAAGAAGAGAAGGAGAAGGAGAATAAGAAGGAGGAGGAGGAGGAGAAGAAGAGAAGAAGGAGGAGAATAAGAAGGAGAAGGAGCCCTCCTTCTTCTCCTTCTTCTTCTCTCCTTCTTCTCCTCCTTCTTCTTCTCTTATTTTTTCTTCTTCTCCTCCTCCTTCTCCTTCTCCTTCCCCTCCTCCTCCTCCTCCTTCTTGTTTTTCTTCTCCTTGTTCTCTTCTTGCTTATTCTCTTTCTTCTTCAATTTAGCTTATTTGTAATATATATGTTGTTGTTCTTCTTCGTCTGACTTTCTTATTCTCATTTTGCAGATTGGATGTACTACATGCATGGAAGATGGCGTTGGAGTGCTTTAGTTTCCGTTTTTATTTGAGTTGATGAACAATGTGTTGGTTCTTTATATGTGTTGATGAACAATGTGTTGATGAACAATATATGTGCAACTATATGTATGTATATATGGATGAAACTTTGTATGTGTTGGTTCTTTTGACATATGGGATGTACGTTGATGAACAAATGGCATTGATGAGCTTTATATGTATATCATATATGTGTTGTGATCTATTTATGATATATGTGCTATGAATTATATGTATATGTGCTGTGAAATAAAAAAATAAAAAAATATGTGACAATATAGGCTCTTTGCCGTCTGCCAGCTGATGGCAAAGGCCTTTGCCGTCAGCCAGCCGACGGAAAAGGCGCCACGTGGCGCCCAGCTGTGCAACCTGGGCAGTAACAGCTGGTCATATAGTCTCTTTGCCGTCCGCTTCCTGGGGGCAGAAGGCAAAGAAGAGGGCACAGAGGAGGAGGCAGACGGCAAAGAGTGGAGAGAGGGGGGGGGGAAGGACCCGACAGACGACAAAGATGGAGGGGAGGGGAGGGGAGGAGAGGAGAAGGCAGACGACAAAGATTGACGGGGAGGCAGACGGCAAAGATTGACGGGCAGGCAGACGGCAAAGGCTCCGTTAACCCCTAACGGAGGCAACGCCTGTCGGTTGCCATCTCAAAAGTTTGCCGAATGCTCCTAATGAAAGCTGACGGCAAAGAACTTTGCCGTCCGCTTTGGGGGGCAGACGGCAAAGAAGGTCCTATGCCGTCGTAGGCTGACGCAGAAATTTTGCCGGCCGTGACAATCTTTGCCGTCTGTGGTATTGTCTTTGCCGTCAGGGTTACTGTCTTTGCCGTCTGTGATGGCAGACGACAAAGAAGGTGATTCTTGTAGTGAATATCGTGAGACACATCATCATTGTTGGGCAATTTATCTTGACCTTGAGCTTGTTCGTTTTGTTGAGAGTCTTCTCTTTGTTCGTCGTAAGCGTGTGGGGCTTGTGGAGGTGATGGCTCCACTTGAGTAGAGCATTGTACTTCTCCTTCGGCCACAAGGGGTTCCCCAATGGGGAGTATTTGACCAATCCCCATTCTTCTTATGGCTTGAGGAGGAATTTCATCACCTACATCACAAAGACCACTTTGCTCCACTTGGGAGCCATTATTTTCATCAAACTCCACGTTACACGTCTCCTCAATGAGTCCGGTGGACTTTTTGAGGACACGGTAAGCATGAGAGTTTGTAGCATAACCAACAAAGATGCCCTCATATGCTCTAGAATCAAATTTAGCTAAACGTGCACCTTTCTTGAGAATGAAACACTTACAACCGAATACCCGGAAGTACTTGAGATTGGGTTTGTTTCCAGTTAGAATCTCATACCGAGTCTTGTTCAAGCCTTTGCGGATATAGAGCCGATTGGATGCATGACATGCTGTGTTGATGGCCTCTGCCCAGAAGTTATATGGAGATTTGAATTCTGCCATCATTGTCCTTGCAGCGTCTATCAAGGTCCGGTTCTTCCTTTCTGCCACGCCGTTTTGTTGAGGGCTATATGGTGCAGAATATTGGTGTTTTATTCCCTCATCACCTAGAAACTCATCCAAGGTGTAGTTCTTGAACTCGGTGCCGTTGTTACTTCTAATCATCAAGATCTTTGCTTCATGTTGACGTTGGGCTTCATTAGCAAAGTTGATGACAGTTTGTTGAGTTTCACTCTTCTTTTTGAAGAAATATACCCAGGTATATCTTGAGTAGTCGTCAACAATCACCAAGCAATACTTTCTGCCTCCAAGACTATCAAATGATGGAGGGCCAAACAGACACATATGGAGAAGCTCCAATGGCCTCTTAGTGTAGATAAGAGTCGTCGGACGATGAGCAGTTTCATGAATCTTTCCTTCAATGCTGGCTCTGCAAACACGGTCTTTAGCAAAACTCACATTTGTTAGTCCACGAATATGGTCCCCTGTAAGAAGACTTTGCAAAGATCTCATATTGACATGAGCTAAACGGCGATGCCAAAGCCAGCCCACGTCAACTTTAGCCATTAAACATGTCGCGGTCTTAGTGGGTCGCTTTGAGAAGTTCACCACATAAAGACCATTTTTGACATATCCAACATAGGCTACTTTAAGAGTCTTGATCCTCAGGAGGACCACAGTATCAAGATTAAAGAAAGTGGAAAAACCCATAATTGCAAGTTGACGAACCGAAAGTAAATTATAGGCAAGTGACTCAACAAGCATGACCTTCTCAATAGATAACTCTTGAGAGACGACCACCTTACCAAATCCCAATACCTTTGACGAGGATGCATCGGCGAATTGGACATGGGTGGGCATAGATGGAGAAGGATGCACATCCACCACTAAGTCCTTGCTTCCGGTCATATGATTCGTTGCTCCACTATCGAGCAACCATGACACCCCACCGAAAGCAAACTCCTGCAATAGATCAAGGCTTGGTTTAAGGTACACATTTTTAATGGGTCCTTTCATGTTAGAGACAAGGGTCTTAGGAACCCAGATAGCCCATTCAATATACTCATCGTAGGAACCAACAAATCTGGCATAAACATGCCCATCACTAGCACAACATAAGACATAAGAAGAATTGAGTTTGTCGGCTGTGTTAGTAGGAATGGTTTTGCCCTTCTTGAGGTTTCCATAGTCCACCTTGTTCCTGTTCACCTTCTGAGTCCCCTCACCCTCTTTAACAAAGATTTCCATGAGGGTAGGCGATCGTTTGTTCCTGTTCCTCCTTTTACCTTTTGACTTGGAGGTTAGTCCAAGTCCCTCCTTTCCTACAACACCTTTTTGACTGCTTAAGAGGTCGTTGAGGCTCTTCTCACCTTGTATGCATGCCACAAGGCCCTTCTCAAGTTTCTCCTTTAACTTGGCATTTTACTCCACAAGATGTACATGCTCACAACAGGGATTAGTTGCACAAGCATTATCAATTAGCACAAAGGGAGGACAAGTAGAGATCTCCTTGGTAAGCTTTGCTTGGAGTTGATCATGAGACTCTTTTAGAGAGAAATGAACACCTTTCAAGACCTTGTGGGCCTTGTCAAGTGTGTCAAACTCCTCTTTGAGTCTGTCATGGCCAACCCCAAGAGCATACTTTTCAGACTTAAGCATACGAGTAAGAACAACATCATGATCTAGTTTCTTTTGCATTTTAGCGCAGTCATTGTTATATGACTCCTCAAGAGCCAAACGAAGAGTGCGCTCCTTTTCTAGAGCATTAGATAATTCGGCAATTTCATCGGCATAGTCACGACTGTGTCCCTGAAGCTCGGAGATGGTCTCCTCATGAGACTCAATGAGGTCAGTGGCCTCACCCAGTTGTTCCAAGAGAGCAACAAAGTGCTTCTTGGATTCTCCCTTAATAGTGCACAGAAACTTGTCAAGATCATGCTCATTAAGTTCCCCAACATCACTATCATCAACACAATTTAACAATGAAGGAGCAGTAGCGATGTTTGTCTTAATGATGGGAGTTACCTGATTGATACCTTTTGCCATGAGGCACTTGGTGATGTGGTTCTCGTTGGGGGCGTTGAAGAGAGACACCTTCTAGGGAGAGGTAGTGGCAATAGCAACAGTTGTCGTTGCCACTGTATCATCATCATCATCATCATCATCACCATCATCATCATCATTAGAAGGGTACTCTTCAAGGGCCACCATACCATTTGGGTGGGGTTTCTTCACAAAGTTGTTCTTGATTGGAAGTGATTTGGTTTTGTCTTTGCGAATGAGCTTTCCCCCGTTGTCTTCCCTCTTCTCATAGGGACATTTGGCCACGAAGTGACTCACGTTACCACAGTTATAACATGTCCTTACTCGTTGTTTGGGTTTGAATCCACTCGAGTTGTTCTTGGTGAAGGTGGGTTTTGAGTTCCTCTTGTTGCCCCAGAATTGCCTTGATGCAAGAGCCATGTGCTCATGATAGGCATATTTTGTGTCTTTAGGGCAGCTCTCCTCTTCATCATCCTCTTCTTCTTCTTCTTCAAGCATTGCTTTTTCTTTCAACGCAAGGTTGGGTGAAGTTGTCTTTGAGCGAACACGAGCAAGTGCATTGTCGGCTGTTTCATTCATGATTGACATTGCAATGAATTCATCCAGCACCTCACTGGAAGACAAGGAGTGGAAGTCTGGCCGCTGGCGAATGACAGATGACATGGCTTTGTTGAAAGGCATGATGGCTTTGAGAAACTTGCGCTTGACCCATGTATCATTCACATCCTTGCTCCCATGATCCTTGAGTGCCACAGCAATAGCAGTCACCCTCCGATAGAGATCACGAGGTCCTCGTCTTCCTTCATCACAAACTCATCGGCCTTATCAAGTATCACTTCATAGTTGGACCGTTGAATGCTTGAGCTTCCCTTGTACAACACCATAATATGCTCCCAACAATCCTTGGCCAATGTGAAGGGACGCAAGTGAGGAAGGTCTTCAGGTGGCACTGCGGACTGGAGAATAAACAAAGCGGAGTGATTGTATTGATTGTCTGCATCTTCTCTTGCAGTGAGGTTGCTTGGATCATGGGGATAATATCCTTGCTCGATGATTCTCCACAAGTTTGTTGAGCTGTGATTCAAATGAGACTTAATAGAAAATACCCAGTTAGCAAAGTCACCTTTTACAAGCTTAGGAGGAGGACCAACAGGATTAAGACGCGGTGCGGGAACGGATCCTCCATAGACAATAGGGGGTGGAACTGAGGCATATGTTCCAGTCCCATCCTTTTCGTGAGATGAGGAAGGTCGCATACCTTTAGCCGCTTCCTTAGAGGAGTTGGCCTCCGAATCGGTGACGGTGGGTTTAACCACTATAGCCGGTTCGGGTGGACTTTTAAATCCCTCAATTAACTCTTTAAGCATGGTCTTGACTTCGTTCGCCAAGGACGTCTTGAGGGCGGCCATAGCCGTATTCAAGTCGTCCCTTGTGACCGAAGTCAAGTCCATGGCCTTGGTTTGCCCATGGTTAATTCCCTCTTCGCCTTCCATACTCTTCGGGTGGTTAAACCCTTAATAAAGAGACGTTGCTCTGATACCAATTGAAAGGATCAATATGGTTGACTAGAGGGGGTGTGAATAGGCAACGACCACTTTTTAATTAATCTTAGCGAGTTAAGGTAAACAACATATGGGTTCACAAATATTACAACAATGGGGTGAACCCTAATGAAGCTAATAACGAGAACTACTAAGACAAGTAAGAGATAGACGACAACATAAGCATACACAAAGTAAAGGTTAGAGATAACCACAAGTGGAACCGATGGAGACAAGGATGTGTTACCGAAGTTCCTTCCCTTTGACAGGAAGTACGTCTCCGTTGGAGCGGTGTGGAGGCACAATGCTCCCCAATAAGCCACTAAGGCCACCGTATTCTCCTCACGCCCTCACACGATGCAAGGTACCGTGATTCCACTATAGGTTCCCTTGAAGGCGGCGACCGAACCTTTACAAACAAGGTTGGGATAAACTCCACACAAAGCTTGGAGGCTCCTAACAAGACCACGAAGCTTCACCACAATGGAATGTGGCTTCGAGGTGACCTCAACCGTCTAGGATGCTCAAACACCCAAGAGTAACAAGATCCGCAAGGGATTGGTGGGGGAATCAACTTTTCTCTTGGTGGAAGTGTGGATCTAGGCCTTCTCAACCAATCCCTAAAGAATCAACAAGTTTGATTGGCTAGGGAGAGAGATCGGGCACTTTTGAGCTTAGGGAGCAACAATGGAGGTTGGGAAGAGAAGAGATGAGGTTCCACAGCTAGAAGAACCCTTTATATAGTGGGGGGGGGAATCCAACCATTTTCCCCACTCTCTGCCCGAGTCTAGCGTACTACCGCTGGGTGCAGCGGTACTACCGTTGGCTCTCGAGCGGTACTACCGCTGGCTGCAGCGGTACTACCGCTGGCCTCCTGGTAGTGCATAAGAACTACCACCGCCAAGAAAGTCTTCGCAAAAAGGTCCGTCCACGAACAACCGCTAGGCACGCGGTACCGCTAGCTGCAGCGGTACTACCGCTAGGGCCAGCGGTACTACCGCTTGGCCCAGCGGTACTACCGCTGGGGGACCATTTGCAAAGAAGAAGGAAGCACAAAGGCGGGAGCCACTCCAAAGATGCTGGAAAGGGAAAATATGTGAAGTGTGCGCGTGCAAAGATTGATTCCACCCAAACCTTTCCACTATGGTTCCCCTCTTAATAGTACGGCTTTCCTATGACTCAAATAAAGAGAATCGTAGAGAACGCCGGCCTTCTGTTCCACGAACGAGGGGCCGAATCGCCTTGTGCCGTTGACGTGTGTTATCTGAAATCTTAATCACACACACGGTTAGTCCTTTGCGGTACTGTCATCAATCACTAAAATTACTTAGGCATAAACTATGCCCCAACAGCAAGCTCAAGAGGTAGCAAGAAGAATTTCTGGCGCCGTTGCCGGGGAACATCAAGTCAAGAATAGTCTTCCTCGTGTCAATTTCTGGCACCGGGGATTATTCTAAGTGAAGCTTATCCAAGTAACTGTCACAAACTCATCTCTTGCATTTACTTTTTTTGCCTCTCGTTTTCCTCTCCCCCACTTCTGAAAAACAAAAATTTACAAAAATATTTTCCTTTTTCGTTTGCCTTTCCTTTGCTTGTGGGCTATGTGCTTCAATATGCTTGCATCTTTGCTTGCTTAAAATCTATTGATATGGATCCTCATCCACTTGCTAATCTCTTTAAGAGATCCAATTATGTTGAACCATTTGCTAGTGAGTTGAGTGCACTTGACTATCTCTATGGAGTTTTGCTTGAGATGCGTGAATCTGAAAATCGTGATGAAGAAATTTGTGAAGTGATTCACGAGGGCTCCTTGAATGAAAAGCATGATTGCAATGGTTTCACTATGAATTCTATTAGTGCCAATCATGCTAGAAATATGCAAAACCTAAGCTTGGGGATGCTAGTTTTGCTATGTCCTCTACTCGTTGCAATGATCATGAATGGGGTGATGATTTTTCTTATGATCTTGAAATTTTGTTTAAACCTCATGATTAATATGACATTTGCAATATTATTGAAAGTGGGTTTGGAGAAGTCATGACTTTAGTTGATGATAATCCCACTATTTTTGAAGAGCGTCAACTTTGCATGCATGTGGATCATGAAAAGAATATCCTTTGTGATAGCTATATGGTTGAATTTGAATATGATCCCACATGTAATTATTAGGAGAGAGGAAAATATTGTGGTAGAAACTTTCACACCACTAAATCACCTCTCGTGGTGTTGAGATTGATATTGTCTCTTTCTTCTTCCTTGCATATGGTAGTTATTGCTTGTCTTGATAATTTGTTTCCCTATAAAATGCCTATGCATAGGAAGTATGTTAGACTTAGATGTGATTTTCACATGCTTTATGATGTTCTCGTTGTGCTTCAATTCTTGTCTTTTATGTGAGCATCATTGAATTATCAATGCCTAGCTAAGGGCGTTAAACAATAGCGCTTGTTGGGAGGCAACCCAATGAATTTATCTTTGCCTTTTGCTTTCTGTTTTGTTGCGTCCATGCCATCATAATTCTGTTATGATTGTGTTTTTTGTGTTTCTTTTTGTGTTTGTGCCAAGTAAAACCTTTATGACTACTTTTGGTGATGGTTGTTTGATCGTGCTGAAAAAGACAGAAACGTTTCGCTCACGAAATTATTTTTCATTTTTATCCAGAAAGAACTTTTGAGTTGATTCTTTTTGCTGCTGGTTGATATGCCAATTTCCCAAATTGTCGTAAGTTATCAGAATTTTTGAGATAACAGAAGTATACGAAGTATACAGATTGCTACAGACTGGTCTCTTTTTAACAGATTATGTTCTTGTTGTGTTGATTGCTTATTTTGATGAAACTATGGATAGTATTCGGGGGGGGGGTACTAGCCATGGAAAAGTGAGAATGCAGTAAACTAACACCAATATAAATAGAAATCAAGTTTTCTACAGTACCTAAAGAGTTGGTAGTTTGTTTTCTTGTGCTAATGATATCACGAGTTTCTGTTTAAGTTTTGTGTTGTGAAGTTTTCAAGTTTTGGGTGGTGTTCTCATGGAAAATGGGATAAAGGGTGGAAACAGCTCAAGCTTGGGGATGCCCAAGGCATCCCAAGCCCAATTGAAGGACACCAAAAAGCCTAAGCTTGGGGATGCCGCGGGAAGGCATCCCCTCTTTCGTCTTCAATCCATCGGTAACGTTACTTGGAACTATATTTTTATTCACCACATGATATGTGTTTTGCTTGGAGCATCGTGTATTATAGGAGTCTTTTCTTTTTGTTGTGTCACAATCATCCTTGCTGCACACCTTTTGAGAGAGACATGCACTCATCGTGAATTTGCTAGAATACTCATTGAGCTTCACTTATATCTTTTTGAGCTAGATAACTTTTCTCTAGTGCTTCACTTAGATCTTTTTAGAGAACGACGGTGCCATATTTTGGAGAAATAAGAACTCTCGATCTTCACTTATATATTTTTGAGAGTGCTCTCTCTGAGTAACTTGGTAGTTGGCTTGTGCTATGAAAGTAGTCCTAAAGATGATAGGCATCCAAAGAGGATGTAATAAAAACTTCCGTATTCATGTGCATTGATTAGTAAAGAGAAGTTTGATTCCTCTCAATTAGTTTTGAGATTTGGATATGGTAATATTAGAGTTATGTTAGTAGGGTGTTGTGAATCTATAAATACTTGTGTTGAAGTTAGTGATTCCCGTAACATGCACGTATGGTGAACCGCTATGTTAGGAAGTCGGGGCATAATTGATTTATTGATTGTCATCCTTTGTGTTGCGGTCGGGATCGCGCGATGGTTAACACCTACCAACCCTTCCCCTAGGAGTATGCGTTTAGCACTTTGTTTCGATTACTCATAAAAATTTCGCATAAGTGTATGAGTTCGTCATGACTAATGTGAGTCCATGGTATAGATGCACTTTCACCTTCCACCGTTGCTAGCCTCTCTAGTGCCGTGCAACTTCCGCCGGTGCACAAAACCACCATATACCTTCCTCAAAACAGCCACCATACCTACCTATCATGGCCTTTTCATAGCCTTTCCGAGATATATTGCCATGCAATCATATTGCCATTACATGATCGTAAGATAGCTAGCGAGATGTTTCAACTTCATACGCTAAGCTAGATCGTTGCACATCCCGGTACACTGCTGGAGGCATTTCCTATAGAGTCATCATTGTTCTAAGCATTGAGCTGTGAGTAATTAAAAGTGTGATGATCATCATTATTAGAGCATTGTCCCATGTGAGGAAATAAAAAAAGGGGGGAGCCCAAAGAGGCCCAAAAAAATGGAAAGAGGCCAAAGAGCCCATACAAAAAAAAGAGAAAAAGAGCGAAGGGAGAATGCTATTACCTTTTTCCACACTTGTGCTTCACAATAGCACCATGTTCTTCATGATTGAGAGTCTCTTGTTTTTTCGCCACCATATACTAGTGGGAATCTTCATTATATAACTTGGCTTGCATATTCCAGTGATGGGCTTCCTCAAAATTGCCCTAGGTCTTCGTGAGCAAGCAAGTTGGATGCACACCCACTAGTTCTCCTTTTGAGCTTTCACACACTTATAGCTCTAAGTGCATCCTTGCATGGTAATCCCTACTCATTCACATTGAAATCTATTGATGGGCATCTCCATAGCCTGTTGAAACACCGAGTCGATGTTACCATCTCCTCCTTTTTGCCTAACAACCTCCACCACACTCTATTCCACCTATAGTGCTATATCCATGGCTCACGCTCATGTATTGTGTGAGAGTTGAAAAAGGTTTGAGAAAGTAAGAGTGCAAAAACAATTACTTGGCCAATACTGGGGTTGTGCATGATTTAAATTCGTTGTGTGGGGATGATGGAGCATAGCCAGACTATATGATTTTGTAGGGATAACTTTCCTTGGCCTTGTTATTTCGAATGTTCATGATTACTTTGCTAGTTTGCTTGAAGTATTACTGTTTTCATGTCAGTAGCAAACTATTGTTTTGAATCTTACGGATCTGAACATTCATGTCACATGAAAGAAGTTACAAAGGACAAATATGTTAGGTAGAATTCCACATCAAAATTCAGTCTTTATCACTTCCCTACTCGAGGACGAGCAGGAGTTAAGCTTGGAGATGCTTGATACGTCTCCAACGTATCTATAATTTTTGATGGTTCCATGCTATTATCTTGCCAAACTTTGGATATTTTGTCTGCATTTTATATCTTTTTTGGGACTAACTTATTAACTCAGTGCCAAGTGTCAGTTCCTGTTTTATCCGTGTTTTTGACCTTTTTCAGAGGAGAATATCAAACGGAGTCCAAACGGAATAAAACCTCCGAAAAGATTTTTTCTGAAACAGAAGATACGCAGGAAGCTTGAGAACCAAGCCAAACGCTCCCGGGGGAGGCCACAAGCCCCCTAGCCGCGGCTTGGGGCGCCTAGTAGGCTTGTGGGCCCCCAGTGGCTCCTTTGCCCTACTTCTTCCGCCTATAAATCCTCGAAACATCTGAAAACACGGGAGAGAGCCACGAAAATACTTTTCCGCCGCCGCAAGCTTCTACCTCCGCAAGATCCCATCTGGGGCACGTTCTCGTGCCCTGCCGGAGGGGGGATTCGTACACGGAGGGCTTCTCCATCAACACCATTGCCTCTCCGATGATGCGTGGGTAGTTCACCACAGACCTTCGGGTCCGTAGCTAGTAGCTAGATGGCTTCTTCTCTCTCTTGGATCTTCAATACAAAGTTCTCCATGATCTTCATGGAGATCTATTCGATGTAATCCTCTTTTGCGGTGTGTTTGTCGAGATCCAATGAATTGTGGATTTATGATCAGATTATCTATGAATCTGATTTGAGTTTCCTCTGATCTCTTATATGCATGATTTCATATCCTTGTAATTCTCTTCGAGTTGTGGGTTTTGTTTGGCCAACTTGATCTATGATTCTTGCAATGGGAGAAGTGCTTGCTTTTGGGTTCATACCGTGCGGTGTCCTCACCCAGTGACAGAAGGGGTAGCGAGGCACGCATCGTGTTGTTGCCATCAAGGGTAAAAAGAAGGAGTTTATATCTATTGCATGAATTTATTCCTCTACATCATGTCATCTTGCTTAAGGCGTTACTCTGTTTGTTATGAACTCAATACACTAGATGCATGCTGGAAAGCGGTCGATGTGTGGAGTAATACTAGTAGATGCAGAAAGTATCGGTCTACTTGTCTCGGACGTGATGCCTATATGTATGATCATTGCCTTAGATATCGTCATGACTTTGCGCGGTTCTATGAATTGCTCGACAGTAATTCGTTCACCCACCCTAATATTTGCTATCATGAGAGAAGCCTCAAGTGAACACTATGGCCCCTGGGTCTACTTCACATCATATTTTCAGCTCTACACTTTTACTTTGTTGCACTTTCCGCCTTCAGATCTCACCTTGCAATCAATCGTGAAGGGATTGACAACCCCTTTGTAGAGTTGGGTGCAAGTTTGCTGTTTTTGCGCAGGTACTTTGGAGACTTGGCTTGATACTCCTACTAGATTGATACCTTGGTTCTCAAACTAAGGGAAATACTTACTGCTACTGTTCTGCATCACCCTTTCCTCTTCAAGGGAAAAACCAACGCAAGCTCAAGAGGTAGCACTATCTCATCTCAAGTTCTATTCATGCTTCATCATAAAAATTGAACAAGCACTTGTCAATCCCACTGTGTGAAGGTGCACTCAGAGTTCTGTATCATCAAAGGATGCCTTCCAAAACCTCTTTCAAAATCTCAGTGAGACCAACTTCACAAAATCGATTCCACCAAATTTCCAAAGCTGATCTGGTTTTCCAAAGTTGATCGAGTTTCCCTGTTAACTGACAGTAGAGGAACTCGGTGACACCGATTTCGTAATCTCGGTGACACCGACAGCGAACGGGTATATATTCCAACGGACGGGTTCTTTGAATTTAGATCGTCAAAATCATTTCACCTCAAAGCCCTAAGCTGCCCCTGGACCCCTCATCATTGCCTTTGCCTCCCCGAGCGCCTCCGCCATTGGGAATCGCCGCCATCGACGGATTCTTCACCGCCGTTGCCGCCGTAGCCGGACCGTTGCCAAGTTAGGGTACATATTCGCTTTTCTCTTGCGCTCCCTTAGTCTATCTCTGGCATATTAGAAATTTTATCTACAAGCCACCGTATGCAAACCTATCCTTCCACTAAAAGTTGATGTAGATTAGCGAAAAAGAAATTTTCTAGGTTTAGCGATCCACATAACTCATCTCGGTTCCACCGAGTTGCAAAACTCGGTTCCACCGATTAGAATCTCGGGTTACTGAGAATAAACTTGGTGAGACCGAGTTGTCACTTTCGGTGCCACCGAAGTGATGACCAAGTTTCTGTAAAGAAGTTCATTTGTCTCGGTGACTCCAAAAATTCAAACTCAATGCTACCGAAATATCATGTGCATAAAGCTAAAACTAAGGATTTCTTTGTTCTAATTTTGGAAAACATCTGAATTTTGTGATGCTCAACCCTTCTCCCTTTCCTATATCTACTTCACAAGTTTGCTTGTTTGTTGTTGAGTTTCTAATTTTCTGCCAAGATGTCTAGATCAAAAGATGGTCAGAATGATTTCAGAGAGCCAAGTGTTGAGATGGACCGAGGCACTAATCGTGAGAAGACTGACTCTGACCCTTGGTCTTACAGCTCCCATGGCTTGCCCAAGGCAGCCACCAGGCAGAGGAAGAAACTGAAGTCAGATGAAGAAGACTCAGACTTTATGCCAGAGGAAACTTCAACTCCTCCTAAGTCTCCTAAGAAGACTGTCATGAAATAGTGCGCGACCCCTGCTGATCTTAGAGCACCAGAATCTGCAAGGAAGAGCACAACACTATCCACTGACAAACTTGCCAAGAAGGCTGGTGTGAAGAGAGCAAGGAAGAGGGTAGTTCATGTTGTGGGGAGACAGACTTCTATGTACGAGGACCGCGAAGAAGATCCCGGTGAAGATGAGATCCCAGCTCCTCCTAAGAAGAAGAAGTTCATGGCTGATGCCATGCCCAGGAAATCTGCTCCTAAGCCTCCATCCAAGGCAAAGAAGGTTTTAGCTCAAAGAAAGACTACAAAGGATATTCCTGCAGCTGCCAAGGTGAAAGGCCCTGCTTCCAGTGTCCCTGCTGCAGAGGAGGAAGAAGATGAGAATGCACCTATTCTCAGGAAGCTCCGACCAACCCTGCCAGTACACAATGTTGCTCACCCAGTAGCAGAAGATATGAGGAAGATAAAAGATGCAGGTTTGAGGAAATGGAGAGCTGCAGATCCATATGCCATAAGGAGAAGAACTATTGTTGATCCAAGGTTTCACACCAAAAAACAACAAGATTTTTATGAGACTATCATGTTTGACAAGAGTCCAGCTGTCAGTGATATGAGATATGTTGACTCGGAATATATCGAAGAAAATGAAAAATTCTTTCCCCATGTCCAATAAAGTTTTAGGCTAGTGGACATTGAAGACTTTGTTGGAAAAGAGATGACCCCATGGAATGGTGAGCTGATCATGCAATTTTACTCAACTGTTCATTTCTATGGAGATGGTTATTTGGTCTGGATGACTGATGGTCACAAACATGAGTCTACGATTGATGAGTGGGCCACTATCATTGGTGCCCCAAGTAGAACTAGAGTGTTGTGGATGTCTATTCTGAAGCAAAGATGAGCCACAACACCATGGCCAATATGTACAAGCCAATTCCTCACAAGTATTTGGCTAGTCACAAGATGGGCTCAGTATACTTCTTGCAAGCATGGATAACCACAAATAACACCATTCTGAGACACACCATGATGCCTAAATCAGGTGATGATAGGATGATTCGAGGACACTGCATCAATCTGTTGCACCATTTGGACACTCACACTAGATTCAGAGTGATGCACTTGATAGTAGAGACTATCCGGAGGACTGCTGTTCATCAGAAAATATCTTGTGGATATGCCACTTACATTCATATACTTATCAATGCCAAGCTAGGCAAGCATGCATATCACCTTGATCGTCCCCATCTACCCCTTCATGCATATTTTGAATACATTGTGCTCAGCTGCAATAAGAATGGCAGAAGACGCTGAGGCTACTAGGAATGATCCACCACCAGTTCCACAGCTCAGAACACAAGCTGAGAAAATGGCATTTATAGTTAGCTCTGTCCAAGGTAGGGAGAAGAACATCCAGGAGATATTGCAAAGTCAGAAAAGCCTTGAGAGAGTCGGGGAAACAAAGTGTCATGACATGGATGTGAAGGTAACGGAGTTGACCACTATAGTCAAACAGCATCAACATGAAATTGACTCTGTGGAAATCCTGCGCTCAGAAGATGATGATGATGCAGATGATGATGAAGAAGAGTCACCTCCTCTCACTACCACGCGGTTCAGCACCCAGCCTAGATCAACTGTTGTTCCTGCTCAGGATACAAGATAGACTTCTTTAGCTCAAGCATCAGCACCTTCGACACCAGCTCCAGCTCAAGCACCTCCAGTATCCACTCCTCCAGCTACAGGACACTCAACAGATGCCTTCATGGACGCTCTTCTGTCGAATCCGTCATCAGCTTCCCAAAGAGACGAGTAGTCCTATACCTTTTGAACTTTTTGGTAACTTGTTGCCAAAAGGGGAGAAATGTATGGATCATACACTTCGAGAGAGAGACAGCTTTTCACTTTATTTTCTCTCATCTGGTTTTAAAACTTTGGTCTTTTGGATGACTTTATCCTGTTATATGTGTTTGATCATACACTTTGCTTGGTTGATGCTATGTTATTGTCCTTTTAGCTATCTATTTGATGATCATTGACTTATCTTGTTGGTGTCATGTGCATTACCATTTATTTTATCTTGTATGCGCACCACCAAGATGTATGTGACATGGAAGAGTGACCCATGATCATAATCGATTGTGCATTTGCATTCAAGCACAAATTTTAAATAATGCACAAATTTAGGGGGAGCTCTTTCTTTTCACATACTTCTCAAAGTGTTGATGCTAATCATTGATTATATCTTGTGTCGAAGCTCTAATCTATATGTTTTCATCAATTACCAAAAAGGGGGAGATTGAAATAACAATTGCTCCCTAGTGTGGTTTTGATAATTGAGCACAATATATGCATCATTGGACTAATTTGTGTTCCAAGTATATTTCAGAAAAGTTAAAAATATGCTATGGCTAAAGGCTTATGTGGAGATGCCCCTTGATGCAAGAAAGGAATAATATTGGCTCAAGATTCAAGCTAGAAGACTCTGTATTTTATATTTGTGAGAAATAACTTTTGAGTCCATAGGAAAGCCAATACTATTAAAAAGGGGGTGAGGTAGTAAAATGAACTGATTGCTCAAAGTGCTCAAAGTTAACCACCAAAATACTCAATCATTTTTCACACATAATCATTCTGTCCAATTCCACATACTCAAATTCAGTGTCACCAACTTTCACATTTCGGACCCACCGAGTTTGACCTCAGACAGAAACCCTAGCCATTCCCACCCAAACCTCAGACAGAATCCATATCGGTGCTACCAAGTTTGGGTGACCGACATTCTGTTGCCTCGGTAGACAAAATCAGAATTTCCGAGTTTGAGTATGGGTGCCACCAAGTTTGGCCATCTAACTGTTAGCCACCTTTTTGGTGCCACCGAGTTGTGTATATCGGTCCCACCGAGCATCAAAAGTTACTGCCTTTGTGTGAATCGGTACCACCGACTTTTGCCACTTTAGGTGTAAGAGTTGGATTTTGTGTGCTTCCTATATATACCCCTTCACCCAGCTCTCACTTGTGGGAGAAGCACTCATAATACACACACTTCATTGCCAGATTCATTTTCTGAGAGAGAACCACCTACTGATGTGTTGAGACCAAGATATTCCAATCCAACCATTTGAAACTTGATCTCTAGCCTCCACAAACTGCTTTCCACCAAATCAATCTCTCCTACCCATGAATATTCTATGAGATAGTGATTTGTGTTGAGGAGACTATCTTTAGAAGCACAAGAGCAAGGAGTTCATTGATCTACCACATTTATTACCTTTTGGAGGGTGGTCCCTCCTAGATTGGTTAGGTGTTGCTTGGGAGCCTCCTGCTTCATGTTGTGGAGTTGAACCAAGATGTTTGTAAGGGCAAGTAGATCGCCTACTTCGTGAAGATATACCGTGAGTAAGGCTAGTCCTTCGTGGTTGGAAGCCGTGGTGGAATAGACAAGGCCGCTTCTTCGTGGACCCCTTGTGGGTGGAGCCCTCTGTGGACTCTCGCAGCCGTTACCCTTCGTGGGTTGAAGTCTCCACTAACATGGAAGTACGATAGCGCCACCTATCAAAACCATGCCAAAAATTGCCGTGTCAACCTCATGTGTTTGATCTCCCTACCTTAATCCTTTACTTTACACTTGCATGTTTTACTTTCCGCTGCTATACTCTTAGAACTGCATGTGTAGGGTGTACTTGACTTGCCATAACTTCCAAAGCTTCCTCTCAACTAAAATTGGGAAAAGGCAAAAAAAAATCTTGTCAAGTAGTCTAATCACCCCCCCCCCTCTAGACATACTTTTTATCCTACATAATTCTTTGTGAATCTTGTTCAATTCTTTTAGGATGGCCTTCTTGATATAGTGGATATTGAGTCATTGTTCCTCCTCTAGTCATTACTCTAACATCAGGATCATTCATATTTTTTTCCTTTTCATGAAGTAGCTCACTTTGAGACTTAGCAACTTGTTCTAGTTGAGTTTGAACCATAGAAGCATGTTTTCCTACACCTCTTACATCATTGGTGATTCTAAATAACAAGTCACTTAAGCGAGCAATCATACCAGAGTTTTGGTTCAATTGTTTCATAAAATAGGAGTTGAAATGATCTTGCTTTCTAATATAATTATCAAACTCATATAAGCATTGACTAGGATGTTTATTGTAAGGGATGTCACCTTCATCCAAATTTAAAAGAGAATTTACCTCCGCCATTTGTCGTAGTGTGTTGAGACCATGTATCTACATCTTTAGCTTTAATGCCTTTTTCCTTCATACATTTTTTTGCCTCTTGCATAGTTTTAGGACTAAGAAATAAGATACCCCTCTTCTTTGGAGTGCGTTTAGGCGATGGTTCTAGAAGTGTCCATTCATCATGATTCTTTAATATATTAGTCAATAATTCCTCAACTTGTTCGATGGTTCGTTCCCTAAAAACACAACCAACATAAGTATCTACGTGGTCCCTAGAAGAATTGGTTAGTCCATTATAAAATATATCAAGTATTTCATTCTTCTTAAAAGGATGATTACGCAAAGCATTAAGTCATTGGATAAGCCTCCCCCAAGCTTGTGGGAGACTCTCTTCTTCAATTTGCACAAAGTTAAATATTTCCTGTAAGGCAGCTTGTTTCTTATGAGCAGGAAAATATTTTTCAGGGAAGTAATAAATCATATCCTGGGGACTACACACACAACCAGGAGAAGAGTATTGTACCAAACCTTAGAATCACCCTTTAATCAAAACATAAATAATTTGAGAATATAGTAGTAGCGAATTTTCTCATCATGAGCAAATAGGGTGGCTATATCATTTAACTCAGTGAGATGTGCCACAACAGTTTCATTTTCATAGCCATGAAAAGGATCAGATTCAACCAAAGTAATTAACTCCGGTTCGACAGAGAATTCATAATCCTTATCGGTAACAAAGATAGGTGAAGTAGAAAACTTAGGATCATATTTCATTCTAGCATTCAAGGATTTTTATTTCAACTTGCATAGAAGTTTCTTAATATCTTCTCTACCCTCACAAGCAAGAAAGTCCATAGCTATTTCTTCATCCATAACATAACCTTCATGTACTTTAGGCATTTGAGTTCAAGGATAGTCATGTCTAAAAGATGTTTCAATATTTTCAATCTCAAAGACTTCATCAGTCTCGATAATATCATCAGTTTCAGGATGCTCAATTTCTTTAGCTCTAGCAAGTTGTTCATCAAGAAATTCACCTAGTGGCACATTATAATCAAGCAAGGTACTAACATCATCATTAGCATCATTCCTAGTAGAGGTGGCATCATCAATCACTTGTGACATATCAGGACTAATAGTACGCGGTGGTCGTGTTGCGAGTCTATTCAAACAGAAGGTGAATCAAGTGCAGAGCTAGGTGGCAGTTCCTTACCTTCCCTCATCTTAGCGGGAACGATCTTGATTATTGTATCTTTCCAATTCTTCATATTAATTAATAAATAGATATCCCATGTGAATCAACAAATATAGCTATGCTCCCCGGCAACGGCGCCAGAAAACGCTCTTGATAACCCACAAGTATATGGGATCACAATAGTTTTCGAGGGTAGAGTATTCAACCCAAATTTATAGATTCTCCACAAGGAGAGCCAAAGAATATTTGCAGGTATTAGAAGATGAGTTGTCAACTCAACCACACTTGGAGATTTAGTATCAGCACCACAGTGATCAGTAGCACAATAATATGATACTTTTGATAGCAGGGGTAACAGTAGCAATAGTAATGGTAACAATGATAGCAGTTTTGTAGCAGTTGTAACAGTAGTAGCAACAGCAATGACTTAGCAAGAAAAATATGTGAAAAACTCGTAGGCATTGGATCAATGATATTGTTTGATAATATTCATCATGTCTCAGTCATAACGTAGGGCGACATAGAACTAGATCATCGATATATTGTAGGCATGTATTCCGTAAATAGCAATACGTGCTTATGGAAAAGAACTTGCATGACATATTTTGTCCTACCCTCCCGTGGCAGTGGGGCACATTAGGAAACTAACGGATATTAAGACCCCCTTTTAATAGAGAACAGGAATAAAGCATTACCACATAGTGAATACATGAACTCCTCATACTACGGTAATCACCGAAAATAATCCCAATTATTGTCACTTTGGGGTATGCGGATCCTAACAAGTAGTAGGTGCATATAACTTGCAAGATCAGATCAAGAATGGAGATATAATGGTGAAAACATAAACTGTTCAGATCTGAAATCATGGCACTCGGGCCATACTGACAAGCATTAAGCATGGCAAAGTCATAGCAACATCAATCTTAGAACATCGTGGATACTAGGGATCAAGCTCTAACAAAACTAACTCGATTACATGATGAATCTCATCCAACTCCTCAATGACCAGTGAGCCAACAAAGGAATTACTCACTCCTGATGGGGAGCATCATGGAATTGGCGATGAAGGAGGGTTGGTGATGACGAAGACTGAAGATTCACCTCTCCGGAGCCCCAAACGGACTCCAGATCTGGCCTCCCGATGAAGAACAAGAGGTGGAGGCAGCTCTGTATCGTGAAACGCGATGAAACTTCCTCTCTTATTTTTTCTCAAAAAATAGGAATTTATAGTGCTGGAATTTGGGTCAACGGAGCCCTGAGGGCCCCACTACCCACTACGGCGCGCCACTCCTAGTGGGCACCAGGCCCCCCTCTGGTGGCTCTTGGTTCTAGTATTTTTCTTTTATTCAATAAAAAATCCTCAGAAAGTTTCGTACAATTCTGAGAATTTCTTTTTCTGCACAAAAACAACACCATGGTAGTTTTGCTAAAAACAACGTCAATCCAGGTTAGTTTCATTCGAATCATGCAAATTAGAGTCCAAAACAAGAGCAAAAGTGTTAGGAAAAGTAGATACGATGGAGACGTATCATACACCAACTTCGACTTCGAGGGAGTGGTGAACCCCATTTCGAAGGAGCTCTGCAGTGGTCTTGAAGAGGCTACGAAATAGCAATTGGCCGAATTCGTCGGGCGGTACACCTTTTTGGCCCAGGCCAGCAGTGATGACGACGAGCCCCCTAGTGACGACGGCAAGAGCAGCAACAGTAGCCACGATCCGTACATCTAGACTATTTCTGGCCTACCCCTGCAACAAAGTAGGCGCGGACCCCGTGGGGTTGTGAAGGCGTATTTATGATACTTGTGTATTAAACACATAATGTTTTAGCCATTCCCACTTTCTCTCGAGGCCACTTTTTCCTTCGTGAGATGTTTTCGTGCCCTGCATCACTGGGACCCAGCCCCAAGGCAGGCTACACCGTTGCTGGGATGCTCGGAGTGAGGGGTCGACAAGGCCAGAGGGTGGAGGGTTCTTAAGGCTAGTGAGGGACCCTTAGGTGTGATGCTCAGAGTCCCCCTTGATATGCAAGTGGCTTATGTTGGAGAGACGAGAGCACCCAAAAGGAAAAGAGGGGGGAAGGAACCGTGAGGGGTGCACTTCGACCTAGCTAGTGAAGCGTTGCTCATGAGGCCTCCTGAAGAGGGGTGATACATATCCAACGTATCTATATATTTTTATTGTTCCATGCAATTATATTATATGTTTTGGATGTTTTATATGTATTAATATGATATTTTATATTATTCTTGGGACTAACCTATTAATCTAGAGCCTAGTGCCCCTTTCTGTTTTTTCCACGTTTTTGAGTATTGCAGATAAGGTTTAGTATGCACTAGGTTATATACTTATGTTGCACCATGTTTAAAATTTCCAATGAAATTGAAATGGGGATGATCAAACCCTAGCACTACTTTAATTTCAAATAGGTTGAATTAAAAATATTTTCAATTGGCCCAAAATGCCCTTAAGAAAAGTTCATCATTTTTAAAAAAGGTGAAAGCCTGTGCCAAAAATGATGCACATATTTCTAGGAAATTTTAGGATTTTGAATTCACTCAAAAATATTTGGATTGGAGCTATTTAAATGGTATATATCATGTAAATGCTTCAAGTACTCTGAAATTAATTGAGGGCCATTGGAATAATTCAGAAAGAGCTCACAAATATTTTCAAAAAATACTAAAATCATTTAGTGGCTAAACTAAATCAAAACAAAAAGAAAATAGAAAACATAAATATAAAAAAGAAAAGAACTCACCTCGCCCAACTTACCTGGTCGGCCCATTGGCCCATGTGCCAATTGTGCCCTACCTCTAGCAAGAAGAATAGGAGCAAGTGCGTAGATATTGCCTCGGATCTCTAGTTAGGGTTTCCCTATCCTCTCAGCGACGGCGACCATCGCCACCACCGTAGAGATCGATCCCCTCCAGTTCTCCTCCCGGAGGCGGTGAGCACTGGAGCTCTTGGTCATCGGGGCGATATGTGCTAGGGAACCCACCAGCCTGCGGACCTTCTCTCTGGGCAGGAGATCTCATGGATAAGGGCTCTTCTGGGTCGGACTCGGCAACAGCCGATATGGAGGCAATGGCGGAAGAACTAGGTTTGAATGAGGACAACATGCAAGACGTGGTGGTGAGCGATCTGGATCTTCCTGCGGAAGCAACCAGGTGGATGGCGATGGCTAGGGTTCACACGGATAAACCTTATAGACAATATTGGTTCTATAGAAACATGAGCGTGGTGTGGGATCTCACGAAGGAAGTCAAAATCCGCCCGCTCAAGGACAACGTGTACAACATGCAATTCATGGGCCTCGGTGATTGGGAGCGAGTCATGGAAGATGGCCCTTCGACTTACAAGGGCAAGGCAGTGATCTTGGCGCCCTATGATGGGTTGATAAGACTTTCGACGACCACCTTCGAGGAGGTTGAGATCTGAGCTCAAATCCATGATTTCCCCGAAGTTTCCTTTGATCTAATCCTTGACTGCCACCATTGGCGAGCTTGTCTTCGCAGAACGAAAGTCGTGGTATTTTCGAGGGTAAATTTATCGAGTCCGTGTGAAAATAAACGTTAATAAACCCGTGATGAACGCAATGTCACTTCTCAAGAACAAGAAAAGGTAAATCTCTAGGGTAAAGTACGATAGACTTCCTAATTGGTGTGTTGTGTGAGGCCATCTTGGTCATACGTTAAAGGAGTGCGGTGATGGCGTCCATCCTCTGAAGTCTTTGATTTTAAGGACTTGCGTGCAACTTGGTTCATAGGGCTAGGCAGGGGCCTGATACGTCTCCGTCGATCTACTTTTCCGAACTCATTTGCCCTTGTTTTGGACTCTAATTTGCATGATTTTAATGGAACTAACCCGGACTGACGCTATTTTCAGCAGAATTGCCACGGTGTTGTTTTTGTGCAGAAATAAAAGTTCTCGGAACGTCCTGAAAATTTACGGAGATTTTTCTGGAATAAAAGAAAAATACATGCGCAAAGATCCACCGGAGGGGGCGTGCTAGTGGGCCACAAGCCCACAGGCCGCGGCCACCCCCCTAGGCCGCGCCGTGCAGGCTTGTGGGGCCCACGTGGCACCACCGCCCCCAAACTCAGCTCTATATCTTCCGTCTCGCCCGGAAAAAAAATCAAAGAGAAGGTTTCGTCGCGTTTTGCGATAGGGAGGCGCCGCCACATCCCGTTCTTCATATGAAGGGCAGATCTGGAGTCCGTTTCGGGCTCCGGAGAGGGAAAATCGTCGCCATCGTCATCATCAACCTTTCTCCATCGACAATTCCATGATGCACTTCATCGTTCGTGAGTAATCTCATCGTAGGCTTGCTGGACGGTGATGAGTTGGATGAGATCTATCATGTAATCGAGTTAGTTCTTGACGGGGATTGATCCCTAGTATCCACTATGTTCTAGATTGATGCCGCTACTACTTGGCTATGCTTAATGCTTGTCACTAGGGCCCGAGTGCCATGATTTAAGATCTAAACCTATTATGTTGTCGCCAATATATGTGTGTTTTCGATCCTATCTTGCAAGTTGTAGTCACCTACTATGCGTTATGGCCCGGCAACCCCGGAGTGACAATAGTCGGAACCACTCCCAGAGATGACCATACTATGAGGAGTTCATGTATTCACCAAGCGTTAATGCGTTGGTCCGATTCTTTATTAAAAGGAGAACCTTAATATCCAGTAGTTTCCATTAAGACCCCGCTGCCACGGGAGGTATGGACAATAGATGTCATGCAAGTTCTTTTCCCTAAGCACGTATGACTACATACGGAATACATGCCAACATTAGATTGACGAACGGGAGCTAGTTACTTATCTCTCCGTGTTATAGCTGTTACATGATGAATCACATCCGTCATACTCATCCATCACCGATCCACTGCCTACAAATCTTTTACTATTGGTTCTCGCTACGTTACTTTGTCTTGGCTTGTCCCTTGCGACAAAAGGGATTGGGCCACTTTGCTGCTACTGTTCCTACTGCTGTCACTTTGCTGTTGCTGCTACTGCTGTTCCTTGCCACTTCGTTGTTTCTTGTTGCAAGACTTTTCTGGAGCCGTAGCCGGGGAAGCATTCTTCTCAAGAATAATCCCCCGTCAACGTGCTTTTTACTGGCGCCATTGATACAACAGTTTGGAATAGTCTGCCGTCAACAGATCGTTTCTAGCACCGTTGCTATCATACTACTTTGCTACTGATACTTTGCTTGCAGACACGAATCTTTCAGGTGTGGTTGAATCTGACACACGCAGCTACTAATACTTGAGAATATTCTTTCGCTTCCCTTGTGTGAACCAACAAATTTGGGTTGAATACTCTACCCTCGAAAACGGTTGTGATCCCATAGGCTTGTGGGACATCAAGGCTTTTTCTGGCGCCGTTGCCGGGGAGGCACAGCTATATTCTCTAAGTCACTTGGGATTGACGTCCGCTGATCACTATGAGGAATCCGAAAGATCCAAGAACTAAAATCCTACCTTCCACTACGAGGAGAGGTAAGGAATTGCCATCTAGCTCTGCACTTGATTCACCTTCAGTTCTGAGTAAGTTTGCGACATCACCTCCTGCTAGAAATCTTGATATGTCGCATGTGCTTGATGATGCTACTTCTGCTGCCCATGATGCTATGCTTGATACTATGCCTGATGATGCTATGCTTGATGCCATGCCTCATGATGTCGTGCTTGATACTATGCCTGATGATGCTATGCTTGATACTATGCCTGCTATGCCTGATACTGCTTTGCCACTAGGTGCATTCCTTGATGCACAACTTGCTAGAGTTGCTGCTAGATGTGATGATACTTCTGAAACTGCTGATACTATTGAAGTAGAACCTGCTACTATGCCTGAATTGCCTGTTATGCCTGATACGTGCTATGTTATGGAGGGAGAGATAGCTGAGGATTTTCTTGCGTGTAAGGATAGCTATGATGTTGAGAAATTTCTGCGCAAGTGGAAAGAAAAATCTCTGAACGCTAGGATGAAATACGACCCGAAGTTTGCTACTTCGCCTATCTTTGTGACCGAGGATTATGAATTCTCTGTCAACCCTGAGTTAATAACTCTGGTCGAATCTGATCCTTTTCGCGGTTATGAGTCTGAAACGGTTGTAGCCCATCTTACCGAACTGCACGATATAGCCACCCTATTCACTAGTGAGGAAAAGATCCGCCACTACTATATGCTCAAGCTGTTTCCTTTCTCACTAAAGGATGATGCTAAGACCTGGTTCACTTCTCTTGCTCCTGGATGTGTGCATAGCCCCCAGGATATGGTCTACTACTTCTCTGAAAAATATTTCCCTGCCCATAAGAACCAAGCTGCCTTGCAGGAAATATACAACTTTGCTCAAGCTGAGGAAGAGAGTCTCCCACAAGCTTGGGGGAGGCTCATCTAGCTACTAAATGCTTTGCCTGATCACCCTCTTGTGAAGAATGAGATCCTAGATATCTTCTATAATGGACTTACCGATTCTTCTAAAGACCACCTAGATAGTTGTGTTGGTAGTGTTTTTAGGGAACAAACCGTAGAACAAGCTGAGATTCTATTGAATAACATATTATGCAATGAGAATGCTTGTACTATTCCTGAACCACCTCCTAAGCCAACTCCAAAGAAAAGAGGTATTCTATTCCTCAGTCCTGAATATATGCAAGAAGCCAAGAAATCTATGCGAGAGAAAGGCATTAAATCTGAAGATGTCAAAAATCTACCACCTATCGAAGAGATCCATGGTCTCGATAACCCGATACAGGTACTAGAAGTAAATTCTCTGCGTAGGTTTGATGAGAGTGATATTCCTTTTGATAAACCTGCTAGCTTATGCATGGATGATGGGGTTATAGTCCTAGGGTAGGGTCATAGGCCTGCCCTAAAGGTCCAACCCAAGGACTACCCCTCATGAGGGACAAAGCCTTTAGTCAGTTCCGACTGAACTAAGGAGTTCCCTTCATCCAGTCGATAACAGATCCTCGACCGTCCAGTCGGAGATTAGCATTCGGAGTTTATCAAACTAACCGACTGGATTCCACTTTGTGCATCGTAACCCCCCTGGAGGGAAACGGTCATATGTTTCCATGTGCCTTTATTATCATTTAAGACGTACGTTACATGTAACGTAGACATTTATTCGCCACTACTCCACTCCTGTGCACCGAACCGTTGTGGAGGGCAGTGCACTCTATATAAGCCACCCTCCCCCACTGGTGCAGGGGTTAGCAATTCACTGTATTCGATATTCCACTCGACAACAAGCTCCCTGAGCACTGAGACGTAGGGCTATTACCTCCACCGCAGAGGGGCCTGAACTCATACAACCTCGCCGTAGCTAAGGCTCTGCCCATCCCTTTCGTACCCTACACATCTACTGTCAGGCTTATACCCACGACAGTTGGCGCCCACCTTGGGGCACGCGTCTAAGCGACTTCCGGCGAGTTTGCGACTACATAACTTCGTCATGTCATCCGGTGGAGATTCGAGCATGGGTCACGAGATCCTCTTCGGCGCTCTCTCCTTCATCTTCGACGATTCAGCATAGCTTCGGGACGCCCCTCTCAACGTCGAGGCGCTTCCCCGCCGCGGGGATACGCACTTCTGTGCCGGCGCCCGCGGCATTCTTCCTCTCCAGCAGTCGGCTCCGGTGTCGACCTACACCGTCGTTACGTGCCGCAACAAGCGGTCCCGCCGTCCGCGGCTCCAGCGTTGGGTGCAACACGCCCAGGCGCGCCAGAACGCGTCTTCACAAGTGGTGGTTCTAGAGTCAGTTGTAGTTGCCCCGCCGTCCCAACGCTCGGGCTCGGTTCCGACTGAGTTTCCTTCTGAGTACGCGGGTCGCGGGCCTGCAGCAGAAGTACACATGGCCAATTCCCATGAAGATCCCCGTCAAGCTGGCCGGAACAAGCACGAGATCGGCGAAACGTCCGGCGCGCGTCGTCCGCCTCTCCGTTCTGCCAGTCGGCACACTCGGCGGAGCAACGTGGAGCTGTTCCGCACACCCCTCCTCAACTTGGTTGCGGCTGCCAAGATAGCCGATTCCCTTCAGCCGACTGATTCAGAGGCTGGCAGGGGGATCGAGCAAATCCGCGCCCTGTTGCACACGGCGCAGCAGCAAAATTCGGCGGTCTCCCAGTCGCACAACAGGATCTACAATAGTTCTGTTCATGCGAATATGCATCGGTCAGTTCATAGCCCTGGTTCTCATCAGCGACACAGAGGAGGCAGTCGTTCCATAAATCCCGAAGATCGTCGCCGTTCACGCACTGCTCCGCGGGGTGGGCCCTACGGGCCCCGACATCATGATGACAGGCGTTCAGTCGGCGGCACTTACGACCCAAGGCCCGACGCGAGAGGGCATATCGCCCAGCGGAGGGTCGACAGGGGCCGAGCCCACCGCGATGGTTACGATATTGACCGTCCGAGTGGAAGCAGGACCATCGTTTCTGGTCCCGAGTGTTTCAGTCGAGCCATCCGTTCGGCTGACATCCCTCCCAACTTCCGATTGGCGACGGGAATTAGCAAGTTTACAAGAGATTCCAAGCCAGAAACGTGGCTGGATGATTACCGAGTAGCAGTCCAGATCGGAGGAGGAGACGACCATGTCGCCATGAAGCACCTCCCTCTGATGCTCGACGGCTCGGCGCGAGCGTGGCTGAACCAGTTGGCCCCCTCAAGCATCTACAGCTCGGCAGATTTGGCCCGAGTGTTCATCAGGACCTTCGAAGGGACGTGCAAGCGCCCTGGTGGCCTCGTGGAACTCCAGCACTGCGTCCAGAAGCAGAATGAGCCCCTGCGTGATTTCATTCAGCGTTGGACAACTCTCTACCACACGGTGGAGAACGTCACAGAGCATCAAGCAGTCTGCGCCTTCAAGGCAGACGTGCGGTACAGAGATCTATACCTGAAGTTCGGCCGAACAGGCGACATCTCCATGAGCAAGATGATGGAGATAGCAACACGCTATGCAAATGGCGAAGAAGTGGATCGCATCCGAAGCGGCAAGCACAAAACAGTCGCCGATGGAGATGGGAATAACACTCGGAAGCAGAAGCAGAAAGCTCCGTCCGCTCCGCAGGCAGAAGCTGCAGCCGTAACCAATGCCAAGTTCAAGGGCAAAGGGAAGGCTCAGTTCACCCCCAAGAAGAAGCAGTTCAATAACCCCATCCTGGACCAGCCATGTCCGGTTCATACGAAGATGGATGAAGAGGGCAACCCCATATATGCGAAACATACCACTCGACAGTGTCGCCTCCTGATCCAGGGGTTCAGCGAAGGGCAACCGAGTGAAAAGGTCCATGAACAGGATGAGGAGGAGAAGGAGGATCCGTTCCCCCAAGTCCATGCAACACTCATGATTTTTGCTCACGTTGAGAGCAAGAGTCGACTGAAGCTGGTGAACAGGGAGGTGAACATGGCCACCCCTACCAACCCCAAGTTCCTCAAATGGTCTCAGACTGCGATCACCTTTGACCAGTCGGATCATCCAGCACACGTACCCACCCCAGGAAGACAGGCTCTGGTTGTCGACCCGGTGGTGGAGGGAGTCCGACTACGCAAAGTCCTCATGGACGGCGGCAGTGGCTTGAACATCATGTACGCCGACACTCTCAAGAGGATGGGCATTCCGATGTCCAAACTCAGCGAGAGCAGCATGCAGTTCCATGGAGTCGTCCCTGGACGAAAGGCCAAGTCACTCGGCCAGATCGCGTTGGACGTCGTTTTCGGCTCCGACAAGAACTTCCGCAAGGAAAAGCTGATGTTCGAAGTAGTGGACTTCCAGAGCGCTTACCACGCAATTCTGGGCCGCCCAGCGTATGCGCGTTTCATGGCCCATCCGTGTTACGTATACCTGAAGCTGAAGATGCCAGGCCCGAAAGGTGTGATCACCATCACGGGCAATCGACAGCGGGCCGAAGAGTGTCTGCAGCAGGGATCAAGAATCGCCGACCAGCAGATGGCCGTCCTCGAGCTTGATGAGAACAAGAAAACAGTCGACCCCGCTGACTTGATGCGTTAGAAGAAGCCAGCTTCGGAGTTTGCATTCCAACCGGCGGGAGAAACGAAGAAGGTCAGCATCCATCCGACGGACGCCACCGCTGCCCCGACGAACATCTCCACCACCCTCGATCCTAAATAGGAAGCCGAGCTCACCCAATTCCTCCATGAGAACTGGGACATCTTCGCATGGAAACCCTCTGACATGCCAGGTGTACCCAGGGAGTTGGCTGAGCACCGACTGCATGTGGATCCCACCGCTCAGCCTGTCCGAGAACGCGTGCGTCGGTCCACCGCGCACAAGAGGAAGGCAATCGGAGAAGAGGTAGCCAAGCTTTTGGCAGCCAACTTCATTCGCGAGGTTCACCACTCCGAGTGGCTCGCCAATGTTGTCATGGTTCCCAAGAAGGACAAGTCGCTCCGAATGTGCATCGACTTCAAACACCTCAATAAGGTCTGCCCGAAAGACCATTTTCCGCTCCCCCGCATCGATCAAATTGTCGATTCGACTGCGGGTTGCGAGCGTATGTCATTTCTTGATGCCTACTCGGGCTATCATCAGATCCGTCTGTATGGCCCCGATGACTTAAAAACAGCCTTCATCACCCCATTCGGGTGCTTCTGCTACATCACCATGCCATTCGGTTTGAAGAATGCAGGAGCTACCTTCATGCGCATGATCCAAAAATGCCTCCTTGACCAGATCGGTCGGAATGTGGAGGCGTATATGGATGATATCGTAGTCAAGTCCCGCAAAGGTTCCGACCTGCTGACTGGCTTCGCAGAAACATTCGCCAACCTTCGTAGGTACGATATCAAGCTCAACCTCGCCAAGTGTTCATCCGGCGATCCCAGCGGAAAGTTACTCGGTTTCTTCGTTTCCGAACGAGGGATCGATGTCAACCCCGAAAAGATTGGGACCATCGTCCGAATGGAGAGGCCGGTCAGAATACACGATGTTCAATGGCTCACTGGTTTCCTAGCGGCTTTGAGCAGGTTTATAAGTCGACTCGGCGAGAAAGCACTTCCGCTGTACCGACTCATGAAGAAATCAGATACTTTCGAGTGGACAGATGAAGCCCAAGTCGCATTCGACGACCTCAAAGTCCTACTTTCCACCCAGCCGGTGCTTACTGCTCCGCTCAGTAAAGAGCCCCTTCTTCTGTATATCGCGGCTACAAATCAAGTCGTCAGCACTGTTCTTACAGTCGAACGAGAAGAAGAAGGCAAAGCATACAAAGTTCAGCGGCCAATGTATTACGTCTCCGAAGTCCTGACTCCTTCCAAGCAGAGGTATCCCCACTATCAAAAACTTATCTATGGGATTTACATGACTGCGAAGAAGGTGGCCCATTATTTCCAAGACCACTCGGTGTCTGTCGTTTCTGATGCTCCGTTGTCGGAAATCCTCCACAATCGAGATGCATCAGGCCGAGTGGCGAAGTGGGCAATGGAGATGTTGTACTGCGATAGCAAGTTTGAGGCCAAGAAAGCTATTAAGTCTCAAGCTCTGGCCGACTTCATAGCAGAATGGGTAGAACAACAGCAACCGACCCACATCTACTCAGCTCATTGGACAATGTTCTTCGATGGGTCCAAGATGTTGAATGGCTCCGGCGCTGGCGTTGTGATCGTATTGCCAAAGGGCGATAAACTCAAATATGTGCTGCAGATACACTTTGATTCCTCCAACAATGAGGCAGAGTACGAAGCTCTCCTTTATGGACTGCGTATGGCCATCGCACTCGGCGTCCGTCGCCTGATGGTCTATGGCGATTCGGATTTGGTGGTTAATCAAGTGATGAAAGAGTGGGACGTCAGGAACCCCACCATGACCACATACTGCAATGCAGTGAGGAAGCTCGAGAAGAAGTTTGAAGGTCTAGAACTCCACCATGTTCCGCGACTGAAGAACCAAGCAGTTGATGAGTTGGCAAAACTCGGATCCACTCGGAAACCAGTCCCGAGTGACGTCTGCCTCGAGCACCTCCACCTTCCCTCAGTCAAAGAAGATCCTTTCACAGAGGAACCAGTACAACCAAAGAGTTCGACAGATCCGACTAAAGTCGACGTACCTGCTGTGGTTGATCTGATCATGGAGATTCTTGCTGTCATCCCTGATTGGACTGTGCCGATCATTGCATATATCCTGAGGCAGGAATTACCAGAAGACGAAGTCCAGGCCAGGCAGATAGTCCGCAGGTCGAAGTCGTTCACTGTCATTGATGGCCAGTTGTACAAGGAAAGCGTTTCAGGCATTCTTCAACGATGTATCTCCCCACAGGAGGGACAGTTAATCCTGGACGATATTAACTCGGGAACCTGCGGTCATCACGCCTCTTCGAGAGCGATTGTCACCAAAGCATTCAGAGCTGGTTTCTTCTGGTTGCAGGCAAACGAAATGGCTAAAGATATGGTCGACCGATGTGAAGGCTGTCAGTTCTACTCCAACAAGTCCCACAAGCCAACATCTGCATTGAAGACAATCCCTCTTGTGTGGCCGTTTGCAGTATGGGGATTAGATACAGTCGGTCCATTCAGGACAGGCCAAGGAGGATACACACATTTGTTGGTGGCAGTCGACAAGTTCACAAAATGGATTGAAGCCAAGCCCATCAAGAAGCTCGACGCCCTAACAGCCATCAAGTTTGTCAGGGACATCATCTCCTGATTCGGTGTACCTCACAGCATAATCACGGACAACGGGACAAACTTTGACTCGGACAGATTCAAAGCTTTCTGTGCAAGCCAAGGAATCCGAGTGGATTTTGCATCCGTGGCGCATCCTCAATCCAATGGACAAGCAGAGCGGGCGAATGGACTTATTCTGCAAGGTTTGAAGCCCCGACTCCTGCGAGACGTGGGACATGCCGCTGGCGCTTGGGTCACCAAGCTACCTTCAGTGCTTTGGGGTCTTCGTACAACCCCGAACAGATCTACAGGGCGATCACCATTCTTCCTCGTTTACGGAGCAGAAGAAGTCCTTCCGAGTGACTTGCTTCACAATGCTCCACGAGTCGAACTCTTCTCCGAAGCTGAAGCGGAACAAGAAAGGCAAGACAGAGTGGACCTTCTAGAGGAGGAGCGCAAGATGGCACTGACTTGCTCAACCATTTATCAACAAGATCTACGGCGTTTTCACGCACGACACGTCAGGAGTCGCATGTTCCAAGCAGGCGACCTGGTGCTCCGAGTGGATCAGCAAAGATCTCACAAGTTGGCTCCTGCCTGGGAAGGACCTTTCATCATCTCCAAGGTGTTGAACAACGGAGCATACAGACTCTACAACATCGACAGGGAGACAGACGAGCCGCGAGCATGGAACGGAGATCTCCTGAAGCGCTTCTACACGTGACTGTCGACTGAAGCAATGTAAAGAACAAGTATTGGTGGAATAATATAAAGCAGATTGAGCTTTTGCAGATCCAAAATTCTTCCGCGGTCGCAGACTCCGGTCTCAAAAAAAAAACTTAGCTGCGATCCAGAATCGCCTAAGTACTAACTTTCTCCGAGTGTGCACTAAACGTCACACTCGGGGACTTAGCAGCGATCCAAAATCGCCTAAGTACTAACTTTCTTCGAGTGTGCACTAAACGTCGCACTCGGGGACTTAGCTGCGATCCAGAATCGCCTAAGTACTAACTTTCTCCGAGTGTGCACTAAGCGTCGCACTCGGGGACTTAGCTGTGATCCAGAATCGCCTAAGTACTAACTTTCTCCGAGTGCGCACTAAACGTCGCACTCGGGGACTTAGCTGCCATCCAGAATCGCCTAAGTACTAACTTTCTCTGAGTGTGCACTAAACGTCGCACTCAGGGACTTAGCTGCGATCCAGAATCGCCTAAGTACTAACTTTCTCCGAGTGTGCACTAAACGTCGCACTCGGGGACTTAGCTGCGATCCAGAATCGCCTAAGTACTAACTTTCTCCCAGTGTGCACTAAACGTCGCACTTGGGGACTTAGCTGCGATCAAGAATCGCCTAAGTACCAACTTGTTGGAAATAGGCCCTAGAGGCAATAATAAATTAGTTATTATTATATTTCTTAGTTCATGATAATCGTTTATTATCCATGCTATAATTGTATTGATTGGAAACACAATACTTGTGTGGATACATAGACAAAACACTGTCCCTAGTAAGCCTGTAGTTGACTAGCTCGTTGATCAAAGATGGTCAAGGTTTCCTGGCCATGGGCAAGTGTTGTCACTTGATAACGGGATCACATCATTAGGAGAATCATGTGATGGACTAGACCCAAACTAATAGACGTAGCATGTTGATTGTGTCATTTTGTTGCTACTGTTTTCTGCGTGTCAAGTATTTGTTCCTATGACCATGAGATCATATAACTCACGGACACCGGAGGAATGCTTTGTGTGTATCAAACGTCGCAACGTAACTGGGTGACTATAAAGATGCTCTACAGGTATCTCCGAAGGTGTTCGTTGAGTTAGTATGGATCGAGACTGGGATTTGTCACTCCGTGTGACGGAGAGGTATCTCGGGGCCCACTCGGTAATACAACATCACACACAAGCCTTGCAAGCAATGTGACTTAGTGTAAGTTGCGGGATCTTGTATTACAGAACGAGTAAAGAGACTTGCCGGTAAACGAGATTGAAATAGGTATGCGGATACTGACGATCGAATCTCGGGCAAGTAACATACCGAAGGACAAAGGGAATGACATACGGGATTATATGAATCCTTGGCACTGAGGTTCAAACGATAAGATCTTCGTAGAATATGTAGGATCCAATATGGGCATCCAGGTCCCGCTATTGGATATTGACCGAGGAGTCTCTCGGGTCATGTCTGCATAGTTCTCGAACCCGCAGGGTCTGCACACTTAAGGTTCACGTTGTTTTATGCGTATTTGAGTTATATGGTTGGTTACCGAATGTTTTTCGGAGTCCCGAATGAGATCACGGACGTCACGAGGGTTTCCGGAATGGTCCGGAAACGAAGATTGATATATAGGATGACCTCATTTGATTACCGGAAGGTTTTCGGAGTTACCGGGAATGACGAATGGGTTCCGGGAGTTCACCGGGGGGGCAACCCACCCCGGGGAAGCCCATAGGCATTGAGGGTGGCGCACCAGACCTTAGTGGGCTGGTGGGACAGCCCAAAAGAGCCCTATGCGCATTGGAAGAAAAATCAAAGAGAAAAGGAAAAAAAGAAGGAGGTGGGAAAGGGAAGAAGGACTCCACCTTCCAAACCAAGTAGATTTCGGTTTGGGAGGGGGAGACCTTCCCCCTTAGATTCGGCCGACACCTTGGGAGTCCTTGGACCCCAAGGCAAGGCTCCCCCCTCCTCCTCCTATATATAGTGGGGTTTTAGGGCTGATTTGAGACAACTTTGCCACGGCAGCCCGACCACATATCTCCACGGTTTTACCTCTAGATCGCGTTTCTGCGGAGCTCGGGCGGAGCCCTACTGAGACGAGATCATCACCAACCTCCGGAGCGCCGTCACGCTGCCGAAGAACTCTTCTACCTCTCCGTCTCTCTTGCTGGATCAAGAAGGCCGAGATCATCGTCGAGCTGTACGTGTGCTGAACGCGGAGGTGCTGTCCGTTCGGCACTAGATCGTGGGACTGATCGCGGGACGGTTCGCGAGGCGGATCGAGGGACGTGAGGACGTTCCACTACATCAACCGTGTTCACTAACGCTTCTGCTGTACGGTCTACAAGGGTACGTAGATCACACATCCCCTCTCGTAGACGGACATCACCATGATAGGTCTTCGTGCACGTAGGAAATTTTTTGTTTCCCATGCGACGTTCCCCAACAGTGGCATCATGAGCTAGGTTCATGCGTAGCTGTATTCTCGAGTAGAACACAAAAGTTTTTGTGGGCGGTGATGTGCATTTTGCTGCCCTCCTTAGTCTCTTCTTGATTCCGCGGTATTGTTGGATCGAAGCGGCTCGGACCGACATTACTCGTACGCTTACGAAAGACTGGTTTCATCGCTATGAGTAACTCCGTTGCTCAAAGATGACTGGTGGGTGTCAGTTTCTCCAACTTTAGTTGAATCGGAATTGACCGAGGAGGTCCTTGGATGAGGTTAAATAGCAATTCATATATCTCCGTTGTGGTGTTTATGTAAGTAAGATGCGATCCTACTAGATACCCATGGTCACCACGTAAAACATGCAACAACAAAATTAGAGGACGTCTAACTTGTTTTTGCAGGGTATCCTTGTGATGTGATATGGCCAACGATGTGATGTGATATATTGGATGTATGAGATGATCATGTTGTAATAGTTAATAACGACTTGCACGTCGATGGTACGGCAACCGGCAGGAGCCATAGGGTTGTCTTTAAACTAACGTTTGTGCTTGCAGGTGCGTTTACTATTTTGCTAGGATGTAGCTTTAGTAGTAATAGCATGAGTAGCACGACAATCCCGATGGCGACACGTTGATGGATATCATGATGATGGAGATCATGGTGTGACGTCGGTGACAAGAAGATCGTGTCGGTGCTTTGGTGATGGAGATCAAGAAGCGCATGATGATGGCCATATCATTTCACTTATGAATTGCATGTGATGTTAATCCTTTTTGCACCTTATCTTGCTTAGAACGACGGTACCATTATGAGGTGATCTCTCACTAAAATTTCAAGAGGAAATTGTGTTCTCCCCGACTGTGCACCGTTGCGACAGTTCTTCGTTTTGAGACACCACGTGATGATCGGGTGTGATAGACTCAACGTTCACATACAACGGGTGCAAAACAGTTGCACACGCGGAACACTCGGGTTAAGCTTGACGAGCCTAGCATGTGCAGACATGGCCTCGGAACACATGAGACCGAAAGGTTGAGCATGAATCGTATAGTTGATATGATTAGCATAGAGATGCTTACCACTGAAACTATTCTCGACTCACGTGATGATCGGACTTGAGATAGTGGATTTGGATCATGTACCACTCAAATGACTAGAGAGATGTACTTTTTGAGTGGGAGTTCTTAAGTAATATGATTAATTGAACTAATTGTCATGAACATAGTCTAATGGTCTTTGCGAATTACGATGTAGCTTGCGCTATAGCTCTACTGTTTTTATATGTTCCTAGAGAAAATTTAGTTGAAAGTTGATAGTAGCAAACTTTGAAGAGGATTGTCCTCGTTGTTGCGCAGAAGGCTTATGTCCTTAATGCACCACTCGGTGTGCTACACCTCGAGCGTCGTCTGTGGATGATGTGAACATCCGACATACACGTTTCTGATGACTACACGATAGTTCAGTGCAAAATACTTAATGGCTTAGAAGCAAGGCACCGAAGACGTTTTGAAACGTCACGGAACATAAGTGATGTTCTAAAGAGATGAAATTGTGATTTCATGCTCGTGCCCTTGTTGAGAGGTACGAGACCTCCGACAAGATTCTTTGTCCACAAAGTAAAGGAGAAAAGCTCAATCGTTGAGCGTGTGCTCAGATTGTCTGAGTACGACAATCACTTGAATCAAGTGGGATTTAATCTTCCAGATGAGATAGTGATGGTTCTCCAAAGTCACTGCCACCAAGCTGTGAGAGCTTCGTGATGAACTATAACATATCAAGGATAGATACAATTATCCTTGAGCGATTCGCGATGTTTGACACTGCGAAAAGTAGAAATCAAGAAGGAGCATCAGTAGTTGATGGTTTGTAAAACCACTAAGTTTAAAGAAAGGCAAGGGCTAGAAGGGATACTTCGTGAAACGGCAAAACAGTTGTTGCACTAATGAAGAGACCCAAGATTAAACCCAAACTCGAGACTAAGTGCTTTGTAATGAGGGGAACAGTCACTGAGGCAGAGCAACTCTAGATACTTGGTAGATAAGAAGGCTGGTAAAAGTCGAAAGAAGTATATTTGATATACATGATGTTGATGTGTACTTTACTAGTACTCCTAGTAGCATGAGGGTATTGGATACCGGTTCGGTTGCTAAGTGATTAGTAACACGAAATGAAAGCTACGGCATAAACGGAGACTAGCTAAAGGCGAGGTGACGATACGTGTTGGAAGTGTTTCCAAGGTTGATATGATCAAACGTCGCACGCTCCCTCTACCATCGGGATTGGTGTTAAACCTGAATAATTGTTATTTGGTGCTTGCGTTAAGCATGAACATGATTGGATCGTGTTTATTGCAATAGGATTATTCATTTAAATAGAATAATGGTTACTCTATTTTCTTGAATAATCACCTTCAATGGTTTATTGAATCTCGATCGTAGTGTTACACATGTTCATGATATTGGTGCCAAAAGATACGAGGTAATGATGATAGTACCACTTACTTGTGGCACTGCCGCTTGAGTCATGTTGGTATAAATTGCATGAAGAGGCTCCATGCTGATGGATCTTTATACTCACTTGATTTTGAATCACTAGTGACATGCAAATCATACCACATGAGCATGGCCTTGTTTTCATTGAAATGCAACAAGAAAGTAACTTGTTGGAAGTGATACATTTTTGATGTATGCAGTCCAATGGGTGCTGAGGCACGCAGTGGATATCGTTATGTTCTTACTTCAATGACGATTTGAGCAGATACAAGAGTATTTACTTAATGAATCACGAGTCTGAAATATTGAAAAGTTCAATTCTGTTTCGGAGTGAAGTTCGTCGTAACAAGAGGATAAACTGTCTACGATATGATCATAGAAATGAATATCTGAGTTACGAGTTTTGGTACGCAGTTAAGACAATGTGGAAATTGTTTCGTGGTTCATGCCACCTAGAACATCATAGTGTGATGATGTGTCTGAATGTCATAGCCACACACTATTTGGTATGGTGCATGCTATGATGTCTCTTATCGAATTACCACTATCGTTTATGGGTTAAGCATTAGAGACAACCGCATTCACTTTAAATAGGGCAACACGTATTTCCGTTGAGATGACACAGTATAGACTGAGGTTTAGAGAAATCTAAACTGTCATTTCTTGAAAGTTTGGGGTTTCGACACTTATGTGAAAAAGTTTCAGTCTGATAAGCTCGAACCCAAAGCGGATAAATGCATCTTCATAGGATATCCAAAACAGTTGGGTACATCTCCTATCTCAGATCCGAAAGCAAAGTTTTTGTTTCTAGAAACGGATCCTTTCTCGAGGAAATATTTCTCTCGAAAGAATTGAGTGGGAGGGTGGTAGAACTTGATGAGGTTATTGAACCATCACTTCAACCAGTGTGTATCAGGGCGCAGGAAGTTGTTCCTGTGGCGCCTACACCAATTGAAGTGAAAGCTGATGATGGTGATCATCGAGTATCGGATCAAGTTACTACAAGCCTCGTAGGTTGACAAGGTCGCGTACTACTACAGAGTGGTACGGTAACCCTGTCTTGGAGGTCATGTTGTTGAGCAACAGTGAACCTACGAGTTATGAAGAAAGCAATGGTGGGCCCGGATTCCGACAAATGGCTGGAAGCCATGAAATCCGAGAGAGGATCCATGTATGAAAACAAAGTGTAGACTTTGGAAGAACTACTTGATGGTCATAGGACTATTGAGTAACGATGGATCTTTAAAAGGACGACAGACGATGATGGTGATAAGTCACTATTTAGAAAAGCTCGACTTGTCGCAAAGATGTTTCCGACAAGATCAAACAGTTGACTATGATGAGACTTTCTCACTCATAGCGATGCTAAAAGTCTGTTAGATTTATGTTAGTAGTTGCTGCATTATTTATGAAATATTGCACATAGGATGTCAAAACATTGTTTCCTCGACGGTTTCCTTGAGCAAACATTGTATGTGATACAACCAGGAGGTTTTGTCGATCCTAAAGATACTAGCAAGTATGCAAGCTCCAGCGGTCCTTCAATGGACTGGTGCAAGCATCTCGGAGTTGGAATATACACTTTGATGAGATGATCAAAGTTTTTGGGTTTGTACAAGGTTTATGAGAAACTTGTATTTCCAAAGAAGTGAGTGGGAGCACTATAGAATTTCTGATAAGTATATGTGGTTGACATATTGTGGATCAGAAGTAATGTAGAATTTATGTAAAGCATACAAGGTTGTTTGAAAGGAGTTTTCAAAGGAATACCTGGATTGAGCTACTTGAACATTGAGCATCAAAGATCTATGGAGATAGATCGAAAGCACTTAATGTAAGTTTCAACAAGATGCATGCCTTGACAAGTTTTGAAGGAGTTCAAAATAGATCAGCAAATAAGGAGTTCTTGGTTGCGTTGTAAGGTGTGAATTTGAGTAAGACTCAAAACCCGACCACGGCAGAATAAAGAGAATAGACGAAGGTCGTCTTCTATGCCTTAGCCGTAGACTCTAAAGTATGCCATGCTGAGTACCGCACCTAATGTGTACCTTGCACTCTGTTGAGAGGTACAGAGAGTGATCCATGATTGAATCACTAGCAGCGGTCAAAATTTATCCTTAGTAACTGATAGACTAAGGAATTTTTCTCGATTATGGAGGTGGTTAAAGAGTTCATCGTAAAGGGTTACGTCGATGCAAGCTTTGACACTAATCCGAATAACTATGATTAGTGAAACGGATTCGTATAGTAGAGTAGATATTTCGAGTATTTCCGAATAGCACCTAGTAGCAGCATCTATAAGATGACATAAAGATTTGTAAAGAACGCACGGATCTGAAAGTTTCAGAACCGTTGACTAAAAACCTCTCTCACGAGCAAGACGTGATCAGACCCCAGAACTATATGGGTGTTGGATTCATGGGAATCACATGGTGATGTGAACTAGATTATTGACTCTAGTGCAAGTGGGAGACTGTTGGAAATATGCCCTAGAGGCAATAATAAATTAGTTATTATTATATTTCTTAGTTCATGATAATCGTTTATTATCCATGCTATAATTGTATTGATTGGAAACTCAATACTTGTGTGGATACATAGACAAAACACTGTCCCTAGTAAGCCTCTAGTTGACTAGATCGTTGATCAAAGATGGTCAAGGTTTCCTGGCCATGGGCAAGTGTTGTCACTTGATAACGGGATCACATCATTAGGAGAATCATGTGATGGACTAGACCCAAACTAATAGACGTAGCATGTTGATCGTGTCATTTTGTTGCTACTGTTTTCTGCGTGTCAAGTATTTGTTCCTAAGACCATGAGATCATATAACTCATGGACACCGGAGGAATGCTTTGTGTGTATCAAACGTCGCAACGTAACTGGGTGACTATAAAGATGCTCTACAGGTATCTCCGAAGATGTTCGTTGAGTTAGTATGGATCGAGACTCGGATTTGTCACTCCGTGTGACGGAGAGGTATCTCGGGGCCCACTAGGTAATACAACATCACACACAAGCCTTGCAAGCAATGTGACTTAGTGTAAGTTGCGGGATCTTGTATTACAGAACGAGTAAAGAGACTTGCCGGTAAACGAGATTGAAATAGGTATGCGGATACTGACGATCGAATCTCGGGCAAGTAACATACCGAAGGACAAAGGGAATGACATACGGGATTATATGAATCCTTGGCACTGAGGTTCAAACGATAAGATCTTCGTAGAATATGTAGGATCCAATATGGGTATCCAGGTCTAGCTATTGGATATTGACCGAGGAGTCTCTCGGGTCATGTCTGCATAGTTCTCGAACCCGCAGGGTCTGCACACTTAAGGTTCGACGTTGTTTTATGCGTATTTGAGTTATATGGTTGGTTACCGAATGTTTTTCGGAGTCCCGAATGAGATCACGGACGTCACGAGGGTTTCCGGAATGGTCCGGAAACGAAGATTGATATATAGGATGACCTCATTTGATTACCGGAAGGTTTTCGGAGTTACCGGGAATGTACCGGGAATGACGAATGGGTTCCGGGAGTTCACCGGGGGGGCAACCCACCCCGGGGAAGCCCATAGGCATTGAGGGTGGCGCACCAGACCTTAGTGGGCTGGTGGGAGAGCCCAAAAGAGCCCTATGCGCATTGGAAGAAAAATCAAAGAGAAAAGGAAAAAAAGAAGGAGGTGGGAAAGGGAAGAAGGACTCCACCTTCCAAACCAAGTAGATTTCGGTTTGGGAGGGGGAGACCTTCCCCCTTAGATTCGGCCGACACCTTGGGAGTCCTTGGACCCCAAGGAAAGGCTCCCCCCTCCTCCTCCTATATATAGTGGGGTTTTAGGGCTGATTTGAGACAACTTTGCCACGGCTGCCCGACCACATATCTCCAAGGTTTTACCTCTAGATCGCGTTTCTGCGGAGCTCGGGCAGAGCCCTATTGAGACGAGATCATCACCAACCTCCGGAGCGCCGTCACGCTGCCGGAGAACTCTTCTACCTCTCCGTCTCTCTTGCTGGATCAAGAAGGCCGAGATCATCGTCGAGTTGTACGTGTGCTGAACGCGGAGGTGCCGTCCGTTCGGCACTAGATCGTGGGACTGATCGCGGGACGGTTCGCGGGGTGGATCGAGGGACGTGAGGATGTTCCACTACATCAACCGCGTTCACTAACGCTTCTACTATACGGTCTACAAGGGTACGTAGATCACACATCCCCTCTCGTAGATGGACATCACCATGATAGGTCTTCGTGCACGTAGGAAAATTTTTGTTTCCCATGCGACGTTCCCCAACACAACTTTCTCGGAGTGTGCACTAAACGTCGCACTCGGGGCCTTAGGTGCGATCCAGAATCGCCTAAGTACTAACTTTCTTTGAGTGTGCACTAAACGTCGCACTCGGGGACTTAGCTGCGATCCAGAATCGCCTAAGTACTAACTTTCTCCGGGTGTGCACTAAACGTCGCACTCGGGGACTTAGCTGCGATCAAGAATCGCCTAAGTACCAACTTTCTCCGAGTGTGCACTAAACGTCGCACTCGGGGACTTAGCTGCGATCCAGAATCGCCTAAGTACTAACTTTCTCCGAGTGTGCACTAAACGTCGCACTCGGGGACTTAGCTGCGATCCAGAATCACCTAAGTACTAACATTCTCCGAGTGTGCACTAAACGTCGCACTAGGAGACTTAGCTGCGATCAAGAATCGCCTAAGTACTCACTTTCTCCGAGTGTGCACTAAACATCGCACTCGAAGACTTAGTTGCGATCAAGAATCGCCTAAGTACTCTATTACCTTCGAGTGTATCCTACAGATCCACTCGGGGACTTAGCAGACCCTCATTGAGGCTCATGTGGATGTCAAGACAACTGACAATTACATGAGTAGCAGACCCTCATTGAGGCTCATGTGAATGTCAAGACAACTGACAATTACATGAGTAACAACTCGCTCCGAGTGCAGCATGTCCGTCGCACCCGAGGACTTAGACGCGATCATGAATCGCCTAAGTATTCTATTACCTTCGAGTGTATCCTACAGATCCACTCGGAGACTGAGCAGACCCTCATTGAGGCTCATGTGGATGTCAAGACAACTGACAATTACATGAGTAGCAGACCCTCATTGAGGCTCATGTGGATGTCAAGACAACTGACAATTACATGAGTAACAACTCGCTCCGAGTGCGGCATATCTGTTGCACTCGAAGACTTAGCCGCGATCATGAATCGCCTAAGTACTCTATTACCCTCAAGTGTATCCTACAGATCCACTCGGTGACTTGGCAGACCCTCAGAGAGGTTCACATAGATGTCAAGGAAACTGCCAATTACATGCTCCGCATGTTTGCCATTGGCTTCAACAAGAAAAGGCAAATAAAAATTCGAGCCAAAATGGTGTCAACAACTCTTTGGCAACAGAAGAGCAAAAGATTTGATTTAAATTTGAAGTTCACCTAAGGATAGTTGACTCGGTGCGGATCAAGCTTACCCGCACCGAACCAAGAATGTGACGGCCAACAGAAGTGGCCAAGGTTTCTTACAACCAACACTCGGCATACCGAGGTAAAAGTTTTCTTAAGCGTCGTCTGGATTGGCGCCAGGACTGGAGGGCTCCACGAATGTGTCCAGGTCGATCCCATCGGCGATGCGGGTGGCACTCTCAAGGAAGGTTTCCATGAAGTCTTCGAATCGAAGTTTCTTTGTGTTGGCGACCTTCAACGTTTTCAACTTCTCTTCGCGCACCTCCTTGCAATGCACTCGGACAAGGGACAGCGCAACGTCTGCACCACAGCAAGCCGCAGACTTCTTCCATGACTGCACTCGGTTTGGGACCTCCTCCAGCCGAGTCATCAAGCCTTTCATCTCATGCTGAGACTCGTCTTCAGGCCAAAGCTCCTTGTCGATCCGGCCGACGACTTCTCTCAGTCGACCGATGAAAGGCCCAACTTTGCCCAGGCGAATGTGCGCTCGGAGCAGATCTCGATTGGCGTCCTCACCGAGTGGAATGTTCTCGCAAATCGACCACTCCACGTCAGCTGCTTCAGCCTCCGCGTCCATGCAAAAATCTGCAAACACAGGACAAGCAAACAATAAGCGCCGAGTGTAACACACATACCACAAGCACTCGGAAAAACAGGACTTACCACCCAGACGCGTTATCATCTTCCGGGCCCAGTCACTAACGTATTTTTCCTGCGCTATACACCGCTTGTTCAGCACATTCATTTGCCCCATCAGATCAGACCTTTGCGCCTTCATCTTCTCAACTTCAGCAGTCAGTGCCTTGTTCGCTTCACGGGCCTGCTCCAACGACTTCTCCCGTTCCACAAGAACATCCTTCATACCAGCCATTGCAACCAGTGCCGCATCCAGCTCACCAGCAAATTGAACCTTTTCAGCCCTGAGAGTCTCATACACCGTCCCCATCTCGCAAGTTTTCTGCCAGCCAGCGCCAAGAGACGATCAGCCAAATCCAACAATAAAAAGTCTAAGTTCTTCAGACCCCTGCCGACGTAAGCAGTCGACAGCGGTCTCGGGGACTACACCCAGCGGGTTCACTAAGAGTGACCCCACTGGCATGAAACTCAAACAGGTCCGCCCTATTGAGCTACATGACAACACCTAAGCCTGTGAGGCTACTACTACCCGACCTGAGTAAAATTACTCTCGGAGACTCATCCAGTAGGTACACTCCGAGTGCCCCAACTGTCAGCATTCGAACAGATTAACTTGTGATCTGATCAAGTCAACGACAATGCGTATGAAGACAACTGCCGGTGCAAGCACTCGACAGAAGTCTCGGGGACTACACCCACTGGGTTCACTAAGAGTGAACCCATTGCAAAAATCATACGATATCCGAACACACCCAGTGGGTTACAAGAGAAAAGTAAACACTTACTAGCCCACTTACTCGGATATCGTCCCGCAGTTCCAAGCTTTGCTGGTACAGGGACGCGATGGAGTCGTACGCCTTCTTGGCTTCTCCCGCCATTAGCTCCGCCTGCACCATGGCCCCCTTGGCTGCTCCCACCTGGTCTTCCGAGAGGTGCTGCACGTTGTACTCGACATTCGACGGACCTGGCATCGTTGAAGGCTCCTTCGGCATCCCAAGGCCCGCTCTAGTCGATTCAGCAGCAACCAGCGTTGTTTCAGTCGACGGCATCGCCTCAGTCGGCAGCACGTCCGCGGCGGGAGCAGTAACTGGCGGAGCAGCCTCAAGAACAGGCACCGCAGCTTGCTCAGACCTTCCCTGGTCACCCTCATCTGCATAAATCGCCCCTGAGAGAAACCCGACCAAACGGCGTGAGATCACAGAAAAAGGGCAAGACCGAAGACAGAATTCGCGATGCAATAATATAAACTCTCGGAATCGCTACGACGCACCTGGCTGGGACGAGACAACATTGTCTGTATCCATAGGATCATCTCCCTGGCGCGCCGGAGAGGTGGCAGAGGTGGCAATCCTGTCGAGTGAAATTCATTCGACCATCAAACAGGAGTTTAATCGAATATCAGAAGAAGTTATAAGAACAATACACTTACGTTGAGGTGACGGGGACGATGACCCTCATCCGCGGCAAAGCCTTCCGAGGTTTAGACCCGCTCGGTTTGGCCACCTTGGAAGACTGACCCGCAGGTTCGGCAGCAGCGTCCCTGGTCCTCTTGGCGCTCCGAGCACTCGGGACCATGGGAGCAGTTGGCGGAGCACTCGAGGATGCTGGAAGGGCCGAGGGAGCTGCAGGTTCATGTCGGCGCTTGGTTCGGTGCTCTGGTGGCGGGGGTGGCGAGTTCTGCTCTTCGTCTTCCTCCTCTTCTTCCCCAGACTCCTCCTCCGTCTCCCCACTGTCAGAGACGTACTCGATGCTCTCCATGCTGCCCTCCTGGCTGCCCTCTTCCTCCTCCTCAGCCGAGTTCCCGTTCGAGACAGGGGAGAACTAGTTGGTCCACTTCTGCATAAAATACAGTCGGTGACATCAGACATCAGATGGAGATTCAAAGATAGCGATAAATCTAAGACAGTTATGTGCACTCGGCAAGTTGTACTCACCTTGTTCGGAGGGGGGTTGTCCGCGCGGAAAGCCTTCACTCGCCGGGACCCTCTGGGGTTCTCGCAGGCGCCTGTGATCTGGAGCACCCACGACGCCACCGTCGCCCCAGTCACGCACTCGGGGTTGGTCCGAGTTGAGTCTTCGGGTCCCGTGTAATGCCACATGGCGTGGTCTCGAGCCTGCAGTGGTTGGATGCGCCGGCCGAGGAAAACCTCCAGCAAATCTATGCCGGTGACTCCCTTTCTGACGACATCTATGAGTGCGTCGACCAGGGGCTGGATACGGATCTTCTCCACCTTTGTGAGCGCGAGCTGCTTAGGCGGAGCTGGTCAATCTAAGCTAAAAGGAGGTAGCCCTGTCGTGGCATTCGGGCAAGCGACGTCCTGGCAGTAGAACCATGTCGACTGCCAGTTCCTAACCGATTCACTCAGCTGAAGAGCGGGATAATTACCTTTGCTCTTCTTTTGGAAGCCCAAACCCCCACAGAGTTGGAGAAGGTGAGTCTTATCATCCGACTGATTAAGTCGTTTGATGGTTTGGGACCTAGCAGAGAAGATATGTTTGAAAAGCCCCCAATGGGGAGGACAACCGATGAAGCACTCGCACAAGACTACGAAAGCAGAGAGATGGGCGATGGCATTCGGGGGAAAGTGGTGGAGCTGCGCCCCAAAGTGGTTCATTATGCCTTTGAAGAAAGGATGCGGGGGCAGGGAGAAACCTCGATGCACGTGGCTGAGCAGCAGGACGCGCTCCCCCTCCCGAGGCGCCGGCTCGGTCTCACCCTCCTCCGGCAACCTCCTTGACTTGTGCGCGATCATCCCGTGCTCCACCAGCTCTAGCAAGCTCTCCTCCGTCACCGTGGAGGGGAGGAAGTCCCCCTGGATCCACCCCGCCGGTAACGTCCGCTGCCGCCGCTGCGCAGGAGCCGCCGCCTTCCCCTTCTTCTTCTTCGCCTCCAGCTTGCTAGTCTGTCCCTTGGTCATGGCGGAAGCTGCGGGTCTGCGGAGGAGAAGGAAAGGGAAGGAGCTTGGGTGCGCAGGAGGAGGCGAGAGGAGTGGAGCAGTCAAAGGCAAGAGATCCGGCGAGCGTAACGAGAAAACCCTCGCCTCTGAGGTTTAAGTAAGGTTCCGACTGCGTCACTGGCAGGTGGCCCCAAAACATTATCCCCCGACCAACCACGGCGATATCAGTGGAGAAGATGAAGGCACGGGAATCGAGGCATCAGGCGCTACTCGAGCGCGATGTCGTCGTCCCCGCTGAGCGCGCGGTAACCGAAATTTGAGGATCCCGGAAAATCCGCCGCTGTCAGTTGACTGGTCACGTCAGATGTCGCGGAAGCACTCGTTTTCCGACAGTTTGTTTCACAACTACTTCCACTCGGATCATTGGTCAGAGAAGATAAAATGGATCGAGGCAAGCAACGCCAAAGTCACATCCGTTCCAGTCGGATCCAAACTTCAAGCATCGCTTCGTCGTTCCAACCCCAATCCATTCGGGGACTAATGATGGGGTTATAGTCCTAGGGTAGGGTCATAGGCCTGCCCTAAAGGTCCAACCCAAGGACTACCCCTCATGAGGGACAAGGCCCTTAGTCAGTTCAGACTGAACTAAGGAGTTCCCTTCATCCAGTCGATAACAGATCCTCGACCGTCCAGTCGGAGATTAGCATTCGGAGTTTATCAAACTAACCGACTGGATTCCACTCTGTGCATCGTAACCCCCCTGGAGGGAAATGGTCATACGTTTCCATGTGCCTTTATTAGCATTTAAGACGTACGTTACCTGTAACGTAGACATTTATTCGCCACTACTCCACTCATGTGCACCGAACCGTTGTGGAGGGCAGCGCACTCTATATAAGCCACCCTCCCCAACTGGTGGAGGGGTTAGCAATTCACTGTATTCGATATTCCACTCGACAACAAGCTCCCTGAGCACTGAGACGTAGGGCTATTACCTCCACCGCAGAGGGGCCTGAACTCATACAACCTCGTCGTAGCTAAGGCTCTGCCCATCCCTTTCGTACCCTACACATCTACTGTCAGGCTTATACCCACGACAATGCATGAATTTGATAACTTTGTTGCCAAACAACAGAGTTTCAATGATTATGTTAGCAGACAATTGGAACAAAATGCTCGTATGCTAAGTCATTTAAGTGCTTGTGTGGACAGAAATGTCAATGATCTTAAGCTTCTGAGTAAACATGCCTCTATGCTTACTACTCAGGTAGAACAAGTACTTAAAGCTCAGAATGACTTGATCAATGAGTTGAATGACAATTCTGTCAGAGTCGTCACTAGAGGCGGTAGAATGACCGAGGAACCTTTGTATCCTGAGGATCATCCGAAGAGAATTGAACAAGATTCTCAAGGAGTTAGCACTGATGCACCTAGTCATCCTAGAAAAAAGAAGAAAGATGATAGGAACCTGCACGCTAGCAACCCTGTTGCTGCTACCCCTGAGAGTCCAAACGATGCCTCTATCTCTGATGCTGAAATAGAATCTGGTGATGAACATGAGCCTAATGATGATATCAATAGTGATGTTCATGAAGATGCTCAACCTAGCAATGAAAAGGATGTGGAGATTGAACCTAGTGTTGATCTTGATAACCCACAGCCTAAGAATCAGAGATACGATAAGAATGACTTCACTGCTAGGAAGCATGGTAAAGAAAGGGAACCATGGGTTCAGAAACCTATGCCCTTTCCTCCCAAACCATCCAAGAAAAAGGATGATGAGGATTTTGAGCGCTTCGTCGAAATGATCAGACCCGTCTTTCCACAGATGCGTTTGACAGATATGCTCAAAATGTCTCCGTATGCTAAGTACATGAAAGATATTGTGACTAATAAGAGGAGGATACCTGAGGTTGAGATTTCCGCCATGCATGCTAATTACACTTTCAAGGGTGGAACTCCCAAGAAACTAGATGATCCCGGTGTGCCCACTATACCTTGCTCCATTAAAGGTAACTACGTTAGAACTGCGTTATGCGACCTTGGAGCCGGTGTCAGTGTTATGCCTCTCTCTCTCTCTATCATAGACTTGAACTGGATAAGTTGACACCCACTAAAATCTCTCTGCAAATGACCAACAAATCAACTGCTTTCCCTATCGGCATTTGTGAGGATGTGCCTATTCTGGTTGCTAACACCACTATCTTAACAGACTTTGTTATCTTGGATATTCCCGAGGACGATGCCATGGCTGTCATCCTTGGAAGACCCTTTTTAAACACTGCAGGGGCTGTTATAGATTGCAACAAAGGCAATATCACTTTCCATGTCAACGGTAATGAGCATACGGTGCACTTTCCGAAGAAACAATATCGAGTACATTGCATCAATGCTATCGAAAAAACTTCATCAATTCTTATTGGGAGCTTCGAATGCCCTATTCTTCGTGTCAAGATGAACTATGATTTGCTTGTCGGGGAGATACACATACCCATTGAGGTGACTTAGTGACTATTCGAAAATTCTCCGTCTTCTTTTGCGATTCGAGAAAGTTTTGTCGAGGGGATTTGATCAACCCCATTGACGGATTTCTTTCGATGACCATGAGATGGATGAATCGAGGAGTCACAAACCTCTGTTCCAAACTTTCACTTTAGGTTGCTTAGACGAAAAATGATAGATTTAGTTTAGTTTTCCCTGTTTTCTGTTTTAGCGTCCGGTAGAAAAGTACCCCGAAAATAAAAGTTCTCCGAACGCTCTGAAAATCAAGTATGATTTTTTCTGGAATTTTTGAAAAATACTAGGACAAAGAGTTTGCCTGGGGGCTGCACCAGTGGGCCACAAGCCCTGACGGTGCGGGCACACCCCGTGGCCGCGCCACCCAGGCTTGTGGGGCCCACAGGCACCCCCTCCACTCATTCTTGCTCTCATCCGCTTCTCCTACCTCCAGAAAAAATCGTTTCGCGGCTCAAACCCGTGTTCTTGCTCCTCTTGCTGGGATTTTCGATCTCTTTGCTCAAAGCACCGTTCTCCGAACTGTTTTGGGGAAATTACACCTTGGTAAGTGACTCCTCCATTGGTCCAATTAGTTTTTGCTCTAGTGCCTTATACTCCGCGTATTTTTTCTGCCTTGGTGACCATGTTCTTGAGCTTTGCATGCTAATTCTAGATGGTCCCAAGTAGTCTTGATGTGTAATATGGTCTCTAGGCACTTGTGGGAGTAGTTGCTTCTAGTTTAGTTGAACCTTGTTCACCCTTCCTTTGGGTCACTGAAAATTTCAGAAAACGAAGATGTTCAGGAGAAACTTTCATGGTGGTTCCTCAAGAAAGAGAGGTCCCCGTCTTGTGATTCGGGAGCCTGATCCTTACCAACCTAGGGACGCGCAGGTACAACCATGTGAATGTCCTTCTGATGAATTTATGATTGAGGCAGGTTTCTGTTGGTGAACGTCGCATGGGAAACAAAAATTTTCCTACGCGCACGAAGACCTATCATGGTGATGTCCATCTACGAGAGGGGATGAGTGATCTACGTACCCTTGTAGATCGTACAGCAGAAGCGTTAGTGAACGCGGTTGATGTAGTGGAACGTCCTCACGTCCCTCGATCCGCCCCGCGAACAATCCCGCGATCAGTCCCACGATCTAGTACCGAACGGACGGCACCTCCGCGTTCAGCACACGTACAGCTCGACGATGATCTCGGCCTTCTTGATCCAGCAAGAGAGACGGAGAAGTAGAAGAGTTCTCCGTCAGCGTGACGGCGCTCCGGAGGTTGGTGATGACCTTGTCTCAGCACGGCTCCGCCCGAGCTCCGCAGAAACGCGATCTAGAGGAAAAACCGTGGAGGTATGTGGTCGGGCTGCCGTGGAAAAGTCATCTCAAATCAGCCCTAAAACCTCCGTATATATAGGTGGGAGGGAGGGGACCTTGCCTTGGGGCTCAAGGAGCCCCAAGGGGGTCGACCGAGTCCAAGGGGGGAAGGCTCCCCCCCCCCCAAACCGAGTTGGACTTGGTTTGGTGGGTGGGAGTCCTTCCTTCCCTTCCCACCTCCCTTTTTTTTCTTTCTCTTTGATTTTCCTTTGTATGGCGCATAGGGCCCTTTTGGGCTGTCCCACCAGCCCACTAAGGGCTGGTGCGCCACCCTCATGGCCTATGGGCTTCCCCGGGGTGGGTTGCCCTCCCCCGGTGAACTCCCGAAACCCATTCGTCATTCCCGGTACATTCCCGGTAACTCCGAAAACCTTCCGGTAATCAAATGAGGTCATCCTATATATCAATCTTTGTTTCCGGACCATTCCGGAAACCCTCGTGACGTCCGTGATCTCATCCGGGACTCCGAACAACATTCGGTAACCAACCATATAACTCAAATACGCATAAAACAACGTCGAACCTTAAGTGTGCAGACCCTGCGGGTTCGAGAACTATGTAGACATGACCCGAGAGATGCCCATATTGGATCCTACATATTCTACGAAGATCTTATCGTTTGAACCTCAGTGCCAAGGATTCATATAATCCCGTATGTCATTCCCTTTGTCCTTCGGTATGTTACTTGCCCGAGATTCGATCGTTAGTATCCGCATACCTATTTCAATCTCGTTTACCGGCAAGTCTCTTTACTCGTTCCGTAATACAAGATCCCGTAACTTACACTAAGTCACATTGCTTGCAAGGCTTGTGTGTGATGTTGTATTACCGAGTGGGCCCCGAGATACCTCTCCGTCACACGGAGTGACAAATCCCAGTCTTGATCCATACTAACTCAACTAACACCTTCGGAGATACCTGTAGAGCATCTTTATAGTCACCCAGTTACGTTGCGACGTTTGATACACACAAAGCATTCCTCCGGTGTCAGTGAGTTATATGATCTCATGGTCATAGGAATAAATACTTGACACGCAGAAAACAGTAGCAACAAAATGACACGATCAACATGCTACGTCTATTAGTTTGGGTCTAGTCCATCACGTGATTCTCCTAATGACGTGATCCAGTTATCAAGCAACAACACTTTGTCCATAATCAGAAGACACTGACTATCTTTGATCAACTGGCTAGCCAACTAGAGGCTTGCTAGGGATGGTGTTTTGTCTATGTATCCACACATGTAAATGAGTCTTCATTCAATACAATTATAGCATGGATAATAAACGATTATCTTGATACAGGAATTATAATAATAACTATATTTATTATTGCCTCTAGGGCATAATTCCAACAGTCTCCCACTTGCACTAGAGTCAATAATCTAGCCCTCACATCATCATGTGAATTACATTGTAATAAATCTAACACCCATACAGTTCTGGTGTTGATCATGCTTTGGCCGTGGAAGAGGTTTAGTCAGCGGGTCTGCTACATTCAGATCCGTGTGCACTTTGCATATATTTACGTCCTCTCCCTCGACGTAGTCGCGGATGAGGTTGAAGCGTCGTTTGATGTGTCTGGACTTCTTGTGAAACCGTGGTTCATTTGCTAAGGCAATGGCACCCGTGTTGTCACAGAACAAGGTTATTGGATTCAGTGTGCTTGGCACCACTCCAAGATCCGTCATGAACTGCTTCATCCAGACACCCTCCTTAGCCGCCTCCGAGGCAGCCATGTACTCCGCTTCACATGTAGAATCTGCTACGACGCTTTGCTTGGAACTGCACCAGCTTACCGCACCCCCATTAAGAATAAATACGTATCCGGTTTGCGACTTAGAGTCGTCCGGATCTGTGTCAAAGCTTGCATCGACGTAACCTTTTACGGCGAGCTCTTCGTCACCTCCATACACGAGAAACATCTCCTTAGTCCTTTTCAGGTACTTCAGGATATTCTTGACCACTGTCCAGTGATCCACTCCTGGATTACTCTGGAACCTACCTGCCATACTTATGGCCAGGCTAACATCCGGTCTAGTGCACAGCATTGCATACATGATAGAACCTATGGCTGAAGCATAGGGGACGAAGCGCATATGCTCTCTATCTTCATCAGTTGCTGGGCACTGAGCCTTACTCAATCTCGTACCTTGTAAAACTGGCAAGAACCCTTTCTTGGGCTGTTCCATTTTGAACCTCTTCAAAACTTTATCAAGGTATGTGCTTTGTGAAAGTCCTATCAGGCGTTTTGATCTATCCCTATAGATCTTAATGCCTAGAATGTAAGAAGCTTCTCCTAGGTCCTTCATAGAGAAACTTTTATTCAAGTAACCCTTTATGCTCTCCAAAAACTCTACGTTGTTTCCAATCAGTAATATGTCATCCACATATAATATTAGAAATGCCACAAAGCTCCCACTCACTTTCTTGTAAATACAAGATTCTGCAACCACTTGTATAAACCCAAATGCTTTGATCACCTCATCAAAGCGTTTGTTCCAACTCCGAGATGCTTGCACCAGTCCATAAATGGATCGCTGGAGCTTGCACACCTTGTTAGCATTCTTAGGATCGACAAAACCTTCGGGTTGTATCATATACAACTCTTCCTTAAGGAAACCGTTAAGGAACGCCGTTTTGACATCCATCTGCCAGATTTCATAATCGAAAAATGCAGCTATTGCTAACATGTTTTTGACGGACTTAAGCATCGCTACGGGTGAGAATGTCTCATCGTAGTCAACTCCTTGAACTTGTGAAAAACCCTTTGCCACAAGTCGAGCTTTATAAACGGTCACATTGCCGTCAGCGTCCGTCTTCCTCTTAAAGATCCATTTGTTCTGAAAAGCCTCGCGGCCCTCAGGTAGTACCTCCAAAGTCCACACTTTGTTCTCATACATGGATCCTATCTCGGACTTCATGGCTTCTAGCCATTTGTTGGAATCTGGGCCCACCATTGCTTCTTCATAATTTGCAGGTTCATTGTTGTCTAACAACATGATTGACAAGACGGGATTACCGTACCACTCAGGAGCAGCACGAGGTCTCGTCGACCTGCGTGGTTCGACAGAAACTTGAACTGGAGTTTCATGATCATCATCATTAACTTCCTCCTCAACCGGCGTCGCAACGACAGAGGTTTCCCTCGCCCTGCGCCACCATCCAGAGGGATGAGAGGTTCGACAACCTCGTCAAGTTCTATCTTCCTCCCACTCAATTCTCTCGAGAGAAACTCCTTCTCGAGAAAAGCTCCATTTTTAGCAACAAACACTTTGCCCTCGGTTTTGAGATAGAAGGTGTACCCAACTGTCTCTTTTGGGTAACCTATGAAGACGCACTTTTCCGCTTTGGGTTCCAGCTTTTCAGGCTGAAGCTTTTTGACATAAGCATCACATCCCCAAACTTTAAGAAACGACAACTTTGGCCTTTTGCCATACCACAGTTCGTATGGTGTCGTCTCAACGGATTTTGATGGTGCCCTATTTAAAGTGAATGCAGCTGTTTCTAATGCATAACCCCAAAACGATAACGGCAAATCAGTAAGAGACATCATAGATCGCACCATCTCTAATAGAGTACGATTACGACGTTCGGACACACCATTACGCTGTGGTGTTCCAGGCGGTGTTAACTGTGAAACAATTCCACATTGTCTTAAGTGAGCACCAAACTCGAAACTCAGATATTCACCCCCACGATCAGATCGTAGGAACTTGATCTTCTTGTTACGATGATTTTCCACTTCACTCTGAAATTGCTTGAACTTTTCGAATGTTTCAGACTTGTGCTTCATCAAGTAGACATAACCATATCTACTCAAATCGTCAGTGAAGGTGAGAAAATAACGATATCCGCCGCGTGCCTCCACGCTCATCGGACCACACACATCGGTATGTATGATTTCCAACAAGTCAGTTGCACGCTCCATTGTTCCGGAGAACGGAGTCTTAGTCATCTTGCCCATGAGGCATGGTTCGCACGTGTCAAGTGAATCAAAGTCAAGTGACTCCAAAAGTCCATCAGCATGGAGTTTCTTCATGCGCTTTACACCAATATGACCTAAGCGGCAGTGCCACAAAAATATGGCGCTATCATTGTTAACTCTAACTCTTTTGGTCTCAATGTTATGTATATGCGTATCGCTATCAAGATTCAATATGAACAATCCTCTGACATTTGGTGCATGACCATAAAAGATGTTACTCGTAGAAACAGAACAACCATTATTCTCTGACTTAAAAGAGTAACCGTCTCGCAATAAACAAGATCCAGATATAATGTTCATGCTCAACGCAGGCACTAAATAACAATGATTTAAGTTCATCACTAATCCTGATGGTAACTGAAGTGAAACTGTGCCGACGGCGGTTGCATCAACCTTGGAACCATTTCCTACGCGCATCGTCACTTCATCTTTCGCCAGCCTTCGTCTATTCCGCAGTTCCTGTTTCGAGTTGCAAATATGAGCAACAGAACCGGTATCGAATACCCAGGCACTACTACGAGAGCCGGTTAAGTACACATCAATAACATGTATATCAAATATACCTGATTTTTCTTTGGCCGCCTTCTTATCTGCCAGATACTTGGGGCAATTGCGCTTCCAGTGACCCATACCCTTGCAATACTAACACTCCGTTTCAGGCTTAGGTCCAGCTTTGGGTTTCTTCGTCGGATTGGCAACAGGCTTGCCGCTCTTCTTCGAATTACCCTTCTTGCCTTTGCCGTTTCTCTTGAAACTAGTGGTCTTATTCACCATCAACACTTGATGCTCTTTACGGAGTTCAGACTCTGCGACTTTCAGCATCGCAAACAACTCGCCGGGAGACTTGTTCATCCCTTGCATGTTGTAGTTCAACACAAAGCCTTTATAGCTTGGCGGCAGTGATTGAAGGATTCTGTCAGTGATAGCCTCTTGCGGGAGTTCAATCCCCAGCTCAGCTAGACGGTTTGAGTACCCAGACATTTTGAGCACATGTTCACTGACAGACGAGTTTTCCTCCATCTTGCAAGCATAAAATTTATCGGAGGTCTCATACCTCTCGATCCGGGCGTTCTTCTGAAAGATAAACTTCAACTCCTGGAACATCTCAAATGCTCCATGATGCTCAAAGCGACGTTGAAGTCCCGGTTCTAAGCCATACAAGACTGCACATTGAACTATTGAGTAGTCCTCCTTACGTGCTAACCAAGCGTTCTTAACATCCTGATTAGCCGTAGCGGGTGGTTCATCTCCTAGCGCAGCATTAAGGACATAATCCTTCTTCCCAGCTTGTAAGATTAGCTTAAGATTACGAGCCCAGTCTACAAAGTTTCTTCCATCGTCTTTCAACTTAGCTTTCTCTAGGAACGTATTAAAATTCAGGATGACTGTAGCGTGAGCCATGATCTACAACACAAATATATTCAAAGTGGACTTACACTATGTTCAAGATAATTAGAGTTTAACTTAATCAAATTATTCGCTAAACTCCCACTCAAAAAGTACATCTCTCATAGTCATTTGAGTGGTTCATGATCCACTTACACTAGCTCAAGTCCGATCATCACGTGAGTTGAGTATAGTTTCAGTGGTAAGCATCCCTATGCTAATCATATCATCTATATGATTCATGATCGACCTTTCGGTCTCATGTGTTCCAAGGCCATGTCTGCACATGCTAGGCTCGTCAAGCTTAACCCGAGTGTTCCGCGTGCGCAACTGTTTTGCACCCGTTGTATGTGAACGTTGAGTCTATCACACCCGATCATCACGTGGTGTCTCGAAACGACGAACTGTAGCAACGGTGCACAGTCGGGGAGAACACAATTTCGTCTTGAAATTTTAGTGAGATATCACCTCATAATGCTACCGTCGTTCTAAGCAAAATAAGGTGCATCAAAGGATTAACATCACATGCAATTCATAAGTGACATGATATGGCCATCATCACGTGCTTCTTGATCTCCATCACCAAAGCACCGGCACGATCTTCTTGTCACCGGCGCCACACCATGATCTCCATCCACGTGTTGCCATCGGGGTTGTCGTGCTACTCATGCTATTACTACTAAAGCTACATCCTAGCAAAATAGTAAACGCATCTGCAAGCACAAACGTTAGTATAAAGACAACCCTATGGCTCATGCCGGTTGCCGTACCACCGACGTGCAAGTCGATATTTTCTATTACAACATGATCATCTCATACATCCAATATATCACATCACATCGTTGGCCATATCACATCACAAGCATACCCTGCAAAAACAAGTTAGACGTCCTCTAATTTTGTTGTTGCATGTTTTACGTGGTGACCACGGGTATCTAGTAGGATCGCATCTTACTTACGCAAACACCACAACGGAGATATATGAGTTGCTATTTAACCTCATCCAAGGACCTCCTCAGTCAAATCCGATTCAACTAAAGTTGGAGAAACCGACACTTGCCAATCATCTTTGAGCAACGGGGTTACTCGTAGCGATGAAACCAGTCTCTCGTAAGCGTACGAGTAATGTCGGTCCAAGCCGCTTCAATCCAACAATACCGCGGAATCAAGAAAAGACTAAGGAGGGCAGCAAAACGCACATCACCGCCCACAAAAACTTTTGTGATCTACTCGAGAAGACATCTACGCATGAACCTAGCTCATGATGCCACTGTTGGTGAACGTCGCATGGGAAACAAAAAATTTCCTACGGGCACGAAGACCTATCATGGTGATGTCCATCTACGAGAGGGGATGAGTGATCTACGTACCCTTGTAGACCGTACAGCAGAAGCATTAGTGAACGCGGTTGATGTAGTGGAACGTCCTCACGTCCCTCGATCCGCCCCGCGAACAATCCCGCGATCAGTCCCACGATCTAGTACCGAACGGACGGCACCTCCGCGTTCAGCACACGTACAGCTCGACGATGATCTCGGCCTTCTTGATCCAGCAAGAGAGACGGAGAGGTAGAAGAGTTCTCCGGCAGCGTGACGGCGCTGTGGAGGTTGGTGATGACCTTGTCTCAGCAGGGCTCCGCCCGAGCTCCGCAGAAACGCGATCTAGAGGAAAAACCGTGGAGGTATGTGGTCGGGCTGCCGTGGAAAAGTCATCTCAAATCAGCCCTAAAACCTCCGTATATATAGGTGGGAGGGAGGGGACCTTGCCTTGGGGCTCAAGGAGCCCCAAGGTGGTCGGCCGAGTCCAAGGGGGGAAGGCTCCCCCCCCCAAACCGAGTTGGACTTGGTTTGGTGGGTGGGAGTCCTTCCTTCCCTTCCCACCTCCGTTTTTTTTCTTTCTCTTTGATTTTCCTTTGTATGGCGCATAGGGCCCTTTTGGGCTGTCCCACCAGCCCACTAAGGGCTGGTGCGCCACCCTCATGGCCTATGGGCTTCCCCGAGGTGGGTTGCCCTCCCCCGGTGAACTCCCGGAACCCATTCGTCATTCCGGTACATTCCCGGTAACTCCGAAAACCTTCCGGTAATCAAATGAGGTCATCCTATATATCAATCTTCGTTTCCGGACCATTCCGGAAACCCTCGTGACGTCCGTGATCTCATCCGGGACTCCGAACAACATTCGGTAACCAACCATATAACTCAAATACGCATAAAACAACGTCGAACCTTAAGTGTGCACACCCTGCGAGTTCGAGAACTATGTAGACATGACCCGAGAGACTCCTCAGTCAATATCCAATAGCGGGACCTGGATGCCCATATTGGATCCTACATATTCTACGAAGATCTTATCGTTTGAACCTCAGTGCCAAGGATTCATATAATCCCGTATGCCATTCCCTTTGTCCTTCGGTATGTTACTTGCCCGAGATTCGATCGTTAGTATCCGCATACCTATTTCAATCTCGTTTACCGGCAAGTCTCTTTACTCGTTCTGTAATACAAGATCCCGTAACTTACACTAAGTCACATTGCTTGCAAGGCTTGTGTGTGATGTTGTATTACCGAGTGGGCCCCGAGATACCTCTCCGTCACACGGAGTGACAAATCTCAGTCTTGATCCATACTAACTCAACTAACACCTTCGGAGATACCTGTAGAGCATCTTTATAGTCACCCAGTTACGTTGCGACGTTTGATACACACAAAGCATTCCTCCGGTGTCAGTGAGTTATATGATCTCATGGTCATAGGAATAAATACTTGACACGCAGAAAACAGTAGCAATAAAATGACACGATCAACATGCTACGTCTATTAGTTTGGGTCTAGTCCATCACGTGATTCTCCTAATGACGTGATCCAGTTATCAAGCAACAACACTTTGTCCATAATCAGAAGACACTGACTATCTTTGATCAACTGGCTAGCCAACTAGAGGCTTGCTAGGGATGGTGTTTTGTCTATGTATCCACACATGTAAATGAGTCTTCATTCAACACAATTATAGCATGGATAATAAACGATTATCTTGATACAGGAATTATAATAATAACTATATTTAGTATTGCCTCTAGGGCATAATTCCAACAGTTTCAAGGATGAGTTTGATGCACTTGTTCGCAACGACGGACTCGAAGAATTTATCTCCGATAAATGTGAACAGTATGTTGCTCTCACTGCCTCTTTTGTCCATAGATTCAAATTTTCAGCTGGCCGTGAGCCATCGGTACTGTTTGATCTCTATGATAAATCGTATACCATGGATTTAGAGGATTTCAGTAGAATTTGCAAAATACTTGTTTGGGGTAACCTCAATGACCTTCCTAAATCTTCGGTTAGAGAGTTTTGCGCTGGTATTACGGTTGGAGAAACTAGAGACATTACGCAAGCTACCATGGGGAGTATTCATTTTCCTGCCTTGCATTACTCTGCCCTCTTCATAGGCAGATGCATTAATGGCAAGATTGAGCATTGTCACCTCTGCGCACCCGACCTTAGTATCCTTAAGAGCGCAGTGACGGGTGACAAAAGCTTCAACATGGGAGCTATTATAGCAAGGAGGCTGGATAAGTATGCTATTGAAGGGGATTTCTTTGGTGGCATCTATGCCACTCGCATAGCAAATTTTCTTGGAGTACCCACCCGCGAAGGAGATCCCCCGCTCCATACAGCTTTTCTTGACCGCGTCGCTTTGACACGCTACCAGTTCCTTGAGAGGGATGATGAATCCCTCCTATACCGATTCATATTTAACCGGCTGCGTGTTTTCCATATTACCCTTCCTGCTCCTGCTTTCTTTGATTTTCAGGTAAAACAGAGATATTACATAACCAGAGGAGAGGCAGAGGAGTATGAGAGGGAGGCGAAGGCTGCTCGTCTCCGTGAGGCAGCTATTCAGGCAGTGGCTGCAGCGCTCCCGTATAACCCCTATTATGATTTTGGGTTTCGCCAGGACCATCCTTGGGAGTAGACCAAGTTAGGCCAAAAGACTAAGCTTGGGGGAGTACGTGTTCTCACCGACTTTACATTCTTGCTTACGCTATCACTTTGTTAGCCGGTGTTCACACTCTGCCACTATATCATCCATGCTAGTTTACTTTCTTTTTCTCGTGTTCTTTTCGTGTGTCTGTCTAGTTTGACAAAACCCAAAAAGATTTTCTTGTTCATCTTTTGCTTGTTGGGAGCTTTCCCGTGTAAATAGTTTTCCTTTTTCTTTGGGTCAAGGTAGAATATATTGGTTACAATGCTTAGTGGCTCTTGCATGCATGCCTGTTTAGCTTTCAAAGAGCCATATTACTTTGTCTTCTCCTTTGTGTTTGCCTGCAGATTCCAGCGTAGTCCAATGCACGAGCACGCTTATTATTGTTCACATCGTTCGGTCGTGCAAGTGAAATGCAATACTGACGATATATGATGAAGTGACTGAGCCTGGAAAAGCTAGTATGAACTCGATCTATTTTGTTTTTGTAAATATGACTAGCTCATCATGCCTGATTCAGCTTTGTTGTGAGAGAAACATGTTTGCAATGACAACTTAGAGATCATAGTTGCTTATGCCATGCTTACTTAGCTAGGAGCTTATAATGGTTTGTCTTGGATGCCCACATGAATGTTGAGATGACTATGATGTAGTATGATAGGATGGTATCCTCCTTTGAATGTTTCAAGTGGCTTGACTTGGCGCATGTTCACACATGTAGTTGAAACAAAATCAACATAGCCTCTATGATGTTCATGTTCATGGTGATTTATGTCCTACTCATGCTTGCACTCAATGTTAGTTAATCTCAATGCATTTTGATGACTGTTGTCGCTCTCTCGTTGGTCGCTTCCCAGTCTTTTGCTAGCCTTCACTTGTACTAAGCGAGAATACTGCTTGTGCATCCACTCCCATAAACCCAAAGTTGTGCCATATGAGTCCACCATACCTACCTATGTGCGGTATCTACCTGCCGTTCCAAGTAAATTTGCATGTGCCACTCTCTAAACCTTCAAGAAATAATCTGTTTTGCATGCCCGAACCACTCATGTGGTGACAGGGGGCTATTGGTATCTTCCATGCTAGGCGTGTTATCCTTGATATGTGTTTATTCACTATCATTTACGAGAAAGGGATCGGTAATTGAAATTCCCATTTCCATGCTCAAATCAAAAAGATAATTGCAAACAAAACTCCCCTAGGATTGATGTTGGTATGGATGGTACCCGAGGATTCGGCTAGCCGTGGAGTGTGATTGATTGGTGGTGGGGGAGTCAAAACTTTACTTTTCTGTTTGGGGACCGCCTATAGCATGTGTAGCATGGAATATGTTGAGAACTCTTGGTCATTGCATTGACAATGAAAGCATGCCGCCCAAAACTATTATCTCTGTTTTCAAAGCTTGAGCTTTGGCACCTCTGCAAATCAATGCTTCCCTCTGCGAAGGGCATGTCTATTTATGTTCCCGTTGAGTCATCCTCCTCTTAAAAAAGCACCAATTAGAGAGCACCTCTGTCATTTTTATGCTTTTCTTTTAACTGTGTTGAGTATGACTGTGACTGGATCTTCTTTGCCATGAGTTACAATGTTTAGTTAGCCCTTGGTCTTTGAAGGTGCTCTGCATTTATGTTTTGCAGTCTCAGAAAGAGCTAGCGAGATACCATCTTTTCGTACTGCTGCATGTTGTTTTGATTGAAGTGTTGACGTTTGAGACTTATTATTATTTGCTCGCTAGTTGATTATGCCATTGATATGAGTTTACCATGAGACCTAGATGCCATTTGCTTATATGGTTTGATTGTGATCTTGCTGAAATTTTGGTTATGAGTTAGACATAGTTGCAACAACAAGATCAAACAGAGTTCGTCAAAGTTTTTCTTTTGTCTCTTTCAGTTTGTCAACTGAATTGCTTGAGGACAAGCAAGGCTTTAAGCTTGGGGAGTTGATACGTCTCCGTCGTATCTACTTTTCCGAACTCTTTTGCCCTTGTTTTGGACTCTAATTTGCATGATTTGAATGGAACTAACCCAGACTGACACTGTTTTAAGCAGAATTGCCACGGTGTTGTTTTGTGCAGAAATAAAAGTTCTCGGAACGTCCTGAAAATTTATGAAGATTTTTTCTGGAACAAAATAAAAATACCTGCACAAAGATCCACCGGAGGGGGCGTGCTAGTGGACCACAAGCCCACAGGCCGCGGCCACCCCCCTAGGTCGTGCCGTGCAGGCTTGTGGGGCCCACGTGGCACTACCGCCCCCAAACTCAGCTCTATCTCTTCCGTCTCGCCCGAAAAAAAATCAGAGAGAAGGTTTCATCGCATTTTGCGATACGGAGGCGCCGCCACATCATGTTCTTCATCTGGAGGGCAGATCTGGAGTCCGTTTCGGGCTCCGGAGAGCGGAAATCGTCGCCATCGTCATCATCAACCTTTCTCCATCGACAATTCCATGATGCTCTTCATCGCTCGTGAGTAATCTCATCGTAGGCTTGCTGGACGGTCATGAGTTGGATGAGATCTATCATGTAATCGAGTTAGTTCTTGACGGGGATTGGTCCCTAGTATCCACTATGTTCTAGATTGATGTGGCTACTACTTGGCTTGCTTAATGCTTGTCACTAGGGCCCGAGTGCCATGATTTCAGATCTGAACCTATTATGTTGTCGCCAATATATGTGTGTTTTAGATCCTATCTTGCAAGTTGTAGTCACCTACTATGCGTTATGACCCGGCAACCCCGGAGTGACAATAGCCGAACCACTCCCGGAGATGACCATAGTATGAGGAACTCATGTATTCACCAAGTGTTAATGCGTTGCTCCAGTTCTTTATTAAAAGGAGAACATTAATATCCCGTAGTTTCCATTAGGACCCCGCTGCCACGGGAGGGATGGACAATAGATGTCATGCAAGTTCTTTTCCCTAAGCACGTATGACTAGATACTGAATACATGCCTACATTAGATTGACGAACGGGAGCTAGTTACTTATCTCTCCGTGTTATAGCTGTTACATGATGAATCACATCCGTCATACTCATCCATCACCGATCCACTGCCTACGAGTCTTTTACTACTGGTTCTCGCTACGTTACTTTGTCTTGGCTTGTCCCTTGCTACAAAAGGGATTGGGCCACTTTGTTGCTACTGCTGTCACTTTTCTGCTGCTGCTACTGTTGTTCCTTGCCACTTCGCTGTTACTTGTTGCAAGACTTTTCTGGAGCCGTAGCCGGGGAAGCATTCTTCTCAAGAATAATCCCCCGTCAACGTTCTTTTTACTGGCGCCATTGATACACCAGTTAGGAATAGTCTGCCGTCAACAGATCGTTTCTGGCACCGTTGCTATCATACTACTTTGCTACTGATACTTTGCTTGCATACACTAATCTTTCCGGTGTGGTTGAATCTAACACACTTAGCTGCTAATACTTGAGAATATTCTTTCGCTTCCCTTGTGTGAACCAACAAATTTGGGTTGAATACTCTACCCTCGAAAACTGCTGCGATCCCTTACGCTTGTCGGACATCAGGGCCTGGTGAGGGCAGAGGTCCACAGTCAAGACGAGGCAATGGAGGAAGAAGAGGCACATGTCATTCAGGTCAAGGAAGTAGAGGTTTTGGCCAGCAAGCACAGTACGAAGACCCCTAAACCGGCCTTGAGGAGACAACCTTTGGAGATGAAAGCATGGAAGAGGTGGATGGCACGAGGAAGAGGGGGCCCCAGGAGTCTCTCCCGATGCTCAAAGGACGAGAAAACTTTCAGTCATCGAAGCCACCAGGGACATGTTGCCCTCACTACCAGGGGTTGTGGCTATGAGCCCTCCGCCAAAGCAGGAGCAGAAGAGAGCAAGGTCGACTGCCAATCACAAGGATAAGAATCTGGGCAAAAAGACTACTACAACAAAACACACTGATGCGCATTTGCGGGCACCCTTGCGGGGTCGCGCCTAGCGCAATGAGTTGCCTAGTATGGAACTAACGTGTTGTTGGCAAGCCTGCGGCAGTTCGAGAGCTTCAAGACCTCTCGAAGCAACTTGTCCCCTCTATAGTCTGTATGTTGGAAACTCAAATAGTGGGTTCACGTGTGGAAACTTTGGTAGGAACCTTAGGGTACAATAAAAGTTTCACTGTAAGCAGTTCTGGCAGGAGTGAGAGTTGGGCATATTCTGGAATGATGAAGTAAAGTTAGAAGTTATTGGTTACTCAGAATATCACACTGATGTGCTTGTTGATGAGATGGTAGAGATACATACCATAATTACCTTCGTTTATGGCGAAACATGAGTATCAGAGAGACATAGAACATGGGATATGCTAAAAGGTATAGCGGGACTTGCTAATCATCCATGGGTGGCGATTGGAGACTTTAACAAAGTGCTCCATGGGCATGAACATGAAGGCGTCTGCTCATAGCCAAGCTCAAATGGTTGTGTTTCACAACACTTTGGACATATGTTGCTTATCAGACATAGGTTACAAAGGAAACGCGTGGACTTTCGAGAAAAAAGTTGTCGGCGGCACTTATACAGGAGTAAGGTTGGACACGTGCATGGCCAACCCTGCTTGGACTCTCGCGTTTCCCGTCACGGTTTTGGAGCACCTGAATGCTGCGACATCAGACCACGTACCAGTTCTTCTTCACTGGCATGATACTCAAGCATGAAAAAGGGCCCCTCGCGCGTTTAAATATGAGATATGATGGGAGAGAGACCCGTCGCTTTCACTCGTAATACAAAATGCATGTGGTCGATCCCCAAGGGATTATGTTGTCGTCGTCAAGGACAAACTCCAATCACTATCTAGCGAGCTATTGACTTGCGATCGGCAGCACTTCCGTAATGTCCGCAATGAAACTTCCAGTTTAAAATGACAACTGCAGATCCTGCGCGGAGTTCCAAGACGGTATGGCCCTACTCATGGCAAGGTTAAGATCACCGATCGACTAGTTGAGATGTACCACTTGGAGGAGATCCTTTGGAGGCAGCGGGCCATAGCCGACTGGTTAATGCATGGGGATAAGAATACTTACTTAATCCATCTTAGGGCCAGCCACCGGAGGAGGAAAAATCAAATAAAAATGTTGCAGAAATCGGATAGCCAAATGAACGAGGATGTGAGTGAAATAGAGGAGATGTCTATATCCCTTTATAAGAACCTTTACACTTCTAAAGGAACTACCAACATGGAACAAGTCCTTGCCACTGTTCCGAAGAAGGTTACGTAGAGTATGAGTGACATTTTGAATGCTCCATACAATGGAGTGGAAGTAAAAAACATTGTTTCAAATGTTCCAAATAAAGGCACCTGGACCGGACGGATTTCCTGCACACTTCTTCCAACGTCATTGGGACACATGCGCTGAGACCATTACTAATGTGGTTCTCAAAATAGTTGAGGGCACAAAATCAGTGGCTTTCATAAATGAAATGGTTCTCACAATTTCGTCATATAAGCTTGTGTAATGTGCTCTACAAAATTGCTTCGAAAGTTATCTCCAACCGGCTGAAATTAGTTCTACCTGATATAATTTATGAGGAGCAGTCAGCGTTTGTGCCAGGTAGGTTAAGCACTGATAACATCATCACAGCCTATGAATGCCTCCACTTCATGAAAAGAAATAAAGCAAAAAAGCACCAGGGTTGTGCCTTGAAGCTTGATATGATGAAGGCCTATGATCGGGTGGAAAGGCCATATCTCGAAGCAATAATGCTCAAACTAGGCTTTTCGGAGGGGTGGGTCCAAATTTTCATGAGCCTAGTTACTACAGTCAAATTCTCAGTTATGATCAATGGGAAGAAGTCGGAGGAATTTGATCCTACACGTGGAATGAGACAAGGTGACCTAGTTTCACCATACTTGTTCTTGCTAGCAACAGACGACCTTTCATGCCTTTTAAAAAGACAAGGAGATTCATCTAATTTGCATGGTATTAAAGTGGCACCGTCGGCGCCACTAGTTAACCATCTTCTATTTGCACATGATAGCCTGCTGTTCTTCAAGGCAAATAGTGTGGGAGCTAATGAGGTGAACCAAGTTCTTGACTTGTACTGTCAGGCTTCTCGGCAATGCATAAATATGTCTAAATCCTCCATTTTCTTCAGCAAAGGCATTTAGGAGGGTACCAGGGCAGAGATCAAGGGCTTGCTCAGTGTGCAAAATGAAACACTTAATGAAAAGTACTTGGGGATGCCATCGGATATTGGTAGCTAGAAAAATGGGGCCTTCAAGTACCTAAAGGACGGGCTATAGGACTAGATAGAGGGTGGCTAGAAAACAACATGTATTCTTCTAGGAAAGAGGTGTTGGTCAAATCTGTTGCGCAAGCGGTACCTGTGTTCTCTATGTCTTGTTTCAAGATACCAAGGGGCCTATGTGAACACCAAAATATGTTGATTAGGAAGTTCTGTTGGGGAAGTAAGGATGGTAAACGCAAGCCACACTGGGTATCGTGGAAAACAATGACACAACCCAAGGGAATGGGTGGCCTTGGTTTCAAACACTTTCAGATCTTCAACTTAGCGATGCTTGCTAGACATGCATGGCGCTTGCTAGAGAACCCAGACTCTACGAGTACACGTCTGTTAAAGAGTGTTTACTTCCTAACACATATATATTGCATGCATCCCTAGGTAATCATCCGAGCCAAATTTGGCGAGCGGTCATCGAGGGAAGGGACACGCTAAAATAGGGACTAATCAAGAGAGTCTGAAACTGGGAGGCAACCAACATTTGGGAAGACACATGGCTGCTAAGAGATGAAATGCTCAGACTTTATGGTTCTCGGGTGTTAGATCCACCGGCCAAAGTCTCTGAACTTATTGACCATACAACGGCTTCTTGGAATCATGAGAAAGTTGAACAAGTTTTTATGCCGATGGATGTTTGGACCATACTGTCCATGACACTCACCACAATGAACCTCCCACACTTTTGGTGTTACTTCGAAAGAAACGGTGACTTCACGGTTCGATCTACTTACCGCATGCTAGTGACGACGAGGAGCCGTCGTGAAGCTTGGCTTGAGCACTCCCCTGGTTCCTCGAGCACAGGGGAGGAAGGGGCATAGAAAACTATATGGAAAACCAAAGTACCGGCGAAGGTTCAGATATTATTATGGAGGCTCTCCAAACATTCTCTACGAACTGAGGATGTGAGGTCCCATAGGCATATGTCAGATAATTCGTAGTGTGGACTATGTGGATCTTCGGACTCATGGACACACTCACTCATAAACTGCACGGTGGCCAGGTGCACATGGGCTCTTGTGGATGAGTAAGTAGTGATGGAAGTGGTGGCAACGATAGAACCAAATGCCAAGCAGTGGCTCTTCACCCTCAAGGAGACTTTAACGCATGAATAATTTATTATCCCCACGGTCACCCTTTGGGTGATATGGTCCTCACGCCGCAAAGCGATCCACGAAGGTATCTTTCAATCCCCACAAGCTACCCAGATGTTTCTTAGCAGATACATATCTGAACTTCAAGTACTAGAAGGAAGGGAAGTACCATTGGTTCCTACATCTATAGCATAGGCAGCGAGACCGCATGTGGCGAGGCCAAGAGCTCCACCAACACGCTGCGTCAAAGTCCATGTTGACGCTGGCATTAGAAGAGGACGAGGTGGCTCAGCGGCGGCTGTGTGTTGGGATGATCGGGGCCAATATTTGGGAAGCTCGATGCTGATGATAGCTGGTGTTAAGGATCGTGCCATTCTAGAGATGGTCGCACTTAGGGAAGATTTGGCTCTAGCGGAATATTTACACGTGCAGCGCCTGTTACTCTCGTCGGACTCCAAGCAAACTATATCAGACATTGAAGGTGGAAGTAGAGGGCGGCATGGGGCCATAGTCAATGAGATAAGCTTAGATCAAGTATTTTTTATTATAATTTTACTTTCAAAGGACGTGCCGCCAACACGGAAGCACATAGTTTAGCTAAGTACTCTCTATCTCTTGGTCCGGGGTGCCACATTTGGTTGGGCCAACCCCACGACCAATCTTGTATCCCACATTCTTTGGCTTATGATGAATAAAGATTTGCTTTGCCCCTCAAAAAAAAGTATAGGAGAAAGCACCTAGCCACCTCCTTCTTGTCGCTAACCGCGTGGAGCAGGAGAAGGACGCGATGATGGAAATATGCCCTAGAGGCAATAATAAAATAGTTATTATTATATTTATTGTTTCAAGATAATCGTTTATTATCCATGCTAGAATTGTATTGAATGGAAACGCAAATACATGTGTGGATATATAGACAAAATAATGTCCCTAGTGAGCCTCTAGCTGACTAGCTCGTTGATCAAAGATGGTTAAAAATTCCTAGTCATAGACAAGTGATGTCACTTGATAACGGGATCGCATCATTAGGAGAATGATGTGATGGACAAGACCCAAACTATAAACATAGCATGTGATCGTGTTATTTTATTGCTATTGTTTTCTGCATGTCAAGTATACATTCCTATGACCATGAGATCTTGTAACTCACTGACACCGGAGGAATGCCTTGTGTGCATAAAACAACGCAACGTAACTGGGTGACTATAAATGTGCTCCACTCGGTAAGGTGTCCGTTGAGTTAGCATGGATCAAGACTGGGATTTCTCACTCTGTATGACCGAGAGGTATCTCGTGGCCCACTCGGTAATACAACATCACAAACAAGCCTTGCAGGCAATGTGACTAAAGAGTTAGCCACAGGATCTTGTATTACGAAACGAGTAAAGAGACTTGCCGATAACGAGATTGAAACAGGTATGGAGATACCGACGATCGAATCTCGGGCAAGTAAGATACCGAAGGACAAAGGGAATGTTATACGGGATTAATCGAATCCTTGACATAGAGGTTCAACCGATAAAGATCTCCATAGAATATGTAGGGTCCAATATGGGCATCTAGGTCCCGCTATTGGAAATTGACCTAAGAGTGTCTCGGTCATGTCTACATAGTTCTCGAACCCGCACGGTCTGCACACTTAATGTTCAGTGACGTTTTGGTATAGTTGAATTATTGATGTTGGTAAACCAAGGTTGTTGGGAGTCCCGGATGAGATCCCGGACATCACGAGGGTTTCCAGAATGGTCCGGAGAGGAAGATTGATATATAGGAAGTATCCATTTGGCATCCGAAAGGTTTTCGGGCATTATAGTAAAGTACCTAGAGTGACGAATGGGTTCCGGAGTTCTACCGGGAGGGGCCACCCACCCGGGATAGAACCGAAGAAGCCCAAGGGTGGCACACCAGCCCTTAGTGGGCTGGTGGCCAGCCCAAAAATGCCTATTCGATGAATGGGAGAAAGGAAAGGAGGGTGGGACCAAAACCAAATTGGGGAAGGAGGACTCCTCCTTCCAAGTTGTGTTGGAGGAGGACTCCTCCCTCTCCTCTTGGATCAGCCGAACCCTAGGGCCTTGTCCTAGGGCGCCACCCCTCCCCTCCCTCCTATATATAGTGGAGATGAGAGAGGCTTTTGTCACCTCAAGCCAAGGCGCAACCCTCTCTCCCTCCACCACTTCGTGACACCCCGTAGCTAGTTCGGTATGGTACAACGAAGCCCTACCGGAGTAGCTCCACCACCATCACCGCCACACCGTCATGCTTACGGATAATTTAGCTACCTCTTCATCTCTCTTGCTGGATCAAGAATGCAAAGATCGTCATCGAGTTGCACGTGTGCTGAACGCGGAGGTGCCATCCGTTCGGCGCTAGATCAGGACGGAGTTCATGGGACGCTTGCGATTCGGATCGCGAAGACGTTCGGCTACATCAACCCCGTTTCTTAACGCTTCGTGCTTAGCGATCTACAAGGGTATGTGGATCCGATCTCCCCTCTCGTAGATGATCATCACCATGGATAGGTCTTTCGTGTGCGTAGGAAATTTTTTATTCCCCATGCAATGTTCCTTAACACGTGATACGTCCCAAACGTATCTATAATTTTTTCTTGTTCCATGATCTTTTGGGTGACATTGTTATATGTTTTGCTACACTTTTATATCATTTTACACATATTTGGACTAACCTACTAACTCAGTGCACCCAGTGCCGGTTTCTGTCTGCTGATGTCTATTTTGTAGGGGCTTTACCCAATTTTCCGAAGCCCGAAAAATCCAGAAAAATATATTAAAAAATGAGCGAAATAGAAGCTTCGAGATCACCGAAGGAGGGCCAAAGGGGGCGAGGGGCCTCCCAGACGGCCTGCTAGCGCGACCAGACCCTAGGCCGCGCCAGGAGGTCGTCTGGGTGGGCACCACCTCCTCTGGTGCCCTTCTTTGGACTATATTTAGTGTTCCGTGAGGAAACCCTCGCAGACTTTCTGGAATCACAAAGTTCTCCATCGTTCCATCGCTGCAGCGCTTCCAAGATCGGGAGCGTCAGGAGACATCTTCCTAGCACCCTGCCGGAGGGAGGATTGACCTCCGGGAGCTTCTCCATCGCCATGGACGCTTCCCGGACATGTCGTGAGTAGTCCTCCTTGGACCATGAGTCCATGACCAGTAGCTATGTGATGTCTTCTCTCCAATCTTGTGCTTCACTCGTTATTCCTTGTGAGTTGCCCTACATGGTCAAGGCATCTATGTAATCCTCTTGCTTTTTCTATGCTCGGTTTGTTGGGATCCGGTCGATTATGAGATTATGTTCAGATTGTTATGAGTTATATATTTGATTATCCTTTTATATTATGTTCTTTAGTGATTCATGCATGTCCTCCGTTGCTTTTTATTGCTTTGGCCAAGTAGTAGATCGTAACTCGAAGAGGGAGCGTTATGCATGATTGTGGGTTCGGGCCCCTCGATGTCTAGCTTGAGTGACAAAAACATGAGACTAGGGGGTGTGCTTGTTGCCACCAGGGAGAAAACAATGGTGCTTGTGACCACGGTTGCAAGGATTGTTTACCTTACGCATAGTTCATTAATGCAGTTTTCTGTTGCTTTGAGTTTACACTTTGGGTGGGGCTCGCAACTTGATACCGGAGAGATGTTCTGGATAGATATGTCAAGGTGGATGATTAGTAAGTAGATGTTGATGAATAAACGGTCTACTTGTCTTGGCGTACTGCCCATTACTATTGAACCTCTAATTATCAAGGAGCATAATTAGCATTGCGGTGCGATCATAATTCTGTCAATTGCCCAACTGTGATTTGTTTACCCTAGCATAGTTGTTTATCGTCTTTTGGGAGAGAGACATCACTAGTGAACATCATGTAACTCCAGTCCATATCACCATCATTGTTTACACCTCCACTATTTACTGCTTTCATTTACTTTTCCGTTACAATCACTATTACCTTCCCGCTTGTGTTTTGATCCTTTGCAAACTACAAGGCCAGAGAGATTGACAACCTCTCTATACTCGTTGGGAGCAAAGTTATTTGTTGTGTGTGTAGGTCCACGTCTTCTGCTAGCGCCAGGGTGGAAGACGCCTACTTGTTGAGCCTAGGAGTCCTCCTGGTCCGATAAACCTTACAGTCTCTGTGTAAGGGAAGTTTGCTGCTGACTACATCTCCACCTTCCACTTGGGGTAACCAACGAGGGGCGAGAAGTATATACATCATATCGTCATCAACACGCAATGCACGTCCCCAAGCCCAACCCTCTCACTTTACCCTCATTCCTTGCCTCTCCCTCACTCTTCACCGCACACCAGTGACTACCATGGCCACACCTTCGCCGCCACCGTAGCCACTGTGCTCCTCACACTCCCTCGACGTGTCTAGGTGCTCTACCACGACCTCCTCTTCCTCCTCGACAAGAAACACGAGCCAAGAAGCTCTCCTAAATCCTCAACCCTCATCCTTGGAGATCGCTAGCAACGCCATGTCACCTTTTGGCATCCCACGAGCCTCCCGAGCCTTCCAAACGACGCGTTGTGAGCTCCTGCTCCAGTCCCATCTCTTCCTCACATGGATTTCTCGTTGTAGCCGTTGATTCCTTGATGCCAAAAACTCGCTACCGCATCAGCTCATTTTCAACGCAGCTCCGGTGACCATATGGTCACCCTGGCTTGTCCAGCAGCCTCGTAGCAAAGCACATTGCCTCGCAATCCCGTTTGTTTGTTAGTTTACGAGCCGCGGCAACAAAATCGCGAGCATCCGAACTTCGACCGGCGTGAACGTTCTCGCCGCCGTCGACGTCGGCCTACCAGACCAGGCAACCACGGCCGTTATACATGTCATCGCGCCGGCTTCCAAAGATCCCAACCATGCATCAAACGGTGCACCACCGAACATTTCTGAGCCCCTCTCTCGTTTCGGACTTCGTGAACGGCTAACTGTCTACCAGATTTGACTAAGTTGGCCAGTTTTGGACCCGAAGTGTCTATGACATGTGGGCCCTGGTCCTGGTTAATTTTTGGTTTAGGATTAATTTTAATGTTGATCACACTATTAAGTAAATGTGTCACTCGCCAATGGGAACCACTATTCTGGTTTGACCTGAAATGGCTGAGTTGACCTACTGACGTCATGCCTATGCAATGTTGATGTCATAATAATTTTATGGTACTTTACATATAAGAAATGATTTATTAAATTCCATAAAATTAACTAAACTTTTAAAATTCACAAAAACTCAATCATATCTGAGAATGAAATAAGTTATATATGAAAAATTATTAGAAAAATCCAAACAATACATTGGTACCATTTTCATGCATGTCGAAGCAACTTATAGTGAGTGTAGAAGTAAAATCAAATAGATGGCATTTAAATAATCACTTATGAAGTTTGAATTTGATCCCTGGGTTCAAACCAATTTCATTTAACCTTGTTGTTAGATGCATTAGCTCAAACTGGCATATTGCCATGTCATATGCATGCATCATATTGTTCCATATGTGGTTTATTGATTTGTTCCCCTTCGGTGTTGTTCTCCATGATAGGATATGTTCCTAAGGGTATGTTTGAGTATGCACCGGAGGAGCATTAATCCATTTTCGATTTGCCATGCAAGCAAATCCCCCTTGATCATTCTGATAAAATCCCACCCTCACACTCCTCCTCTCTTTTATTGCATTAGGACAACAACGTTTCAACTCTTACTTGTTGCGGTAGTTGGACCCATTCCTTTGCATGACCTGCCACTGCCATAATAAATAGCTAAACCTTCTTTGTATTATTAGGATTTCTTGAGCCATGTTGTGACTTCATCCATGCCATGCCTGCTATTGCTTAGAGTCGTGTCAGGTCTGATTCATCGGATAATTAATTGGAATGTTGTGTTCATGTTCTAATATTAGAGTTAAGTGTGTGAATCCAATTTTGTGAAGATAGCGATGAGAGGCCATGTAGGAGTACATGGTGGGTAGTCTAATTGGAACTGTCTTAAGAACTCTGTTTTGAATATGTGATCCAAGACTAGCTACTACGACACATTGGGCTCCGGGTACTCCAGGCTATCTCGACTTATTAATCACATTGATCTATGTTCAAGAGATGCAACTAGTTTTTGGTGTTTGTAGCTCGTGTTATTGGTCTACCAAGTGGCACCTGGTATAGATGGGCTTAGGATAGTCTATGTGTTGTATCCTAGTGTACCAAGTGTAGTTTCGTCCAGCGGGTGGGCTTGGGAATCCTGCACACATCGTTTGGGGTTGTAATGGAAAATTTGGTCGGACTTCCGTTGCGGGTTCAGTTCTCAAATAGGTGATAAACCTGGACTAGAGTCTTGTGTGGTTCCATTGTGGCCAACATCCTCGCCAAGCTTCCGCTTGAAGGTTGTCGAGTACATGATGTGTATGTGGTAGTAAGTGGTGAGAGCGTGTGTGAAGAAGTACACCCCTGCTGGGTTAACAAACTATTCGAATAGTCGCGTCCGTGGATATGGAATACTTGGAAACTTATATGGTTCATAGACAATTTAAATGGATACTCTAAAATGCGCAAGATAAGTGTGAGTGCTATGGATGGCCTTCTCGTGGAAGACGAGAGAGGATCCATAGTGGTGTATTGTTGTGGTGAGTAGCTAGATGGACTTGTGTGCCCTTACTCAAACTACTGGTTGTTGTACAAGATAGCCAAGAGTCAAAGTTGGCTTGCTGCATTGAACTACATCCCCATACCCTTTTATTGATATCGATACATATGTAGTTAGTTTTGATGTAAGTCCTATCGAGTACCTTTGTACTCATGGTTTCTTAACTTTTTTTTCAGAGGAGATCTTAGTCTCACTAAGTCACTAGTGGTTTCTACGAGAAGTTCGACATTGAGCGAGTAGCTTGGGAATCCCAAACAGAGGTATGACTCCTATGAAGGGTCTTGTAGATAGACATGCTTCCTTAGACCTCTCATTTCTAGTTGTTTGTACCCAGACATGATATTCCTCTGCTTGTTGCTTGTATAATCTGACTGTTGGGTCATGTGCTCCCTGCTTGTAACATCATATTATGTCAGCTCTTTCGAGCCTTTAAGTAAATAATTTAAGTCATAGAGTTGTGTTGTGATGCCATGTTGTACCAACACATTTTGTGCATAATATGTGAATGCTTTTGCAATGCATTGGTATGTGTGGGGTTCGGCACCTAGTTGTATGCATATGATAGCTTTTTATACATGGAAATACCTCTTAGTGCTTCCACTAAGCCTTGGTAGTTTGCTACTGCTCTATAACACATGGATTGACCATCATGTATCCTTCTTTGCTCATGTGTTTATCCCTACGGGGAAATATCACGCAGTGTTTACTAGAGTCCTTATAGCTTGTTACGACTCAGTTACGCACATTGATGACCAAAACGTGCATTGTTGGGTTACCTATGTTTGTCCCTGTACGATTGTGACACCTTGGTCTATAAATAATCATGTCGACCCGGATTCTCTGTTACATAGTTGCTAGCGAAAAATTCATATAAGTAAGCCAAAAGGCACAAACGGTCCCGGTCAAGGTAAAGGCGGCAATTGTTGTGTATCGTGCGTGAGGACTCATGTATTTATATGGTTGTTACATGCTAGATCTATGTGATTTAGAATTGTGGTCCCGACAACGTATCAACATCCTCAAGCTTAATTTATACTCGTTCTTGAATAGATAAGTGATAAGTACTACCTAACATGTCCTTGATCAAATGATGTAATCATGGTATGAATTTGGGATATGAATGATTCAAGGCAATAGTGTATCGATTTCACATCAAAATAATAATACACAAACATGCAAGTTAACAATTATTGGCTTTGAAAATAAAGATGATAAACAACGTGATCTCTACACACTTAATCATGATATGCATGACACGCTTAGCCTTCCTAGCATTAAGATATCAAATTATGAATAATCCCAGTGCCAAAACAAGCAATTAAACCATACTTTTCTCGCTTCAGTTTTCTTTAACTCACACAATACTTGAGCATGAGCTATGATCTTAAACCATACTTTTGTTTGTTGGACTCTTTTTGTCTCTCTTTTTTTATCCTCAAAGATATTGCCCGATGATATAATGCCGGATCCAATTTTGTAGGATTTATTGCAATGCATCGCATTGGTTTCTGGAAACTATCATCAAAATGATAAAACTTGCAACTTCACATCTCATTTGTTCGAACAGGTAAGCAAATACTCCCTCCGTCTCAAAATTCTTGTCTTAGGTTTGTCTAGAAATGAATGTATCAAAATACTAAAACGTGACTAGATACATTCATATCTAGACAAATCGAAGACAGGAATTTTGGGACGGAGGGAGTATGTTTTAAACATAGAAGGTATATCATTCATAAGAAGCACAAAACATCTGTACAAAGTGGTCCCCTATTTGAAGCACAATATATGATTGTATTGTTTTTTCCATTTCAAATAGGATATTATAGAATAATAGCATTTATTAAATCGCTTTATATACACAAGATGGTGTGAACCACATCAAGCTACTAACACACTCAACACATCTTCCTCAGAATAGTCAACTAAAGTTCTTAACTGAACTTACTAATGTTACAACAACAGCAGCAGAAGCAGCAGCTGAATGGACAAGAGCACATAGGGCTTCGAAAACGTCTAGCGACTAACAGAAAGAAGGAAAAAGATGGGAGAATCTGTCTAGGCTTTCACATCTCCATTTGGTTGACCAAGAATAGATGGTCGGTAGAGTGACTGGCCCCGTGCCATCTCAATTCTTTCGCGCGGATCACACATTGACTCATCTCTTATAGCCTGAAGAATCGACTCAGTAGGAAGTTCCCTGTGCACATCAGTAAACAAATCAGCACAGTTTATGGCTGCAAACCTTTACAAGCGTACAATATAGCAACATGATACTGGAAGTACCAATCGGCCAAGAGATTAAGCATATCTGTATTGCCTACTGAAATAAATTGTTCTTATATCTGGGTAGCAGTACCTGTTAAAAATGGATAAATCCAACAGAAAGTATTCTTGAAGCTAAGCCAATAAGCATGCAATCGAACTACTGTAGTTCACAAGGGCTTTTGTTATATCATGAAAAAGAAAGGATTATTACCTCTTGATCAGAATTTTATAAAGTGTTTTCAAGATGGGGCACATCTCAACTGGCGCAACAGATTTGTTGGCTTCTGGATGCATTACACTCAAACTATCCTGACTGAGAAGGTTATAAAATGCATCGACCGCAGAGACACCCTGAAATGAATTGTTAACACAATTTAGTATGCCTTGAGGTTTGCGGCAGCACTTGAAAATTCAGATAACAAATCAAAATGACAAACCTGGATTGTCCCTTTGCCTTTTATGCTATCACCCATTTCCAGAGTCAGCTCCCCTTTTGCTAACCTATGTCCATACCAAGCATTACGACCTTTCAACAATGTGACATAAGTGTCAGCTAATAATGGTCCAGCAAGTTTTTCGGGTTCTTCTTCCAGAAGGTGGGTGATGTAGATCATTTCGGATGTGCAAAGTGCAAAATAAACAGACTTGCTGGTTGCACTCTCATTGGTTAGTGCTGCCACCATACCTGCAAGATAACACAATGTTCAGCAAACTAACTGAAGATTATGTCAATTTACAGTAGAAGTAGAGGGTGATCGAATAGGAACATGCAAGAAGCCACGACAGATATTTAAGCATTTCGTATCCAGTGGATCTTTCTTTGGGTGTTGAAGGCTAAAATATAACTAACTAGTGTATATATTTTTCCCTTGGGACGCTGTGGTACATTGGAATTAATGCATGATAACATAATGCAAGTTACTAACTATTGAGTCGTGTAACATTGTGCTATGGTACAAAATTAATCCAAAGTTTAGAACAGTGCATGGCCTTTACAAACCTGTAGTGGTCACAAATATGACAAAAGCAGTGAGACGTACGAACATAACTTACCAGCACCAATGGCGTACACATTTTTCAAACCTCCCATGACTTCATGAGTGATGAGATCGCTATTATCCCAGACAATAAAATGAGGCTGCCTCAAAAATTTAGCAAGAGGTTTCCTCCATTTGTCAGTCCCACAAATACGAGCATTCGCATATTCTTTATTGTATATTTCAGACGCAATGTTAGGCCCACCAAGATACAGAACATTATCCAATGGAACCTTAGCTGCAATGAAAACCAACAATAGTGCATAAATCACATGCAGAGTTAAATATGCAAAAGGAAAATGCTGGAAACAAAGCATAACACTCAGCACACACCACATCGAACTAGAATTCTAAACTGAGATCAACAACAGTTGACCAAAATGTTGCATTGTTTAATGTGTAGAAGCATGAAATTAGAGTAAGTTATTCATTCAGGAAGAGCGTCGATAAGCAACAGAAGATACTACAAATTACTTAGCTGCAAGCTCAATAATTAGTTATGTCCCCTCTATATGAAACTTACAGAAGGTTACATATACCATACCCTTTACTCTTATAAATACCTGAGTTTGTGGCAGTCCATTTACACACAGATATTATCTCTTAACTCGCCAAGAAATTAATTACCGCAATTATCATATATTTGTAGTAGACAGATGTCTTGTAATCTTTCAATCAATTGATTTGATTGATGTAGAATTTGAGAATTTTTTTTTATTTGCACAAAGTTAGGGACTGCGATGACACAAACTCATGCAGCAACGCACAAGCATTAACCTCCATAGCAGCGCACCAGTATTTAGCAAGACATGGTAATGAACCCAGTTCAAAATATAATACAATGAGCAAGAAAGCATTCTTGGATATATATTTTTACCTTCTGCAATTCAACATCAATATTTTGTCAGCAACGCAATCGGTTGCATCCTAAGTTTATCATAACTCATGATGACATTTCAACCAAAGTTTGATAACTGCCTGTCATAGTTAGCAGGTACTACCAGATAAAAAAAAAAGCTGATAGCTACAAATTTGTACCCATGGAGGGGAACAGACACCAACAATTGAGGGCAAACAGCAATCCACCAAGTACAGAGGACAACATCAATCCACCATCAACAGAGGACAACATCAATTCTTCGGTGAAGAAAGAAGAGGAAATTATGATTGGAGGAAAAAGAAGATAGGAAACTCACTTGCATTGCAAATCATCTGTGTCGGAGTTATGATCCGCGGCACCGGATCCACTGATGCTTCTATCCCTTTCGTGAGCGAGATGATCACAGGGGCATTAACCCTCTCCTTCCAGTACCTCCCAATCTCCCCAAACACGCCCCTCGTCTCCGTGGAGGGCAGGCCGTTGATGACAATGTCAGCGTTCCAGACGGCCTCCTGCAGGTTGGTGACGACCTTGAGCGGGCAGAGCGGGGTGTCGATCATGTTGAGGCAGAAGCCGTCCCTGAGTATCTCGTCGGCGTAGAGCGTGCGGTCCCCGAGGCGGCCCTCGACGTACTTGAGGTAGGCGCATCGGCGGATCAGGCGGCGCAGGACGTCCTCGCGCGCGTTGATGACGTTGAAGAGGTGCTCGGCGGTGGCGCGGTCGACGGCGCGGCCGGGGCGGCGCCAGATGCGGAGCTGCACCTTGTCGCGGAGGTGGCCGTAGGCGTCCTGCAGGAGCGCGCAGAAGACGCTGCCCCAGGCCCCGGCCCCGACGCCGACGATCCGGAGCGGGTCCCCGTCGGCCTTCCCCATCAACCGCCGCAGCTCGTCCACCTTGTCCTCCACGGCCCCATTGGCGTGCCCGTTGGACGCGTGCGTCCCGTCCTCGGCTCCGCCCATTGCTTCCTCGGCTCCTCCTCTGCGCGCCGCTTCTCCTCGCAAGCAAAACCAAGCCCAGCCGAGAAGGCCACTACATAACCTGTCTGACTCGTTCGGTTGTTCCAAGGATGGGCAGGCAGGTTATAACTAACCGGGAGGAAGAAGACGAGAAAAGGACGCAATTTGCGTGGGTCTGGCCGCCGAATTGCGACGGGGGTGACGCGGACTGTCTGCCGGAGAGACCGAGGCGGGCCGCGGCTCGCCTGCCCGAGCGGTCGCCGGTTGGTGGCGCGGTTTCGCTCGCCGGTCGGGCGATCCTCGCGTCGAAAGCGGAGTGGTGGGGGATTTCTTTTCTGGGATCCGCCGCGTCACGGCGGAGCGGGAGGTGGCAGGTGGGTGAGCGGAGGCGGGGCGCGGTAAGAAAAGGACGGGGACGGGGTAGGCGAGGCGGATTCGAGGATCCGGAGGTCGCACGGACGGTGACGGACTGATGATGGTGGGTTGGTGATGGTGTCGGATTTGGGTAGTTTGCCATGGCGGACCTGGCGCCGTGCCCTGCCCTCGCACCGGCGCCAGATCCCCCACTGCTGTGCTCGGGGGCGCGTCCACCGGTGCGTGTGTTGCGTCGGGCGTGTGGCGGCCACGTCCAGTCAAAGAACGCACGGTAATTTTGATTGTAAACTTCTACTGGACCGATGATATTATTCCAGATACTCTGTATTTTGGATTATAAACTTGATGAAAAACACATATAATTTGTATAATATCGTTATTGTATTGATCAGAACATCACGTTTTGTGTCCCAAAGGGTTCAAGTAAATACCATCGCTTCGCAATAACAATTTAGGAAGAGAAATAATTATGTACCAAGTGAAAAGAGAGTTGCTAGTTTTTCTAAGAACCTTAGCGTAGAGGCCTGCTAAAAAGGCTGTGAAGCAATCAAAAGAAGAGTAATTCAATTCTGCTCCGGGGCTCGTGTGCTCCTAGTCAAAAACAAATTAAAAATAAATACTAGAAATCTTTTAAAAATTTAAAAAAAAAATGTGTGGTAGATAATTTAATGTATGAGGTTCGCTCCAAATTTCATATTATTTAGACATCTCAGCAGCTCTTGGCAAAAAAGACAAATCGGGTCAGAAAAGTTCGTGAACCCAGATTTGTTTTTTTTGCTGAGAGCACCTCAAATGCCCAAATGAGTTCAAATTTGAAGCGGACCTCATGCATCAAATTATCTACCACACAAAAACAATTTGAAAATTTTTAGATTTGTTTAGTATTTGTTTTGAAATTTTTTTCATCGGAGCGGGTGCAGATGGGCTGAGGAGCCAAAACGCCTCTTCCACAAAAGAAGGCTTAATCTTGGGAGTTCCTCTCGTGCGCGACAAGGTTCCGGCTGCGGGCATCGACATCAAGAACAATTCCAAGGCCACGGACGTCTTCAGGGTGGCCAAGGCGGTGGATGGGCTCACGGTTTCTGACAAGGGAGCTGGTGCCCCCGCCTTGACGACCGCTGCGGCGACGAAGACGACTGCCCAACCCATCCTCCTAGGGTCGGGACCAGGGGAGTCTTATGATTATTCGGTTCGGACGCGTGTCTCATTAGGAGGACCGGGCGATCGCGTCGGTCGCTACTGCCAGCCTAGGCCAGGAGGGCCTGGGTTTGGCGCCTATGGAGGAGTCCAGGCAGGCGCACGGTCAGGTGGACCTGAAGCGTGTAGGGGTGTTTCCTCCCTCGCATACTACTGATGATGTTTTTTCGTCCGAGGAACTCAAGGTTGGGCAGGTTTCTCACAAGAGGGGGGCAGTCACTGGCGAGCCACAACCTTGTGGCCAAGGCTGAGTGCCCCCCCCCCCGCGCCAATTTAATAACACATTCCTGCACTTTACAAATTGTGTGAATCGAGAAGACATGTGCAACATAAAAGTCCCACCACAGACCAATTCACAAGATTTGTTGCTTGAATATAGGAGATGCAAACCCACATAGACCTATCACCAACATTGTACCAAAAATCCACATCAAAGCAAGAGGTGAGGACAGGAGGAAGGGCTACTTGAGTAGTGTCACCACCACTGCCATTGGGTTCGAACCAGCGAAGGATATCAAAACCTAGCAAGCACTAAGATAAACTCTAGTGGTGGTCATATGGCTCGTCGCCATGATAACTGAAAGTGTGTTATATCGACTAGAGGGGGGTGAATAGGCGATTTTTACAAATTCATCACTGAGGAACTTGTGAGGAAAGTCCTCAGTCATGAACTGAGTGCAGCGGAAATAGTACTTAGTCAAAAGTGCAAAAACGTCTACAACAAAGTACTCAGCGTGAATTAAGAGAATCGGTTTGCACCGGTCACGAGTACAGGATAAGCAGGTGATGAATAACAGAGGTGAAGAATTTGAGGTGAGGAATTCACAGAAAGTCTTCAGTCAAATTCTTCAAACAGTACAGATGAAAGTCTTCAACATGCAATTGAGGAAATGAAAAGAGTTCAGAAAATAGAACTAGTAGCTCGATGAAGACAGTTGTTGATGACCCAGTTCCAACTACTGTAACAGTTGTACGTCTGGTTTGGAGCGGCTTGGTATTGAAATCAAAGTACACACAGTCCGAGGACAAACAGTCCCTACCGTATTCTCCTTGAGCTAAGGACACACAGTCCTCGCCCAACACTCGTGGTAAGTCTTCAGGGCAGACCTCCAAACCCTCACAAACTCGGTCACCATATGATCCACAATTGACTGCTGGATGCTCTAGAACATGACGCCTAGTCGTCTGGAGGATACTCAGTCCTCAAAGGTAATAAGCGTTGGTTCCATAGAGGAATAACTTCTTCAGTGATGCTCAATCACTTGGGTTTTGGTTTGGGTGTTTGGGGTATTTAAGCACTTAATGATTTTCGCTCAAAGGCTTTGAGGAATTTGGGTTGCTCTAAATGACTAGAGTCAGTTTCTCTCGAAGCAGTCAACCCACTAGTGGTTGTGGGAGGTGGCTATTTATAGCCTCGGAGCATCCCGGCATGATTTGACAAAGATGCCCTTAATGATATGACCGTTGGGTGGATAAGATTTGGGGCAGGTGGCGCGTGGCACGACAACGGTCGGAACTTTCAACTGTGAAAGTCCTCATGTCTCTCATGTTCCTCACTTTGAGGATTTGGTAGGTGTAGGTTTGGGTTGAGCATCATGAGGAAATTCGTTCCATAGTTTTACCTCGACCCCCTTTAACAGTACGGTGTTCCTATGACTCAAGAGTGAAGAAAATAAAACAGAAAGAGTAAATCTTCAAGCTTCAATTTCTTCAGAGTATTTTCTTCGGGACACACCGATTTCCTCATCTTCGATGTCTGCATGAGGAATATCATTTTCTTCGCAATTTCTTCGCGATCAAAGTCTTCAAGGAATTACCAAAGTCTTCACCCGGAGACATACATTTTTAAGGGTCGATATTCATCGAATAACTCAAACTCCTCAGCAACTTATAGAGCCTGTGTATACTTACAAACTTATCAGTCTCTTAACCTATAAGTCTTCAAACCACCAAAATCACTAAGGGGCACTAGATGCACTTACAATCTCCCCCTTTTTGGTGGTTGATGACAAATAGGTTAAGTTTTCAATGGGGATAAAAATATGAAATGTAAGTACAGAGTTTGAGGAATTTGATTGCAAGATACAAAGAAACTCCCCGTGAAGATGTGCATATCTCAGGAATTTGCGTTGGACTGCAAATGCCCATTGATGATTTATATCATGAAGATCTCCCCCTGTATCTTGTAATTCATGCATGCATTTGACATATAGTATGAGGAATTTGAAATGCATGATGAAAAATGGTGTGTGACGAATTTCATCATGCATGCATTAATTAACTTGAGGAATAAGCATGCGAGGAAAAACGTTCAAAAGTGTGAGAACACCATCAGGCTTAAGTTACAACTCATTACATCAAATACTCCAGAAGAAACGGGAGTTTGTAACTTAATAAAGTTTATAAGCCCATAAATTTAACCCGCTTGAAGACTAACTCACAGATTTCTCCCCCTTTGTCATCAAGTGAAGAAAAGGGACGAAACTGAGGACTAACACCCATGAAGAACTTCACTTCTCTGGTGGAGGATAGGCACCAGCATTCTTCGTGTGAGTCTTCCTGTTTGGGCCTGTTGCAGTATCAGCAGGTTCTTCATCAGAATCAGCAGTGCAGAATGAAGAATATGAGTTGTCCACCAAGTCAGGAGCTGGGATCTTCTTGAATTTCTTATTTGGTGACCATGACCAATCAAAGTCTTGAGTGAATTCTAGTTCTTTGAGTTCCTCGGGAGTCTTGAGATGTGACAGTATGGCCTAGGTGCGATCAAATACCTCATGAAGATAATTGTGATTTTTCTTCACTGCATTTTTCAGTATCATTGAGGGTTTCCACGATGGAGCCAAACTAGCGTTTAACCCACTTATGGTTTTGATCAACTTTCTAATGAAGACCGAGGAGAAGCTCTATGTTAGACATCACCCGTGGGGCAGTTGGACTTGGAGGTTTTGTTGTGCCATCAGATTCTTGTGTGGCAGTGTCATCATATGAGGAGTAGGATACAGCCTTGCGAAATTGACCATCCAGTGGCAGATTTCCTTCATCAGTCACATACTTACCTTTGCCCTCAACTGGTTCAAAAGATTTCTTGACTACTTTGAGAGGAGCCATATAGCCAAGATGATTTTGATAGTCTGCTTGATAGTTGATTGCGGATCTGGTTATGATGAATCTCATGATCCAAGGCGCATAAATCTTCAACTCAAATGGTCACAATGCATTGTTGGCCAGAGTCATCCAGAAGAAGTTGCGAAGGTTCATTTTGATTCCGTGAATGATGTTGAACAGGATGTTCTTCATGATTCCAACAACATCTTCTTCATTATTATGCCCTTTGATAGGTGCGAAGGAATAAGCCAATATTCTGTAGACTGTTCTGGGCACATACTTCAATTCCTTCACTAGGAATCTGGTCCTTGGAGGTTGGACCAGAGCTAATGGCTTCATGAGGGCCTCCATTAGATGATTTGACAACTCTTTTTCATCATACAAGTTTATTGCTTCATCTGAAGGAATTGAGATTGGTAGGGCTCGAAGCAATTATGTGGCTGGAGCTGTTAAGTGAGTGTGCTGAGTCATCCAGTCTAGGACTCAAGAGTTGATGTTTTTGGGGTCACCTGAGATATGCAGTGTGGCATAGAACTAAAGAATGATATCTGTCGAGTCACTGATATCCGTGCAGAATGGCAGTAGCCCTACATCGTGAAGAACACTCAAAACTGTGGTAAAGCAAGGGATTTCCTCCATATCACAATGAGGAATGTGTGTGTGACAAAATATATTTCTCTTCTCCACAAGCACAACAACATAGTAATTTAGTTGTGTTCTGGTCCAGAGTTTCCTGTGCCTGATACGAAGCTTGTCGTATGGATTTTCTCCACTGAAGAAATGATGTTCATCATAAAAATCTACTTTCAGAAACTTTGGCCTCTTAGTATGGATGATGTGGCTTTGGTTGAAGATTTTGATGTTGAATTTCATCATCTTGAGGAATTTTGGCCACCACAATTGCAGTTTTAGGATTTGCAACCCGTGCTTCATTAGTCGACTCTTTATTCTGAACTGAGACGGTTTCTTCACGCGCTTCTTCTTCAGTTTGAGGAATTTGTTGTGCCGTAGGTGCAGATGCAGTTTTTGGTACATCAGTTTCATTTTCATTTTCATCAGCTGATGTAGTTGATTCTTGTTGGGGAACGTCGCATGGGAAACATAATTTTTCCTACGCGCACGAAGACCTATCATGGTGATGTCCATCTACGAGAGGGGATTTCCGATCTACGTACCCTTGTAGATCACACAGCAGAAGCGTTAAGAAACGCGGTTGATGTAGTGGAACATCCTCACGTCCCTCGATCCGCCCCGCGAACCGTCCCACGAACCGTCCCGCGATCCATCCCACGATCCGCTCTGATCTAGTGCCGAACTGACGACACCTCCGCGTTCAGCACACGTACAACTCGACGATGATCTCGGCCTTCTTGATCCAGCAAGAGAGACGGAGAGGTAGATGAGTTCTCCGGCAGCGTGACGGCGCTCCGGAGGTTGGTGGTGATCTAATCTCAGCAGGGCTCCGCCCGAGCTCCGCAGAAACGCGATCTAGAGGTTAAACCGTGGAGGTATGTGGTCGGGCTGCCGTGGCAAAAGTTGTCTCAAATCAGCCCTAATACCTCAGTATATATAGGAGGGAGGGGGAGGGAAGAGGCAGCCTCAAACCCTCAAGGTTTGGCCGAAATTGGAGGTGGAGGAGTCCTACTCCAATCCTACTTGGAGTAGGATTCCACCTTCCCACTTGGAAACTCTTTCCACCTTGTGTTTTTTCCTTCTCAAACCTTATGGGCCTTATTGGGAACTTATTCCAGCCCACTAGGGGCTGGTTTATCTCTTCCCATAGCCCATGAGACCCCTTGGGGCGTGACACCCCTCTCGATGGTCCCCGGCACCCCTCCCGGCACTCCTGGTACACTACCGATGAGCCCGAAACTTTTCCGGTGACCAAAACAGGACTTCCTATATATCAATCTTTACCTCCGGACCATTCCGGAGCTCCTCGTGATGTCCTGGATCTCATCCGGGACTCCGAACAACATTCGGTAACCAACCATATAACTCAAATACGCATAAAACAACGTTGAACTTTAAGTGTGCAGACCCTGCGGGTTCGAGAACTATGTAGACATGACCCGAGAGACTCCTCGGTCAATATCCAATAGCGGGACCTGGATGCCCATATTGGATCCTACATATTCTACAAAGATCTTATCGTTTGAACCTTAGTGCCAAGGATTCATATAATCCCGTATGTCATTCCCTTTGTCCTTCGGTATGTTACTTGCCCGAGATTCGATCGTCAGTATCCGCATACCTATTTCAATCTCGTTTACCGGCAAGTCTCTTTTCCCGTTCCGTAATACAAGATCCCACAACTTACACTAAGTCACATTGCTTGCAAGGCTTGTGTGTGATGTTGTATTACCGTGTGGGCCCCGAGATACCTCTCCGTCACACGGATTGACAAATCCCAGTCTCGATCCATACGAACTCAACTAACACATTCGGAGATACCTGTTGAGCATCTTTATAGTCACCCAGTTACGTTGCGATGTTTGATACACACAAAGCATTCCTCCGGTGTCAGTGAGTTATATGATCTCATGGTCATAGGAACAAATACTTGACACACAGAAAACAGTAGCAACAAAATGACACGATCAACATGCTACGTCTATTAGTTTGGGTCTAGTCCATCACATGATTCTCCTAATGATGTGATCCTGTTATCAAGTAACAACACTTGCCTATGGCCAGGAAACCTTGGCCATCTTTGATCAACGAGCTAGTCAACTAGAGGCTTACTAGGGACAGTGTTTTGTCTATGTATCCACACAAGTATTGTGTTTCCAATCAATACAATTATAGCATGGATAATAAACGATTATCATGAACAAAGAAATATAATAATAAGTAATTTATTATTGCCTCTAGGGCATATTTCCAATAGTCTCCCACTTGCACTAGAGTCAATAATCTAGTTCACATCACCATGTGATTCCAACGAATCCAACAGCCATATAGTTATGAGGTCTGATTACGTCTTGCTCATGAGAGAGGTTTTAGTCAACGGTTCTGAAATTTTCAGATCCGTATGTTCTTTACAAATCTTTATGTCATCTTATAGATGCTGCTACTATGTGCTATTCGGAAATACTCCAAATATCTACTCTACTATACGAATCTGTTTCACTACTCATAGTTATTCGGATTAGTGTCAAAGCTTACATCGACGTAACCCTTTACGACGAACTCTTTAACCACCTCCATAATCGAGAAAAATTCATTAGTCCATCAGTTAATAAGGATAAATTTTGACCACTACTAGTGATTCAATCATGGATCACTCTCTGTACCTCTCAACAGACTTGCTGCAAGGCACACATCAGGTGCGGTACTCAGCATGACATACTTTAGAGTCTACGACTAAGGCATAGAAGACGACCTTCGTCTATTCTCTTTATTCTGCCGTGGTCGGGTTTTGAGTCTTACTCAAATTCACACCTTACAACGCAACCAAGAACTCCTTCTTTGCTGATCTATTTTGAACTCCTTCAAAACTTGTCAAGGCATGCATCTTGTTGAAACTTCCATTAAGCGCTTTCGATCTATCTCCATAGATCTTTGATGCTCAACGTTCAAGTAGCTCAATCCAGGTATTCCTTTGAAAACTCCTTTCAAACAACCTTGTATGCTTTACAGAAATTCTACATTACTTCTGATCCACAATATGTCAACCACATATACTTATCAGAAATTCTATAGTGCTCCCACTCACTTCTTTGGAAATACAAGTTTCTCATAAACCTTGTACAAACCCAAAATCTTTGATCATCTCATCAAAGTGTATATTCCAACTCCGAGATGCTTGCACCAGTCCATTGAAGGATCGCTGGAGCTTGCATACTTGCTAGTATCTTTAGGATCGACAAAACCTCCTAGTTGTATCACATACAATGTTTGCTCAAGGAAACCGTCGAGGAAACAATGTTTTGACATCCTATGTGCAATATTTCATAAATAATGTAGCATCTACTAACATAATTCTAACAGACTTTCAGCATCTCTACGAGTGAGAAAGTCTTATCATAGTCAACTGTTTGATCTTGTCGGAAACATCTTTGCGACAAGTCGAGCTTTTCTTAATAGTGACTTATCACCATCATCGTCTGTCTTCCTTTTAAAGATCCATCTTTACTCAATAGTCCTATGACCATCAAGTAGTTCTTCCAAAGTCTTCACTTTGTTTTCATACATGGATCCTCTCTCGGATTTCATGGCTTCGAGCCATTTGTCGGAATCCGAGCCCACCATTGCTTTCTCCATAACTCGTAGGTTCACTGTTGCTCAACAACATGACCTCCAAGACAGGGTTACCATACCACTCTGCAGTAGTACGCGACCTTGTCAACCTACGAGGCTTGTAGTAACTTGATCCGATGCTCGATGATCACCATCATCAGCTTTCACTTCAATTGGTGTAGGCGCCACAGGAACAATTTCCTGCGCCCTGCTACACACTGGTTGAAGTGATGGTTCAATAACCTCATCAAGTTCTACCACCCTCCCACTCAATTCTTTCGAGAGAAACCATTCCTCGAGAAAGGATCCGTTTCTAGAAACAAACACTTTGCTTTCGGATCTGAGATAGGAGATGTACCCAACTGTTTTGGATCTCCTATGAAGATGCATTTATCCGCTTTGGGTTCGAGCTTATCAGACTAAAACTTTTTCACATAAGTGTCGAAACCCCAAACTTTCAAGAAACGATAGTTTAGATTTCTCTAAACCTCAGTCTATACTGTGTCATCTCAACGGAAATACGTGGTGCCCTATTAAAAGTGAATGCGGTTGTCTCTAATGCTTAACCCATAAACGATAGTGGTAATTCGATAAGAGACATCATAGCATGCACCATACCAAATAGTGTGTGGCTATGACGTTCAGACACATCATCACACTATGATGTTCTAGGTGGCATGAACCGCGAAACAATTTCCACATTGTCTTAACTGCGTACCAAAACTCGTTACTCAGATATTCATTTATATGATCATATCGTAGACAGTTTATCCTCTTGTTACGACGAACTTCACTCCGAAACAGAATTGAACTTTTCAATATTTCAGACTTGTGATTCATCAAGCAAATACTCTAGTATCTACTCAAATCGTCATCGAAGTAAGAACATAATGATATCCACTGCGTGCCTCAGCACCCATTGGACTGCATACATCAAAATGTATCACTTCCAACACGTTACTATCTTATTTCATCTCAATGAAAACAAGGCCTTGCTCATGTGGTATGATTTGCATGTCACTAGTGATTCAAAATCAAGTGAGTATAAAGATCCATCAGCATGGAGCCTCTTCATGCAATTTATACCAACATGACTCAAGCGGCAGTACCACAAGTAAGTGGTACTATCATCACTACCTCGTATCTTTTGGCACCAATATCATGAACATGTGTAACACTACGATCGAGATTCAATAAACCATTGAAGGTGATTATTCAAGAAAATAGAGTAACCATTATTCTCTTTAAATGAATAATAGTATTGCAATAAACACGATCCAATCATGTTCATGCTTAACGCAAGCACCAAATAACAATTATTTAGGTTTAACACCAATCCCGATGGTAGAGGGAGCGTGCGACGTTTGATCATATCAACCTTGGAAACACTTCCAACACGTATCGTCACCTCGCCTTTAGCTAGTCTCCGTTTATGTCGTAGCTTTCATTTCGTGTTACTAATCTCTTAGCAACCGAACCGGTATCCAATACCCTCATGCTACTAGGAGTACTAGTAAAGTATACATCAACATCATGTATATCAAATATACTTCTTTCGACTTTTGCCAGCCTACTTATCTACCAAGTATCTAGAGTTGCTTCGTCTCAGTGACTGTTCCCCTCATTACAGAAGCACTTAGTCTCGGGTTTGGGTTTAATCTTGGGTCTCTTCATTAGTGCAGCAACTGTTTTGCCGTTTCACGAAGTATCCCTTCTAGCCCTTGCCTTTCTTGAAACTTAGTGGTTTTACAAACCATCAACTATTGATGCCTTCTTGATTTCTACTTTCGCAGTGTCAAACATCGCGAATCGCTCAAGGATCATTGTATCTATCCTTGATATGTTATAGTTCATCACGAAGCTCTCACAACTTGGTGGCAGTGACTTTGGAGAACCATCACTATCTCATCTGGAAGATTAACTCCCACTTGATTCAAGTGATTGTCGTACTCAGACAATCTGAGCACACGCTCAACGATTGAGCTTTTCTCCTTTACTTTGTGGACAAAGAATCTTGTCGGAGGTCTCGTACCTCTCAACAAGGGCACGAGCATGAAATCCCAATTTCATCTCTTTAGAACATCACTTATGTTCCGTGACGTTTCAAAACGTCTTCGGTGCCTTGCTTCTAAGCCATTAAGTATTTTGCACTGAACTATCGTGTAGTCATCAGAAACGTGTATGTCGGATGTTCACAACATCCACAGACAATGCTCGAGGTGCAGCATACCGAGTGGTGCATTAAGGACATAAGCCTTCTGCGCAGCAACGAGGACAATCCTCTTCAAAGTTTGCTACTATCAACTTTCAACTAAATTTTCTCTAGGAACATATTAAAACAGTAGAGCTATAGCGCAAGCTACATCATAATTCGCAAAGACCATTAGACTATGTTCATGACAATTAGTTCAATTAATCATATTACTTAAGAACTCCCACTCAAAAAGTACATCTCTCTAGTCATTTGAGTGGTACATGATCCAAATCCACTATCTCAAGTCCGATCATCACGTGAGTCGAGAATAGTTTCAGTGGTAAGCATCTCTATGCTAATCATATCAACTATACGATTCATGCTCGACCTTTCGGTCTCATGTGTTCCGAGGCCATGTCTGCACATGCTAGGCTCCTCAAGCTTAACCCGAATGTTCTGCGTGTGCAACTGTTTTGCACCCGTTGTATGTAAACGCTGAGTCTACCACACCCGATCATCACGTGGTGTCTCGAAACGAAGAACTGTCGCAACGGTGCACAGTCGGGGAGAACACAATTTCGTCTTAAAATTTTAGTGAGAGATCACCTCATAATGGTACCGTCGTTCTAAGCAAGATAAGGTGCAATAGGATTAACATCACATGCAATTCATAAGTGACATGATATGGCCATCATCATGCGCTTCTTGATCTCCATCACCAAAGCACCGGCACGATCTTCTTGTCACCGGCGTCACACCATGATCTCCATCATCATGATCTCCATCAACGTGTCGCCATCGGGGTTGTCGTGCTACTCATGCTATTACTACTAAAGCTACGTCCTAGCAATATAGTAAACGCATCTGCAAGCACAAACGTTAGTTTAAAGACAACCCTATGGCTCCTGCCGGTTGTCGTACCATCGACGTGCAAGTCGATATTAACTATTACCACATGATCATCTCATACATCCAATATATCACATCAGATCGTTGGCCATATCACATCACAAGCATACCCTGCAAAAACAAGTTAGACGTCCTCTAATTTTGTTGTTGCATGTTTTATGTGGTGACCATGGGTATCTAGTAGGATCGCATCTTACTTACGTAAACACCACAACGGAGATATATGAATTGCTATTTAACCTCATTCAAGGACCTCCTCGGTCAATTCCGATTCAACTAAAGTTGGAGAAACTGACACCCGCCAGTCATCTTTGAGCAACGGAGTTACTCGTAGCGATGAAACCAGTCTCTCGTAAGCGTACGAGTAATGTCGGTCCGAGCCGCTTCGATCCAACAATACCGCGGAATTAAGAAAAGACTAAGGAGGGCAGCAAAACACACATCAAGGCCCACAAAAACTTTTGTGTTCTACTCGAGAAGACATCTACGCATGAACCTAGCTCATGATGCCACTGTTGGGGAACGTCGCATGGGAAACATAATTTTTCCTACGCGCACGAAGACCTATCATGGTGATGTCCATCTACGAGAGGGGATTTCCGATCTATGTACCCTTGTAGCTCACACAGCAGAAGCGTTAAGAAACGTGGTTGATGTAGTGGAACGTCCTCACGTCCCTCGATCCGCCCCGCGAACCGTCCCACGAACCGTCCCGCGATCCGTCCCACGATCCGCTCCGATCTAGTGCCGAACGGACGACACCTCCGCGTTCAGCACACGTACAACTCGACGATGATCTCGGCCTTCTTGATCCAGCAAGAGAGACGGAGAGGTAGATGAGTTCTCCGGCAGCGTGACGGCGCTCTGGAGGTTGGTGGTGATCTAATCTCAGCAGGGCTCCGCCCGAGCTCCGCAGAAACGCGATCTAGAGGTTAAACCGTGGAGGTATGTGGTCGGGCTGCCGTGGCAAAAGTTGTCTCAAATCAGCCCTAATACCTCAGTATATATAGGAGGGAGGGGGAGGGAAGAGGCAGCCTCAAACCCTCAAGGTTTGGCCGAAATTGGAGGTGGAGGAGTCCTACTCCAATCCTACTTGGAGTAGGATTCCACCTTCCCACTTGGAAACTCTTTCCACCTTGTGTTTTTTCCTTCTCAAACCTTATGGGCCTTAGTGGGAACTTATTCCAGACCACTAGGGGCTGGTTTATCTCTTCCCAGAGCCCATGAGACCCATTGGGGCGTGACACCCCTCCCGATGGTCCCCGGCAGCCCTCCCGGCACTCCCGGTACACTACCGATGAGCCCGAAACTTTTCCGGTGACCAAAACAGGACTTCCTATATATCAATCTTTACCTCCGGACCATTCCGGAGCTCCTCGTGATGTCCTGGATCTCATCCGGGACTCCGAACAACATTCGGTAACCAACCATATAACTCAAATACGCATAAAACAACGTCGAACCTTAAGTGTGCAGACCCTGCGGGTTCGAGAACTATGTAGACATGACCCGAGAGACTCCTCGGTCAATATCCAATAGCGGGACCTGGATGCCCATATTGGATCCTACATATTCTACGAAGATCTTATCGTTTGAACCTCAGTGACAAGGATTCAAATAATCCCGTATGTCATTCCCTTTGTCCTTCGGTATGTTACTTGCCCGAGATTCGATCGTTAGTATCCGCATACCTATTTCAATCTCGTTTATCGGCAAGTCTCTTTTCTCGTTCCGTAATACAAGATCCGCAACTTACACTAAGTCACATTGCTTACAAGGCTTGTGTGTGATGTTGTATTACCGTGTGGGCCCCGAGATACCTCTCCGTCACACGGATTGACAAATCCCAGTCTCGATCCATACTAACTCAACTAACACATTCGGAGATACCTGTAGAGCATCTTTATAGTCACCCAGTTACGTTGCGATGTTTGATACACACAAAGCATTCCTCCGGTGTCAGTGAGTTATATGATCTCATGGTCATAGGAACAAATACTTGACACACAGAAAAGAGTAGCAACAAAATGACATGATCAACATGCTACGTCTATTAGTTTGGGTCTAGTCCATCACATGATTCTCCTAATGATGTGATCCCGTTATCAAGTAACAACACTTGCCTATGTCCAGGAAACCTTGGCCATCTTTGATCAACGAGCTAGTCAACTAGAGGCTTACTAGGGACAGTGTTTTGTCTATGTATCCACACAAGTATTGTGTTTCCAATCAATACAATTATAGCATGGATAATAAACGATTATCATTAACAAAGAAATATAATAATAACTAATTTATTATTGCCTCTAGGGCATATTTCCAACAGTTCTTGGTCTGGTGCTGATTTCACACGCGAGCTCCTTTCTTCTAGTCAGGTTTTTTGTAGCTGAAGGAGATGCAATAGTTTGAGGAATTTGAGAAATCGCTGGCGAGTTTGGATGATCCTTTTCCGAGAAATCATCATGGATTACAGGTGTGGTGTATCCAAAGTCCACATCAGCCTTCTTTTCTTCAGTAGTCGTTTCTTGGTTTTGAGGAGGAGGTGGTTGGACTTGAGGAAATTGAACAGCTTGAATGTCCTCATCTATTGGTGTAGATGCTAAAGAGCGATTTTCATCCATTTTCCCATCCTGTTCTAGAATGATATGCTCTTCACCGAATGGTACAATCATGTATGACGGTGCAATGCTGAGAGGAGTTGCATCAACTGGAGCTGATGATGTAGTAGGTTGAGTCTTCAGGCATTTTGCCTCTAAAGAATTTGAAGTTCTTGATGCCTTTCTCTTCTTGGCTTCCTTCTCAACAACTTTTGTTTTCTTCACGTCTGAGGCAGACGGAAGTGTCACTTTCTTCACTGTTGAATACATTGGTGACGGAGCATTTTCTTCAAGCATTGCGTAGGCAGTGTTAGGCCTCGCAGATTCTTCAGCAGTTACATTCTGACCAGATTCATCAGCAGCAGGTTCTTCATCTTCAGTAGAATCGGCTAGTTGTAAAGTGTGACTGGCCTGTGGAATTGTTGGTTGCTTTGGGGCTGGAACCCTGTTGTTGTATTCATCAACAGCGTGAGTTGCGGCCTTGACAAACCTCACTTTGACACCCTTTCGGTCTGCATGAAGACTTGTGTATTTGTTAGTGAGGGTTTTCAGCTCTGCTTGAGTAGAAACAAGTTTCTCAAGCGTCAGGTTAAGGAGGTTTTGTTTCAAGTATTTCTCCTTTTTCACCTTTTGTAGCCCGATCTTGTTTTGCTTGCTGATCCTTCCACTTAGCTTCATTGATGAATGAGGTTACCATGTGGCTGAGTTCATGTGGAAGTTTCATATCATCAATGGGTGTGTTTGGATCTTCATACCAACGATCGATGAAGTTCAGCACCACTTTTGGATCCAATGCAAGGGGAATGGTGTTGCCAGTAGCTTGTGCAACCCTTTCTTGTTTGTTCCTGATAATGGCTTGAAGAGTTTCATCATCATATTCCTCATTTCCTCTGATGCAGAAGGAATATTGAGGGCAACTTTTCTTGGGCTCTGCCTTGTTCCTCTCCCAACAGTCATCTTTGTCTTCATGATGTCGGGTGAAGATTTTTGAGCTGAGCCAGAGGCAGGTGGTAATGATGAATTTGGATTCCCTGTTTGATGCTGCCTGGGTTGTGGCTACACAGGAAGTGAAGATTGTGCTGCAGTTGAGGACTTGGCAGTTGTTGTTGTTTCTGTCTGAGGAATTTTCTCTTTGGATAATGTTGTTGAGGGTTTTGACTTGACACCTGATTTCTTCATCAGTGTCTTCTTGGGAGGTTGTTCTGTAGTAGAAGCCTCAGCAGCAGAGGAGGAGGCGGCAGCAACAGAATCCTCATTGAACTTTGTTACAACAACATTTTTCTTTTTCTTCAGTTTGGTCAAATACTTGTCTTTTTTCTCAGGATAGTCTTCAATTGTGGCTACGCTGGAGGGATGTGCAGTTTGTTGGTCTCCCTTGGCAATCTTTTGCAAGGAGGTTTGAGGGCAAACTTCTTGGCATACTTTGGAGTGACATACTTGTATTCTTTCCACTCCTTTGCCCATCTGCGTTCAATCCTTTGAAGCCTGATCTTGCGTTTTCGAGTGGTTTCTTTCCCATGAATTTCTTCATCTCGCGTGCAGTACTCAGCATATATGTCTTCTGGGATTTAAAAAGCAGTGTTCTGTTCAAGCTTCTTGCCACCCTTCTGTTTTTTGTCCTCCTCCATTTTCTCCAGCTGAGGTTTTTGCTGAGGAATTTGTATTCTTTAGGAATCTGATGACACAGGTATTATTTCTTCAAGAAATGCTCCAAATGAGTTAAGTTGATGAGAACCTAGTGATTCATCAGCTGACATTTTGTGCCTGTGAACAGAGTATAGGTGCGAAGAGTTTGGAGAGGTCATATGCGTTTTCAGGTTTGAGGAAATTAAAAAATGACTCAAGTTGAGGAATTTGACCAGTGTGTTGAGGAATTTGACTAAGCATTCTGATCTTGGGTTCCAGAGTTGTGCAGATTCGAAAATTTACACAATTGAGGAATCTCGTGAAGAATTTAGTGACTTAGTGAAATTCATGAAGTGTTCTAGACATGGGTGTGCACAGCTGAAAGCTTTTCTGAGGAATAACTGATTTCACGGATCTAAAAAAATAAATGGATGAACAGGGGCAGTAAAATAGGATTTAATTACCCTAATTGAAGGACACGATGAACTGGGGAAGTAAAAGAAAAAGCTCTTCGGTTCAGATCTTTAGTGCCCAAACTCAGCGTCTGAAGACAACTACGGCGGCGACGGAGGGAGACAATCCGCACTCGGCGTGTGTCCGACGACGGCGAGGTCGAGGCAATGAAGTAGTTCTTCACCGGCGACAAAGATTGCTAGCGGCGACGCTTGGTTTTGAGCCCGAGCGGAGAAAACAAGAGTGAGAGAAGAGTTTTTCACTAGAGGGGGGAAAGGGCTATTTATATCTCGGGTGAAAACGGTCCGAGGTGAAATCTTCAGACGAAACTGCCCCTGGCCTTTCATCTCCGTATGACACTTGCTACCCACGTATAAAGCGGTGGAGATAGTGGAGATCGTGGTTATCCTATCGTGAGTAGTGGGTGTAGTAACGGTAAAAAAAGTATTGTTTTTGAAATTGAGGATTTTGTTGCAAAAGTCATCAACTGACAAGGACTTAGTGAGGACTTCGAACAAGTATCAAATAAAACGCATATGAAGAATGAGAATAGACTCGTTTGAGCTTAGCATAGAGGGGAGACGAGTCCGATCACATTCACTTAGAAGAAATACCCACTTGAAGACTTAGAAATAAGTGAATGATGTTAAGGACATTGAAAGCTCATTATATAATATATAATCAATGAAGATCATCACAGAAAGTTTTGAAGCATTTGAAAAAGATTGAAGACTTTGAAAATTTTGAGGAATTTGTGAAAAGTTTCAGATTTGAAGAATTTCAAATTTGAAGAATTTCCAATTTGAGGAATTTCAAAGTTTGATGGTGGCGTGGCCCACTGTATAAGAATGATGATTTCAGGCATCGCGTACAATTGTTGTAGGGCCCTGAGAATCAAAATCTTCATTAATTTCTTCACACTTAGAGTGTTATTCTTCATTGATTGAAGAAAAATGTTACTTCGTTTGTTGCGCATCTAAGTCATTAATTTTGCATAAGTGTTAGGATGTGTGCATTTTTACATAAGATTCAAAGACTCTAGGATATTTACCTCATACCGGTGCTTGCAAAACCTTTTCTCATCCAAGGGCTTTGTGAAGATATCTGCTAGCTGGCCATCAGTCTTCACATGGTCGATGATGATATTTCCCTTGAGTACATGATCACGAAGAAAGATGACGAATCTGGATGTGCTTGGTCTTCGAGTGTTGTACTGGATTGCAGGCGATCTTGATTGCACTCTCATTGTCACATTAGAGGGGTACATTCTTCATTTTGATGTCGTAATCTCTGAGGGTTTGCTTCATCCATAGCAGTTGAACACAGCAAGATCCAGCAGCAATGTATTCAGCTTCAGTAGTGGAGAGTGATACGAAATTCTACTTCTTTGACGACCAACACACTAAGGATCGTCCGAGGAAATGACATGTACCTGGCGTTGACTTGCGATCCACACGGTCACCAGCATAATCTGTGACAACCCGAGACCGACGCTCCAGAAGATTCCCGTTTTATTTCGTTCTCATCGTGTGATTCGTTTGGTTGTCGCATTCATCATCGCATCATCCCCATTGCATCGGCACTCCATTGCCACCAGTTTTCGAAACTTTCATCTGTTATTAGTTGACGGTGCTCTCTGTGTTCATCGTTGACCGATTTGAGCACGGCCACACTCGCACGCGCCCGCGGCATCGTTAAATATTTGCTTTTAAAAGTGTCCGGAAAATATTCTCGGATTGGTTTGAAACTTGGTGTGTGGTCTTGTTTTACTGTAGGTAGGCTGCCTACCAAATTTTGTCGTAATCGGAGTCCGTTTGATACCCGAAAGGTCGACCATAGCGGCACCATCTTTGGTTTATCGTCGGACGGTTTTCATTGTTTTAAACTCTGTCGCCGGGTGACCATTTTCCCTCTCATCCCAGCCCAACACCCCTCTACACAGCCTCTAAGACCACCTAACCCTAGGGCGTGATACGTCTCCAATGTATCTATAATTTTTTATGGTTCCATGCTATTATCTTGTCAACTTTGGATGTTTTATATGCATGAATAGGCTATTTTATATCTTTTTTGGGACCAACCTATTAACTCAGTGCCAAGTGCCAGTTTCTGTTTTTTCCGTGTTTTTGACCTTTTTCAGAGAAGAATATTAAACAGAGTCCAAACGGAATAAAACCTGCGGGATGATTTCTTCCATAACAGAAGATACGCACGGGACTTGAAAACCAAGGCAGGAGACCTCGTGGGAGATCACAAGCCCCCTAGCCGCGACCTAGGGGGGTGGCCGCGCCTAGCAGGCTTGTGGCCCCACGTGGCTCCTTTGCCCTACCTCTTTCGCCTATAAATTCTCTAAAATCCCAAAACAAAGAAGAGAGCCACGAAAATACTTTTCTGCCATCGCAAGCTTCTGTCTCCGCAAGATCCCATCTGGGGACCGTTCTGGTGCCCTGCCGGAGGGGGATTCGGACACGGAGGGCTTCTTCATCAACACCATTGCCTCTCCAATGATGCGTGAGTAGTTCACCACAGACCTTCGGGTCCATAGCTAGTAGCTAGATGGCTTCTTCTCTCTCTTGGATCTTCAATACAAAGTTCTCCATGATCATCATGGAGATCTATCCGATGTAACTTTCTTTTGTGGTGTGTTTGTCGAGATTCGATGAATTGTGGATTTATGATGAGATTATCTATGAATATTATTTGAGTCTCCTCTGATCTCTTATATGCATGATTTCGTATCCTTGTAATTCTCTTTGAGTTATTGGTTTCGTTTGGCCAACTTGATCTATAATTCTTGCAATGGGAGAAATGCTTGGTTTTGGGTTCATACCGTGCGGTGTCCTCACCCAGTGACCGAAAGGGTAGCGAGGCATGCATCGTGTTGTTGCCATCAAGGGTAAAAAGATGGGGTTTATATCATATTGCATGAAACTATCCCTCTACATCATGTCATCTTGCTTAAGGCGTTACTCTCTTTGTTATGAACTCAATACACTAGATCCATGCTGGATAGCGGTCGATGTGTGGAGTAATAGTAGTAGATGCAGAAAGTATCGGTCTACTTGTCTCGGACGTGATGCCTATATGTATGATCATTGCCTTAGATATCGTCATGACTTTGCGCGATTTTATCAATTTCTCGACAGTAATTCGTTCACCCACCGCAATACTTGCTATTATGAGAGAATCCTCTAGTGAACACTATGGCCCCGGGGTCTACTTCACATCCTATATTCAGATCTACAAAATTACTTTGTTGCACTTTTCACCTTCAGATCTCACCTTGCAAATAATCGTGAAGGGATTGACAACCCCTTTTTCGCGTTGGGTGCAAGTTTGTTTGTTTTTGCGCAGGTACATTGGTGCCTCATCTTGATACTCCTACTGGATTGATACCTTGGTTCTCAAACTGAAGGAAATACTTATCTCTACTTTGCCGCATCACCCTTTCCTCTTCAAGGGAAAAACCAACGCAAGCTCAAGAGGTAGCAAGAAGGATTTCTGGCGCCCTTGCCGGGGAGTATTCAAAGTGAAGCATATCCAAGTAACTATCGCAAACTCATCTCTTGCATTTACATTATTTTCCTTTTGCCTCTCGTTTTCCTCTCCCCCACTTCTGAAAAAAACAAAATTTACAAAAATATTTGCCTTTTTCGTTCTCCCTTTTCTTTCGCTTGCTTTATTTTGCTTGTGTGCTTGTCCGCTTGCTAAGTCATCATGGCCCAACCAAATGATTATGATGCTTACTATGAAAGGTTGGAAGAGATTGAAGCTAGTGCTAAAAGCTTCATGTCTACACAGTTTGAGCATAATAGCTACTTTCGTAGAGAACTAAGGGAGCAAAATTCTTTTATGGCTTATATGAATAAAGAGGTTGATGATATGGCCAAATAATTCCTTGTGTTAAATTCTCAATTTGCTCGTCTCAAAAAATTGGTAGGCCAGATTTCCGATAAACAAGCTACCTTAGTCAATAAAATGGCTGCTAAACCTGAAATATGTGATGAGAATCACGAAGATCTTAAAGTGCTTGGTGTGACTCCTATTGAATCCTTGTTTTCTAATGTAAATCCTAATGATGATGGGGCTGGATATGAATCCACTTTGGTTGAGAAATGCCCCGATGATTCGGAGTCTATTTATATTGATGCTAAAAGCACTGAAAGTGGAGTAGAGGATATCAAAACTTTGAGCAGTGATGAAATAACTACTTTGGATTTCAAGGAATTCAATTATGATAGTTTCTCTTCGATTGAATGTATTTCCTTGATGCAATCCATGCTAAACTCTCCACATGCTTATAGCCAAAATAAGGCCTTTACTGATCATATCGTTGATGCTATAATGAAATATCTTGAAGAGAAACTTGAGTTGGAGATATATATTCCTAGAAAACTTCATGATGAGTGGGAACCTACTATCAAAATCAAGATCAAAAATTATGAATGCAATGCTTTGTGTTATTTGGGTGCTAGTGTTTCCTCTATTCCAAAGTCTTTATGTGATGTTCTAGGCTTCAATGAGATTGATGAGTGCTCTCTTAATTTGCATCTTGCGGATTCTACTATTAAGAAACCTATGGGAAGGATCAGTGATGCTCTTATTATTGCAAATAGGAACTATGTGCCCGTAGATTTCATTGTGCTTGATATTGATTGCAATCCGACATGTCCCATCATTCTTGGTAGACCTTTCCTTAGGACTATTGGTGCTGTTATCGATATGAAAATAGGGAATATTAGATTTCAATTTCCACTAAATAAGGGCATGGAACACTTTCCTATAAAGAAAATAAGATTGCCTTATGAGTCCATGATGAGGGCTACTTATGGTTTGAGCTCAAAAGATGATGATACTTGATTCTATCGCCTTATGCCTAGCTAAGGGCGTTAAACAATAGTGCTTGTTGGGAGGCAACCCAATGAATTTATTTTTGATTTTTACTTTCTGTTTTGTTGTGTCCACACCACCATAATTCTGTTACAATTGTATTTTTTATGTTTCTTTTAGTGTTTGTGCCAAGTAGAACCTTTATGATTAGTTTTGGTGATAGTTGTTTGATCATGCTGAAAAAGACAGAAACTTTGTGCTCACGAAATTATTTTTAATTCCTATCCAGAAAGAGCTTTTGAGTTGATTCTTTTTGTTGCTGGTTTATATGTGAATTTACCTAATTGTCATAATGTTTCAGAATTTTTGGGATACCAGAGGTATACGAAGTATACAGATTTCTACAGACTGGTCTGTTTTTGACAGATTCTATTTTTGTTGTGTTGATTGCTTATTTTGATGAAACTATGGTTAGTATCGGGGGGGGGGGGGGTACTAGCCATGGAAAGTGAGAATACAGTAATATAACATCAATCGAAATGGAAATCAAGTTTACTATAGTACCTAAAGAGTTGGTGGTTTGTTCTCTTATGCTAATGATATCACAAGTTTTTGTTTAAGTTTTGTGTTGTGAAGTTTTCAAGTTTTGGGTGATTTCCTTATGGACAATGGAACAAAGAGTGGAAAGATCTTAAGCTTGGCGATGCCCAACACATCCCAAGCCAAATTCAAGGACACCAAAAATCCTAAGCTTGGGGATGCCCCGGGAAGGCATCCCCTCTTTTTTCTTCAATCCATCGGTAACGTTACTTGGAGCCATATTTTTATTCACCACATGATATTTGTTTTGCTTGAAGCATCGTGTAATAGGAGTCTTTTTTTGTTTTGTCACAATCATCCTTGCTGCACACATTTTTGATAAGTACATGCACTCATCGTGAATTTGTTAGAATACTCAATGAGCTTCACTTATATCTTTTGAGTTAGGCAATTTAGCTCGCATGTGCTTCACTTATATCTTTTGAGCTAGATAAATTTTCTCTAGTGCTTCACTTAAATCTTTTTAGAGCATGGCGGTGTCATATTTTGTAGAAATAAAAACTCTCGATCTTCTCTTATATCATTTTGAGAGTGCTCTCTCTAAGTAACTTGGTAATTGGCGTGTGCTATGAAATTAGTCCTAAATATGATAGGCATCCAAAGAGGATATAATAAAAACTTACATATTCAAGTGCATTGATTAGTAATAAAAGTTTGATTCCTCACAATTAGTTTTGAGATATGGATATGGTAATATTAGAGTTATGTTAGTAGGGTGTTGTGAATCTAGAAATACTTGTGTTGAAGTTAGTGATATCCGTAGCATGCACGTATGGTGAGCTGCTATGTTAGGAAGTCGGAGCATAATTGATTTATTGATTGTCATCCTTTGTGTGGCGGTTGAGACCGCGCGATGGTTAACACCTACCAACCCTTCCCCTAGGAGTATGCGTTTAGCACTTTGTTTCGATTACTAATAAAACTTTCGCAATAAGTATATGAGTTCTTCATGACTAATGCGAGTCCATGGATTATACACACTCTCGCCCTTCCACCATTGCTAGCCTCTCTAGTGCCGCACAACTTTCGCCGGTGCACAAACCCACCATATACCTTCCTCAAAACAGCCACCATACCTACCTATTATGACATTTTCATAGCCATTCCAAGATATATTGCCATGCAACTTCCGCCGTTCCGTCTCATGACATGTGCCGTCACTTTCATATTTCCATTGCATGATCGTAAGATAGCTAGCGAGATGTTTCAACTTCATACGCTAAGCTAGATCGTTGCACATCCCGGTACACTACCGGAGGCATTTCATATAGAGTCGTCATTGTTCTAAGTATTGAGTTGTAAGTAAATAAAAGTGTGATGATCATCATTATTAGAGCATTGTCCCATGTGAGGAAATAAAAAAAAGAGGACAAAGATGCCCACAAAAAAATGAAAAAAGAGGCCAAAGAGCCCAAACGAAAAAAATGAGAGAAAAAGAGAGAAGGGACAATGCTACAATCTTTTTCCACACCTATGCTTCAAAATAGCACCATGTTCTTCATGATAGAGAGTCTCTTGTTTTGTCACTTCCATATACTAGTGGGAATTTTCATTATATAACTTGGCTTGTATATTCCAATGATGGGCTTCCTCAAAATTGCCCTAGGTCTTCGTGAGCAAGCAAGTTGGGTGCACACCCACTAGTTTTCTTTTTGAGCTTTCACACACTTATAGCTCTAGTGCATCCGTTGCATGGCAATTCCTACTCATTCACATTGATATCTATTGATGGGCATCTCCATAGCCCATTGATACGCCGAGTTGATGTGACCATCTTCTCCTTTTTGCCTCACAACCTCCACCACACTCTATTCCACCTTTAGTGCTATATCCATGGCTCACGCTCATGTATTGCGTGAGAGTTGAAAAGGTTTGATAAAGTAAGAGTGCAAAACAATTACTTGGCCAATACCGGGGTTGTGCATGATTTAAATTCGTTGTGTGGGGATGATGGAGCATAGCCAGAATATATGATTTTGTAGGGATAACTTTCTTTGGCCTTGTTATTTCAAAAGTTCATGATTACTTTGCTAGTATGCTTGAAGTATTATTGTTTTCATATCAATAGTAAACTATTGTTTTGAATCTTACGGATCTGAACATTCATGCCACAAGAAAGAAGTTACAAAGAACAAATATGTTAGTAGCATTCCACATCAAAAATTCGGTCTTTATCACTTCCCTACTCGAGGATGAGCAGGAGTTAAGCTTGGGGATGCTTGATACGTCTCCAACGTATCTATAATTTTTGATGGTTCCATGCTATTATCTTGTCAACTTTGGATGTTTTATATGCATGAATATGCTGTTTTATATCTTTTTTGGGACTAACCTATTAACTCAGTGCCAAGTGCCAGTTTCTGTTTTTTCCGTGTTTTTGACCTTTTTCATAGAAGAATATTAAACGGAGTCCAAACGGAATAAAACATGCGGGATTATTTTTCCATAACAGAAGATATGCACGGGACTTGAGAACCAAGGCAGGAGACCTCGTGGGAGATCACAAGCCCCCTAGCCTCGGCCTAGGCGGTGGCCGCGCCTGGCAGGCTTGTGGGCCCCACGTGGCTCCTTTGACCTACCTCTTTCGCCTATAAATTCTCTAAAATTCCGAAACCAAAGAAGAGAGCCAAGAAAATACTTTTCCGCCGCCGCAAGCTTCTGTCTCCGCAAGATCCCATCTGGGGACCGTTCTGGTGCCCTGCCGGAGGGGGATTCGGACGCGGAGGGCTTCTTCATCAACACCATTGCCTCTCCGATGATGCGTGAGTAGTTCACCACAGACCTTCGGGTCCATAGCTAGTAGCTAGATGGCTTATTCTCTATCTTGGATCTTCAATACAAAGTTCTCCATGATCTTCATGGAGATCTATCCGATGTAACTTTCTTTTGCGGTGTGTTTGTCGAGATCCGATGAATTGTGGATTTATGATTGATACGTCTCAAATGTATCTATAATTTTTGTTGGTTTCATGCTGTTATCTTGTCAACTTTGGATGTTTTATATACCTTTTATATCTTTTTTGGCACTAACTTATTAATTCAGTGCCAAGTGCCAGTTCCTGTTTTTTCTGTGTTTTTGACTCTTTTTAGATCTGATTTTGGAACGTAGTCCAAACGGAATAAAATCCCCGAAATGAATTTTTCCAGAACAGAAGAAGATCGGGGGACTTGAGGGCCAAGGCAGGAAGCCCACAGGGAGCCCACAAGCCGTGTGGCCGCGACCAGGGGGGCCTGCGGCCACCAGGCTTGTGGCCTCCCTGGAGCTACCAGAAGTATACGAAGTATACAGATTGCTACAGATTGGTCTGCTGTTAACAGATTCTGTTTTTGTTGAGTTGGTTGTTTTTTTTATGAAACTATGGATAGTATCGGGGGGTATTAGCCATGGAAGATTGAAAATACAGTAACCCAACATCAACATAAGTAGAATTTAAGTTTGCTAGAGTACCTAAGGAAGTGGTGATTTGCTTTCTTATACTAATGATATCACGAGTTTCTGTTCAAGTTTCGTGTTGTGAAGTTTTCAAGTTTTGGGTGAAGTCCTTATGGACAAAGAGATAAAGAGTGGCAAGAGCTCAAGCTTGGGGATGCCCAAGGCACCCCAAGTTGATTCAAGGATGTCGAAAAAGCCTAAGCTTGGGGATGCCCCGGGAAGGCATCCCCTCTTTCGTCTTCAATCCATCGGTAACGTTACTTGGGGCTATATTTTTATTCACCACATGTTATGTGTTTTGCTTGGAGCGTCTTGTATCTTAGGAGTCTTTTCTTTTTGGTGTGTCACAATCATCCTTCCTGCACACCTTTTTGAGAAAGAGAGACATGCACTCGTCGTGATTTTGCTAGAATGCTCATAGTGCTTCACTTATATCTTTTGAGCTAGATACTTTTGCTCTAGTGCTTCACTTATATCTTTTGAGCTAGATACTTTTGCTCTTGTGCTTCACTTATATCTTTAGAGCACGGCGGTGCGTGATTTGGTAGTTGGCTTATGCTATGAAAGTAGTCTCAAAGGGGGTAGTTATCCAAAGGGATATGAAAACTTCCACCTTCATGTGCATTGAGTAGTTAGAGAAGTTTGATTCATCTCAATTAGTTTTGAGTTGTGGTTGTGGTAATATTGAAGTTATACTAGTAAGGTGTTGTGGATCTAGAAATACTTGTGTTGAAGTTAGTGATTCCCATAGCATGCACGTATGGTGAACCGCTATGTGATGAAGTCTTAGCATGATTAGTCTATTGATTGTCATCCTTTGTGTGGCGGTCGGGATCGCGCGATGGTTTATACCTACCAACCCTTCCCCTAGGAGTATGCGTTGAATGCTTTGTTTCGATTACTACTAAAACTTTTGCAACAAGTATATGAGTTCTTCATGACTAATGTTGAGTCCATGGTTTAGATGCACTTTCACCTTCCACCATCACTATCTTCTTTAGTGCCATGCAACTTTCGCCGGTGCATAAAACCCACCATTAGCCTCCCTCAAAACAGCCACCATACCTACCTACTATGGCTTTTTCAAAGCCATTCCAAGATATATTTCCATGCAACTACCACCATGACATGTGCCACAGCTTCTATATTGCCATTGCATGATCATAAGATAGCTAGCATGATGTTTCCATTGATGTCTATGCCATGCTAGATCATTGTCATGGTACACTGCCGAAGGCATTTCATATAGAGTCATCATTGCTCTAAGTTTTGAGTTGTAAGTGTGATGATCATCATTGATGGAGCATTGTCCCATGTGAGGAAATAAAAGAGGCCAGTGAAGCCCATTTACAAAAAGAGGCCAAAGATGCCCACCAAAAAAAAGAGGCCAAAGAGCCCACCAAAAAAATGAGAGAAAAAGAGAGAAAGGACAATGCTACTATCTTTCCACACTTGTGCTTATTAAGCACTATGATCTTCATGATTGAGAGTCTCTCGTTTTGTCACCACCATATAGCTAGTGGGAAATTTTCATTATATAACTTGGGTTGTATATTCCAATGATGGGCTTCCTCAAAATTGCCTTAGGTCTTCATGAGCAAGCAAGTTGGATGCACACCCACTAGTTTTCTTTAAGAGCTTTCACATACTCTTAGCTCTAGTGCATCATTTGTATGGCAATCCCTACTCATTCACATTGATATCTATTGATGAGCATCTCCATAGCTCATTGATATGCCTTGTCGATGTGACCATCTTCTCCTTGTTTGCCTTTCAACCTCCACCACACTCCATTCCACTTATAGTGCTAAAACCATGGCTCACGCTCATGTATTGCGTGAGAGTTGAAAAAGTTTGAGAAAGTAAAGGTGTGAAAACAATTACTTGGCCAATACCGAGGTGGTGCATGATTTAAATTCGTTGTGCAAGGATGATAGAGCATAGCGAGACTATATGATTTTGTAGGGATAACTTTCTTTTGGCCTTGTTATTTTGAAAGTTCATGATTACCTTGCTAGTTTGCTTGAAGTATTATTGTCTCCACGTCAATAGCAAACTATTGTTTTGAATCTAATGGATCTGAACATTCATGTCACATCGGAGGAGTTACAAAGGACATCTATGCTAGGTAGCATGAAAGCATAAAAAATTCATTCTTTATCACTTCCCTACTCGAGGACGAGCAGGAGTTAAGCTTGGGGATGCTTGATACGTCTCAAACGTATCTATAATTTTTGTTGGTTTCATGTTGTTATCTTGTCAACTTTGGATGTTTTATATACCTTTTATATACTTTTTGGGACTAACTTATTAATTCAGTGCCAAGTGCCAGTTCCTGTTTTTTCTGTGTTTTTGACTCTTTTCAGATCTGATTTTAGAACGGAGTCCAAACGGAATAAAATCCCCGAAATGAATTTTTCTAGAACAGAAGAAGATCGGGGGACTTGAGGGCCAAGGCAGGAGGCCCGCAGGGAGCCCACAAGCCCTGTGGCCGTGGCTAGGGGGCCCGCGGCCACAAGGCTTGTGGCCTCCCTGGAGCTCCCCTACCCTAGCTCTTTGGCCTATATATTCCCTAAAATCCTAGAAAAAATCAGGGCGTCCATGAAACCACTTTTCCGCCACCGCAAGCTTCCGTTTCCGCGAGATCTCATCTGGAGACCCTTCCCGGTGCCCTGCCGGAGGGGACTTTGGAGCTGGAGGGCTTCTACATCAACATCATTGCCTCTCCAATGACTCGTGAGTAGTCCACTTCAGACCTATGGGTCCATAGTTAGTAGCTAGATGGCTTCTTCTCTCTCTTGGATCTTCAATACAAAGTTCTCCATGATCTTCATGGAGATCTATCCGATGTAATCCTGTTTGGCGGTGTGCTTGTCGAGATCCGATGAATTGTGGATTTGTGATCAGATTATCTATGAATTATATTTGAGTTTTTGCTGATTTCTTATATGCATGATTTGATATCTTTGTAAGTCTCTCCGAGTCTTGGGTTTTGTTTGGCCAACTAGATCTATGATTCTTGCAATGGGAGAAGTGCTTGGTTTTGGGTTCATACCGTGCGATGACCTTTCCGAGTGATAGAAGGGGCAGCAAGGCACGCATCGTGTTGTTGCCATCAAGGGTAACAAGATGGGCTTTCATCATAGATTTGAGATTGTCCATCTACATCATGTCATCTTGCTTAAGGCGTTATTCTGTTCTTTTGAACTCAATACACTAGATGCATGCTGGATAGCGGTCGACGTGTGGAGTAGTAGTAGTAGATGCAGAAAGTATCAGTCTACTTGTTTTGGACGTGATGCCCATATGTATGATCATTACCATAGATAACGTCATGACTTTGTGCGGTTCTATCAATTGCTCGACAGTAATTCGTTCACCCACCGTCTACTTGCTTTCATGAGAGAAGCCACTAGTGAACTGTAATGCCCCAAGTGTGTAATTGCCATATTTGGAACCTATTGCAAGTGGGTCCACCTTGTCAGGGATATAATGATATCATTTGTGCCATGACTTCATGTGATGTTCCTTTTTGTTTCCTTCCCTTGCATGCATACATAACATATCATTTAATGCCATGTCTTGTCTTCAGTTTACATTGTGTACTCATGTGGTGTGGTTACCTTGTGATTTCATGTGGCTAGTAGTAATAGTATTGTGGTGGCACTAGTTTTCAAAAGAAGACCCTTTCTCTCAATTTATCTCTAGCTCCTTACTCCAACTATTCCTTCCCTGATTTTAAAATGCCCAATGTTTAGTTGATATTGTGGGTGTTAAGTTGTGCAAGTTTGGTGATTTTAAAAGTGTTTTAAACAGGTGCAATAAATACAAAACAGAGTCATCTAATTCTATTTTGTGAAATATTACTTGCTCCTAAAAATCTTGTTCTTGTTTTATTTAATTAGGTCATATTTTTCTAAGGCCAGGGGGTATTTTCTTTTGATTTTATCCCCACTAGTTTGCTTTGTATAATTCTTTTCTTTCAGGCCTTTCTGTAATTAGAAAACCCCCTCAAGGTTTATTTCTCCATATCTGGCGCCAACTTGGGCCACAACCCTCCTCCCGTGGCCCAACTTCCTTCTCTCGCTCCAATAGCCCATCCCCGCGCCTCCTTCTCCTTTCTCTAACGCCGTCGTCTGCCTGTCTCCTTTCCGTCCCATCAGCAGAGAGAGCGAGGGCGTGCACCGTCAGGCACAGTCGTCGAGGAACCCCATAAAGCGTGGGCGTCCGTGCCCCAACTGCCTAGGGTTCCTCTTCCCCCCTCAGCCGCCGCCAACATTCCCCATCTCCATCTAGTCTCCCTTCCTTCCCTCACTGGTAAGTGTTCTATAGGAATAGCAGAGAGAGAGCAGAGAAGCTTCGCCTCCGTCTACCTCCGCTCCCGTCGGCGTCCGGTGCCGCCGCCATGTCCTTGTGCTCGGGGAGGCCCCCCGCGCCCCCTTCCCGCCAGCGTTGAGGTCGAGGGGCGACCACAACGATGGCCAGGAGCGCGCCATCGCCTCGGCCCCGGAGCTCCATCATCTTCCTCTACCTCATCGGCAGCAGGGAACCGCCGGCGTCTTCTTCCCCTACGGCTACTCCTTCGAGCGGTGGCTCCTTCCCCTACCTTCCCGAGGTGAGGAAGCCCTCCTCCCTCCTTCTTCCTCGCAAGGCTCGGCCGTAGATCGCCGGAGTCCTCTCTGTACCGAGAGGTAGATTGGGCTTGTGTAGGTGGTGGTTTCTCTGCTATCTTGCGTTCGGTGTGGTGGTGCAAGAGAGGGGCTCCCTCCCCCTCATGGTAGCAGCATCGTAGATAGGTTATATCTCCGCGTTGACGTAGTAGCGTAGAGCGAGCCCAGTTCTGGTGATCGCTCTGTCGTCGGCTCGCTGGTGCAGAGCAGGGCATGGCATCAGAGGTTAGTTACCTGGTTACGGTTCCCTGTTATGTCAGTCGTCATAGCATAGCGCAGTGGTGTTGTCTCTGTTTGTTTGCCGGCAGGTGCAGGGTTCGAGTCCCATTCGGCGCACCACCCCTTTTGCAGTGTTTTCCATCGATTTGATAGTAGTAGCTCCAGCAGGCAGCCTTAACCTGCCTGTTCCCCTCTCTCTGTCGACTAGATGCCAGCAGCAGAGTGGTCTGGTTTGGTGGCTTAGATGCAGGGGCTCTGGGGTTCGATTCCCCCACCAGCCCTTTTATTTTTGTTGTTGTTTCTCTGTTTTTGATTTGTAGACTGCACAGATGACAGTGGTGTGTTAGATCTATCTTGTGGGTTTGTTTTTCCCTTGATGCCTCCTACAGCAGGAGTTGTTAGTATTGCTAGCTAAGTTTTATTGCTAGCATGTGTATATTTGAGTGTGTAGGTGGCTTGATTTAATCTTGCTTATGTTGATAGTTAGGTGGCAAATTGGGATGTGTGTGTGTTGCACACACATGTGGCGATCCTAGTGTATGCATGTATGTGTGTGTTTGTGTCATATGCATGTGTTAGTAATCTTTTGCTTTGCTAGCATGTGTAGGAGGTTTGGTGGCTATTAGGTGGTTTGCACATGAGTAGGTGTGTGACTGTGTTGATGATGACATGTGTGTGGTGAAAACAGCCCCATTTGCAACTTGTGCACCTCCTCATGTTTAATATGAGAGAGGGCATGAAGTTTGTGTGTGTGGGTGACATAGTGAGAGAAGTATTTGTGTTGTTGATGTGCTTGACACCAACATGGGGTCCAAACCCTCATGTCCATATTGTCTTTGTGCACATGATCATAGATATGTGATAGTTGTACTAGTGGGAGTTGCATGAAATGTTGCACTATTCACTATGTTGGATTCTATGTAGTTTTTCCTTCCGAGTTTGAGCTCACTTGCTCCAAGCAAGTGCATATGTTTTATATATGGTTTTGGGGTATAAAGATCCCAGGAATACAATGGTGAAATCATTTTTGCCATTGGAGCATTTTCTGGAAATGGCATATTTGCATTTTCTTCTAAGTTTAGAGCTTGGTTCCATGAATTGTGATGTGCTCTTGTATTTGTTTCTTGATTGTGGTAGTAGAGAGTGACCCCCTCTACCACATGTTGGTTTCAATTCATGATTTTTAATCCATGTGTGCAAGTTGTGGCCATCCAAAGTAGGCATGTGGCTGAAATTCCAGATTTGTGAAAATCTGAGATTTTCAGTAAGTTTGAGAATCTGTTCACATTTTCTTCTCCTGTAGATGAGGTTGTGCTGGTCATTGTGTTCTGATCTGTCCCTAGCTTTCAACTAGAAAGTTGGACCTGATACGTTTATATAGATCCCTAGAAAATTTCATGTCATTTGAAGCCCTGTAGGTATTGTTTTGGCTGCTGTCAAAAAGCTTCAGAGCAAAGACAGAAAGTTAGGTGCAGGAATTTTCACTAAGTCCCTGAGATCTGATGGTTTTGGGCAAGTTTGCAGCCTTTTAACTTTCTGTGTTTAATTCCTTTTTGTGTAATTCTTGCTAGTGCTGGTAGTATTCTTGGCTAGCTACAGCCACATATATTATTTGTCATAGTTGGGTGGCTGTAGGTGCTTTGCATGTAGCTCACAAAGTGCTATGATGCAGTTTATGGCAGATTGTGTAGTTTTGTCATTTTGATGATTGTGAGTACTTAGTTGATGTTGTGGTGTTCTTATTTGCTCCACCCCATCCATGATGGTTTTTTTTTGTCTTGGCAACCTGGGAATACCAGATTTGTGCCATTTGAGTGTGTGGTGATGATTTTGACACGTAGGGCTTCATATCTTGTTTCGTTGATTCCCGTTGATCCGTAGCTCCGATTGTAATGTTCTTTATATGGTTTTGCATCGTTTTCACGAGACGCATCTGATCATGTCATTATCATGCATGTAAAAATAGGTTAGAATGCAGTTCTTTCCAGGAACTTGTATTAGCTTCTTTTGCTTGTGCTAGTGATAGAAATAGTGATGCATGCTCTTATTCATCTCATGCATCATGTGCTTGTTGCATCTTGAGGTGCTGTTGTTCATTGAATGTTATTCTTATGTTGGTTAGCACCGGGATCAGAGAACGAATACGTGGATTCAGGAGAGAACGTGCAGGACGATCAAGAACCATTCCAACCTGAGGATATCACAGGCAAGATGATATGACCTTGATTCCATCTCTAGACTTGGTATGCTAGATTACGTTTCTTTGTCATATGCTCGCTGCCTACCACTGAAATATTTGCCTCTTGATATGCCATGAACCCAAACACTGATCCCTTCCTAGCAAACTTGAATGGCTAAGTAGGCTTTGCTCGGCTACTAATGTTAGCGTTGCTAGATGCAGGTGCTTTGACTCATGTGATAACATGAGCTTGATATCATTATCTAAATTCTATTACTTAATTTAATGCACATATACACTTGGTAAATAACGGAAGGCCTAGCCTTTTGCCGGGTGCTTTGTTCCGTTATTGCCGCCATAGTTACCGGCTACCGGTGTTTGATTCCATATTGATCGCTCCTAACACGTTCGAGGTTGTTATGGGGACCCCCTCGATAAATCGCGTAGTGTTAAGGCTTGTCCGACAGGACCCAACATTGGTGTTAATTTGCTAATCACTTAATAATAAATTACATAGGGAATAGCTACCCCGAGGAATTTAATCAACAACCCGGGCCAGTGCTCCTCATGAGTGTTGGTCCAAAATGGACAGACTGCGGGGACCACCACAGGGAAACTTAAGGTTTGGCTCCTGTAGGCTTTTCCATCTGTCATGTCCCGAGACTCAGATATGCGGCTCTTATCGGGGTCGTCGACATGATGGGAGGTCTTGCTAGTCTTGCCTTACCTTAGCGATATACCTTGCGTATAGGAATACCAGTGAAGCTTTGGTTCTCCCCAGAGTTGAGATTTTCCTCTAAGGAATCCGACGAGATCACGACAATCGTGATAGAGGATTACTTTGCGGCCTGTGTACGTTTGTGATGGACTAGTTGGAGCACCCCTGCAGGGTTTAATCTTTCGGAAAGCCGTGTCCGCGGTTATGTGGCAACTTGGAATATTTTGTTAACATCCGGTTCTAGATAACTTAAACATAAGCTAATAAAATTGCCAACCGTGTGTGTAACCGTGACTGTCCCCTCGAAGATCTCTCTTCGATCGGGAACGCGGTGGGGTTATGATTGACGTAGGTAGGTGTTCAGGGTTGCTTAGTGAACAAGTATTTGTCGACCGCTAGTAAAGTCCACCTTCATAAATGTTCTACGTAAGTTAGCCACCATATCAAGCTTAAGATGGTGCAACCTTAAACACTCTACCCTATCCAACCTAATAACTTGACTAGTTCTGGCACCGAGGTCATAGATTGCTGAGTCCCCGTGGCTCACAGATTCCTTCACAACACCAACAGGTTTAGGTACCCCAGAGACAGATGATCCCGACGGCACGCAGCTGGCGTGGCAGTACGATGAGGAGACTGACCGCCTGTACGTGAACTATCCAGAAGATTGAGGCGTGGTCGTGATCATGGGCCTGCAGGCAGGGTAGCATAGCCTTTTCTCTGTTTTGTAGTCCGTAGCGGAACTACTTTGGTTGTATGTGTGATGTACTCTGATATATTTATGAGAAGGCAATTGAACCCGTGATTGTCTATCTTTTATTATTATGTATGTGCTGTGTTACCTGTTTGCGAGACGCTTAGATGCGCTCCTTTCCAATTCGGGGCCTCGCTCCCCAGATCGGAAAGGACCGCATCTTGGTCGTTACATGAACACTACGGCCCCCGGGTCTATTCACAATTATCATCTCAGCTTTTTCTTTTACTTTGCTTTGTTTACTTTTTTGCTTTCAGCTCTCACTTTGCAGACAATCTATAAGGGATTGACAACCCCTTCATAGCGTTGGGTGCAAGCTCTTTGTGTTTGTGCGTGTACTTGTGACTTGACGCGATCCTCCTACTGGATTGATACATTGGTTCTCAAACTGAAGGAAATACTTACCACCGCAGTGCTACATCACCCTTTCCTCTTCAAGGGAACACCAACGCAAGGCTCCAAGGCCATGGGGGAATCCTTTGCATATTTGCCAAGGAAATCCCTATAGGCATAGCCAGCAGCAGAAGGATTTCTGGAGTCGTTGCCGGGGAAGGTCTTTTGTTGCCGTAGTAATGATCAGATTATCTATGAATATTATTTGAGTCTCCTCCAAACTCTTATATGCATGATTTCGTATCCTTGTAATTATCTTCGAGTTATTGGTTTTGTTTGGCCAACTTGATCTATAATTCTTGCAATGGGAGAAGTGCTTGGTTTTGGGTTCATACCGTGCGGTGTCCTCACCCAGTGACAGAAAGGGTAGGGAGGCACGCATTGTGTTGTTGCCATCAAGGGTAAAAAGATGGGGTTTATATCATATTGCATGAATATATCCCTCTACATCATGTCATCTTGCTTAAGGCGTTACTCTGTTTGTTATGAACTCAATACACTAGATGCATGCTGGATAGTGGTCGATGTGTGGAGTAATAGTAGTAGATGCAGAAAGTATCGGTCTACTTGTCTCGGATGTGATGCCTATATGTATGATCATTGCCTTAGATATCGTCATGACTTTGCGCGATTCTATCAATTTCTCGGTAGTAATTCGTTCACCCACCGCAATACTTGCTATTATGAGGGAAGCCTCTAGTGAACACTATGGCCCCGGGGTCTACTTCACATCCTATATTCAGATCTACAAAATTACTTTGTTGCACATTTCACCTTTAGATCTCACCTAGCAAATAATCGTGAAGGGATTGACAACCCTTTTTTCGCGTTGGGTGCAAGTTTGTTTGTTTTTGCGCAGGTACATTGGTGCCTCATCTTGATACTCCTACTGGATTGATACCTTGGTTCTCAAACTGAGGGAAATACTTATCGCTACTTTGCTGCATCACCCTTTCCTCTTCAAGGGAAAAACCAACGCAAGCTCAAGGGGTAGCAGGGCACAACCGGAGTCGTTCGATCGAGATCGGAGGGTCCGAAAATGCCCCAAAAAGCAAATCCTAACCCCTTTCCCTATATAAACAACCCTCCCCATGCCTAATTTGGGACTAACCCTAATCCCACCTCGAATCCCGTGCCTAACCCTAGCCAGCCTACACCTCTCTTCCTCCTCCCACCGCAGCCAGTAGCCACTCCCCACAGCGGCCCGCCAGGGCCCGAGCCAGGCCCTCCCGGGCCCGGATCCCACGTTGCCCCGCTCTGCCCGAGCTGCCCCATGGGAGCAACCCCGAGCCAAATCTCGCCTGAGGAGACAACAGTCGGGTTGTGCCGCTTCGTCCCCGCGCTGATGCCCCATCGCTAGAGGTCGCTGCACTCCGTCTAGCGCCAGTGAGCACCCACGGGAGGCTAGCCGCAGCCGCACCCTCCTTCTGCTATGTCTCTCTCTCTGGCGCTCATCTCTCTCTCCTCTCCCTGCAGGTGTCCTTGCCAGTCGCCAGCCCGTCACGAGCACAACGCACCATATCCGGGCGTGCTCGACCTCGCCTCGCCGCCCCGGCCAGCCTTGCGTCGCCGCCGTCGCCAGATCGAGGCATGATCGCTCGCTCGATCCGTTGCGTCTAGGTCTCAGACAACGTCGCCCCAACGCCTCGCATTATGGGCCGGCTCGTCCCTGCCGAGGCCCAGCCGGGGTGCCAGCACCTCGGCCCAGCCTAGCCTTGCCTTCGCCCTGGCCTGCCCCGCGCTCCAAGCCAGCCAAGCAGCGCTCCACCAGCCGCGAGCCGGACCATCTCCTCTGAGCTCGGCCTCGAGCCCACAAGGTGAGCAGCACCCGCAGCCCCCTATATTACGCCCAGGGCGTCGTTTAGTAATATTGCACCCAGCTCTGTTTCGGCCCATTATGCATGATTCGGCCCGTTAGGTTTTTTAGGTTTGCGAATTTAGTATCTTCAGAAAAATGCATAACTTTCAGACGCGCGTAACTTTTAGTCCGTACGTCGGTTGGCGACGAGTTATATATGTAAAGTGAATAGAATTTTGCGTACATTAAGATTTTCCAAGTCTCATGCATATTTAAGTCTATTTAGAATGTTGTTTGCATCGGTTTGCGTGTTGACATTACATAAACAGTGTAGTCTGTAGTTAATTAATGCTTGGGGTTGTTATGGGACCCCTTAGATTCTCATTTTGGGATAAAGCTCGTCTGACAAGGCCCAACATTGGTACTATATTTACCCAACATAATAATTCTGCTGATACTGAAAAACATAGGGCGTCATGAACCCGAGGAGTAATTCAACATAATACAGGGAGGGCCAGTGTTGATGGTGCTGGTCCTAAAGAAAGTCGTGTGCGGGGCCAACCCGGGACAACTCGGATGATTTCTATCAGGCCACTATATGCTGCGCTCATCCGATTGTGCCCTGAGAACGAGATACGCGGCTCCTATCGGGATGTCGGCACGTCGGGCGGCCTTGCTGGACTTTTTTACCTTTCCCAAGCGTCGTGTGCGAGAGATTCCGATGATACTTTGGGTTATCTCGAGGTTGAGGTTTTCCAATAGGAACCCAAGGAGATCATGGGTTTCCTTGATCGAGGTTATTTCGTCACAGCGTGTGGTAGTTTGTGATGGACTAGTTGGAGCACCCCTACAGGGTTAAATCTTTCGAAAAGTAGTGCCCGCGGCTATGTGGCAACGTGGAAACTTTGTTTAACATCCGGTTCTAGATAACTTGAAGTGAGATTAATTAAAATATGCCAACTGAGTGTGTAACCATGACTATCTCTTTCATGAGCTCCTTCTCCGATCGAGCACACGGTGAGGTTATGTCTGACGTAAGTAGGTGTCCAGGATCATTCATTTGATCATCAGTAGTTCACGTCCGCTATGCGTAGATCATCCCCCTCTTTATTCTTGTACTCGTAAGTTAGCCACTAAATTAATGTTTAGTCGCTTGTTGTAGCCTCGCCACTTAACCATACCTCACCCATTAAGCTTTGCTAGTCTTGATACCTTTGTAAATGAGACTGTTGAGTCCCCTATGGCTTACAAGTTACTACAACACCAGTTGTAGGTACAGGTAAAAGTTACTTTGACGAGAGCGCGTTGATTGTGCTATTTTGAGCTTCTTCTTCTTCCTCTTCATCGATCTAGGATGGGTTCCAGGCCGGCAGCCTGGGATAGCTAGGATGGACATCATTCTTTTATCATTTGTTTTCGTCCGTAGATGGACCCTGGTCTTCTTCATGATGATTGTATGAATTGTACTGATGTGACTCTGATGTAGCTTGTGGCAAGTGTAAGCCAACTCTTATACTCATCTTTTCAGTACATGTACTTGTAACGATATCCATTCTTGCGAAACGACGTGATGTGTTTCTATCCATGTCGAGGCCCTCGTGTCAAAAATAAGGATAGGATCGCATCTTGGGCGTGACAAGTTGGTATCAGAGCAATACCGACCTAGGATCCCCCTTGATTGATCGAACTTGGCTGAGTCGAGTCTAGTGAAAAACTACTTTGACTCTTATTATACATCGGAGAGTAGGATTCTTTTTTCTCCTCTTCTATGATCTGGTGAGGAATATTGATGTAATAATTTTAATTATACTCCTCTTCTCACTCAAATTTTTTTAGGATCACGACGATATTTTTGGAATCTATATGATGTCGATGTGACGGAGTTCTGACTTGGTGCCTCGTGCTGTGTTGATTTTATTCCGGGGAGTTGCGCTCCACGGGATTCTTGAGCACATCGTTATCATTCAGATTTCTTAGTATCTTGGACGAAGGATGTTCGAAATTGCTTCAATACTAGTAGTGGCGAGATAACCCCGACATCCCTAGTACTGGTGCGGAGAGTTCGGGGTACTGCCATACTTAGTATCATTGTGTTTTCGAGGACTGAGATAGATGAGTTTCCGAGATCTCTGGTTATGTGTTGACGGATGTGATACAGTAGACGGGTAATGTTATTGTTAGGAGTTGAGTGATGGATTTTACTCCTTGTATCCGTGGACCAGATTGCATGACCAGAAATTTCGGAAGTTCTTAGGTGGGAATTCAAGTAGTTACTTATAGGACAATCTTCCAACATATGCATGATTTGAGGTTGGGGTTCGACATCTAGTGCATTCGTTTGTTCACGGTCGTCTTACAACGGTTCTCGTTGTGTCTTGAAGAGTCCTTGTAGCTTGCTACGACTCGGGCATGCTTCGTATGTCATGTGCACTTCCTTGTACATGATGGCTACTGTAGGATAGAGCCCGTGCAATCCTATCCACAAAAAATCGGACGAAATATGTGTCATGAATTTGTTCCGGCTTGTTTTGTAATCCTCATCCTTTGTTTTGTTGGAATATGGTAATTCGAGTTGCTTCGATGTCAAATGGTGATTTCATATCTTTTCCAAGAGGTGTTCTCATATTTTTATGAAAGTGTTGATTCTTTTTTTAATCAAGTTGTCTTTTCAATTCTTCTCAACCGGAGTCATCATGTCAATTCTTTTCAACCGGTGTGCTTCTCTTCTACTCAATTCTATCCTCTTCAAGATTTGCAAGATCAATCTCATGTCTTCCGGAGTTCATCTCATATGTCCCAAGTTGTCTTTGTTTTTCCCCTCCCTCCCACCTTTTTCTTCCGTGATTTAATTATCATCCAAGTATCTTCCTTTCATTATTGCTTCCGCTATCTTTTCTTTCTTTTGTCACCGGTGATTCATTGTGAAGATTCTCAGGAGTTTTGAGCTCATCATTTGTCATTCTTGTTATCTGTTGGTGGATTCAATTCAAGCTATCTATGTTCATCATATCTTTTTCATCCTTTAATTTTTTTCCCATGTTGAAAATTCTTATCAAGTCTTTCTTGTTGTCATATCTCTCTATTCTATCGAGTGTGTTGAAGATTCTCAGAAATTTCATGTTTTTGGTCTTTTCAATTATTTCCAGGTTCCCAACCTCATCTAGTTTTTATTTATACTCGTGCAATCAATATTTCTTAGCAATCCATTCATCCGGTGTTTTCTTTGGAGTGGGCCCATAAGCCATAGGTTTTTTTCCCAGGATCTTTCCTGGCTCCTCTAATCTTTTTCGAAGATCTCTAATTCTTTTCAACTATGACGTAAGTATGAATTTCATCAATCGTATTCCTTCTGCAAGATTGCTTCAAAATTAATTCTCATCTTTGGCTCCACCTTTCATTCTTCATTGTTCCGGAATGTCTCAGTTATTCTTGGTGGTGTTCTCCTTATCATTTTCAGCTTGGAAGACCGAAGGAGTGTTTCTCTCAAATCTTGGTCCATTTTCATGAAGATTCATCATGCCAGCTTTGTGTTATCATCTTAAATTGTTTCCAATCATGAGAAAATCCTTCCATGTCTATCCGGTGCATTTCAGATTTGTTTTCATTCTCGATCCTCCAAAGGCCATCATTTCAGAAGATCTCTTCTTTCTAAGCTTTCAGCTTTCAATTTCAAATTCTTCTCAATTGTTGTCTCTTTGTTCGTCTCTCAATTATTGTGGTGCCTTGTTGAAGTTTTCTGTTAGGCGGCTCAAGATCTCTTCATTCTCAAGGTGTTCTTCAAGATTCTTGTGGTAGTACCTCAAGTGTTCCTTCTCTTGCATTTCAAAGTGCAATTCTTCCTCCTTTACCCTTGAGGTGGTGTTATAACATTCTTGTTAGTGGAGGAGCCTCGGAAAGAAGTTGTTTCAAGAATTAATTATGTCAACCCACCAAACCCTTTGATCATGAGATATTTTGACCATGGTTTCTTCATTGAGTTATCCTGGAGTAGTTTTCATGTAAAGCTTTTCCTAAAGATTGTTGCTATTATGGTGATTATCGTTGATCCAAGTTCTCAATATATCCTCTTGGTTTAATAAGTTTTTCCTTTCTTGTTGCTCCCAAGCAATCAATTCTTGTTTCGTTAGTGGCTGGTTGTCATCTCATAACTGTTGAGATGGTTTTCATAAGTCCACTACAAGACTGTTCTTTTTGTTGTTGGTTTGCCAACAATTTCGTTCAATTTTTCTTGCAAGGCTGCTTGTCTAATTCAATTGTGGTAGAAGTTTTCATTTTCTTCTCCATTCTCTTCTTCCCAACGATCTAGTTTCTATTCTCTTGTTCCAAAGTTGTGGTGATGTTGCTCTCTTCAAGCTATCTTCTTGTTCTATCAAGATCTTGTTCTCTCCTTGCTTGTTCAACTTAGTTGGTTTGTTGTGAATATTCTCAAGATCTTTCCATCTTATCAGATTTTGTCCCCTTTCTCCTACCGAAGTGCTGCCAAAATTTTGTGTCAATTCTTGCTTGTTCCTCATATCATTCTTCACCTCTCTGGAGCCTTCAAGGATCGTTGGTTTCACTTGTTTGTTAAAGAAGCGACTAAGTATTACCTCTTGCTCTTTCTCATCCTCTCCCTCCTTTCATTCTTAGATATCGGGGCGAGATCTCTTGTTAGTGTAGGAGAGCTATGACAGCCCGAGACCGACGCTCCAGAAGATTCCCCTTTTATTCCATTCTCGTCGTGTGACTCGTTTGGTTGTTGCATTCATCATCACATCATCCGCATTGCATTGGCACTTTGTTGCCGCCAGTTATCAAACTTGCATTCGTTATTAGTTGCTGGTTCTCTCCATGTTCGTCGTTGACCGTTTTGAGCCCGGCCACACTCGCACACGCCCACGACATCGTTAAATATTTGTTTTTTAAAGTGTGCGGAAAATATTCTCGGATTGGGTTTAAACTTAGCGTGCGGTCTTGTTTTAGTGTAGGTAGGCCGCGTGCCAAATTTCGTTGCACTCAGAGTCCGTTTGAAACCCGAAAGGTCAACCTAGCAGCACCGTCTTTGGTTTATCCTCGGATGTTTTTCATTGTTTTCAACTCTGTCGCCGGGTGCCCGTTTTCCCTCTAGTCCTATCCCAACACCCCACTACACAGCCTCTAAGCCCACCTAACCCTAGGGCGCATTCGGAGTCGTCCGATCGAGATCGGAGGGTCCGAAAACGCCCCAAACAGCAAACCCCAACCCCTTTCCCTATATAAACATCCCTCCCGTGCCTAATTTCGGCCTAACCCTAATCCCACCTCGAATCCCATGCCTAACCCTTGCCAGCCGCCCCTCTCTTCCTCCTCCCACCGCAGCCAGCAGCCACTCCCCACCGCGGCCCGCCAGGGCCCGAGCCAGGCCCTCCCGGGACCGGATCCCACGTCGTCCTACTCTGCCCGAGCTGCCCCACGGGAGGAACCCTGAGCCAGATCTCGCCCGTGGAGATAATAGTCGGTTTGTGCTGCTCCGACCCCGCGCCGATGCCCCACCACCGGAGGTCGCTGCACTCCATCTATCATCGGTGAGCACCCACGGGAGGCTAGTCGCAGTCATGCCCTCCTTCTTCTTTATCTCTCTCTCTGGCGATCATCTCTCTCTCCTCTCCGTGCATGTGCCATTTCTAGTCGCCAACCCATCATGAGCGCAGTGCACCATATCCGAGCGTGCTTGACCTCGCCTCGCCGCCCGGGCCAGTCTTGCGTAGCTTCTGCCGCCAGATCGAGCGCCAGATCGAGGCCCGACCCCTCTCTTGGTCCACTGCGCCCAGGCCTTGGACAGCTTCACCCCAATGCCCCACGTCGTGGGCCGGCTCCTCCCTGCCGAGGCCCAGCGAGCCTGCCAGCACCTCGGCCCAGCCTGGCCTCGCCTTCGCCTCGGCCTGTCCTGCGATCAAGGCCAGCCAAGCACCGCTGATAACCCACAAGTATAAGGGATCGCAACAGTTTTCGAGGGTAGAGTATTCAACCCAAATTTGTTGATTCGACACAAGGGAAGCAAAAGAATATTCTCGAGTATTAGCAGTTGAGTTGCCAATTCAACCACACTTGAAAGACTTAGTATCTGTAGCAAAGTTTTAGTAACAAAGTAGTTGATAGCAACAGTAGCAACGGTAACAGTAGCAGTGACAGCAGTAGCGGTAGCAGTAGCAGCAGTGACAGCAGTAGCGGTAAAGTAACGTAGCAAGGACCACTAGGAAAAGACTCATAGGCATTGGATCGGTGATGGATAATTATGCTGGATGACATTCATCATGTAACAGTTATAACATGGAGAGATATGTAACTAGCTCCAGTTCGTCAATGTAATGTAGGCATGTATTCCGTATATAGTCATACGTGCTTATGAAAAGAACTTGCATGACATCTATTGTCCATACCTCCGGTGGCAGCGGGGTCCTAATGGAAACAACGGGATATTAAGGTTCTCCTTTTAATAGAGAACTGGAACAAAGCATTAACACTTAGTGAATACATGAACTCCTCATACTATGGTCATCTCCGGGAGTGGTTCCGGCTATTGTCACTCCGGGGTTGCCGGGTCATAACACATAGTAGGTGACTACAACTTGCAAGATAGGATCAAGAACACACATATATTGACGAGAACATAATAGGTTCAGATCTGAAATCATGGCACTCGGGCCCTAGTGACAAGCATTAAGCATGGCAAAGTAGTAGCAACATCAATCTGAGAACATAGTGGATACTAGGGATCAATCCCCATCAGAACTAACTCGATTACATGATAGATCTCATCCAACCCATCACCGTCCAGCAAGCCTACGATGAGATTACTCACGAACCCTGAAGAGCATCATAGAATTGGCAATGAAGGAAAGTTGATGATGACGATGGTGATGATGTCCCCTCTCGGGAGCCCAGAACGGACTCCAGATCTGCCCTCTAGAGGAAGAACAGGTGGTGGCGGCGCCACCGTATCGTAAAACGCGATGAACTCTTCTCTTTCATTTTTTTTCCAGGCGAAAGAGACTAAATAGAGCTGGAGTTGGAGGCGGCGGAGCCTCGAGGGCCCCACAAGCCTGCTAGGCGCGGCTAGGGGGGCCCGTGCCTCCTGGGCTTGTGGGCTCCTCGCTCCACGTCTCCGGTTGATTCTTGCGCCAGTATTTTTTATATATTCCACAAAAAATCCTTGTAAATTTCCAGGTCATTCCGAGAACTTTTATTTCTGCGCAAAAACAACACCATGGCAATTCTGCTGAAAACAACGTTAGTCTGGGTTAGTTCCATTCAAATCATGCAAATTAGAGTCCAAAACAAGGGCTAAAGAGTTTGGAAAAGTAGATACGATGGAGACGTATCAACTCCCCCAAGCTTAAAGCCTTGCTTGTCCTCAAGCAATTCAGTTGACAAACATAAAGAGACAAAAGAAAAACTTTTACGAACTCTGTTTGATCTTGTTGTTGCAATTATGTCTAACTCATATTCAGATTTTCACCAAGATCATGAGCTAACCACATAAACAATAACATTTAGTTCTCATGGCAAACTCATATCAATGGCAAAATCAACTAGCGAGCAATAATAATAAGTTTCAAATGTCAACACTTCAATCAAAACAATCATGAAGCAATATGAACAGATGGTATCTCGCTAGCTCTTTCTGAGACCGCAAAACATAAATGCAGAGCACCTTCAAAGACCAAGGGGCGACTGAACATTGTAATTCATGGCAAAGAAGATCCAGTCATAGTCATATTCAATATATATGAAAACCAAAGCATAAAAATGACGGAGGTGCTCTCTAATTGGTGCTTTTATGAGGAGAGAATGACTCAACAAAAACATAAATAGATAGGCCCTTCGCAGAGGGAAGGATTGATTTGCAGAGGTGCCAGAGCTCAAGCTTTGAAGACAGAGATAAATAATTTTGGGTGGCATGCTTTAATTTACAACGTAAGGACCAAGAGTTTTCACCATCTTCCATGCTACACATGCTATAGGCGGTTCCCAAACAGAAAAGTAAAGTTTTGACTCCCCCACCACCGATCAATCACACTCCACAACTAGCGGAATACTCGGGTGCCGTCCATACCAACAACAATCCAGGGGGCGTTTTGTTTGTAATTATCTTTTCGATTTGAGCATGGAACTGGGCATTCCAATTACCGGCCCCTTTCTCTGAATGATAGTGAATAAACACGTATCGAGGATAACACGCCTAGCATGGAAGATAGTGACCACCCTTGTCACCACATGAGCGGTTCGGGCATGCAAAACAGATTATTTCTTGAAGGTTTAGAGAGTGGCACATGCAAATTTACTTGGAACGGCAGGTAGATACCACATATAGGTAGGTATGGTGGACTCATATGGAACAAGTTTGGGTTTAAGGAAGTGGATGCACAAGTAGTATTCCCACTTAGTACAAGTGAAGGCTAGCAAAAGACTGGGAAGCGACCAACTAGAGAGCGACAACAGTCATCAATATGATTGAAATTAACGAACATTGAGTGCAAGCATGAGTAGTATATAAATCACCATGAACATGAATATCATAGAGGCTATGTTGATTTTGTTTCAACTACATGCGTAAACATGCGCCAAGTCAAGCCACTTGAATCATTCAAAGGGAGATACCATCCTATCATACTACATCATAATCATCTTGAAATTCATGTTGGCATCCAAGACAAACCATTATAACCTCCTAGCTAATTAAGCATGGAATCAGAAACTATGATCTCTAAGTTGCCATTGCAAACATGTTTCTCTCACAACAAAGCTGAATTAGGAATGATGAGCTAGTCATATTTACAAAAACAAAATAGATCGAGTTCATACCAGCTTTTCCAGGCTCAGTCACTTCATCATATATCGTCATTATTGCCTTTCACTTGCACGACCGAATGATGTGAACAATAATAAGAGTGTTCGTGCATTGGACTAAGCTGGGATCTGCAAGCAAACACAAAGGAGAAGACAAACTAATATGGCTCTTTGACAGATAAACAGATATGCATGCGAGAGCCACTAAACATTGTAACCATGGCCTTCTACCTTGACCCAAAGAAAAAGAAAACTATTTACACGGGAAAGCTCCCAACAAGCAAAAGAAGAACGAGAAATCTTTTTTGGGTTTTCTCAATCTAAACAAACACACGAGAAGAAAGCAAGAAAAAGAAATAAACTAGCATGGATGATACAGCGGCAAGGTGTGAACACCGACTAACAAAGTGAAAGTGTGAACATGAATATAAAATCGGTGAGAAACATGTACTCCCCCAAGCTTAGGCTTTTGGCATAAGTTGGTCTACTCCCAAGGTGGGAAGTAACTGTCTCTGGGGTACTCCGGAGTATACTGAGGGTGCCACTGCTGGGTGAGCTCCTCTGGCTCCCACTGATAAACTGGCGTCTGGTACTCGACTGGTAGCTCGTGCACGGGCGCCCGTGGTGGCGCTATTCCCCAATATACATAGATGTCCGAGGGCATAATAATGTACCTGCCTAGATGAAGATTGAACAAAGAAGGAGCAGGCAAAGTAATAGTCTCATGAGTACCCTGGCTAAACACCAAGTTATAAATCATTCTTTTATTTATATCTTTATCAAGAAATTCATGGCGAACCATGCTATCATAATCTAGATATCTCTCAGGAAGAAGCATCTCTTCTTCCTCGTGTAGTCTAATAGGTATCTCAAAATGTCTAGCAAGACGGGTAGCATAGATACCTCCATAAACAACGCCTTTAGTACGGTTCGTGTTCAACTGTTGAGCCAGTATAGCTCCCAAGCTATAAGTTTTATCATTATAAAGGGGTTCGTGCAAAACCGCTAGATCTGGGGAGCTGAGAGCTCCAGCTTTCCCACGGCCAATCAAACATTTTCCCATGAATAATCAGAAGTACCGAAGCACGGGAAAATGTATGCTAGCAACTCTAGAGCAAGACACCCCTCTCTCCTTTCCTACAACAATAGTATCTATGAAAGCCTCCAAGTCCCGTGGACGAGGTTCATGAATATCCCCAACATAAGGTAATTTGCAAACATTGCAAAAATCCTGAAGTGACATGCGCTAGGGGATATCATATAACTTGAACTCAACCATAGGAGGACTCTTCCTTGGATAGAAGTTAAAGCTTTGCATGAAAATATTAGTGAGGAGGAGGTATTGTAGACACTTATGTTCAACAAATGCGGTAAGGCCTGCGTTCTCCACCAAGTAATAAAAATCCTCATAAAGACCGGCGGCACGTAAGAACACATCGTGTCACGCCCAAGATGTGACCCTATCCTCAATTTGGCACGAGGGCCTCGTCAGGGATAGAAGCGGATCTAGTCGTGTCGCAAGAATGGATATCGTTACAAGTACATGTACTGAAAAGAAGATATATATATATATATATATATATATATATATATATATATATATATATATATATATATATATATATAGAATTGGCTTACACTCGCCACAAGCTACATCAGAGTCACAGCAGTACACTACATAATCATCATGAAGAAGAGCAGGGTCTAACTACGGACGAAAACAAATGACGTCCCTCCTTGCTATCCCAGGCTGCCGACCTGGAACCCATCCTAGATCGATGAAGAAGAAGAAGAAGAAGCAACTCCAAATGAACAATCAACGCGCTCGCGTCAAGTAACCTTTACATGTACCTACAACTGGTGTTGAAGTAATCTGTGAGCCACAAGGGACTCAACAATCTCATTTTCAAAGGAATCAAGACTAGCAAAGCTTAATGGGTGAGGTATGGTTAAGTGGTGAGGTTGCAGCAGCGGCTAAGCACATATTTGGTGGCTAATCTTACGAGTACAAGAATAAAGAGGGGGATGATCTACGCATAGCGGACGTGAACTACTCATGATCACATGGATGATCCTGAACACCTACCTATGTCAGACATAACCCCACCGTGTCCTCGATCGGAGAAGGAACTCACGAAAGAGACAGTCACGGTTACGCACACAGTTGGCAAGTTTTAATTAAGTTATCTTCAAGTTATCTAGAACCAGTGTTAAACAAAGTTTCCATGTTGCCACATAACCGCGGGCACGGCTTTCCGAAAGATTTAACCCTGCAGGGGTGCTCCAACTAGTCCATCACAAATTACCACAAGCCGCATAGAAATCCTGGATCACGAAGCTCGCGATCTCGCCGGACTCCTTAGTGGAAAATCTCAACTCTGAGATTACCCAAAGCAGCACCGGAATCCCGATGCACAAGATATCTCGTCAAAGGTAAAACTAATCCAGCAAGGCCACCCGACGTGTCGACGATCCCGATAGGAGCCGCGTATCTCGTTCTCAGGACACGGCGGATAAGCGAAGCGTACGGTGGCCTGATAGACATCACCCGAGTTTCCCCGAGTTGGCCTCGCATGGTGCTCTGTTTTGCACCAGCACCATCAGCACTGGCCCTCCCGGTATTATGTAGAATTACTCCTCGGGTAGCGCTAACTCCCTATGCATTTCATTTAACAGAATTATTATGTTGGGAAAATGAAGTACCAATGTTGGGCCTTGCCACACGAGCTTTAATCTAAAACGAATTATCAAGGGGGTCCCTATAACAACCCCGATCGTGTTAGGAGCGCTCAATTATGGAACATAACACCGGTAGCCGAAACTAAGGGGGCAAAGGTGGAACAAAACACCAGGCTAGAAAGGCCGAGCCTTCCACCTTTTACCAAGTATATAGGTGCACTAAATTAATTACATTTAATATGGTGATATGACAAGGGACCCATGTAATCACATGGAAGCAACTGCACCTGCAACTAGCAACGCTAACACAGGGTTAAGCAAGCGGTAACATAGCCAATCGGTGGTTTTCTAGGTTGAACAGGTTGAAGGTTATCATGGCAATGTTGGGAGGCTGATATTTAACATGTGGTAGGCAATGAGACATAGTCAATATAAGTGATAAAACTAGAATGGCAATGATAGTAATGGTATCTGGGGAAATGGTCATCTTGCCTGAGATCCCGCTTGGAAGAAGAATGACTCCGTGAAGCAGACGAACCGATGTAGTCGAACGGGTCCTCACAATCCGACACGCTTACGGAACTCTATCGAGACGAAGCAAACCAGAAACAAGAAACAACACACGATATAAACCACACGATGCACAACACAAATGATGCATGATCAGATGAACACATGCAAGACACGGCATGACAATTCACAACACTCAAACACTGCACATTAAGTGAAGTTCAATATGCAACAACTTGCATATTGACGAAACTCCACGTTTAATTATTTAGTTCTATCCCGATTAGCTACACGACAATATTAAATGTGGTTAAACATGGCAAGAGGTGAAGGACAATTAATCTACCTATCTAGGTATTTTAAATGAGGTCGGAAATGACATATAGCACCTCCGAAACGACCTCACATGTTAAATTAAAATTCTCTCCATATCTGAACTAACACATTTAATTGGTTGTTAAACAGCAAAACAAATAGGTTCAGATGATTCTACGCGTCGTTACAAGCAATTTACACATAGAGAACATCTCCAACGGAGCTACGGTTCAAAAGATATGGACAACGCAAGATATGATGGCATGAATGCAAAATGTGTGCAACGACGGTCACGAGCACTTCAAAACATACAACCAGCAAGGTAAAATGAATCTACGCGAGATTCTAAGCAAGTTTCATATAGGACACGATCAAAACGGAGCTACGTTCAACAACTACGAGCAAAACAATAAATCATTACAATCTTCCAAAAACAGCCACATAGCATTTTCTACGCCCGACAACTATGAGCTACCAAAACCCAACATGCTCAACCAAGGCATGAGATGATAGAGGGCAAGAATCACTACAACATACAACCAACAACACCTAGCATGGCATCATGGATCACTAGGAAAAGAAGTCACAAAATGGCTTCTCACACACAGTTTCAGACTTAGTGAAAATAGCAGTTTATGAAGCTGCAGTTTTCGATCTGAAGGCATATTGATAGCATTAAAACCATAACCTACAGGAATCCAAATGGCATTAAAATTCACAGCATGCTAGAGAATCACAAGGTCTACAACTAACTCCATTGCACCAACCTCAAAAGAGCTACAGAACACAAGATAGAAGCAAGACAAGACAACAACAAAATATAACAGAACTCAGACTTAGAAATATTTCAGCATCTCTAAAACATCACTATTTCCTAGCAAGTAAAGATCAACCAAAGCACACCTAAACATGGATTTCTATTGCAACTAAAAATACCAGGGGCTAGACTAAACATCAAAGGGCAAATCTCTAGTTGACAACTCCTTCAAACGAAGCACGGAATAAATCCTACGAAAAAGACAAGAGGGCAACATAGCAAAATATCGTGCGACCTAACTTGCTCAAAAACTAAAACTAAATACACAGAAACCCCAAAAACATATAAAACATGTGGGGTTGCAACACAAAAATATTGCCACACGTAAATGCGAGATATAATCCTAAACACGGAAAATAAACTAGTGGCAAATGCCTACACGCAAAAATACCAATGACTACTCTAAAAAACATGGAAAAGTGGTTCCTAAAACATGAACATTTCTACTACGGAGTTCGGGCAATCCGAACACGCGCGAAAAAATAACTACGGGCAAAAACATATAGACAGCACATGATTCTAGGCATACGGCACGCTAAACGACGTCAAACAAATATGCAAGATCGAACCGACTAACGGTTAAAAAGTTACGAACGTTCTATAATACGTCTATTTCCTGAAATACAACTAATCAAAAAAAAACTACTAAGCTCTATCGGGCCGAACCTGAGGCGCATAACAACTAAAATGCGCCTAAGCAAAAGATAGAGGCCGAGGTTACCTTGGGGCCAGCCTGGAGGAGGGAAAATGGGCCGAGGCCTGGTCAGGCGGCTCGGGGCCCAAGCGGGATCCGGCCCAGGCGGCGAGGAGGCCCAGGCGGGGCTGCGGTCGGTCAGCTCGTCGTGCGGCAGCTGCTACACTCCCGATCCAGATAGGATCGAGGAGGCAGGCCGGCGACGCGCCGGCCGGCGGGGCACGGGGAAGCTGTGGGGGCGGCGCATGGCGGGATCAGGCGAATCTGCGCTGCAGGCGGCCGGGAACCGATGTGGCGGCCTGCCGACGGCAGAGAGGCAAGGCGGCCGGGTGGCGAGCTCCGGCAAGCAAGCTTCCGGTGGCGGGGTAGCCGGTTCCGGCAGCTGGGCGCAAGGCGGCGGGGTAGCGACGAGGAGGCGGCGAGATCCGGGGGCTTGGGCTGCTGCCCTCGAGCACGAACGCGGAGGAGCGGCTGGCGAGCCGGCGGCAGATCTGGGCTCATCCGGGCCCGATCTGGGCCTGGTGGGCCCGGCGACTGCGTAGAGGGGGGAGGGAGGAGAGAGATTGGGTGGATTATGGTTTCGGGGGCACGGTTTTCGAGGAGAGAGAGGAGAGAGGGCTGTTTACAAATACCCGGGGGTCTATTTATAGACAAATGGGGGGCTAGGTTAACCGAAATTTCGTTCTAGATCCAACCGTGCGGTCGGAATCGGACGATTCCGCACGCGGGAACGGGTAAGTGGCCGTGTAGTGTAGATATCCGAAGACGAGAGGGGAAACGGGCGACGCGGCAACGATTTTTAAAACACCGACAACTGTCCGACGGTAGACCGAATACGGTGCCGCTACGGCCGACCGTTCAGGTACCAGACGGACTCCGATCGCGACAATATTCGACAAGTGGCCTAGCTATAACTAATTACGACCGCTTGCCAAGTTTCACCCCGATCAGAGAAAGTTTTAAACACAATTTTAAAACAGGGTTTTGACGATGTCGCGGGCGCGTGCGAGTGCGGTCGGGCTCAGAACGGACAACGACGAGAACCGGCGACTAACAACGGATGCATGTTTTGAAAACTGGTGGCAACGGGATGCTGATGCAATGCTGATGATGTGCATGATGCGATGATGATGCGACAAATAAAAATAGACACACGACGAAAATGGAAAGAAAAGGGGAATCTTCTGGAACATCGGCATCGGGCTGTCACAACTCTCCTACAGTACAAGAGGATCTCGCCCCGTGATGCAAGAATGAAAGGGGGGGAGGATGAGAAAGAACAACAGGTAAAAACTTAGTCGCTATTTTGACAAACGAATGAAACCAACGATCCTTGAAGGTTGCAAAGAGAAGAGGAATGATATGAGAAAGAAGCAAGAATTCACGGAAAATTTTGGCAGCACTTCGGTTGGAAAATGGGACAAAAAATTCGAAAAGGTAGGAGAATTAGACAATATTCATAACAAACAACTAAATAGAACAAGGGAACACCATGATCTGGGTAGAACAACATAATAGACCCAAAAGAGCAACATCACAATGCCTCCGGAACAATAGAATAGGAACTAGCTCATACGGAAGAAGAGAATGAAGAGAGAATGACAACTACTATCTCAAATGAACTTGACAAGCACCCTTGCGAGAAGAATTGAACGGAGTTGTTGGAAAAACAACAATGAAAAGAACAAGATAGTAGTGGGCTTATGGAAACCTTTTCAAACTAATGAAGTGACAACCAGCCACTAACATAACAAGGATTGTTTGGGAGAAACAAGATATGAACAATTTCTTACACCAAGAGGATACATTGAGAACTTGGATTAATGACAAGCACCATGATAGCAACAATCCATAGGAAAACTTTAGGTGAAATCCAAACCAAGATAGCTCAATAAATAAATCATGGGTTGAAAATATCTCATGATCATAGAATTGGTGGGTTTAATTATCTCATTCTTGAAAGAATATCTCTTCGAGACTCCTACACTAACAAGAATGCTATAATACCACCTCAAAGGATAAAGGAAGAACAATTGCACATAGAAATGCAAGATAAGAAAACTCGAGGTTCTCCAATAAGAATCTTGAAGAACACTTTGAGAATGAATTGACATCATGAGCCGCTCCGGAAGAAGAATTCAAATTACTTATGAACAAGAATAAGAATTATGTTATGCTTAGACTTCATCAAGTTAAACTGATGACAAGCAACGGATTTAGAAAACCACTTAATCTTCTTGAAATGATTGAGGAGAGATATATGAGCACAAACTTGAAGAAGTCTTGCAACAACCACCAACAATAATTGCAAATGAATGGAGATACAAAGAATGAATGGAGATACCAAGAATGAATGGAGATAAATGAGAATGAAGAGACCATGAGCCACCTGAGAGAAACTAGCACAAGGCACGGGATAATCAAGAGACGAACGAAGGGACAACAATTGAGAAGAATTGAGGATGAAAGCTGAAAGCTGAGAATGAAGAATCTTCTGAAATGATGGCCTTCGGGGGATCGAGAAATGAAAACAACTCAGAAAAGCACCGGATAGCCAGAAAGGGATTACTCATGAACGGAAACAACTGAGAAGACAACATGAAGCTGACATGATATCTTCAAGAGAATGGACCAAGATTTGAGAGAAACACTCCTTCGAATCTTCAATGGAGAGAATGACGAGAAGAACATCACCAAGAATACTGAGACACTCTGGAACAATGAAGAATGAAAGGTTCAGCCAAATATGAGAATTAATTCAAATAGATCTTGGAGAAGGGATATAACTGATGAAATTAAAACTTACATCATAGTTGAAAAGAATTAAACATCTCCGGAAAAGATTACAAGAGCTAAAAGATCCTGGGAAAAACCTATGGATTATGGGCCCACTGAAAAGAAGCCACCGTTGAAAGATTGCTAGAAAGATTGGTATAGCACCGGTACAAATGAAGACTAGATGAGGTTAGCACCTCGAAATAATTAAAAGAATTGAAAACACGAAACTCAGAGATATCTTCAGCACTCCGGATAGGAAAGAGATGAGTGAATAACGGGATAGGCTGTTAAGAATTCCCAACATAGGAAAGAATTACAAGGATGAATAGGATATAATGAACATGGACAACTAAATTAAATTCACCGGAAAAAGATAACCAGATTGAAGGAATGATGCATTAGAACTCCTGAGAATCTTCACAATGAATCACCGGCTACGAAATGAAGAAGAGATAGTGGAAGCCTCACTGAAAATAAAGGCACTTGGATGAGAATTGAATCAATGAAGAAAAAGGGCGGGAGAGCGGGGAAAAACAAAGACGACTTGAGACAGATGAGATGAACTCCGGAAAAGAAATGAGAGAATGATCTTGCAAAATTTGGAGATGATTGAATTCACTTGGAGAGAAACACACCGATTGAAAAGAATTGATAAGACAATTGATTAAGTCAAAGGATTAGCACTCTCATATGAATATGAGAAGACTACTTAGAAAAGATCTGAAATCACTACTTGACATCGAAGCAACACGAATTAACATATTCAACAAACAAAAGGATGCGGCTTGCAATTAGCCAGAACAAACTCATGAGAAAGATTTCGTCTGATATTTTCATGGACAGGATCGCACGGTCTTGAACCTTACAGTAACCATCAAGTGCAAGGCAGTGCACCCGACATACGAAGCGTCCCCGAGTCGTAGCAAGCTACAAGGACTCTTTAAGACACAACGAGAACCGCTGTAAGTCGATCGTCAACAAACGAATCCACTAGATGTCGAACCCCAACCTAACATCATGCATTTGTTGGAACATTGTCCTATAAGAAACTACTTGAATTCCCACCTAAGAATTCCTGAAGTATCTGGTCATGCATCTGGTACACGGATACAAGGAGTAATAATCACACAACTCCTATACTAACCCGTCACCTGTATCACATCCGCCAAAACACAACCAGAGTCTCGGACCTTCATCTACAACAGACCCTCGTGATCACAACGATACAAAGTATGGCAGTACTCCCGAACAATCTTCACCAGTACTGGGGACATCGGGGTTATCTCGCCACTACTAGTATTGAAGCAATTAAGAACATCCTTCGTTCTGAGATACTAAGAAATCTGAATGATAACTGATACGTCCATTTTGTATCATGCTTTCATGTTGATATTTATTGCTTTTTGGGCTGTTATATTACTTGTGGTACCATATTTATGCCTTTTCACTCTTATTTTGCAAGGTTTATTTGAAGAGGGAGAATTCAGGCAGCTGGAATTCTGGACTGGAAAAGGAGCAAATCCTAGTCCACTATTCTGCACATCTCCAAATGCCCTGAAAAGTCACATGGATTTTTTTGGGATTATATAAACAATACTGGGTGAAAGAAGTACCGGAGGGGGGCTGCCAGGGCGCCAAAAGCCCTGCCACCGCCACCACCCCCCTGGTGGTGGAGTGGGGGCTTGTGGGCTCCCTGACGGCCCACTAGCCCCCCTCTTTTTCTATATGAAGGGTCTTGGTCCAGAAAAAAATCATTCGGGAGCTTTTTCATGGTTTCGCCACCGCCACGAGGCGGAACTTGAGCAGATCCAATCTAGAGCTCCGGCAGGACGATCCTGCCGGGGAAACTTCCCTCCCGGAGGGGGAAATTGTTGCCATCGTCATCACCAACACTCCTCTCGTCGGAGGGGAGGCATCTTCATCAACATCTTCATCAGCACCATCTCCTCTCCAATCCCTAGTTCATCTCTTGTAACCAATCTTCGTCTCGCAACTCCGATTGGTACTTGTAAGGTTGCTAGTAGTGTTGATTACTCTTTGTAGTTGATGCTAGTTGGATTACTTGGTGCAAGAGTTTATGTTCAGATCCTTGATGCTATTCATTACACCTCTGATCATGATTATGATTATATTTTGTGAGTAGTTACTTCTGTTCCTGAGGACATGGGATAAGTCATGTTAATAATAGTCATGTGAATTTGATATTCGTTCGGTATTTTGATATGTTGTATGTTGTATTTTCCTCTAGTGGTTTTATGTGAACGTCGACTACATAACACTTCACCATATTTGGGCCTAGAGGAAGGCATTGGGAAGTAGTAAGTAGATGATGGGTTGCCAGAGTGACAGAAGCTTAAACCCCAGTCTATGTGTTGCTTCATGAGGGGCTGATTTGGATCCACTAGTTTAATTCTATGGTTAGACTTTGTCTTAATTCTTCTTTTGTAGTTGCAGATGCTTGCGAGAAAGGTTAATCATAAGTGGGATGCTTGTCCAAGTAAGGGCAGTACCCAAGCGCCGGTCCACCCACATATCAAACTATCAAAGTAACGAACGTGAATCATATGAACATGATGAAACTAGCATGACAGAAATTCCCGTGTGTCCTCGAGAGTGTTTTTCCTCCTATACGACTTTGTTCAGGCTTGTCCCTTTCTACAAAAGAGATTGGGCCACTTGCTGCACCGTTGCTACTACTTGTTACTTGTTACTTTTTGCTCGCTACATTTCACCTCACTACACAATCACTTGTTACCGCTACTTTCAGTGCTTGTAGTCATTACCTTGCTGAATTCCGTTTATCAGAGCCTTCTGCTCCTCGTTGGGTTCGACACTCTTACTTATCGAAAGGACTACGATTGATCCCCTATACTTGTGGGTCATCAATAACAATGTGCTCAAGAATCCCCTGGAGCTCAACTCCCCGGAAGAAATCAAGTTAGACAGGAGGCACCAAGACAGAACTCCGTCACATCGACATCATATAGATTCCAAAAGTATCCGCGTGATCCTAAATTTTTCTTTGAGTGAGAAGAGGAGTAGAATAAATTATTACGTCAAGATTCCTCACCAGAGCATAGAAGAGATGAAAAAAGAATCCTACTCTCCGATATATAACTAGACTCAAAGTAGTTTTTCACTAGACTCGACAAGGCCAAGTTCGATCAATCAAGGGGGCTCCTAGGTCGGTACTGCTCTAATACTAACTTGTCACGCCCAAGATGCGACCCTATCCACAATTTGGCACGAGGGCCTCGTCAGGGATAGAAGCGCATCTCGTCGTGTCGCAAGAATGGGTATCGTTACAAGTACATGTACTGAAAAGAAGAGATATATATATATAATTGGCTTACACTTGTCACAAGCTACATCAGAGTCACAACAGTACAATACAAAATCATCATGAAGAAGAGCAGAGTCCGACTACGGACGAAACCAAACGAGAAAAGAAGAACGACATCCCTCCTTGCTATCCCAGGCTGTCGGCCTGGAACCCATCCTAGATCGATGAAGAAGAAGAAGAAGAAGCAAGTCCAAATGAACCCATCCTACGGCGTCAAGTAACCTTTACATGTACCAGCAACTGGTGTTGTAGTAATCTGTGAGCCACAGGGGACTCAACAATCTCATTTTCAAAGGTATCAAGACTAGCAAAGCTTAATGGGTGAGGTATGGTTAAGTGGTGAGGTTGCAACAGCGGCTAAGCACATATTTGGTGGCTAATCTTACGAGTACAAGAATAAAGAGGGGGATGATCTACGCATAGTGGACGTGAACTACTGATGATCACATGGATGATCCTGAACACCTACCTATCTCAGACATAACCCCACCGTGTCCTCGATCGAAGAAGGAACTCACGAAAGAGACAGTCACGGTTACGCACACAGTTGGCAAGTTTTAATTAAGTTATCTTCAAGTTATCTAGAACCAGTGTTAAACAAAGTTTCCACGTTGCCACATAACCGCGGGCACGGCTTTCTGAAAGATTTAACCCTGCAGGGGTGCTCCAACTAGTCCATCACAAATTACCACAAGCCGCATAGAAATCCTGGATCACGAAGCTCGCGATCTCGTCGGACTCCTTAGTGGAAAACCTCAACTCTGAGATTACCCAAAGCATCACCGGAATCCCGATGCACAAGATATATCGTCAAAGGTAAAACTAATCCAGCAAGGCCACCCGACGTGTCGACGATCCTGATAGGAGCCGCGTATCTCGTTCTCAGGACTCTGAGTTGCCTCGGGTTGGCCCCGCACGATGCTCTATTTTGGACCAACACCATCAGCACTGGCCCTCCGTGTATTATGTAGAATTACTCCTCGGGTAGCGCTAACTCCCTATGCATTTCATTTAACATAACTATTATGTTGGGCAAATGAAATACCAATGTTGGGCCTTGCCAGACCAGCTTTAATCTAAAACGAATTATCAAGGGGGTCCCCCATAACAACCCCGATCGTGTTAGGAGCGCTCAATTATGGAACATAACACCGGTAGCCGAAACTAAGGGGGCAAAGGTGGAACAAAACACCAGGATAGAAAGGTCGAGCCTTCCACCTTTTACCAAGTATATAGGTGCATTAAATTAATAAACATTTAATATGGTGATATGACAAGGGACCCATGTAATCACATGGAAGCAACTGCACCTGCAACTAGCAACGCTAACACAGGGTTAAGCAAGCGATAACATAGCCAACCAGTGGTTTGCTAGGTTGAACAGGTTGAAGGTTATCATGGCAATGTTGGGAGGCTGATATTTAACATGTGGTAGGCAACGAGACATAATCGATAGAAGCGGTAAAACTGGCATGGCAATGATAGTAATGGTATCTGGGGAAATGGTCATTTGCCTGAGATCCCGCTTGGAAGAAGAATGACTCCATGAAGCAGACGAACCGATGTAGTCGAACGGGTCCTCACAATCCAATATGCTTGCGGAACTCTATCGAGACGAAGCAAACTGGAAACAAGCTTCAACACACGATATATACCACACGATGCACAACACAAATGATGCATGAGCAGCTGAACACATGCAAGACACGACATGACAATTCACAACACTCAAACACTGCACATTAAGTGAAGTTCAATATGCAACGAGTTGCATATTGACGAAACTCCACGTTTAATTATTTAGTTCTATCCCGATTGGGTACACGACAATATTAAATGTGGTTAAACATGGCAAGAGGTGAAGCGCAATTAATCTACCTATCTAGGCATTTTAAATGAGGTCGGAAATGACATATAGCACCTCCGAAACGACCTCACATGTTAAATTAAAATTCTCTCCATATCTGAACTATCACATTTAATTGGTTGTTAAACAGAAAAACAAATAGGTTCACATGATTCTACATGTCGTTACAAGCAATTTACACATACAGAACATCTCCAACTGAGCTACGGTTCAAAAGATACGAACACCGCAAGATATGATGGCATGAATACAAAATGTGTGCAACGACGGTCACGAGCACTTCAAAACATACAACCAGCAAGGTAAAATGAAACTACACGAGATTCTATGCAAGTTTTATATAGGACACGATCAAAACGGATCTACGGTTCAACAACTACAAGCAAAACAAGAAATCACTACAATCTGCCAAAAACACCCACATAGCATTTTCTACGCCCGACAACTACGAGCTACAAAAACCCAACATGCTCAACCAAGGGATGAGACGATAGAGGGCAATAAGCACTACAACATACAACCAACAACAACTAGCATGGCATCATGGATCACTAGGAAAAAAAGTCACAAAATGGCTTCTCACACACAGTTACAGACTTAGTGAAAATAGCAGTTTATGAAGCTGCAGTTTTTGATCTGAAGGCATATTGATAGCAGCAAAACCATAACCTACATGACTCCAAATGGCATGAAAATTCGCAGCATGCTAGCGAATCACAAGGTCTACAACTAACTCCATTGCACCAACCTCAAAAGAGCTACAGAACACAAGATAGAAGCAAGACAAGACAGCAACAAAATATAACAGAACTCAGACTTAGAAATATTGCAGCATCTCTAAAACATCACTATTTCCTAGCAAGTAAAGATCAACCAAAGCACACCTAAACATGGATTTCTATTGCAACTAAAAATACCAGGGGCTAGACTAAACATCAAAGGGCAAATCTCTAGTTGACAACTCCTTCAAACCAAGCACGGAATAAATCCTACGAAATAGACAAGAGGGCAACATAGCAAAATATCGCGCGAACTAACTTGCTCAAAAGCTAAAACTAAATACACAGAACAATCCTATGGATTTTTCTACCCCGAAAACATATAAAACATGTGGGGTTGCAACACAAAAATATTGCCACACATAAATGCGAGATATAATCCTAAACACGGAAAATAAACTAGCCGCAAATCCCGACACGTGAAAATACCAATGACTACTCTAAAAAACATGGAAAAGTGGTTCCTAAAACATGAACATTTCTACTACGGAGTTCGGGCAATCCGGACACGCGCGAAAAAATAACTACGGGCAAAAACATATATACAGCACACGATTCTAGGCATACGTCATGCTAAGCGACGTCAAACAAATATGCAAGTTATAAATTCGGATTCTACGTGAAATTCTACACCAAAACCATATACAATATGTCTCGAACCGACTAACGGTTAAAAAGTTACGAACATTCTATAATACGTCTATTTCCTGAAATACAACTAATCGAAAAAAAACTACTAAGCTCTATCGGGCCGAACCTGAGGCGCATAACAACTAAAATGCGCCTAAGAAAAAGATAGAGGCCGAGGTTACCTTGGGGCCGGCCTGGATGAGGGAGAATGGGCCGAGGCCTGGTCAGGCGGCTCGGGGCCCAGGCGGGAGGCGACCCAGGCGGCAAGGAGGCCTAGGCGGGGCTGCGGTCGGTTGGCTCGTCGTGCGGCAGCTGCTACGCTCCCGATCCCAATAGGATTGAGGAGGCAGGCCGGCGGCGGGGCATGGGGAAGCTGCGGGGGCGGCACATGGCGGGATATGTCGGAGCTGCGCTGCAGGCGGCCGGGGAACCGATGTGGCGGCGAGATCTGTCGCGGGCGGGGTCCGCTCGATCTGGCGGCCTGCCGGCAGCGGAGAGGCTTGGCGGCAGGGTGGCGAGCTCCGGCAGGCAAGCTTCCGGCAACGGGGTGGCCGGTTCTGGCAGCTGGGCGCAAGGAGGCGGGGTAGCGAGAGGAGGCGGCGGGATCCGGGGGCTCGGGCTGCTGCCCACGAGCACGGTCGCGGAGGAGCGGTTGGCGAGCCGGCGGCGGATCTCGGCTCGTCCGGGCCCGATCTGGGCCTGGCAGGCCCGGCGGCTGCGCAGAGGGGGGAGGGAGGAGAGAGAGTGGGTGGATTATGGTTTCGGGGCCACGGTTTTTGAGGAGAGAGGAGAGAGGGTTGTTTACAAATACCCGGGGGTCTATTTATAGACAAATGGGGGGCTAGGTTAACCGGGATTTCGTTCCGGATCCAACCGTGCGGTCGGAATTGGACGATTCCGCACGTGGGAACGGGTAAGTGGCCGTGTAGTGTAGATATCCGGAGACGAGAGGGGAAACGGGCGACGCGGCAACGATTTTCAAAACACCGACAACCGTCCGACGGTAGACCGAATACGGTGCAGCTACGGTCGACCGTTCGGGTACGAGACGAACTTCGATCGCGATGAAATTCGACAGGCGGCCTAGCTAGAACTAATTACGACCGCATGCCAAGTTTCACCCCGATCATAGAAAGTTCTAAACACACTTTTAAAATAGGGTTTTGACGATGCCGCGGGCGCGTGCGAGTGCGGTCGAGCTCAGAACGAACAACGACGAGAACCGGCGACTAACAACGGATGCAAGTTTTTAAAACAGGCGGCAACGGGATGACGATGCAATGCTGATGATGTGCATGATGCGATGATGATGCAACAAATAAAAATAGACACATGACGAAAACAGAAAGAAAAGGGGAATCTTCTGGAACGTCGGCATCGGGCTGTCACACATCGCGTGGCCACTCGCACGCTCGAACTTCTGCTAATCGGGGGACCGAATACTTGGGTTTCTTCTTCTCATTTTCATCATCCTTGGGGTCACGGCTTGAGGATCCTCTTAGGAATCTCCTCATCTTTTCCTTTTTCTTTCTCTGAAAATTTCTGAAATTTTTAGTGACTCAAAGAAAAAGTGAACAAGGCTCAACGAAACTCACATCAACTACTCCTACAAGTGCCTAGAGGCCATATCATGCATCAAAACGACTTGGGACCATCTAAAATTAACATCCAAAGCTCAAGAACAGGGTCACCAAGGCAGCAATAATACGCAACGAATAAAGAACTAGAGCAAAAACTAATTGGACCAATGGAGGAGTCACATACCAAGGAACAATTTCCCCAAAACAGTTTGGTCAATGGGGCTTTGCACAAGGAGATCGAAAATCGCAGCAAGAAGAGCAAGAACACGGGTTTGCGCTGTAGAATGAATTTTTCTGGAGGTAGGAGAAGGAGATGGGAGCTGGAATAAGTGGAGGGGAGCCACGTGAGCCCCACAAGCCAGGTAGGCGCGGCCAGGGGGGTGCCCGTGCCTCTTGGGCTTGTGGCCCACTGGTGCATCCCCCTGACTAGCTCTCCGTCTCAGAATTTTTCAAAAATTCCAGAAAAAATCATACTTGATTTTCAAGTCATTTGAAGAATTTCTATTTTCGGGACACTTTTCGACGGGACGGAAAAAGCAGAAAACAGGAGAAACTAAGGCTAAATCCATCATTTTTCTTCTAACAACGGAAAGTAAAAGTTCGGAAGAGCGGTTTGTGACTCCTAGATTCATCCATCTCATAGTCATCAAAAGAAATCTGTCAATGAGGTTGATCAAGTCTCCTTGACAAACTTTTTTCGAATCGCATAAAAACGGAGAATTTTTGAATAGTCACTAGGTTACCTCAATGGGGATGTGCATATCCCCAACAAGCAAATCATACTTCATCTTAACAGTAGGTATAGGGCATTCAAAGCTCCCAATAAGAATTGATGAAGTTTTTTCAATAGCATTGATGCAATGTACTCGATATGGTTTCTTCGTAAAGTGCACCATATCCTCATTACCATTGACATGGAAAGTGACATTGCCTTTGTTGCAATCAATAACAGCCCCTGCAGTGTTTAAAAAGGGTCTTCCAAGGATGACCGCCATGGCATCACCCTCAGGAATATCCAGAATAACAAAGTCCATTAAGATAGTAACGTTAGCAACCACAACAGGCACATCCTCGCAAATGCCGATAGGGAAAGCAGTTGATTTGTCGGCCGTTTGCAAGGAGATTTCAGTGGGTGTCAACTTATCCAATTCAAGTCTACAATAAAGAGAGAGAGGCATAACACTAACACTGTCTCCAAGATTGTGTAAAGCAGTTCTAACATAGTTACCTTTAATGGAGCAAGGTATAGTGGGTACTCCGGGATCACCTAGTTTCTTAGGAGTTCCACCCTTGAAGGTGTAATTAGCGAGCATGGTGGAAATCTCAACCTCAGGTATCCTCCTCTTATTAGTCACAATATCCTTCATGTACTTAGCATAAGGAGACATTTTAAGCATATTTGTCAAACGCATTTGCAGAAAGATAGGTCTAATCATTTCAACAAATCGCTCAAAATCCTCATCATCCTTTTTCTTGGATGGTTTGGGAGGAAAGGGCATGGGTTTCTGAACCCATGGTTCTCTTTCTTTACCATGCTTCCTAGCAGTGAAGTCGTTCTTATCGTATCTCCTATTCTTAGGTTGTGGGTTATCAAGATCAACACTAGGTTCAATCTCCACATCCTTATCATTGTTAGATTGAGCATCAACATGAACATCACTATCGATACTATCATTAGGCTCATGTTCATCACCAGATTGTGTTTCGGCATCAGAAATAGAGATATCATTTGGATTCTCTGGTGTAACAGCAACGGGGCTGCTAGCATGCAAGTTCATATCATCTTTCTTTTTCTTCCTAGGATGACTAGGTGCTTCGGTGCTAACTCCTTGAGAATCTTGTTCAATTCTCTTAGGATGACCCTCAGGATACAAAGGTTCCTGGGTCATTCTGCCACCTCTAGTGACGACTCTGGCAGAATTGTCATTCAACTCATTGAGCAAGTCATTTTGAGCCTTAAGTACTTGTTCTACTTGAGTAGTAACCATAGAGGCATGTTTACTCAAAAGCTTAAGATCATTGACGTTTCTATCCACACAAGCACTTAAATGACTGAGCATACGAGCATTCTGTTCCAATTGTCTGCTAACATAATAATTGAAACTTTGTTGTTTGGCAACAAAGTTATAAAATTCATCTAAGCATAAGCTAGCAGGTTTATCAAAAGGAATATCACTCGCATTGAATCTACGAAGATAATTTACCTCTACTACCTGTGTCGGGTTATCAAGACCATGGATCTCTTCGATAGGTGGTAAATTTTTGACATCTTCAGATTTAATTCCTTTCTCTTTCATAGATTTCTTAGCTTCTTGCATATCTTCAGGACTGAGGAATAGGATACCTCTTTTCTTCGAAGTTGGCTTCAGAGGTGGTTCGGGAATGTTCCAAGCATTCTCATTGCACAAGATATTATTCAATAGAATCTCAGCTTGTTCCATAGTTCGTTCCCTGAAAACACAACCAGCACAACTATCTTGGTGGTCCCTAGAAGCATCGGTTAGTCCATTATAGAAGATATCAAGTATTTCATTCTTCTCAAGAGGGTGATCAGGCAAAGCATTCAGTAGCTGGACAAGCCTCCCCAAGCTTGTGGGAGACTCTCTTCTTCAACTTGCACAAAGTAATATATTTCCTGCAAGGCAGCTTGTTTCTTATGGGCAGGAAAATATTTTTCAGAGAAGTAGTAGATCATATCCTGGGGATTACGCACACAACCAGGAGCAAGAGAAGTGAACCAAGTCTTAGCATTATCCTTTAGCGAGAAAGGAAACAACTTAAGGATATAGTAGTGGTGGATCTTTTCCTCACTCGTGAATAGGGTGCCTATATCGTGCAGCTTAGTAAGATGTGCTACAACCGTTTCAGACTCATAACCATAAAAAAGGATCAGATTCGACCAAAGTGATTAACTCAGGATCAACAGAGAATTCATAATCCTTATTGATCACAAAGATATGTGAAGTAGCAAACTTAGGATCGTATTTGATCCTAGCGTTCAGAGAGTTTTCTTTCCACTTGCGCAATAAGTTCTCAAGATCATAGCTATCCTTACAAGCAAGAAAGTCCTCATCTATCTCTCCCTCCATAACATAACCCTGAGGTATATCAAGCAATTCATATCTAGGAGAGCTAGTTCTAACAGGTGAAATAGCAGGTTCTACTTCAATAATCTCAGCAGTTTCAGAAGTATCATCACATTCAGCAGCAACTCTAGCAATTTGTGCATCGAGAAATGCACCTAGTGGCAAAGCAGTATCAAGCAAAGCATCATCATAAGCATCATGGATAGCAGAAGTAGAATCATCAAGCACAGGCAACATATCAGGATTTCTAGCAAGTGGTGGTGTCGCAAACCTACTCATAACTGAAGGTGAATCAAGTGCAGAGCTAGATGGCAGTTCCTTACCTGTCCTCGTAGTTGAGGGCAAGACTTTAGTTTTCGGATCTCTCGGATTCCTCATAGTTATCAACAGACGTAAATCCCAAGTGACTCAGAGAATAGTGCTAGGCCTCCCAGGCAACGGCGCCAGAAAATAGTCTTGATAACCCACAAGTATAGGGGATCGCAACAGTTTTCGAGGGTAGAGTATTCAACACAAATTTGTTGATTCGACACAAGGGGAAGCAAAGGAATGTTCTCGAGTATTAGCAGTTGAGTTGTCAATTCAACCACACCTGAAAGACTTAGTATCTGCAGCAAAGTTTTAGTAACAGAGTAGTGTGATAGCAACAGTAGCAACGGTAACAGTAGCAGTGACAGCAGTAGCGGTAGCAGTAGCAGCAGTGACAGCAGTAGCGGTAAAGTAACGTAGCAAGGACCAGTAGGAAAAGACTCGTAGCCATTGGATCGGTGATGGATAATTATGCCGGATCACATTCATCATGTAACAGTTATAACATGGAGAGATATGTAACTAGCTCCAGTTCGTCAATGTAATGTAGGCATGTATTCCGTATATAGTCATACGTGCTTATGAAAAGAACTTGCATGCCATCTATTGTCCATCCCTCCCAAGGAAGCGGGGTCCTAATGGAAACTACGGGATCTTAAGGTTCTCCTTTTAATAGAGAACCAGAACAAAGCATTAGCACTTAGTGAATACATGAACTCCTCATACTATGGTCATCTCCGAGAGTGGTTCCGGCTATTGTCACTCCGGGGTTGCCGGGTCATAACACATAGTTGGTGACTACAACTTGCAAGATAGGATCAAGAACACACATATATTGACGAGAACATAATAGGTTCAGATCTGAAATCATGGCACTCGGGCCCTAGTGACAAGCATTAAGCATGGCAAAGTAGTAGCAACATCAATCTGAGAACATAGTGGATACTAGGGATCAATCCCCATCAAAACTAACTCGATTACATGATAGATCTCATCCATCCCATCACCGTCCAGCAAGCCTACGATGAGATTAATCACGAACGGTGAAGAGCATCATGGAATTGGCGATGAAGGAAGGTTGATGATGACGACGGTGAGGATCTCCCCTCTCCGGAGCCCAGAACGGACTCCACATCTGCCCTGCAGAGGAAGAACAGGTGGTGGCGGCGCCTCCGTATCGTAAAACGCAATGAACTCTTCTCTTTTATTTTTTTCGGGCGAGAGAGAAATAGAGCTGGAGTTGGAGGCGGCGGAGCCCCGAGGGCCCCACAAACCTTCTAGGCGCGTCTAGGGGGCCCGCGCCTCCTGGGCTTGTGGGCTCCTCGCTCCACGTCTCCGGTTGATTCTTGCACCAGTATTTTTTATATATTCCACAAAAAATCCTCGTAAATTTCCAGGTCATTCCGAGAACTTCTATTTCTGCGCAAAAATAACACCATGGCAATTCTGCTGAAACCAACGTTAGTCCGGGTTAGTTCCATTCAAATCATGCAAATTAGAGTCCAAAACAAGGGCAAAAGAGTTTAGAAAAGTAGATACAATGGAGACGTATCAATCGCCTCCACTAACTACTAGTCGGCCCATCTCCTTCGAGCTGGGCCTCGAGCCCACAAGGTGAGAAGAAACCGCAACCCCCTATCTTACGCCCTCGGCGTCATTTAGTAATATTGCGCCCAACTCTGTTTCGGCCCATTATGCATGATTGGGCCCGTTAGTTTTTTTAGGTTTGCGAATTTTGTATTTTCAGAAAAAATGCATAATTTTCAAACACGCGTAACTTTTAATCCGTGTGTTGGTTGGCAATGAGTTATATATGTAAAGTGATTATAATTTCGCGTAGATTAAGATTTTCCAGCTCGCAAGCATATTTAAGGCTATTTAGCATGTTGTTTGCATCGGTTTGCGTGTCGACGTGATAGAAACGGTGTAGTCCATAGTTAATTAACCGTAGCTCCATTAGAGATGAGCCATATATGTAAATGGACTAGAACGACGAATAGAATCACGTGAACCACTTTGTCTTGTCAGTTAACAAACATAAAAGGTAACCAGGACAAATCTAGACAAACTTAAAATTTAAAACATGGGGTCATTTCGGAGACTCTATATGTCGTTTCCGACCTCATTTAAAATGCCTAGATAGGTAGTTTAATTTGTGCTTCACCCCGTTCCATGTCCAATAACATTTCATATTGTCATGTACCTAATGGGAGTGAACTAAATAATTAAACATGGAGTTTCGTCAATATGCAACTCGTTGCATATTTAGCTTCACTTCACGTGTAGTGTTTGATTGTTGTGAATTGCCATGCCATGCCTTGCATATTTGAAACTGATCATGCATCATATGTGAATTGCATCATGTCGTACATGTGCTGTGGTGAATATCGTGTGTTGATGCTTGTTTTTGGTTTGCTTCGTCTCGTAGAGTTCCGCAAGCGTGTCGGAATGTGAGGACCCGTTCGACTACGTCGGTTCGTCTGCTTCATGGAGTCGTTCTTCTTCCAAGTTGGATCACAGGGAAGATGACCATTTCCCTAGATACCATTAGTATCATTGCCATGCTATTTATAGTGTTTCTACCGCTATGTCTCCCTACCTACCACATGTTTAACATGTCTCCCAACATTGCCATGAAAACCTTCAACCTGTTTACGACCTAGCAAACCACTGATTGGCTATGTTACCGCTTGCTTAACCATTGGGTAGTGTTGCTAGTTGCAGGTGCAGTTGCTTCCATGTCCAAACATGGGTCCCTTGTTATATCACCATATTATTGCTAATTAATTTAGTGCACCTATATACTTGGTAAAAGGTGGAAGGCTCGGCCTTTGTAGCCTGGTGTTTTGTTCCACCTTTGTCTCCTTAGTTTCGGCTAACGGTGTTATGTTCCATAAATGAGCGCTCCTAACATGCTTGGGGTTGTTATGGGGACCCCCTAGATTCTCATTTTGGGATAAAGCTCGTCTGGCAAGGCCCAACATTGGTATTATATTTGCCCAACATAATAATTATGTTAATACTAAAAAACATAGGGCGTCATGAACCCGAGGAGTAATTCAACATAATACAGGGATGGCTAGTGCTGATGGTGCTGGTCCAAAACAGAGTTGTGTGCGGGGCCAACCCGGGGCAACTCGGGTGATTTCTATCAGGGCACTGCACATTGCGCTCATCCGGTTGTGCCGTGAGAATGAGATACGCGGCTCCTATCGGGATGTCGGCATGTCGGGCGGCCTTGCTGGACTTATTTTACCTTTCTCGAGCGTCTTGTGCGAGGGATTCCAAGGATGCTTTGGGTTATCTTGAGGTTGAGGTTTTCCAATAGGAACCCGAGGAGATCACGGGTTTCCCTGATCAAGGTTATTCCGTCGCAGCGTGTGGTAGTTTGTGATGGACTAGTTGGAGCAGCCCTACAGGGTTACATCTTTCAAGAAGTCATGCCCGCGGTTATGTGGCAACATGGAAACTTTGTTTAACATCCGGTTCTAGATAACTTGAAGTAAGCTTAATTAAAATATGCCAACTTAGTGCGTAACCGTGACTGTCACTTTCATGAGCTCCTTCTCCGATCGAGGACATGGTGGGGTTATGTCTCACGTAAGTAGGTGTTCAGGATCATTCATTTGATCATCAGTAGTTCACGTCCTCTATGCGTAGATCAACCCCCTCTTTATTCTTGTACTCATAAGTTAGCCACTAAATAAATGCTTAGTCGCTTGTAGCAGCCTCACCACTTAACCATACCTCACCCATTAAGGTTTGCTAGTCTTGATACCTTTGGAAATGAGATTGTTGAGTCCCCTGTGGCTCACAGATTACTGCAACACCACTTGCAGGTATAGGTAAAAGTTACTTTGACGAGAGCGCGTTGATTGTGCTATTTGGAGCTTCTTCTTCCTCATCTTCATCGATCTAGGATGGGTTCTAGGCCGGCAGCCTGGGATAGCAAGGATGGACGTCGTTCTTTTATCATTTGTTTTCGTCTGTAGACAGACCATTGTATTCTTCATGATGATTGTATGAATTGTACTGATGTGACTCTGATATAGCTTGTGGCGAGTGTAAGCCAACTCTTTATACTCATCTTTTCAGTACATGTACTTGTACCGATATCCATTCTTGCGAAACGACGAGATGCGTTTCTATCCCTATCGAGGCCCTCGCGCCAAAATAAGGATAGGACCACATCTTGGGCGTGACATAATCAGAATGAGAATATCCAACGAGGTGAATATTTGAGCCCTTGGGGTACCACAATCCTAGTGTTGGTGTGTGAGCTAGATATCGAAGAATATGTTTCACAGCCTTATGGTGTGATTCCTTCAGTTTTGCTTGGAAACATGCACACATGCAAACACTAAGCATAATGTCTGGCCTAGATGCACATAAGTACAATGAGGAGCCAATCAAAGAGTGATATACCTGTTGATCGAAATCTATACCATTTTTGTTAGTGCAGAGGTGGTCGTTGGTAGGCATAGGAATCTTGATGCCTTTGCATTCATGCATTCCGAATTTCTTCAGGACATCCTTGAGGTATTTCTCTTGAGAGATGAAGATGCCATTGCGTTCTTGACAAATTTTTAGACCTAAGAAGAATTCCAGCTCCCCCATCATGGACAGTTGATATTGTTCACCCATCATGTACACAAATTCATCACTGTAACGTTTGTTAGTACAACCAAAAATAATGTCGTCGACATATATTTGGCACATGAATAATTCATTGTCATAGGATTTTGTGAAAAGAGTATGATCAAGTGAACCGGGTTAGATGTTGAAAATATGCCCTAGAGGCAATCATAAAATGGTTATTATTATATTTCCTTGTTCATGATAATTGTCTATTGTTCATGTTATAATTGTATTAACCGGAAACCGCAATACATGTGTGAATAAATAGACCACACCATGTCCCTAGTGAGCCTCTTGTTGACTAGCTGGTTGATCAATAGATGGTCATGGTTTCCTGACCATGGACATTGGATGTCGTTGATAACGGGATCACATCATTAGGAGAATGATGTGATGGACGAGTAGGACACAAGTAAGTTGTGGGAGTAGATTCTATGCACGAGTAGAACACAAGTAAATTGTGGGCGAGACAACTTTACTTTATTTCATTGCTAACCGTTAGCCATAGTAGTAGAAGTAATAGTTGGCGAGACAACTTCATGAAGACACGATGATGGAGATCATGGTGTCATGCCGGTGATAATGGTGATCATGACGTGCCCCGAAGATGGAGATCGAAGGTGCAAGATGATATTGGCCATATCATGTCACTTTATGATTTGCATGTGATGGTTATCATGTTATCACATCTTATTTGCTTAGAACGACGGTAGTAAATAAGATGATCCCTCACTAAAATTTTAAGAAATGCGTTCCCCCTAAGTGTGCACTTTTGCGAAGGATCGTTTTTTCGAAGAACCATGTGATGATCGGGTGTGATAGATTCTAGCGTTCGCATAAAACGGGTGTAAGCCAGATTTACACACGCAAAACACTTAGGTTGACTTGACGAGCCTAGCATGTATAGACATGGCCTCGGAACACGAGATACTGAAAGGTCTAACATGAGTTGTATAGTGGATACAATCAACATGGAGATGTTCACCATTGATGACTACTCCGTCTCACCTGATTATCGGACATGGCTTAGTTTATATGGATCATGTATCACTTAAATGACTAGAGGGATGGACTTAGATGGGAGTTCATTAAATAATTTGATTAGATGAACTTAATTATCATGAACTTAGTCTAAAATTATCTTTACAATCTATATTGTAGATCCAATAGCCCACGTGAATATCCCCCTGAACCTCAACGCATTCCTAGAGAAAACCAAGCTGAAAGATGATGGAAGCAACTATACGGACTGGGTCTGTAACTTGAGGCTCGCCCTCATAGCTTCCAAGAAAATATATGTCCTTGATGCACCGCTAGCTCACACACCCGTTTTCCCAGCGGCACAAGACGTTATGAACGCCTGGCAGTCGCGTAGTGATGATTACTCCCTGGTTCAGTGTAGCATGCTTTACAGTTTAGAACCGGGGCTCCAAAAGTGTTTTTAGCAACATGGAGCATATGAGATGTTCCAAGAGCTGAAACTGGTTTTCCAAGATCATGCCCGGGTCGATAGATATGAAGTCTCCGACAAGTTGTTCAGTTGTAAGATGGAGGAAAATGGTTTTGTGAGAAAGCACATACTCAAATTGTGTGGGTTGCACAACCGATTGTCTCAGCTGGGAGTTAATCTTCCAGATGACTCGATTATTGACAGAATCCTCCAGTCGTTTGCACCTAGCTATAAGAGCTTTGTGATGAACTACAACATGCAAGGGATGGAGAAGTCCATTCCCGAGTTGTATTCAATGCTGAAATCAGCGGAGGTGGAAATCAAAAAGGAACATCAAGTGTTGATGGTGAATAAGACCACTAGTTTCAAGAAAAGCAAGGGTAAGAATAACTCCAAGATGGACGGCAAAGCAGTTATCGCGACCGGTAAATCAGTTGCCGTGAAGAAGCCCAAGAATGGACCCAAGCTTGAGACCGAGTGCTATTATTGCAAGGGAAACGGTCTCTGGAAGCGGAACTACCCCAAGTACTTACCGGATAAGAAGGCCGGCAACATCCAAGGTATATATGATATATATGTTATTGATGTGTACCTTACCAGTGTTCATAGTAGCTCCTGGTTATTTGATATCGGTGCAGTTGCTCACATTTGTAACTCAAAATAGGAGCTGCGGAATAAGCGGAGACTGGCAATGGACGAGGTGACGATGCGCGTTGGGAATGGTTCCATGGTCGATGTGAGCGCCATTGGCACACTACCTCTACATCTACCTTCGGGATTAGTTTTAAACCTCAATAATTTTTATTTAGTACCAGATTTGAGCATGAACATTGTATCGGGATCTCGTTTGATGCGAGATGGCTACTCATTTAAATCTGAGAATAATGGTTGTTCTATTTATATGAGAGATATGTTTTATGGTCATGCCCCACTGGTCAATGGTTTATTCTTAATGAATCTCGAATGTGATGTTAGACATATTCATAGTGTGAGTACCAAAATATGTAAGGTTGATGATGATAGTCCCACATACTTGTGGCACTGCCTCCTTGGTCATATCGGTGTCAAACGCATGAAGAAACTCCATACAGATGGACTTTTGGAGTTTCTTGATTTTGAATCATTTGACACGTGTGAACCTTGCCTCATGGGTAAGATGACTAAGACTACATTCTCTGGAACAATGGAGCGAGCAACCAAGTTGTTGGAAATAATACATACCAATGTATGCGGTCCAATGAGCATCGAGGCTCGCGGTGGCTATCGTTATGTTCTCACCTTCATTGATGACTTAAGCAGATATGTGTATGTCTACTTAATGAAACACAAGTCTGAGACCTTTGAAAGGTTCAATGAATTTCAGGGTGAGGTAGAGAATCAACGTGCCAATAAAATAAAGTTCTTACGATCTGATCATGGAGGAGAATATTTGAGTCACGAGTTTGGCACGCAGTTAAGGAAATGTGGAATTGTTTCACAACTAACGCCGCCTAGCACACCTCAGCGTAACGGTGTGTTTAAATGTCGTAATCGCACTCTATTGGATATGGTGCAATCTATGACATCTCTTACTGATTTACCGCTATCATTTTTGGGGATATGCATTGGAGACTGTCGCATTCACTTTAAATAGGGCACCGTCTAAATCCGTTGAGACGACACCGTATGAATTATGGTTTGGGAAGAAACCTAAGCTGTCGTTTCTGAAAGTTTGGGGATGCGATGCTTATGTCAAGAAACTTCAACCTGAAAAGCTTGAACCCAAATCAGAAAAGTGTGTATTCATGGGATACCCTAAGGAAACTATTGGGTATACACTATTGGAATCAGAAAATTTGTCGTCAGCCTCTTCTTTGTCGTCTGCTAGCTGAATACAAATACCCTATCTATCGCCAGTCAGAAAAAACGGACGGCAAAGAGCTGACTGATGGCAAAGATACTCTTTGCCATCAGTCTGCTCTTTGCCGTGCGCCAGCAGACGGCAAAGAGCAGGACGGCAGACGGCAAAGAGCACGGGGCGGCCCACCACGCACCCCCTCTCTCCCCATAACGGCCGCTCTCTTTGTCATCTGTTGTACACGTCTTTGCCGTCGGGGGGCAGACGGCAAAGAGAGGGCGCCCCTAACGGTCGTCTCCCCCACCCGACGCCCCCTCCCTCCGACAGATCTCTCTCTCTCTCTCTCTCTCTCTCTCTCTCTCTCTCTGACACCCCTTCTCTCTGACAAATCTCTCTCTCTCTCTCTGTCACCCCTCTCTACGAGCGCCGCCTCCCTCGCCGTCCCCCCTCCGCCCGCGCCCTCGCCCTCGCCCTCCTCGTCGTCCTCCCTCCGCCCGCGCCCTCGCCCTCGCCATCCTCGCCATCCTCCCTCCGCCCACGCCCTCGCCCTCGCCCTCCTCGTTGTCCTCCCTCCGCTTGCGCCCTCGCCCTCGCTCTCCTCGCCGTCCTCCCTTCGCCCACGCCCTCGCCCACGCCCTCCCTCGTCACCCCCCTCCGCTTGTGCCCTCGCCCGTGCCCTCCTTGTCGTCCTCCCTCGCGGCCTTCCTCGCCACCCTCCAGCAGCTCCCTCCTCCCGCATCAGCGCCCTCTTCCCCCGCGCCCGGCTGCCTGCTTCAACCTCGTGCTCATCGTTGGACAGCGCGCAGCCTGCCTCGTCGACGCGCACTTCCGGCATGATGCAGCGGGACGGGGCCCAGGACCGGCGCCCGCCGAGCTCCCCGACCGACTCGAGGTGATTCCCCCTCCACAAGATGTACTATGATAATGCTGAAAATGTTTTAGAATTTGACCTATTTTAGAATTTGTGTATATGTTGAAATGTAGAATTTGTATGGGGGAAGTGCTTGCAGTGTATTTTTGGTATTTTTTCCTTGGTGTCTTGTGAGTTATGCAAAGAGGAGTTCATATTCATAGTAGATCATTGGGGTGTTGAACCGGAGAGGTTACATAATTCTTAAGGAGAAGATTTTTGCCATGACCGGGAAAACATTTAGGAAGAAACAATTTGGAAGCTTGGGACTTATTGAAGAAAGAGTATATGCAATTCATGGTGTTAGTTACTCGAAAAATCCATGAACAAAATGAACTTAACAAACGCCCGACGCCCGTTGCCCGACACCCGACGCCCGACGGCCGACACCCCGGCACTGACCCTCGACCCCCGACGCCCAACACCCCAGCACTGACCCTCGTCCCCTACCCCCGACGAGGAAGAAGAAAGAAGAGGAAAAAGGAACCACAGCACCCCGACACTAACCCTCGACCCCCGACCCCCGATGCCCGACGCCACTGACCCTTGATCCTCGACCCCCGATGCCACTGACCCTCGACCCCCGACCCCCGATGTCACTGACCCCCGACCCCCGACGCCCGACGCCACTAACCGCCAACCCTCGATGCCACCCGACCCCCGACCCCCGACGCCACTGACCCTCGACCCCCGACCCCCGACGCCACTGACCCTCGACCCCCGACCCCCGACGCCACTGACCCTCGACCCCCGACCCCCGACGCCACTATCCTCGACCCCCGACCCCCGACCCCCGACGCCAGTGATCCTCGACCCCCGACCCCGACCCCCGACGCCACTGACCCTCGACCCCCGACCCCCGACACCACTGACCCTTGAGCCCCGACCCCGACCCCTACCCCCGACCCCCGACCCTCGACGCCACTAGCCCCCAACCCCCGACACCTCTTCGGCCTCTTGTTAACCGAAAAGACCCCCGACGCCACTCACCCTCGACCCCCGACGACACTGACCCCCGACCACCGACGCCACTAACCCCCAACCCCCGATGCAACCGACACCCGACACTGCCGACCCTCGACGGCACAGACTCCCGACGCCACTAAGCCCCGATTATGTTAATTATAAAAACATCATATCTGTGTTGATCGGGTGAATTTCAATGTGCAGTTGTTCGTCGACCTCCACGTGCGTTGGACGAGCTCCGCCCCTGCGTTTGTTGGTGAGCACAAATGACTTCTCCTCCTACCCCCTTAATTTGCTCTATTCCGGTCTTCGTGCCGATGAAACTTGCTAGCTATCAGTTTCTTCAATCATGAGTATGCGTGACCAGTATGCGTCTCCCGTTCGAAAGGGCGACATCTATAAATATGCATGTATTTGCATATTTATAACCGTCATCCTTTCGAATTGTCCAACCTTATCCATGGACAACCCGAGTATGTGTAGATTGGGTTCGTTTTCCCGTATGTTGTGCTCGAGATCCGATGCGGAATTTCTTCAGTGCCTCCCTGTTGTTATCCGGGTACACATCCTCTCTGCTTATTGCCGAGACGTGTATGAGGAGAACAGCGGGGAGGTGCTACCGAAATTCTACGTCGGATCTGGAGCAGAGCATGGGAAAACGAACCCAATCTACACATACTCGGGTGGGATTAGGACCTATCTTTACCTATTAGCGTGTAGGTTGCACGGACGTAATAAAACTGACAAACTTGATTAGCGGATGAATATAGATGATGAATTATATATTTATTTCTTGTGTGCTCATAGGTAGCTAGGCAAGATGAGTGATCGTGCTTGGATGTACATTGGTCACCCTAGTCAGAAAGACATGACCCATGAATGATTAACAAAAACCACGGGGTTTGTGAGAGCCGCATTTGCAAATGGCCAGCAAAAAACATGGTGCCCCTGTCCCAACTGCGACAACTGGAAAAAGCAGACAGAGTTTGAAATGGGTAAACACCTACGGAAGTGGGGTTTTACGCCTAATTATACAGTGTGGACTTTTCATGGTGAGTCTGACCAACGTTCCAGAGCTGAGGTGATTCGCCGTCGCACCGACGAGCATGGTACCGGGATCGAAGACATGGTGCAAGAATTTCTACGTAGCTTATTTTCCCCAACAAAGACATACTTAGCTAATTATCCTCCAAAATGGTATAATTAGCTTAGTGAGCTCCAAAATGGTCTATTTAATAAAAAATTGACCTATACTTAGCTAATTATCCTCTAAAACGACATAATTAGCTCCAAAAAGGCATACTTAGCTAATTTAGCTCGAAGAAGAGGACAAGAGGAGAAGAAAGAGGAAAAATGAAAAGAAGGAAGAAGAAGAAGAGCAAACGAAGGAGAAGGAGGAGAAGGAGCCCTCCTCCTTCTCCTTCTTCTTCTCCTTCTACTTCTTCTCCTTCTTCTTCTCTTCTTCTTTTCTTCTTCTTCTCCTCCTCCTTCTCCTTCTCCTCCTCCTCCTCCTCCTCCTTCTTATTTCTCTTCTCCTTCTTTTTCTCTTCTTGCTTCTTCTCTTTCTTCTTCTACGTAGCTTATTTTCCCCAACAAAGACATACTTAGCTAATTATCCTCCAAAATGACATAATTAGCTTAGTTAGCTCCAAAATGGTCTATTTAATAAAAAAATGACCTATACTTAGCTAATTATCCTCCAAAATGATATAATTAGCTCCAAAAAGGCATAATTAGCTAATTTAGCTCGAAGAAGAGGACAAGAGGACAAGAAAGAGGAAAAATGAAAAGAAGGAAGAAGAATAAAAAGAGAAGAAGAAGAGAAGAAGAAGGAGAAGGAGAAGGAGCCCTCCTTCTTCTCCTTCTTCTTCTCTCCTCCTTCTTCTCCTTCTTCTTCTCCTTCTTCTTCTCTTCTTCTTTTCTTCTTCTTCTTCTTCTCCTCCTCCTCCTTCTCCTTCTCCTACGTCTTTTTTTTTCTTCTCCTTCTTCTTCTCTTCTTGCTTCTTCTCTTTCTTCTTCTACGTAACTTATTTTCCCCAACAAAGACATACTTAGATAATTATCCTCCAAAATGACATAATTAGCTTAGTTAGCTCCAAAATGGTCTATTGAATAAAAAATGACCTATACTTAGCTAATTATCCTCCAAAATGACATAATTAGCTCCAAAAAGGCATAATTAGCTAATTTACCTCGAAGAATAGGACAAGAGGAGAAGAAAGAGGAAAAATGAAAAGAAGGAAGAAGAAGAAGAGGAGAAGAAGAAGAGAATCAGAAGGAGAAGGAGAAGGAGGAGAAGAAGGAGAAGGAGCCCTCCTCCTTCTTCTGTCCTCCTTCTTCTCCTTCTACTTCTGCTTCTTCTTATCTTCTTATTTTCTTCTCCTCCTCCTCCTCCTTCTCCTTCTCTTTCTCCTCCTCCTTCTTCTTCTTCTTCTTCTTTTTCTTCTCCTTCTTCTTCTCTTGCTTATTCTCTTTCTTCTTCTACGTAGCTTATTTTCCCCCAAAAAAGACATACTTAGCTAATTATCCTCCAAAATGACATAATTAGCTTAGTTAGCTCCAAAATGGTCTATTTAATAAAAAAATACCTATACTTAGCTAATTATCCTCCAAAATGACATAATTAGCTCCAAAAAGGCATAATTGGCTAATTTAGCTCGAAGAAGAGGACAAGAGGAAAAGAAAGAGGAAAAATGAAAAGAAGGAAGAAGAAGAAAAAGAGAAGAAGAAGAGAAGAAGAAGGACAAGGACAAGGACGAGAAGGAGCCCTCCTTCTTCTCCTTCTTCTTCTCTCCTCCTCCTTCTCCTTGTTCTTCTCCTTCTTCTTCTCTTATTCTTTTCTTCTTCTTCTCCTCCTCCTTCTCCTTCTCCTTCTCCTCCTTCTTCTTCTTTTTCTTCTCCTTCTTCTTCTCTTCTTGCTTCTTCTCTTTCTTCTTCTACGTAGCTTATTTTCCCCAACAAAGACATACTTAGCTAATTATCCTCCAAAATGACATAATTAGCTTAGTTAGCTCCAAAATGGTCTATTTAATAAAAAATGACCTATACTTAGCTAATTATCCTCCAAAATGACATAATTAGCTCCAAAAAGGCATAATTAGCTAATTTACCTCTAAGAAGAGGACAAGAGGAGAAGAAAGAGGAAAAATGAAAAGAAGGAAGAAATAGAAGAAGAAGAGAAGAAAAAGAGAAGCAGAAGGAGAAGGAGGAGAAGAAGGAGAAGGAGCCCTTGTTGGGTAACGTAGCATAAATTCAAAAAAAATCCTACGCTTATTCAGATCTTCCTATGGAGAGACCAGCAACGAGAGAGGGGTGAGTGCATCTTCATAACTTTGAAGATTTCTAAGCGGAAGCGTTGCTAGAACGCGGTTGATGGAGTCGTACTCGCGGTGATTCAGATCACGGTGTGATTCCGATCTAGTGCCGAACCACGGCACCTCCGCGTTCAACACACGTGCAGCCCGGTGATGTCTCCCGCACCTTGATCCAGCAAGGAGGAGGGAGAGGTTGGGGAAGATCTCCGGCAGCACGACGGCATGGTGTCGATGGAGAGACGAGGTCTCCCGGCAGGGCTTCGCCACGAACCAGCAGAGAGGAGGAGAAAGAAGAGCAGGGTGCGCCGAGGGAGAGGGAAAACTGTCTCTCCAAAAGCCCAAAAGTACCCACTATATATAGGAGGAGGGGAGGGGGTGCTACCCCTAGGGTTCCCACCCTATGTGGTGCGGCAGCCCCCCCAGATAGGAGGTGCGGCGGCCAGGGCAAGGGGGAGGGGTGGCGCACCCCCAGGTGGGCCTTAGGCCCACCAACGCCTAGGGTTTCCCCCCTCTCCACCTCCTGCTCCTTGGGCTGAGTGTGGGGGCGCACCAGCCCACCTAGGGGCTGGTTCCCTCCCGCACTTGGCCCATCTAGCCTTCCGGGGTCGTTGCCCCCTTCCGGTGGACCCCCGGGGCCACCTCCGGTGGCCCTGGTGGTCCCGGTACATTACCGGTGACGCCTGAAACACTTCCGGTGTCCGAAACCATCCGTCCTATATATAAATCTTTACCTCCGGACCATTCCGGAGATCCTCGTGACGTCCGGGATCTCATTCGGGACTCCGAACAACTTTCGATAACCTCGTATAACAATTCCCTATAACCCTAGCGTCATCGAACCTTAAGTGTGTAGACCCTACGGGTTCGGGAGACAGGTAGACTTGACCGAGACGCCTCTCTGGGCAATAAGCATGAGCGGGGTCTGGATACCCATGGTGGCTCCCACTTGCTCCACGATGAATTTGTCGAAAACCCTTTGCGACAAGTCGAGCCTTATAAACGGTCACATTTCCGTTTGCATCAGTCTTCTTCTTGAAGATACATTTATTTTCTATAGCTCGCCGATCATCAGGCAAGTCCACCAAAGTCCATACTTTGTTCTCATACATGGATCCTATCTCAGATTTCATAGCCTCAAGCCATTTGTTGGAATCCGGGCCCACCATTGCTTCTTCATAGTTCGAAGGTTCACCATTGTCTAACTACATGATTTCCATCACAGGGTTGCCGTACCACTCTGGTGCGGAGCGTGCCCTTGTGGACCTTCGCGGTTCAGTAGTAACTTGATCCGAAGCTTCATGATCATTATCATTAACTTCCCCTTCAATTGGTGTAGGCGCCACAAGAACAATTTCCCGCATTGCGCTACTCTCCTGTTCGGGAGGGGGTGTAATTACCTCATCAAGTTCTACTTTCCTCCCACTTACTTCTTTCGAGAGAAACTCTTTCTCTAGAAAGGATCCGTTCTTGGCAACAAAGGTTTTACCTTCGGATCTAAGATAGAAGGTATACCCAATAGTTTCCTTAGGGTATCCTATGAACACGCATTTCTCCGCTTTGGGTTCGAGCTTTTCTGGTTGAAGTTTCTTCACATAAGCATCGCAAGCCCAAACTTTAAGAAACGACAACTTAGGTTTCTTGCCAAACCATTGTTCATACGGTGTCGTCTCAACGGATTTAGACGGAGCCCTATTTAAAGTGAATGATGCAGTTTCTAATGCGTATCCCCAAAATGATAGCGGTAAGTCGGTAAAAGACATCATAGATCGTACCATATCTAATAAAGTGCGATTACGACGTTCAGACACTCCGTTGCGTTGCGGTGTGCCAGGTGATACATCTCAAACGTATCTATAATTTTTGATGGTTTCACGCTGTTATCTTGTCTTCTTTGTATGTTTTATGTACCTTTTTATATCTTTTTGGGGACTAACTTATTGATTCAGTGCCAAGTGTGAGTTCCTGTTTTTCCGTGTTTTTGACTCTTTTCAGATCTGATTTTGGAATGGAGTCCAAACGGAAGAAAACCCCGAAATGATTTTTTCCCGAACGGAAGAAGTCCAGGGAGACTTTGGGCAAGGCCAGGTGGGCCCCAGGGAGCCCACAAGGGCCCACTCTGCCACCAGGGGGGAGGCGGCGGTGGGCAAGCTTGTGGCTTCCCTGGCCGCCTCCTGACCTAGGTTTTGCGCCTATATATTCCCAAATATTCCGCAAAAAATCAGGGGAGCCTCGAAAATACTTTTTCTCCGCCGCAAGCTTCTGTTTCCGCGAGATCTCATCTGGAGACCCTTCCCAGCGCCCTGCCGGAGGGGACTTTGGAGGTGGAGGGCTTCTTCATCATCTTCATCGCCCCTCCAATGACTCGTGAGTAGTTCACTTCAGACCTACGGGTCCGTAGTTAGTAGCTAGATGGCTTCTTCTCTCTCTTGGATCTTCAATACAAAGTTCTCCATGATCTTCATGGAGATCTATCCGATGTAATATTCTTTGGCGGTGTGTTTGTCAAGATCCGATGAATTGTGGACTTGTGATCAGATTATCTATGATATATATTTGAGTCTTTGTTGACTTCTTATATGCATGATTTGATATCCTTGTATGTCTCTCCGAGTCTTGGGTTTTGTTTGGCCAACTAGATCTATGATTCTTGCAATGGGAGAAGTGCTTGGTTTTGGGTTCTGCCATGTGGTGAACTTTCCCAGTGACAGAAGGGGTAGCAAGGCACACATCAAGCAGTTTCCATCAAGGGTAAAAAGATGGGGTTTTTATCATTGGTTTGAGATTATCCCTCTACATCATGTCATCTTGCTTAAGGTGTTACTCTGTTCTTATGGACTTAATATACTAGATGCATGCTGGATAGCGGTCGATGTGTGGAGTAATAGTAGTAGATATAGAAAGTATCGGTCTACTTGTTTCGGACGTGATGCCTATAGAAATAATCATTGCATAGATATCATCACGACTCTGCACAGTTCTATCAATTGCTCGGCAGTAATTTGTTCACCCACCGTCTACTTGCTTTCATGAGAGAAGCCACTAGTAAACACTACGGCCCCCGGGTCTATTCACATCCATCGTTTACAACTCCACTTTTACTTTGCTTTGTTACTTTGTTACTTTCAGTTCTCACTTGGCAAACAATCTATAAGGGATTGACAACCCCTTCATAGCGTTGGGTGCAAGCTTTTGTGTTTGTGCAGGTTGGTGAGATACTCTTCCGCCGGATTGATACCTTGGTTCTCAAACTGAGGGAAATACTTACCGTCGCTGTGCTACATCACCCTTTCCGCTTCGAGGGAATACCAACGTGCCGTAGTAGGAGTATTTCTGGCACAATTGCCAGGGGTACACAGCAAACATCACCAGGCAGCATTAGTTGTGAAAAGATTCCACACTTCCTTAGGTGTGTGCCAAACTCGTGACTCAAATATTCTCCTCCACGATCAGATCGTAGACACTTAATTTTTTTTTCATGTTGATTCTCGACCTCACTCTGAAATTCCTTGAACTTTTCAAACATCTCAGATTTGTGCTTCATCAAGTAGATATACCCATACCTACTCAAATCATCGGTGAGAGTGAGAACATAACGATAGCCATCGTGAGCTTCAACGTTCATTGGACCACACACATCAGTATGTATTATTTCCAATAAGTCATCTTGCTCATGAGGCACGGTTCACATGTGTCAAATGATTCAAAGTCAAGAGACTCTAATAGTCCATCAGTATGGAGCTTCTTCATGCGCTTAACGCCGATATGACCAAGGTGGCAGTGCCACAAGTATGTGGGACTATCATTATCAACTTTACATCTTTTGGTACTCACACTATGAATATGCGTAACATCACAATCGAGATTCATCAAGAATAAACCATTCACCAGTGGAGCATGACCATAAAACAAATCACTCATATAAATAGAACAACCATTATTCTCTGACTTAAATGAGTAGCCGTCTCGCGTTAAGCAAGACCCTGATACAATATACATGCTCAAAGACAGTACTAAGTAAAAATTATTAAGGTTTAAAACTAATCCCGACGGTAGATGTAGAGGTAGTGTGCCGACGGCGATCACATCGACCTTGGAGCCATTCCCGACGCGCATCGTCACCTCGTCCTTGGCCAGTATCCGCTTATTCCGCAGTTCCTGCTTTGAGTTGCAAATGTGAGCAACAGCACCGGTATCAAATACCCAGGAGCTACTACGAGCGCTGGTAAGGTACACATCAATAACATGTATATCACATATACCTTTAACGTTGTCGGCCTTCTTGTCCGCTAAGTATTTGGGGCAGTTCCGCTTCCAGTGACCCTTTCCCTTGCAATAGAAGCACTCAGTCTCAGGCTTGGGTCCATTCTTTTTCTTCTTCCCGGCATTTGGCTTACCGGGCGCGGCAACGGCTTTGCCGTCTTTCTTGAAGTTATTCTTACCCTTACCCTTCTTGAAACTAGTGGTCTTGTTGACCATCAACACTTGATGCTCTTTCTTGATTTCTACTTCTGCAGACTTGAGCATCGAGTACAACTCGGGAATGGTCTTCTCCCTCCCTTGCATGTTGTTGTTCAGCACAAAACCTTTGTAGCTTGGTGGGAGAGACTGGAGGATTATGTCAATTATAGCATCATCCGGAAGTTCGACTCCAAGTGAAGTCAGACGACCGTGTAACCCAGACATTTTGAGTATGTATTCACTGACAGAACTGTTCTCCTCCATCTTACAGCTAAAGAACTTGTCACAGACTTCATATCTCTCGACACGGGCATGAGCTTGAAAAACTAGCTTCAGCTCTTGGAACATCTCATATGCACCGTGTTGCTCAAAACGCCTTTGGAGCCCCGTTTCTAAACTGTATAACATGCCACACCTAACCAGAGAGTAGTCATCACTCCGCGTTTGCCAGACGTTCAGAATGTCCTGTGCTACTGCGGGAGCGGGAGGGTCACCTAACGGCGCATCAAGGACATAAGCCTTTTTAGCTGCTTCAAGGATGAGCTTCAAGTTATGAACCCAGTCCGCATAGTTGCTACCATCATCTTTTAGCTTGTTTTTCTCTAGGAATGCGTTGAAATTGAGGTTGACGTTGGCCATCTACAATATTTATAAAGACAACTTTTAGCCTAAGTTCATGACAATTAAGTTCATTTAATCAAATCAAGTATGAACTCCCACTTAAATCGACATCCCTCTAGTCATCTAAGTGATACATGATCCATGTTGACTAACCCGTGTCCGATCATCACGTGAGACGAACCAGTCACCATGGTGAGCAACTTCATGCTGATCGTATTCAACCATACGACTCATGTTCGACCTTTCGGTCTCTTGTATTCGAGGTCATGTATGTACATGCTAAGCTCGTCGAGTCAACCTAGGTGTTTCGCGTGTGTAAATCTGGCGTACACCCGTTGTATGCGAACGTTAGAATCTATCACACCCGATCATCACGTGGTGCTTCGAGACAACGATCCTTCACAACGCTGCACACTTAGGGGAATACGTTCTTGAAATTTTAAGAGGGATCATCTTATTATGCTACCGTCGTTCTAAGCAATAAGATGAAAAACATGATAAACATCACAATGCAATCATATAGTGACATGATATGGCCATTATCATCTTTGCTCTTTCGATCTCCATCTTCAGATATCGCATGATCATCATTGTCACCGGAGTGACACCATGATCTCCATCATCGTGTCTCCGTGAATTCGTCACGCCAACTACTACTATCACTACTACTATAGCTAACGTTAGCAATGAAGTAAAAATAGTAAGCACATGGCGTTGCATCTCATACAATAAATTAAGACAACTCCTATGGCTCTTGCCGGTTGTCATACTCATCGACATGCAAGTCGTGAAACCTATTACAATAACATGATCATCTCATACATCATACATGCAACATCACAACTTTGGCCATATCACATCACATGTCAAACCCTGCAAAAACAAGTTAGACGTCCTCTAATTGTTGTTGCAACTTTTACGTGGCTGATTTGGGTTTCTAGCAAGAACACTTTCTTACCTACGTGACAGCCACAACGATGATATGCCAAAGCTATTTACCCTTCGTAAGGACCCTTTTCATCAAATCCAATCCGACTAGAGTGGGAGAGACAGACACCCGCTAGCCACCTTTGTGCACGGTGTGCATGTCTGTCGGTGGAACCAGTCTCACGTAAGACTAGTAGCGGCAAGCAATTGACAAATCATCGCCCACAACCTTTTGTGTTCTACTCGTGCATAGAATCTATGCATAGAAAACCTGGCTCGGATGCCACTGTTGGGTAACGTAGCATAAATTCAAAAAAATTCCTACGCTTATTCAGATCTTCCTATGGAGAGACCAGCAACGAGAGAGGGGTGAGTGCATATTCATACCTTTGAAGATCGCTAAGCAGAAGCGTTGCTAGAACGCGGTTGATGGAGTCGTACTCGCGACGATTCAGATCGCGGTGTGATTCTGATCTAGTGCCGAACCACGGCACCTCCGCGTTCAACTCATGTGCAGCCCGGTGACGTCTCCCGCACCTTGATCCAGCAAGGAGGAGGGAGAGGTTGGGGAAGATCTACAGCAGCACGACGGCGTGGTGTCAATGGAGAGAGAGGTCTCCCAGCAGGGCTTCGCCAAGCACCGGCAGAGAGGAGGAGAAAGAAGAGCAGGGTTGCGCCGAGGGAGAGGGAAAAATGTCTCTCCAAAAGCCCAAAAGTGCCCACTATATATAGGAGGACGGGAGGGGGTGCCACCCCTAGGGTTCCCACCCTAGGTGGTGCGGCAGCCCCCCCCCCCCAGATGGGAGGTGCGGCGGCCACGGCAAGGGGGGTGGCGCACCCCCAGGTGGGCCTGAGGCCCACCAGCGCCTAGGGTTTCCCCCCCTCTCCACCTCCTGTGCCTTGGGCTGAGTATGGGGGCGCACAAGCCCACCTAGGGGCCGCTTCCCTCCCGCACATGGCCCATCTAGCCTCCCGGGGTCGTTGCCCCCTTCCGGTGGACACCTGGGGCCACCTCCGGTGGTCTCGGTGGTCCCGGTACGTTACCGCTGACGCCAGAAACACTTCCGGTGTCCGAAACCATCTGTCCTATATATCAATCTTTACCTCCGGACCATTACGGAGATCCTCGTGACGTCCGGGATCTCATCCGGGACTCCGAACAACTTTCGATAACCTCCTATAACAATTCCCTATAACCCTAGCGTCATCGAACCTTAAGTGTGTAGACCCTACGGGTTCGAGAGACAGGTAGACATGACCGAGACACCTCTCTGGTCAATAACCATCGGTGGGGTCTGGATACCCATGGTGGCTCCCACTTGCTCCGCGATGATCTCATCGGATGAACCACGATGTCAAGGATTCAATTAATCTCGTATACTATTCCCTTTGTTTGTTGGTATAGAACTTGCCCGAGATTCGATCGTCGGTATACCTATACCTTGTTCAATCTCGTTACTGGTAAGTCTCTTTACTCTTTCCGTAGCACGTCATCGTGTGACTAATTCCTTAGTCACATTGAGCTCATGATGATGTTCTACCGAGTGGGCCCAGAGATACCTCTCCGTCACACGGAGTGAAAAATCCCGATCTCAATTCGTACCAACCCAACAGACACTTTCAGAGGTACCCGTAGTGCACCTTTATAGTCACCCAGTTATGTTGTGACATTTGATACACCCAAAGCACTCCTACGGTATCCGGGAGTTGCACAATCTCACGGTCGAAGGAAAAGATACTTGACATTGGAAAAGCTTTAGCATACGAACCATACGATCTAGTGCTACGCTTAGGATTGGGTCTTGTCCATCACATCATTCTCCCAATGATGTGATCCCGTTATCAATGACATCCAATGCCCATGATCAGGAAACCATGATCATCTATTGATCAACGAGCTAGCCAACTAGAGGCTTGCTAGGGACACATTGTGATCTATTTATTCACACATGTATTACTGATTCCTGTTAATACAATTATAGCATGAACAATAGACGATTATCATGAACAAGGAAATATGATAATAACCATTTTATTATTGCCTCTAGGGCATATTTCCAACAGCCCTCCTCCTTCTGCTCTCCAACTTCTTCTCCTTCAACTTCTGCTTCTTCTTCTCTTCTTCTTTTCTTCTTCTTCTCCTCCTCCTTCTCCTTCTCTTTCTCCTCCTCCTCCTCCTCCTTCTTCTTCTTCTTCTTCTTTTTCTTCTCCTTCTTCTTCTCTTCTTGCTTCTTCTATTTCTTCTTCTACGTAGCTTATTTTCCCCAACAAAGACATACTTAGCTAATTATCCTCCAAAATGACATAATTAGCTTAGTTAGGTAAAAATAGCATAAAAACCTTGGTTAGCTCATTAAAATGACTAATTTAGCTCCAAAATGACATAATAAGCTCAAAATGGCATAAGAACCTTGGTTAGCTCATGAATATTATATACTTAGCTTGTTTTCCTGTAAAATAACATAATTAGCCCATTTAGCTCCAAAAAGGCATACTCAGCTAATTTAGCTCCAAGAAGAGGAGAAGAGGAGAAATGAAAAGAAGGAGAAGAAGGCTCCTCCTTCCCCATGTCCCTATCCTTCTCCTTCTCTTCTTCTTCTCTTCTTCTTCTTCTTCTTCCTTCTTTTCATTTCTCCTATTCTCCTCTTCTTGGAGCTAAATTAGCTAAATATGTCTTTTTGGAGCTAAATGGATATGAAACTTACTTACTTCTTCTCCTCTTCATCTAGTCTCCTTCTTCTAACTTACTTATTTCCCATTTTGCATATTACCTTCACTTCACGGAAGCTTGGATTATATTGATGGAGTGTTCCAATATGGTTTCTTCTAAAATGGCTTCATGGAATCTTGGATTGAAACTATTGTAGTAAATGGATATGAAACTTTGTATGTATGGATGAAACTAGTGTAATATATGGTTTGGTACGGATGAAGTTTGCATAATATGTATGTATTATGGATGAAACTTATTTTCATATGGTTATGTGTATGGGGCAGTTTGTGTGAAATATATTATGTATTATGGATTATGGATGAAAATGTCAAATATATATTATGTATTATGGATGAAACTGTCAAATATATATATATTCCTGATTTGTGTGAAAATTGCTGGATATTATTAAAAATAAAATAAACAGTGGCAGTTTGGACCCTTTGTCGTCTGCCCACCAACGGCAAGGGCGCTACAACAGACGGCAAAGGGCCAAAGCTGGCCTTTTGAATCAAACTGGGTGCCCCCTTTGCCGTCGGCCATGTTGGTGGGCAGATGACAAAGGGGCAAAGGGCAGACGACAAAGGGGCAAACGAGAGGGGCTTTGGTGGCACCTTTGCCGTCAGCCCACCAGCATGGCAGATGGCAAAGGGGTCCATGGCAGACGGCAAAGGGGTCTGTGGGCCCAGCAGGCTACCGTTAGCACTTGACGGAGGTGCCCGTAGATGTGTCGTCCCATATTCTTTGCCGTCTGCCCCCTCACGGCAAAGATCATTTGCTGTCATCTGTCCCAATGCACACGACAAAGAGGCCCTTCACCGGATTTTTGTTCGCCGTCCAGTTTGCCGTGTGCTGACGAACGACAAAGGCCTTTGCCGTCTGGGGTGTCCCCCTTTGTCGTCTGCCGACGGCAAAGTATCTGATCCCTGTAGTGATACCTTCTATCTCATACCCGAAGGCAAGATCTTTGTTGCCAAGAATGGATCCTTTCTAGAGAAAAAGTTTCTCTCGAAAGAAGTGAGTGGGAGGAAAGTAGAACTTGATGAGGTAATTGTACCCCCTCTCGAACCAGAGATTAGTGCAGCGCAAGAAAATGTTTCTGAGGTGCCTACACCAACTAAAGAGTAAGTTAATGATGATGATCATGAAATTTTGAATCAAGTTACTACTGAACTTCATAGGTCCATGAGGACGCGTTCTGCACCAGAGTGGTACATCAACCCTGTCTTGGAAATCATGTTGTTAGACAAGAGTGAACCTTCGAACTATAAAGAAGCGATGGAGGGCCCGGATTCCAACAAATGGCTTGAAGCCATGAAATCCGAGATAGGACCCATGTATGAGAACAAAGTATGGACTTTGGTGGACTTTCCCGATAATCGGCGATCCATAGAAAATAAATGGATCTTTAAGAACAAGACTGACCTGGATGGTAATGTGACCGTCTATAAGGCTCGACTTGTCGCTAAGGGTTATCGACAAGTTCAAGGAGTTGACTACGATGAGACTTTCTCACCCGTACCGATGCTGAAGTTCGTCTGAATCATGTTACAGTTGCCGCATTTTATGATTTGTGATGTGGCAAATGGACGTCAAAACAACATTCTTTAACGAATTTATTAAGGAAGAATTGTATATGATGCAACCGGAAGGTTTTGTCGATCCTAAAAATGCTGACAAGGAATGAAAGCTCCAACGCTCCATCTATGGGTTGGTGCAAGCATATCGGAGTTGGAACATTTGCTTTGATGAGGTGATCAAAGTGTTTGGGTTTGTACAGACTTATGGAGAAGATTGTATTTACAAGAAAGTGAGTGGGAGCTCTGTAGCATTTCTCATATTATATGTGGATGACATATATTGTTGATGGGAAATGAAACAAAACTTTTGGAAAACATAAATGCATACTTGAATAAGTGTTTTTCAATGAAGGACCTTGGAGAAGTTGCTTACATATTAGGCATCATGATCTATAGAGATAGATCGAGACGCCTCATTGGTCTTTCACAAACCACATACCTTGACAAGATATTGAAGAAGTTCAATATGGATAAGTCCAAGAAGGGGTTCTTGCTTGTATTGCAAGGTGTGAGATTGAGCACAGCTCAATGCCCGACCATGGCAGAAGATAGAGAAAAGATGAGTATCGTCCCCTATGCTTCAGCCATAGGCTCTATTATGTATGCCATGTTGTGTACCAGGTGTGATGTGAACCGTGCCATAAGTTTGGTAGGAAGGTACTAAAGTGATCCCGGAGTGGATCACTGGACAACGGTCAAGAATATCCTTAAGTACCTGAAAAGGACTAAAGATATGTTTCTCGTTTATGGAGGTGCCGAAGAGCTCGTCGTAAAGGGTTACGTCGATGCTAACTTCGACACACATCCGGATGACTCCAAGTCACGAACCAGATACGTTATATTTTGAATGGTGGGCAGTCAGCTGGTGCAGTTGCAAGAAAAGCGTCGTGGTGGCATCTACATGTGAAGTGGAGTGCATAGCTGCTTCGGAAGCAGCGTGGGAAGGAGTCTGGATGAAGGAGTTCATCACCGACCTAGGAGGGATTCCCAGTGCGTCGAGCCCGATGACTCTCTTTTGTGACAACACTGGAGCTATTCCCATTGCCAAGGAGCCCAGGTTTCACAAGAAGACCAAGCACATCAACCACTGCTTCAACTCCATGCGTGGATACATTCAGGATGGAGATATAGATATTTGTAAAGTACATATAGATCTGAATGTCGCAGATCCGTTGACTAAACCTCTTCCACGAGCGGAACATGATCAACACCAGAAATTTATGGGTGTTCAATTCATCACAATGTAACTAGATTATTAACTCTAGTGCAAGTGGGAGAATGTTGGAAATATGCCCTAGAGGCAATAATAAAGTGGTTATTATTATATTTCCTTGTTCATGATAATTGTATATTGTTCATGCCATAATTGTATTAACCGGAAACCGTAATACATGTGTGAATAAATAGAACACACCATGTCCCTAGTGAGCCTCTAGTTGACTAGCTCGTTGATCAATAGATGGTCATGGTTTCCTAACCATGGACATTGGATGTCGTTGATAACGGATCACATCATTAGGAGAATGATGTGATGGACAAGACCCAATCTTAAGCATAGCACAAGACCATGTAGTTCGTGTGCTAGAGCTTTTCTAATGCCAAGTATATTTTCCTTAAACAAGGAGATTGTGCAAATCCCGAATACCGTAGGAATGCTTTGGGTGTATCAAACGTCACAACATAACTGGGTGACTATAAAGGTGCACTACAGGTATCTCCAGAAGTGTATGTTGGGTTGGTGCGAATCGAGACTGGGATTTGTCACTCCGTGTGACGGATAGGTATCTCTGGGCCCACTCGGTAATACATCATCATTATGAGCTCAATGTGACTAAGGAGTTAGCCGCGGGATCATGTGTTACGGAACGAGTAAATAGACTTGCCTGTAACGAGATTGAACAAGGTATAGGGATACCGACGATCGAATCTCGGGCAAGTATCATACCGATAGACAAAGGGAATTGTATACGAGATTGAGTGAATCCTTGACATTGTAGTTCATCCGATGAGATCATTGTGGAACATCTGGGAGCCAATATGGGTATCCAGATCCTGCTATTGGTTATTGTCCGGAGAGGTGTCTCGGTCATGTATGCATGGTTCCCGAATCCGTAGGGTCTACACACTTAAGGTTCGGTGACACTAGAGTTGTAATAGGAATTCTATATGTGGTTACCAAAAGTTCTTTGGAGTCCCGGATGTCACGAGGAGTTCCGGAATAGTCTAGAGGTGAAGATTTATATATGGGAAGTCCAGTTTCGGTCACCGGAAAGGTTTCGAGGTTCATCCGTATTGTACCGGGACCACCGAAAGGGTACTCGGGGTCCACCTATCCCGGAGGGCCATATGGGCCGAAAGTGGGAGAGAACCAGCTCCCTGGTGGGCTGGTGCGAGCCACCAAATGGGGCCAAGGCGCCTAGGGTTGAAACCCTAGGGCGTGGGCTGCCTCCCTCCAACTTGGGAGGAAAGCCACCCCCTAGGCCGCCGCCGCCACCTCCAAGGGTTTCCTAGGGTGGCAGCCCCCCTCTCCCCTTTCTCCTATAAATAGAGGAGGGTTGGGAGGGCTGCACACACACCTGAACCCTTCCCCTTGGAGAAACCCTACCCCTCCTCTTCTCCTCCTCCGCGGCGCTTGGCGAAGCCTTGCCGGAGAACCACAAACTCCATCGCCACCACACTGTCATGCTGCTGGTGCTCTCCCTCAACTTCTCCTTCACCCTTGATGGATCAAGAAGGAGGAGACATCCCCGGGATGTACGTGTGTTGGACGCGGAGGCGTCGTTCGTTCGGTGCTTGGATCGGATCGCCGCGAGTACGACTCCATCAACCGTGTTCATAGTAACGCTTCCGCTTAGCGATTTTCAACAGTATGAAGATGCTCTCCCTCTCTCTCGTTGCTAGCATCTCCTAGATTTATCTTGGTGACATGTAAGAATTTTTTGAATTATTACCACGTTCCTCAACATTTGAAGCCTTTCTTCATGAGGAATTGCGTCAATGTGTCATACCACACCCGAGGGGCTTGCTTCAGGACATAGAGTGCGTTTTTTAGTCTGAAGCTTTGTCAGGATGCTTCAGGTCTTCAAAACCTGGGGGATGAGAAACATATACTTCTTCCTCAAGCTTACCATTGAGGAATGCACTTTCCAGATCCATTCGATATAGAGTAATATTGTGATGGTTAGCATAATAAAGAAATATTTGTATAGCTTCATATCTAGTAACACGTGCAAAAGTTTCATCAAAGTCAATTCCTTCAACCTGTGTGTAGCCTTGGGATACAAGTCGTGCCTTGTTTCTCACAACCTGACCATCCTCATCTTTCTTGTTTTGGTAGATCCACTTGGTGCTGATGATATTGTGCTTGCGAGGATCTGGTCTTTTGACGAGCTCCCATACGCCATTTAGCTTGAAGTAAAGAAGTTCATCTTGCATGGCTTGAATCCACTCAGGTTCCATGAAGGCTTCAGCAACTTTTGAGGGTTCTGTGATAGACACAAAAGAGGAATGCCCACAAAATTTAACTAAATTTGAATCTTTTGAGCGAGTGAGAGGACCTGGTGCATTGATGTCATAGAGGATTTTGTCAATTTCCACTTCATTTGCAATCCTCGAATGTGTTGGTTGAAGACTTTGGTTGGGTTGAGGAATTTGGTCTGTAGCATTTTCCTCAGGTGCACCTGCTTGAATTTCATCATTGTTGGGGAAAACTTCTTCAACAAGGGGTTGTTCCTCGATAGGAATGATATCTTCAGTAGCCTTGTGCTTAATAGCTACCTCAGGAGACAATTTATCTGGCACAGGAGGCAATTGCTTTCTTTGCGAGACATTAGTTTCATCGAACCGCACATCTACAGTTTCAACAACCTTGTTGTGATAGGTGTTGAAGACTTTGTAGGTGTGCGAATCCTTCTCGTAACCAAGCATAAAACCTTCATGCGCTTTAGGTGCAAACTTTGAGCAATGGTGAGGATCTCTAATCCAGCATCTTGCACCGAAGACTTTGAAATAACTTACATTGGGTTTCTTGTTAGTGAGGAGTTCGTATGAGGTTTTCTTGAGGAATTTGTGAAGATATACCATGTTGATGTTGTGGCAAAAAGTGTTGATTGCCTCAGGCCAGAAGCGACGAGGAGTCTAATATTCTACAAGCATAGTCCATGCCATTTCAACCAGAGTCGTGTTCTTGCGTTCAACGACGCCATTCTGTTGAGGAGTATAAGGAGCAGGCGATTCGTGAGTAATACCAAGTTCATCAAGATAATCATCAAGACCAGTGTTTTTGAATTTTGTCCCATTATCACTCGTGATGTGTTTGATCTTGACGTCGAAGTTCATTAAGGCCCTTGAGGGAAATCGTTTGAAGACTTCCTGCACTTCAGTTTTGTAAGCAATGATATGTACCAAAGTATAACGAGAATAGTCATCAATGATGACAAAGCCATATAGAGATGTTGCATTGGTTAGAGTAGCATAGTGAGTAGGTCCAAAGAGATCCATGTGAAGCAATTCAAATGAACGAGTAGTAGTCATGATAGTCTTCGAGGGGTGTTTGGATCTGGTCATTTTTCCACACTCACAAGCACTGCAGAGATGGTCCTTGAGGAATTTCACAGTTTCGATGCCAATGACATGCTTCTTCTTCGCCAGTGTGTGCAAATTCCTCATGCCTGCATGACCAAGTCGTCGATGCCATAGCCAACCTTCTGATGTTTTTCCTAGTAAGCATGTGGCTGGTTGAGGACCTATAGAAAAATCAACAATATACAAGTCTCCTCTCCTAAAGCCTCCGAAGACTTCTGATTTGTCAGATTCCATGATGACTACACATCTATACTTTCCAAACATGAAAATCATATCAAGATCACAAAGCATTGAGACTGGCATGAGGTTAAACCCAAGGGATTCGACAAGCATAACTTTGTCCATGTGATGATCCTTAGAGATAGCCACTTTACCAAGTCCAAATACCTTGATTTTACCTTTATCAGCGTAAGTGATTTGCTTCAGTGGTGATGGAGTTAGTGGGATATTCATCAATAAGCTTTTATCACCAGTCATGTGATTTGTACATCCACTATCAAGAACCCACCTTGTGTTCTTGGGTTGATCATCCTGCACATGAATTAGTACAGCTTACCATCTCATATGCTTCAGATTTGAAGAATATGATATCAATTTCACCAGACTTGAATTTCATCACAAAAAGTAAATTTGAGGATGTGTGAAATGTTTGATCATTTCATCATGTTTTAGCTTGCGTCCAATCAAGCAATTTCCTTAGGTCCCCAGCAAATTCTTCAGATGATGACTTTCATCTGGAGACCTGACGTGGAGAAGTGATTAGTTCGATTTCTTCACCACCCACATCTGAACGGCTGGCAAAGAGTTCATCATCCTACGAGCACCATATGAGAATGGAGGTATTGAAGCTAATGCACTTCTTTTCACAGTAGGGGGGTTAGAGTACTCAAGTGAATAGGCAGAAAAATTCTTTGAGGACTTATGAACATAATGATTCGAGGAATAGTGCACATATTCATGTCCTTGTAGTTTCCCTACATATCAGAAGCATTAGTGCAAGTACGAGCATAATTTTGACCATTTGAGGAATTTGATCCTCGTGAAGACTTTGGTCCACCTGACGAATTTGATCTGGGGTTCCGATTCTCCACTAGTGGTGTCATGAGGACATTCACCTAAAGATTTTCCAAGTAACTTTTGGGAACCCTGATTTTCCTTAGAGGAGGTCCGTTCCTGCACTTAGTTCCAATATATCGAGCAAATACTTCACCAGTTTGATTTTTGAACAGTTTATAGTTGGAGTCAAATGACTCACCAGAGGAATAAGACATTTCACATGCAAAGCCTGTTAGAGTGGATGGATCAATAGGAGGTCCTTTAGCAGCAACCCATGAGGTTTTGGGGTACTGCTCCGGTTTCCAGTATGACCCATCAACGTTCAGTTTCCTCACAAAAGCAATGCCCTCTTTCCTCGGGTTCATGTTCAAAATCTACCTTTTGAGCACATCGCAAAGGGTTTGATGCCCTTTGAGATTTTTGTATATGCCCGTCACATACAATTTCTTCAATCTTGCATTTCCGTCAGTAGCATTTGTGGTTTCCTCAAGTGAAGAATTTGATACCACATGAATACTTGAAGAATTTGTAGCGATAAAAGCATTTGAGGATTCAGGTGAAGAATTAGCACTTTCACGTTCGATGCATTTCAGACATGGTGGAATGAATTCATCCTGAGCGGTACTTATCTGTTGAGCAAGCAATGAATCATTTTCCATTCGAAGATCATCATGGGACATTTCAACTTCTCAATATCTAGCTTTATTTGAATAAATTCATAGGAAAGCTTCTCATGATCAGCCAAGAATGTACCATAACAATCTTGAAGACTATCAAATCTAGACAAAAGACTTTGAACATCTTCAGTGAGGATTTATGTATGATTCATTTCATCATTCAACAAATCATCATTTTGTCCAGCAGCTTCTGAATATTTTCAATAGCACTTTGTTGCTTAGTGGCAATGTTGGCAAGTTTATAGTAACTGGGTTTTTGATAATCATCATGTTCACAGTCACTAGAGTCAGAGGAGGATGTCTGGTTTGGTACGTTTGAACCTTTTGCCATGAAGCAATAGGTTGGAGCAAAGTCATCATCATATACATTAGTGTTGTTGACGATGTCATTTTCTTCAAGGTTGAAGATCGACTTGCTGACGAATGTGGTAGCAAGTGCAAGACTTGCCACACTAGATTCTAACTCTACTTGAGATGCTTCCTCTTTATCACATTCCTCAAATTCTTCTTCAGAATCCATTTCCTTGCCAATGAGTGCCCGAGCCTTTCTGAAACTGGTCTTCTTGTGCGATGACAACTTTGAAGATGAGGACTTTGAAGATTTCTTCTTTTTCTTCGAGTCATGAGAACTTTCATCCTTGTATTTCTTCTTTCTTGATTCCTTCACCCAGCGAGGACAGACAACAATGTAGTGACTAGATTTCTTGCATTTGTGGCAGGTTCTTTTCTTGTAGTCCTCAGATGAAGATTATGATTTCCTCATATCTTTTCTTGATGACTTTCTGACTGGCCACGCTTAGTGAACTTCTGGAATTTCCTCATGAACATAGCAAGTTCTTGCCCAAGTTCCTCAGGACCACCAAGACTACAATCAGATTCTTCTTCTTCACATGAGGAAATAGCCTTTGCCTTCAATGCACGAGGTCTTGAATAGCTTGGTACATATAGGTCTCTCTTTTCTTCTTGTTGGAATTCATGAGTATTGAGTCTCTCAAGAATATCAGCAGGATCAAGCATCTTGTCGTCTCTTCATTCTTGGATCATCAGAACCAGTGTGTCAAATGATGGATCAAGAGATCGTAGCAGCTTCTTCACCACTTCATGGTCAGTGATGTCTCTGGCTCCCAGAGCTTGCAATTCATTTAAGATGTCAGTGAGGCGATCAAAGGTGTCTTGGCAGCTTTCATTGTTCAGCCTCTTGGAATGGTTGAAGAGATTGCGAAGAACATCGACACGAGAGTCATGCTGTGTTGAGACTCCCTCATTGACTTTGGACATCCTATCCCAGATAAGCTTAGTTGTGCCCAAAGCACTGACTCTGCCATACTGACCTTTGCTCAGGTGGCCACAGATGATATTCTTCGCTTGCGAGTCGAGTTGCTTGAACTTCTTCACATCAGCGACAGTAATAGTAGCAGTGATGGAGGGAATGCAATTTTCCACAATGTATGAGAGATCATTGTCAATAGCTTGAAGATGCATTTGCATCTTGGTCTTCCAGTAGGGGAAGTCCTTTCCTTCAAAGGTAGGACAGCCTGCAGTAACCTTTATCATGCCTGCGATCGACATAACTAAAACTCCACGCGGTTAAACAAAAATCACACACAACAAGGGAGTACCTCGCTCTGATGCCAATTGAAAGTGAGTTATATCGACTAGAGGGGGGTGAATAGGCGATTTTTACAAATTCATCACTGAGGAAATTCCTAGTGAGGAAAGTACTCAGTCATGAACTGAGTGCACCGTAAATAGTACTTAGTCAAAAGTGCAAAAACGTCTACAACAAAGTACTCGCCGTGAATTAAGAGAATTGGCTTGCATAGGTCACGAGTACAGGATAAGCAGGTGATGAATAACTCAGGTGAAGAATTTGAGGTGAGGAATTCAGAGAAAGTCTTCAGTCCAATTCTTCAAACAGTACAGATGAAAGTCTTCAACATGCAATTGAGGAAATGAAAAGAGTTGAGGAAATAGAACCAGTAGCTCGATGAAAACAGTTGTTGATGACCCAGTTCCAACTGTTGTGACAGTTGTACGTCTGGTTTGCAGCAGCTTGGTATTGAAACCAAAGTACACACAGTCCCGGGACACACAGTCCCTATTGTATTCTCCTTGAGCTAAGGACACACAGTCCTCGCCCAACACTCGTGGTAAGTCTTCAGGGCAGACTTCAAAACCCTCGGAAACTCGGTCACCCGGTGATCCATAATTGACTGTTGGATGCTCTAGACCATGACGCCTAGCCGTCTCGAGGATGCATGGTCCTCAAAGGTAACAAGTGTCGGTTCTACACAGGAATAACTTCTTCAATGATGCTCAATCACTTGGGTTTTGGTTTGGGTTTGGGTGTTTGGGGTATTTCCTCACTTGATGATTTTTGCTCAAAGGCTTTGAGGAATTTGGGTTGCTCTAAATGACTAGTGTCAATTTCTCTCGGAGCAGCCAACCCGCTAGTGGTTATGGGGGTGGCTATTTATAGCCTCGGAGCATCTCGACATGATTTGACATAAATGCCCTTAATGATAGGACCGTTCGGTGGATAAGATTTGGGACAGGTGGCGCGTGGCGCGGCAACGGTCAAAACTTTCAACTGTGAAAGTGTAACGCCCAAGGTGCGATCATATCCTCAATTTGGCACAAGGACCTCGTCAGGGATAGAAGCGCATCTCGTCGTTTCGCAAGAATGGATATCGTTACAAGTATATGTACTAAAAAGATGAGATATATGGAATTGGCTTACACTCGCCACAAGCTACATCAGAGTCACGTGAGTGTAATACATAAACATCATGAAGAAGAGCAGGGTACGACTACGGACGAAAACAAACGAGAAAAGCAAAATGATGTCCATCCTTGCTATCCCAGGCTGCCAGCCTAGAACCCATCCTAGATCGATGAAGAAGAAGCAACTCCAAATGAACAATCAATGTGCTCACGTCAAATAATCCTTTGCATGTACCTGCAACTGGTGTTGTAGTAATCTATGAGCCACAGAGGACTCAGCAATCTCATTTCCAAAGGTATCAAGACTAGCAAAGCTGAATAGGTGAGGTATGGTTAAGTGGTGAGGCTGCAGCAGGTGACTAAGCATTATATGAGGTGGCTAACTTACGAGTACAAGAATAAAGAGGGGGAAGGACTACGGATAATGAACATGTACTACTATTGATCAAATGAATGATCCTGAACACCTACTTACGTCAAACATAACCCCACCGTGTCCTCGATCGGAGAAGGAGCTCACGAAAGAGACAATCACGGTTACGCACACAGTTGGTAAATTTTAATTAAGTTAACTTCAAGTTGTCTAGAACCAGTGTTAAACAAAGTTTCCACGTTGCCACATAACCGTGGGCACGGCTTTCCGAAAGATTTAACCCTGCAGGGGTGCTTCAACTAGTCCATCACAAATTACCACAAACCGCATACAAATCCTTGATCACGAAGCTCGCGATCTCGTTGGACTCCTTAGTGGAAAACCTCAACTCTGAGATTACCCAAAGCATCACCGGAATCCCGATGCACAAGACATTCGTCAAAGGTGAAACTACTCCAGCAAGGCCGCTCGGTGTGTCAACGATACCGATAGGAGCTGTGTATCTCGTTCTCAGGACACGACGGATAAGCGAAGCATACGGTGGCCTGATAGACATCTCTCGAGTTGCGCCAGGTTGGCCCCGCACGGTGCTCTATTTTCGACCAGCACCATCAGCACTGGCCCTCCCTGTATTATGTAAAATTACCCCTCGGGTTCATGACGCCCTATGCTTTCAGTATTAACAAAATTATTATGTTGGGCAAATGTAGAACCAACGTTGGGCCTTGCCAGACCAGCTTTAATCTAAAACGAATTATCAAGGGGGTCCCCATAACAACCCCGATCGTGTTAGGAGCGCTCAATTATGGAACATAACACCGGTAGCCGAAACTAAGGGGGTAAAGGTGGAACAAAACACCAATCTAGAAAGGCAGAGCCTTCCACCTTTTACCAAGTATATAGGTGCATTTAATTAAATAGCATTTAATATGGTGATATAACAAGGAACCCATGCTTTCACATGGAAGCAACTGCACCTGCATCTAGCAACGCTAACACATGGTTAAGCGAGCGGTAACATAGCCAATCAGTGGTTTTCCAGGTTGTGAACAGGTTGAAGGTTTTCATGGCAATGTTGAGAGGCTGAAATTTAACAGGTGGTAGGCAGTGAGACATAACGATATAAACGGTAAAAGTAGCATGGCAATGATAGTAATGGTATCTGGGGAAATGGTCATCTTGCCTGAGATCCCGCTTGGAAGAAGAATGACTCCGTGAAGCAAACGAACCGACGTAGTCGAACGGGTCCTCACTTTCCGAAGCGGTCGGAACTCTATCGAGACGAAGGAAACCGGAAACAAGCATCAACACACGATATATAGCACGGCACATGCACAACAAGATGCAATCCACATATGATGCATGAACAGTTGAATATATGCAAGACATGGCATGGCAATTCACAACAATCAAACACTACACATTAAGTGAAGTTCAATATGCAACGAATTGCATATTGACGAAACTCCACATACGAATTATTTAGTTCTATCCCGATTAGGTACATGACAATATTAAATGTTGTTAAACATGGCAAGAGGGGAAGCGTAATTAAACTATCTATCTAGGCATTTTAAATGAAGTCGGAAATGACATATAGCATCTCCGAGATGACCTCATACGTCAATTTATAATTCTGTCCAGATATGAACTAACATGCTTTACTATGTGTTAAACAGAAAAAGAAATAGGATCACGTGATTCTACATGTCGTTACAATCAGTTTACACATAGAGAACATCTCCCACAGAGCTACGGTTCAAAAGATACGAACACCGCAAGATATGATGGCACGAATGCAATATGTGTGCAACAACAGTCACAAGCATTTCAAAACACACAACCAGCAAGATAATATGAAACTACACGAGATTCTAAGCAAGTTACATATAGGGCACGATCAAAACGGAGCAACGGTTCAACAACTACGAGCTAAACAAGAAATCACTACAATCTGCCAAAATCAGCCACATAGCATTTTCTACATCCTCGAACAACTAGCTACACAAATCCAAAATGCTCAACCAAGGCATGAGACAGTAGAGGGCAAGATGTACTACAACATACAACTAATAACACCTAGCATGTAAGCATGGATCACTAGGAAAAGATCTCACAAAATGGTTGCTCACACGCAGTTTCAGACTTAATGAAAATATCAGTTTATGACAGTGCAGTTTTCGATCTGAAGGCATATTGATAGCAGCAAAACTATAAGCTACAGGACTCCAAATGGCATGAAAATTCACAGCATGCTATAGAATCTTAAGGACTACAACTAACTCCATTGCACCAACCTCAAAAGAGCTACAGATCACCACATAAACTCATGGAAAGACAGCAACAACATATAACAGATTTGAGACTTAGATATTTCAGCATCTACAAATCAGCACTATTTTCTAGCATGTTGAGAGCAAGCAAACAACAACTAAACATGGATTTCTATTGCAACCAAAATTACCAGGGGCTAGCATACACATCCAAGGGCATATCACTAGTTGACAACTCGTTCATATCATACACGGATTAAATCCCACAAAATAAACAAAAGCGCAACATGTCAAAATATCATGCACACTAACTTGCTCAAAAGCTAAAACTAAATGCACAGTTAAATTCTATGGATTTTTCTACCCCGGAAACATATATAATGTGAGGGGTTGCAAAATAAAAATAACGCCACACAATATGCGAGATTATGTCCTAATCATGATATAACAAACTAGCTACTATCAATTTTCTACTAAATTTTCTCTAGAAACACATCTAAAACAGTAGAGCTACAGTGCAAGATACAACATAATTTAGAAAGACATTTTGACTATGTTCATGATAATGAGTTCAATTAATCATACTTAAGAATTCCCACTCAAATAGACACCCCTCTAGTCATTCGAGTGGCGCATGATCCAAATCCACTAACTCAAGTCCGATCATCACGTGAGTTGAGTTTAGTTTCAATGATGAACATCTCCATGTTGATCATGTCAACTATATGATTCATGCTCGACCTTTCGGTCTCTTGTGTTCCAAGGCCATGTCTGTACATGCTAGGCTCGTCAAGTTTAACCCTAGTGTTTCACGTGTGCAACTGTTTTGCACCCGTTGTATGTGAACGCTGAGTCTATCACACCCAATCATCACGTGGTGTCTCGAAACAACGAACTGTCGCAACGGTGCACAGTCGAGGAGAACACAATTTTATCTTGAAATATTAGTGAGGGATCACCTTATAATGCTATCGTCGTCCTAAGAAAAACAAGGTGTATAAAAGGATTAACATCACATGCATATCATAAGTGACATGATATGGCCATGAACTTGTGCTTCTTGATCTCCATCACCAAAGCACCGGCATGATCTCCATCGCCATCGACACCGCACCATAATCTCCATCATCGTGCCACCATCGAGGTTGTCGTGCTATCTATGCTATTACTACTAAAGCTATAACCTAGCGATATAGTAAAAGCATCTGCAAGCACAAACGTTAGTTTAAAGACAACCCTATGGCTCGTGCCGGTTGCCGTAGCATTGACGTGCAAGTCGATATTTAACTATTACAACATGATCATCTCATACATCCAATATATCATATCATGTCTTTGTTCATATCACATAACATGCATACCCTGCAAAAACAAGTCACACGTCCTCTAATTTGTTGTTGCATGTTTTACATTGCTGCTATGGGTATCTAGTATGATTGCATATTACTTACGCAAAGCCACAACGGTAATATGCATATTGCTATTTAACCTTCTCCAAGGACCGCCTCGGTCAAATGAGATTCAACTAAAGTTGAAGAAACAAACACCCGCCAGTCATATTTATGCAACAAGTTGCATGTCAGTCGATGAAATCGGTCTCTCGTAAGCGTACGAGTAAAGTTGGTCCGGGCCGCTTCAATCCAACAATGCTGCCGAATCAAGAAAAGACTAAGGAGGGCAGCAAATTGAACATCAACACCCGCAAACTCTTCTGTGTTCTACTCGAGATATCATCTACGCATGAACCTAGCTCATGGTGCCACTGTTGGGGAACGTTGCATGGGAAACAAAAATATTCCTACGCACACGCAATACCTATCCATGGTGATCATCATCTACGAGAGGGGAGAGTGAATCTACATATCCTTGTAGATCGCTAAGCGGAAGCATATATAACGCGGTTGATGTAGTGGAACATCTTTGCGATCCAAATTGTAGCCCGTCCCGCGATCCCATCAGGATCCATCCCGATCTAGTGTCGAACGAACGGCACCTCCGCGTTCAGCACACGTACATCTTGATGACGATCCCCGCCTTCTTGATCCAGCAAGAGGGGCGGAGAGGTAGATGAGTTCTCTATCACGGCAGCGTCGTGGTGGTGGTGGTGAACTAATCCAGCAGGGCTTCGCCTAAGCACCACTGAACTAGACTAGAGGAGAAACGGATCTAGAGAGAAGTAGAGGGAACACGTGCCAATTAGGGTTAGCCCTCACCTCTAAAACCTCTTGTATATATAGGAGGGAGGGAGGGGAGGAGGCATCCTCAAACCCTCAAGGTTTGGCCGAAATTGGAGGTGGAGGAGTCTACTCCAATCCTACTAGGAGTAGGATTCCTCCTCTCTAGTTGGAAACCCTTTCCACCCTTTCCACCTTTGGGTTTCTTTCCTTCCCACCTCCAATCCTCCTTGGGATTTAGTGGAGGGTTCGGCCAGCCAACTAGGGGATGGTCCACGTCCTCCCACAACCCATGAGACCCTTTGGGGTGGGTGGGCCCACCTGGTGGACCCTCGGAACCCATTCGTCACTCCCGGTACACTGCCGGAAATGCCCGAAAATTTTCCGGAGTTCAAAACCCAATTTCCTATATATCAACCTTTACTTCCGGACCATTCTGCAGCTCTTCGTGACGTCCAGGATCTCATCTAGGACTCCAAACAACCTTCGGTTACCAACACTTATAACTCAACTATACCGAAACGTTAGTGAACCTTAAGTGTGCAGACCCTGCGGGTTCGAGAACTATGCAGACAGGACCTGAGACACTCTCCGGTCAATAACCAATAGCAGGACCTCGATGTCCATATTGTCTCCTACATATTCTACAAAGATCTCTATAGGTTGAACTTCTATGTCAAGGATCCATTTAATCCCGTATGTTGTTCCCTTTGTCCTTCGGTATGTTACTTGTCCGAGATTCGATCGTCGGTATCTCTATACCTAGTTCAATCTCGTTATCGGAAAGTCTCCTTACTCGTTCCGTAATACAAGTTCTCGTGACTAACTTCTTAGTCACATTGCTTGCAAGGCTTATTGTGATGTGGTATTACCGAGTGGGCCTCGAGATACCTCTCCGTCACACGGAGTGACAAATCCCAGTCTTGATCCATGCCAACCCAACAGACACCTTTGGAGATACCTGTAGAGCACCTTTATAGTCACCCAATAACGTTGCGACGTTTGATACACACAAGGTATTCCTCCGGTGTCCGGGAGTTGCATGATCTCATGATCATAGGAACAGATACATTGACATGCAGAAAACAGTAGCAAGAAACTGACACGATCATATGCTATGTTTATAGTTTGGGTCTTGTCCATCACATCATTCTCCTAATGATGTGATCTTGTTATCAAGTGACAACACTTTCCTATGGCCAGGAAACCTTGACCATCTTTGATCAACGAGCTAGTCAACTAGAGGCTCACTAGGGACAATGTGTTGTCTATGTATCAACACATGTATTTGAGTTTCCAATCAATACAATTCTAGCATGGATAATAAAAGATTATCATGAACAAGGAAATATAATAATAACCAAGTTATTATTTTCTCTAGGACATATTTCCAACATCATATATATACCGTCTTAGTGATGAAGCCTTTTAGAAGATCGATGAAGAACTTCCTATCCTTTAGGCATCTCAAAGCACCATAGTTCTTACATGGGGCATCCATTAACTGTTGTCAATATCTTTGATCAAAGTAAGCATAGATCATTAAACTAAATAACTAACACATCAAAATAGAACATATACTAGTAATTAAGAAATTCTACAAACGGTATATGGTTCAAACATATAATAACATGCATAAAGTTAAACAGTCAATTTATATATGAAATAGCTAGCTATATAGTGATACGTCCATCATCTAGGAAGCTACTGGCCAGAGGGGTCAGCCTTGTGGTCGTCCCTACGACGACACTGTAGCGACTGCACCTCCTCCTCCTCCTCCTGTGCCCCAAGGTTATCCCAATCTATGGGATTCTCATGTGTGCTCTTCCTCGTGGCATAGTGAAGGAGCATCATCGTGTTGGTCTCTAAGAGTTTCTCATCTCTCGCAAGCTCCGTCACTAATGGGTTGAACAACTATTGCTCGGCATGGAGGTTCTCCTTCTCCCCAGCCCTAGTGAATATCATTATGTTCTCCAGCGTGAGGAACTGCGCGTACCCACGACAATCGGCGAAGTTGAGAATTGCTTTTTCCTTATGATACTCAACCGCCTTTGCATCGTAGGCGCATCGCTAACTCTGGGGTATCCAGTGTCTAAGCTGGTGGTCGACATTGTCCATTATGATGGTTGCATAGTACTTAGTCCCCTTCTGTCACATGCCAAAACTTCAGAGCCATCTGACTGTACCCGCAACACCTATATATATACAATGTAGACAACGCCACTACACTTATCCTAAAAAACTACACTACATAACTATAGTAAAATCTAAAACTACAATTACCCTAAAAAACTACACTACACAACTACACTAAAATCTGAAACTACAATTACCCTAAAAGCTACACTACACAACTACACTAAAATCTGAAACTACGATTACCTTAAAAACTACACAACATAACTACACTAAAATTTGAAACTACAGTTACCCTAAAAAACTACACTACACAACTACACTAAAATCTGAAACTACAATTAACCTAAAAAAGTACATTACACAACTACATTAAAATATGAAACTACAATTACCCTAAAAAACTACGCTACACAACTACACTAAAATCTGAAACTACAATTACCCCAAAAAACGGCACTACACAACTACACTAAAATCTAAAACTACAATTATCCTAAAAAACTACATTACACAACTACAGTAAAATATGAAACTACAATTACCTTAAAAACTACACTATACAACTACACTAAAATCTAAAATTACAATTACCTTAAAAAACTACACTACATACACTATAATCTGCACTACACAACTATACACTAAAATCGGAAACTACAAAACTATACTAAAATCTGCACTATACAACTATCCTAAAAAATTACACTACGTTCTTACACTGCGTACACAGCTACACTAAAATCTGAAAATACAATTACCTAAAAAATTGCACTACACAACTACACTACAATCTGCACTACGCAACTATACACTAAAATCTCAAACAACAAAATTACACTAAAATCTGCACTATACAGCTATCCTAAAAATTTACACTACGTTCTTACACTACATACACAGCTATAATAAACTCGATACTACAATTACTCACCGAAGATGGAGACGATGGGGCTAGCGGGTCCTTGACGACGACAGTGGCGAAGACGACAATGGAGACCACGGCGAGGGGACGGCGACAGAGATCACGACAAGGGGACGGCGACGGAGATGACGATGGCGGTGGAGGTGAGGGGCTGACGGGTCCTTGACGTGGCGGCGGTAGAGGCGCGGAGACGGCGACGACAGCGATGTAGGTGGAGATGAAGACAACAGCGGTTGAGGCGGTAGCTGTTGGGGAACGTAGTAATAATTCAAAATTTTCCTACGTATCACCAAGATCAATCTAGGAGATGCTAGCAACGAGAGAGAGGGAGAGCATCTTCATACCATTGAAGGTCGCTAAGCGTAAGCCTTGCAAAGAACACGGTTGATGGAGTCGTACTCATGGCGATTCAAATAGCGGAAGATCTGATCCAAGCACCGAACGAACGGCGCATCCTCGTTCAACACACGTACATCCCGGGGCGTCTCCTCCTTCTTGATCCAGCAAGGGCGAAGGAGAAGTTGAGGGAGACTTCCACAACACGAAGCGTGGTGGCGGTGGAGCTCGTGGTTCTTCGGCAGGGCTTCGCCACGCGCTACGAAGGAGGAGGTGAAGGAGGGCAGGGCTGCGCCAGGGGGAGAGGGTTCAGGTGTGCCGCAGCCCTCCCACCCCTCCTCTATTAATAGGGGGGAATGGGAGAGGGGGCCGTCCACCCTAGATGGCCTAGGAGGGGGTGGCGGCAGCCAAGGGGGTTGGCTTGCCTCCCAAGTTGGTGGGTGGCAGCCCCCACGCCCTAGGGTTCCAAGCCCTAGGAGCCTTGGGCCCCTTGGGTGGTGCGCACCAGCCCACCAGGGATCTGGTTCCCTCCCACCTTCGGCCCATGTGTCCCTCCGGGACAGGTGGCTCCTCCCGGTGGACCCCCGGAACCCTTTCGGTGGTTCCGGTACAGTACCGATAAATCCCAAAACCTTTCCAATGACCGAAACTGGACTTCCCATATATAAATGTGACAGCCCGATGCCGACATCCCAGAAGATTCCCTTTTCTTTCCGTTTTCGCCGTGTGGTTATTTTCGTTTGTCGCATCATCATCGCATCATTCACATCATTTGCATTGCATCGGCGTCTCCGTTGCCGCCCGTTTTCTAAACTTGCATCCGTTGTTAGTGGCCGGTTCTCGTCGTTGTCCGTTCTGAGTCCGACCGCACTCGCGCGCGCCCATGGCATCGTCAAGACCTTGTTTTTATAGTGCGTTTAAAACTTTCCCTCATCGAGGTGAAACTTGGCATGCGGTCTTAATTGGTTCTAGCTAGGCCGCCTGTCGAATTTCGTCGCGATCGGAGTTCGTCTGGTACCCGAACGGTCGTCCGTAGCGGCACCGTATCCGGTCTACCGTCGGACGTGTTCCGGTGTTTTAAATTGTGTTGTCGTGCCGCCCGTTCTCCCTCTCGTCCCTGGATATCACCTCTATACGGCCGCGTACCATTCCCACGTGCGGAATCGTCCGAATCCGACCGCACGGTTGGATCCGGAACGCAATTCCGGTTAACCGAGCCCCCCGTTTGTCTATATATAGCCCCCATGCCATTAATTAGACAACCCCTCTCCCCTGCCTCGAAATCCGTGCCACCCACGAAACCCTAGCCGCCTGCCTATCCTCCCCTCAGCCTCCTCAGCGCCGCCGGCCCGCCGAGCCCATCCGGGGCCCGCCGGGCCCGAACTCCTGCAACCCCCGTGCTCCCGAGGCTCCCGAGCTCCTGGCCATGGCCAGCCCGCCGCCTTCACTCGTGCCCCGCGCTTGTGCCGTGGCCGCGCCTGCCCAGAAGAAGACCCCGCCGCCGCAGCTCCTCGCCCGCGCCGTCCTGTCGACCCCGTCGCCGGCCTGTGCCAGGAACGAGCCGCCGCCATGGCCCCACCGCTCCTGCCGCCGCCGCCTACCAGTCCCCTCTGCAGCCCGCCGGCGGCCAGATCAGCCGGATCCGGGCCGGATCCGCAGCCCCTCGGCCTCCCCCCGCCGACATCGGGTGTTGCCTGCCGGAGTCAGCATCTCCCCGCCGCCGCACGGACTCGACTTGGGGCAGAGCCGACCGAGCTCGCCTGGCCGCGTGGGGCTAGTCGCACGGTGGTATTGTGTTCTTAGAGGAAGATTTTCAAGGATCGAGAAATTTGTTGTTTAACCGAATGAAGAAAAGGCAGGACGGAAGGATCCACAACATCTTCATGGCGAGAAGACGAAGCAACATACTCCTATACGAGATCAAGTGAAATTAAGGTTGTGTTAAGTGCGACGCCGAGTCAAATACAAGGGATCAGTTTTCGTTACTGCTATTGCGCGTCGCCGAGATCCAGAGGAGTTCCAACGCGTCTACTCTCGAGGAGATAAAAACGTAGTTGCCGCTACTATAATTTTACAGATCTGATCGCTAATGCTACTGGACAAGTAGAAGCAAATCTGCATCAGGACATAAAAGTAAATCCATCAGAGAAGATGTACGCAGGAGTCAGGGATTCGATGCGCAGTAAAAAAGGAAAGGAGGAAGGCCACTCCAATTTGGATCGTGGGTTGGATGGCTGTATCCGATTACTACTCAATGCTTGTTACGGTCCAAATAAAGGAAAATCAAAAGCGAGGATTCGCCTGGTGTTGGTCACGATCTGGAGACAGAGACAACCACGACTCGGTCTCTGCGTGCCGTCCGCCGCACGTGGCTCCGAGCCAGTCTTGACTCGCCGAGGCGTGATAAACCGCCATGGCCTTGTCCAGCCGCGCTTATCTTCTGCTGCTTTGCCTCGCTGCGCTGGCCGAGCCATGCCTCACTCACGCCGGCTCGCCTCGCCTCGGCCACGTCGATCGAGCCGCCGGACTGCTCCTCCGCCTCTGTCGTGGACCAGCGCCGCCAAGTTGCCCTGGCCGGTTCACCGTCGTGGGCTCCGCCTCTGCCGCAGGCTAGCGCCGTCGAACCGCCCCGGCCGAAGCCGCCGCCTCACCTCGCGTCATCACCTGCCCTGGCGCAGCTTCACCCGTGTCGTCTCGTCGTGCTACGCCCGCGCCTTACCCCCTCCTATTTCTCCGCCTGCTCGCACCCAGTGCTAGAGAGCTCCAGAGGAAACCGTTTGACCTGCATCAACCTTGGAACGGCCGATGTAATCTCCTCCACCTACTCGCATGGCAGCATGGACACATGCTCGCCGGTGGAGAGTTTGAAGAGGTGGTACTCCGACAACCGGACGTCGAAGAAGAGCGTCAGGGTGAGCCACGGCTTACTCCTCGACAGCACAAGGTGCTCCCCGGCCAGGTCGCCCGCAGTGAGCACCTGACGAACTGAGACGGTCGGCTGCGCGCCCCCGTTCACCGGGATCGAGCACGCATAGAAGGACGTTGCGACGCCCCGCACGGTCGGCGAGAAGAAGATGATCTCAGGGTGGCACGCGGAGGCTGCCCTGGCGGCGTGCGCGGCGACGAAGTTTTCGGAGGCGAGCGCTTCGTTCCATGCCCGGCAGACGGCTCGGAAGCACACTGCGGTGTCCACCGGCAGGCGCTTGAGGATCTCGTCGATGAGCAGCTCTTGGCTCAGCGGTGGGCCAAGGCATGCAGCGGCAACCCTCACGTCGTCGCTTTCTACTGCATCGAGCGGGATCCAGCTACCAGGGACGTTGGCCTCGTCATGGAGTTCGTGGGGGCTCACCTCTGTGCCGCTCGCTGCTACAAGATGGATAGGAGCTAAAACCGGGAAATTGCAAAGTCCAGAAGCTAAAAGACGTTTTGATTAGCCATAGTACTATACGTACTTGATGAACACGGTGATCAAGGATGCATTATTTAAAGGCATTTTCACGTCCAGCTGGAGTACTACTTCCCACATCTCATGCTCGGATCAAAAGAAGAAAAAAAGCAGGCAGCCACGTGAAGTTGTTTGACCAGGAGCTGGATCATCACACCGTAACCGTGCCTCCTCGCTCGAGCCGCCCAACGGACGGGTACAAACCGCCGCCCGCGGCATGATCTATGTCAAATATGTCAAAAGCCTGCTGACGTTCATCCGTGAAAAATACATCAGGTGCTATTCATCTTATCTACCTTTTAGTACATGTTATTTGTCCAAGAACAATTACTCTGTCCAGCGATATTTTTATGCAGGGCAATTATCCATTATCAAAGATGGCATTATATTTCAGAGATGGAGTACACGCCAGCATCATTCTATAATGGTGTCCGTCTGGGCTGCTCAAAGGGCTCGCGCACCGGCTTACAACGCTGTGATCAACTCATCATCAACGCTGGCTTAAAATGACACGGCCAACTTTCATGACCGTGCGACCAAGACAGCTTACAAGGTCGTAATCAACCCACCAATCATACCGGCTTACAACGCCTCGATTGACTCGTCGTCCCTACTGGCTACAACGCCTTGACCAACTTCCTATCCACGCTGGTTTCAAACGCGACCATGGTCTGGTTTACATCAACCCGCCGGTACAGTGCTCGCCTGTACGAGCCGCCAAATAGAGGATGCAAGACGCCGCCCTCGCGGTCCAGACGACATCAACCCGTCGGTGCAGTGCTCGCCTGTACGAGCCACAAACAAACGGATGCAAGACACCACCCTCGCGGTCCGGGCGACATCAACATAACGTGCAGTGCTCACTTATAAAAGCCACGCAACAGACATGCGCAAGCCGCAGTCCCTACGGTCCAATTTACATCAACACATCAGATGGAGCGGGTACCATCATTTTTCTCCACCGGTTTACGCCGCAGTCAAGTATGGAGACTCTCAAGCCGCCTCCTTGAGTCGACTTAAGACTCGGGGGCTATTCAGACATGGCTCGCCATATCCAACGAGGCTGAATAATTCAAGAACATTGGATCATTACAGGCAAGATAACCCGGCTCCGAGGGCTGCTGCTTCATTGGCGGGCATTTTAAAGTCGCCCAAGAGGACGAGTCGCCACGATGCGCACTTCAACATGGTGCCCGGCTTAACGGCAAGAATTCATGGTTAAACCTGCCTGTCTGCGCGATGCTACTCCGAATCCCGTGTACTCCGTTTCATGATAAGTCAATCCATATGGACCCTGAACTTATCCGGGTTAAAACATCGATTGGTCGTGAGTGCCGGCTTACAGAAAGCGAGGATACTCCATTTTCCATTAAGCCACCTTCTTGGTCAAACCTGCCTGTCTGCATGATGCTACTCCGAATCCCGTGTACTCTCGATATGTCAATCCAGTTGGACCCTGAACTATCGAGGTTAAAACATCGATTGGTCGCGAGTGCCGGCTTACAGAAAGCGAGGATATTCCATGGGCTATTAAGCCGCCTTCTTTGAAACTTGGTTAAACCTGCCTGTCTGCATGATGCTACTCCGAATCCCGTGTACTCTCGATATGTCAATCCAGTTGGACCCTGAACTATCGAGGTTAAAACATCGATTGGTCGCGAGTGTCGGCTTACAGAGAGCGAGGATAAACCAGTGGCTAACAAGCTAGTTTCATTGAAGTAAGATTCAAGTCTCATATACCAGCACTATTCTGTCATATACATGCATCATCTTGCATTGCATCATGCATCATACATACATATCATGCCGGTCTTCAAACCGGGTCAAAGCATAAGTTATTACAGGTGCAAATTAATCTTTGAATAGCCAATTTGCCTGGATTTTTATCATGGTTTATCATAACCAGTGTTAAATGATTGGGGTTTTTGAGCCAGCTCGGAAGAATTGACTATTGTCGAAGAGCCGCCCTATCACATATAATGCCGAGTCATCTAATTGACCGGCCCTTGGATTTCTTCAACTTGTGCTCTGTAGTAAACTACAACACTTATGGATTTCTCGAACATATGGATCTCTCCTTGCCGCATGACTTAGGCTCCACCTCACCTCAACAACGATCAAACAACAGCAGCCAAAAGTGTTGCCTCAACGACGGAAGACTGATTTACACGCATCAGGATCAAAGTCATATCAAGACCGGAAGGCATGAAGACCGAGACCAGCTCAGCTTACTTAGCAGCTCAATTGGTGGCAAGCCGTCCGGGCGTTACTTTTCGTGTTAGGTCGTGACAGATGCACAGGCAGTTGCGATCAGGAGCTCCCCGCATGATCAAACCACCTCAGATGTGAAATTTAATGGACTGAGTCCCTACGATGTCACTACATGAAGGTCAAAGGCAGCTAATAGGCACGTACTAGCTTCATCTCCACCATGTCTCACCTCGCCTCGGGCTGGCCAGGCCTCACCTTGAGCCGGCCATCTCGCAGCGAGCCGACTCTCTGCCGCCGGCCGCACCAACACCGTTGCTCGCCTGCCCCCCCCCCCCCCCGACAGGAAGTCGTCCGACTACGCCATCGCCAGCTGGGGCGGCTCCTCCCGCGAGCACGCGCCGGCCCGTCGAGCTTTTGGCCGCTAGTGAACCTTTGGGGCTCGTGGATAGCAGTGTTCGTAAGGATGGCAAGACCGAAAATGTTTTGATTAACTCCACGCTCGGCAAGGAAGCCAAGCCACAATGGACAATGTGATTTGATCCATGTGCATGGACATGCATCCACGTGGATTGCTCAAGAAATACTATGACTACAAGGCAACATCTGAAAATACAACAACGTGGACGACTAGACCAGCACCAGCGTCTGCGTATGGGTCATCGGTATTTCACCCGAAAAAATCATCAGGACAAGTACTCAATACAAATATGATATAATATTATGGGCGATGATCAACGGATTCATGAGCCGGTTTACAATACCGCGGCCGACTCGCCGTCCATGCCAGTTCATAATTGACGGACAATTCGCTGCGAGCGCCTATTTACAAATGATGCGGCCAACTCTCACGACCACGCGATCAAGACGGCTTACAATGGTGCGGCCAACTCTCACGTCCGCGCGACCAAGACAACTCACAATGGAGCGGCCAAACTCTCACGTCCGCGCAACCAAGGCTGCTTACAACGCCGCAACCGATTCTTGAGTCCGTGCCAAATTGCCAGACAACTCTCAACCTGCCGGTGTAATGCTCGCCTGTATGAGCCGTCCAACAGAAGGACGCAAGTCGCCACCCTCATGGACCGGACAATATCAACTTACCGGTGCAGTGGCTTTATATCTTGGAGATGGAGCGAGTACCAGTATCTTTTCTTTGTCGGTTTATGCCACAATCAAGTATGGAGACTCTCAAGCCGCCTCCTTGAGTCGACTTAAGACTCGGGGGCTACATGGACATGGCTCGGCAGACGCAACTGGGATGAATAATTCAAGAACCACGGGTCATTACAGAAAAAAATATTATCTTGGGTGGCGCTTGAGCTTTCTGACTCGCCCCATCCTGTCGCGACCTTATGAGCCGACAAAACCATCATCTTAGGGTGGCGCTTGAGCTTTCTGACTCGCCCCATCCTGTCGCGACCTTATGAGCCGACGAAACCATCATCTTAGGGTGGCGCTTGAGCTTTCTGACTCGCCCCATCCTGTCGCGACCTTATGAGTCGACGAAACCATCATCTTAGGGTGGCGCTTGAGCTTTCTGACTCGCCCCATCCTGTCGCGACCTTGTGAGCCGACGAAACCATCATCTTAGGGTGGCGCTTGAGCTTTATGACTCGCCCTATCCTGTCGCGACCTTATGAGTCGACGAAATCATTATCTTGGGTGGCGCTTGAGCTTTCTGACTCGCCCTATCCTGTCGCGACCTTATGAGCCGACGAAATCATTATCTTGGGTGGCGCTTGAGCTTTCTGACTCGCCCTATCCTGTCGCGACCTTATGAGCCGACGAAATCATTATCTTGGGTGGCGCTTGAGCTTTTTGACTCGCCCTATCCTGTCGCGACCTTATGAGCCGACGAAATTGCTTTTTTTTTACCTTCGTGGCACTGCCACAAGGTTTTTCAGGCTTTTTCCTGACTCGCCTCAAAATATCTTGGGCCGATTGCTCCGACATATGGATTTCTCAAGGATATATTTGTCGGGTTACATTGCAACCACGGTCAAGGATTTATTTTATCACAAAGGCATCATCAGCTCACGGAATGGATATGATTTTATTCTACAATGGAAGGAATAGCCCCGAGTCGCTACAGGCACGCAACCCGACACTTGGGGGCTACATTATTCAAATCAAGATTACATCAAAGTATGAAAGTCCCATGTCGCTGCAAGCATACACCATGACACTTGGGGGCTAATGCAATCCGCTTTTCAAATCATCACATCATCAACAGACCCGACTACCTCAAGGAGATAACCCGGTCTTGGAGGGCTACATACCGCTCTTTATTCAAGTATGGATTCAAGGAAGCACCGGCTCATCATTTTTATCCGCCCCTTGGGGGCTACATCATATGATGTTTTATTTTCAAAAGAGAAGAACGTGGAGGTCCCGAGTCGCCGCAAGCAATCGACCCGTCACTTAGGGGCTACACTATTCAGATCATAATATCTAAAGTCCCAGGTTGCCGCAGGCAAGACAACTCGGCCCTTGGGGTCTACATCACTAAGTTGTTTCACAGATCATGAGGTTCAAATCGAAGACCCAGCCCATCATACACTGATGACCCGGCCCTTGGGGGCTACAGGTAATATGGATATATCAAAAAATTGAAGAGCACATTTTATTCTGTCATGGAGGTGAAGTATTGGGAGACCGGTTCAGCATATTTTTATCTAGTTGAAGCACTGAAAGACCGGCTCAACATCACACGGATTTGTCAATTGGAGTTCAGTTGTTTGACGGGGCACTACTAATAATGATAACCCGCCATTGTCAATCATGACCCGCCATTGTCAATCATAACCCGCCGAAGCAAGAGAAGTTAGTTCAACATTGTGTGGATTTCTTATTTCCCAAATTTTCATCAAGCCAAAGCATTGGAGGTCGACTCAATGGCATATGTATTTTATTACAAAGGACATGTACCAACAAAATGATTGTGAAGACGGCTCGTTATTATGAAGAAGAAACCCGGATTTTTCAAGGAGCCACTTCAGTAAAATCAAGCCGGCCAGAGGAGTAAGCCGGTCTCTTAACTTATTTATTATTCTTATTTCAGGAGCTTACCATGAATAAATTCAAGCTAACCTTGGGGGCTAATGTCGGGGATATACCCCGCAGTGTAACCCGGCTTGGAGTATGACCCGCCAAACGACTTGCCGATTCATCGGTGACTCAGCAGTGACCTGGCGGGCGACTCATAGTTGTCCCCACAGGCGACTTAGATAAATGACGAAGGCCCAAGGCCCGGCGTATACCCTGGCAGAAGGCGGCTCACAGAGAGGCAGGAGGGCCGGCTCACAAGAGAAGGCCCAAGAAGAGGAGAGACTCCCTCACAAAGGACACAAGACCCGGATTAGGGTTCAAGAGAGACTAATCCTATTACTACTCCTAGTAGGACTCTACATGTAAACCTACCCCTTCCACCTATATAAGGAGGGGTAAGGCACCCCAAGAGGGACAAGATTCACAACTTAGGTCTAGACAAGACAAATCATGAGATAGACAGGTCAGACACCCACGAGATTAGAGGTGGCGAGTCTGCCCCTTGTAATTGAGATCATCATCTTCATCAATGAAGCACAAGCAGGACGTAAGCTTTTACCTCCATCGGAGGGGCCGAACCTGGGTAAACTCGCGTCTCTCGATTCTGACCAACCCCTTCAAGCCGCCACATGGTTGCGATGGCCTCACACCTAAAGTTCTCTCACGAGGACATCTGCCGTGACAAAAACCACGATAGACGGCCTCCCGCTCGCTGGCCTGCGTGGGCCGCGCGAGAGCTGGCCCAGCAGCAACCGCCCAGACCGGCCCAGCTCCGGGCCTCTCCACCTGCCTTGCCCCGCTGGGCCTTCTCCCTCCAGGCCGGCCTGCTAGGCCGAGGTAAATCCTCCCTCACTGCCCTCCTATTCCTCGCCTAGGCGACTGGTAGCTAAGCCGCGCCCCCTGTCCGGCCCAATAGTTTATTAGGTATTTTCGGAATTGTAATTAAATTCCAGAAAATATGACGATATTAAAACGCGCGTAACTTTTAATCCGTAAGTCGGAACGAGGCGTGTCTTATATGGTTTTGGCGTAGAATTTCGCGTAGAATATGATTATCCAACTTGCATAATTATTTGAGGTAGTTTGAAGAGCCTAATGCATCGTTTTGCGTGCTGTTTCAATAGGATCCGATCCGTAGTTATTTCTCGTGCGTGTCCGGATTACGCGTATACCGTAGAATAAATGTCCATGTTTTAGGGACCATTATTCCATGTATTTTAGAGCGGTCACTCGTATTTTTACGTGTAGAGATTGCCGGTAGTTTATTTTCCCGTATGTAGGTGATTTTTCCCGCATTTTCGTGTGGCTTTATTTTGTGTTGCAAACCCCACATATTTTATATGTTTCCGGGATAGGAAAATCCCATGGATTTTTCTGTGCAATTAGTTTCAGCTTTCGAGTAAGTTAGTGCGCGAGATATTTTGCTATGTTGCCCTTTTGATTAATTCGTAGGATTTATTCCGTGTCTCGCTTGAATTAGTTGTCAACTAGAGAGTTGGTCTTGGATGTTTTGTTTAGCCCCTGGTATTTTTAGTTGCAATAGAAATGCATGTTTAGGTGTGTTTTGCTTGCGCTCAAGTTGCTAGAAATAGTGTTGTTTTAGAGGAGCTGAAATATTCCTAAGTCTGGAATCTGTTATTATTTTTTTGCTGTTTTGTTGTGCTTCTAGCTTTTGATCTGTAGCTCTTTTGAGGTTGGTCCAATGAAGATAGTTGTACCCCTTGTGTTTCTCTTGCATGCTGTAAATTATCATGCCATTTGGAGTCCTGTAGCTATAGGTTTTGCTGCTGTCAGTATGGCTTCAGAGCGAAAACTGCACTTTCATGAGGTGTTATTTTCACCAAGTCTGAAATAGTGTGTGGGAAGCCATTTTGTGACTTCTTTTCCTAGTGTTCCATGATGCCATGCTAGTTGTTGTTAGTTGTTTGTAGTAATGCTTCTTGCCCTTTTCCGTGCCTTCCCTTGCTTGAGCATATCGGAGTTGTGTAGCCGTAGTTGTGGGGCGTAGAATATGCTATGTGGCTGATTTTGGCACATTGTAGTCATTTCTTGTTTTGCTCGTAGTTTTCGATCCGTAGCTCCGATTTGATCGTGTCCTACATGAAACTTTCTTAGAATCTCGTGTAGTTTCATTTTATCTTGCTGGTTGTTTGTTTTGAAGTGCTCGTAGCCGTCTTTGCACACATTTTGCATCCATGCCATCTTATCTTGCGGTGCTTGTATCTTTTGATCCGTAGCTCCGTTGGAGATGTTCTCTACGTGTAGATTGCTTGCCATGACGCGTAGAATCATGTGAACCTATTTGTTTTGCTGTTTAACAACTAATTAAATGTGTAAACTCAGATCTGGACAGAATTGTAAATTAACATGTGAGGTCGTTTCGGAGGTGCTATATGACATTTCCAACCTCATTTAAAATGCCTAGATAGGTAGTTCAATTGCGCTTCACCTCTTGCCATGTTTAACCATATTTAATATTGTCGTGTATCTAATCGGGATAGAACTAAATAATTAACGTGGAATTTCGTCAATATGCTACTCGTTGCATATTGAACTTCACTTAATGTGTAGTGTTTGATTGTGTGAATTGTCATGCCGTGACTTGCATGTATCCAGCTGCTCATGCATCATTTGTGTTGTGCATCGTGTGGTGAATTCTGTGTGATGATTTGTGTTTCCGGTTTGCTTCGTCTCGATAGAGCTCCGCACGCTTGTCGGATGTGAGGACCCGTTCGACTACGTCGGTTCGTCTGCTTCACGAAGGCATTCTTCTTCCAAGCGGGATCTCAGGCAAGATGATCATTTCCCCAGATACCATTACTATCATTGCCATGCTAGTTTTATCGCTTCTATCGTTTATGTCTCGATGCCTACCACATGTTAAATACCAGCCTCTCAATCATGCCATGATAACCTTCAACCTGTTCGACCTAGCAAACCACTGATTGGCTATGTTACCGCTTGTTTAACCATGTGTTAGCGTTGCTAGTTGCAGGTGCAGTTGCTTCCATGTGATAACATGGGTTCCGTGTTATATCACCATTTTAAATGCTATTTAATTTAATGCACCTATACACTTGGTAAAAGGTGGAAGGCTCGGCCTTTCTAGCCTGGTGTTTTGTTCCACCTTTGCCCCCTTAGTTTCGGCTACCGGTATTATGTTCCATAAACGAGCGCTCCTAACACGATCGGGGTTGTTATGGGGACCCCCTTGATAATTCGTTTTAGATTAAAGCTGGTCCGGCAAGGCCCAACATTGGTTCTACATTTGCCCAACCTAATAACTTTGTTAATACTGAAATGCATAGGGCGTCATGAACCCGAGGAGTAATTTTACATAAACAGGGGGGCCAGTGCTGATGGTGTTGGTCCCAAACGGTCTGCCTGCGGGGCCACCACGGGGAAACTCGAGGTTTGGCACCCGTAGTTAGTTCCATCCGTCGTGTCCTGAGAACGAGATATGCGGCTCCTATCGGGATCGTCGACACGCCGGGCGGCCTTGCTGGATTAGTTTTACCTTTGACGAGATATCTTGTGCATCGGGATTCCGGTGATGCTTTGGGTAATCTCAGAGTTGAGGTTTTCCACTAGGGAATCCGACGATATCGCGAGCTTCGTGATTGAGGATTTCTATGCGGCTTGTGGTAATTTGTGATGGACTAGTTGGAGCACCCCTGCAGGGTTAAATCTTTCGGAAAGCCGTGCCTGCGGTTATGTGGCAACGTGGAAACTTTGTTTAACACTGGTTCTAGATAACTTGAAGTTAATTAATTAAAAACATGACAACTGTGTGCGTAACCGTGATTGTCTCTTTCGTGAGTTCCTTCTCCGATCGAGGACATGGTGGGGTTATGTCTGACGTAGGTAGGTGTTCAGGATCATTCATTTGATCATCAGTAGACACGTCCGTTATGCGTAGATCTTCCCTCTCTTATTTCTTGTACTCGTAAGTTTAGCCACCAAATAAATGCTTAGCCGCTGCTGCAACCTCACCACTTAACCTTCCCTCACCCATTTAAGCTTTGCTAGTCTTGATACCTTTGGAAATGAGATTGCTGAGTCCCCTGTGGCTCACAGATTACTACAACACCAGTTGCAAGTACAGGTAAAGGTTACTTGACGCGAGCGCGTTGATTGTTCATTTGGAGTTGCTTCTTCTTCTTCTTCTTCATCGATCTAGGATGGGTTCCAGGCCGGCAGCCTGGGATAGCAAGGATGGACGTCGTTCTTCTTTTGTCGTTTGTTTTCGTCCGTAGTCGGACCCTGCTCTTACTCTTGATGATTATGTAATGTACTGATGTGACTCTGATGTAGCTTGTGGCGAGTGTAAGCCAACTCTTTATATATCTCTTCTTTTCAGTACATGTACTTGTAACGATATCCATTCTTGCGACACGACGAGATGCGCTTCTATCTGTGACGAGGCCTTCGTGCCAAATTGAGGATAGGGTCGCATCTTGGGCGTGACAATAAATCTTCACCTCCGGACTATTCCGTAACTCCCCGTGACGTTCGGGGTCTCATCCGGGACTCTGAACAACTTTAGGTAACCACGTACAATTTCCACTACAACTCTAGCGTCACCGAACCTTAAGTGTGTAGGCCCTACGGGTTCGGGAACCATGCAGACATGACCGAGACACATCTTCGGCCAATAACCAACAACGGGTTCTGGATACTCATATTGTCTCCCACATGTTCCACGATGATCTCATCGGAGAAACCACGATGTCGAGGATTCACTTAATCCCATATACAATTTCCTTTGTCCATCGGTATATTACTTGACAAAGATTCGATCGTCGGTACGCCTATACCTTGTTCAATATCGTTACCGGCAAGTCTCTTTACCCGTTCCGTAACACATGATCCCGTGACTAACTCCTTAGTCACATTGAGCTCATTATGATGATGTATTACCGAGTGGGCCCAGAGATACCTCTCTGTCACACGGAGTGACAAATCCCAGTCTCGATTCGTACCAACCGAACAGACATTTTCGGAGATACCTTTAGTGCACCTTTATAGTCACCCAGTTATGTTGTGATGTTTGATACACCTAAAGCATTCCTACGGTATCCGGGAGTTGCAAAATTTCATGGTCTAAGGAAATGATACTTGACATTAGAAAAGTTGTATCAAACGAACTACATGATCTTGTGCTATGCTTAGAATTTGGTCTTGTCCATCACATCATTCTCCTAATGATGTGATCCCGTTATCAACGACATCCAATGTCCATGGTCAGGAAATCATGACCATCTATTGATCAACGAGCTAGTCAACTAGAGGCTTACTAGGGACATGTTGTGGTCTATGTATTCACACATGTATTATGGTTTCCAGTTAATACAATTATAGCATGAACAGTAGATAATTATCATGAACAAGGAAATATAATAATAATCATTTTATTATTGCCTCTAGGGCATATTTCCAACAGTAGCGGTGTGGAATCGTAGATGGCAACGACGGTCGGGGCCTTGGTCGTTGCCGGCGGCGACGAACTCATGTAATTGGGATTGATTTGGGGGTGGTTGTGTGGAGAATATATCGGGTGTGTATATGAGCGGTTGGATTTGACATGCGATTGTGTGTTTGGTAGCATTGGCTCACGTGGCCAGCTCCATTTGCTATGTATTTTACTATAGTTTATTATTTGTTACATTATTTATTTCATTAATTATGCTTTTTTATTTTTTGTGAATATACATATGTATATGCAATATTGAAATAAAAATTTAAAAGATAATACATATAGATGAAAACAACATAGTTTTCATTAATTCATCTGGTCTGCTTACATATATACATTACATAAGGATAATTAACAAAAAATAATATAATTTTACTACTAAATCTAGACCATGAACATCATCACTCTGACGACGGCCACGAGAAGAAATGATGTCATCGATCGAGCTAGGAGAAAAAGTCCAAGCATGCAACCGGCTAAAAATGCATATCGAAGCATCTTGAATTTCTTGATTTGGCCTCACATCACATCATTCTTGAGTTGCATCTCATCTATATATCGTCTCGGTGCTGGAATGGAGTAGTCCAACAACTCGCTTACGTACTTCTGGACGAGATCAACCCATATCCATGTGAAGCAATATTTTCTCTCTATTTTCTGTGAATCACAATATATATACACATATATTGACGTGAGAGACAATAGAGGAGTTGAGTTGTGCAAATTATCTGAAAATAGATTAAGATGTATTTTTGGTCACATATGTACCTTTTCACGGATGACGCAGATGTAGAACTCTCGCTCTGGATTCCATTCTGGGTGCGACATATGCTTATCAACAGGGCGTCGACAGCCGTAAAGCAGTACAGGTCTAGTATCTTTGACGCTGGTAGCGTAGTTGTCGGAATAAACGGGAGTCACGCTGCTGCGGAGGGATGATTTGCCAAATAGGGTCGGCTGCATTGGTCATGGGAGCTCATGGCGTAGCAAACAGGGCCAGATGGAAGCTCGGCCAAGGCGGCGGAGTCCCAAACTTTCGACATGCTTCTTCAACGTGGGTCCATAACTAATAGGACCTATAACTAGTTAGGGAGAAGAATACTTTCGACATGCTTCGTCAACGTGGGTCCATAACTAATAGGACCTATAACTAGTTAGGGAGAAGAATTGGAAGTGGATGTATTTTGAGTACCCATGGACACTAGTTTATATAGGTCAAACTTAGTGGTGGCATTCATGAGTAACAAACGACAGCACTATATAATATATATGTGGCGTCGCAGCACGTCCGATGTCAGCAATATATTCTGATTGGTCAGCTAAGCAGGGCCTACATTTTGGTGGTGTTTCGCTCTGAGCCCACGCCAGCACTAACTACACAAATCTAGTGAACCAATTCGTCCAACTCATCAGTATTTGAAAAAAAAATGCTCGCGTCACTTTTCAAAAAATCTTCTGATTCAGCGATTTATCATCCAATATATCACTACTCGGGGGTGATCAATAAGATTATGCCTTATCTTCACCATTTATTTTTCGGGCTGATTTATCACTGTGACAAGCGATTTATCTGGAATCTAACGATAAATTGGGCATGTTCATATCACTATGTTTGCAAAAACTATGTTTATTTTTGTTTTGTGGACTTTGTTAAGCAATACATACCGTTTTCCTATTTTGTTTGCCATTATACAAGGATTCAAAGGTTAGGAATCAAGGTAACACTTCATCTCAACAATTTTTTGGTGTTGAATATAGCATATTTTAGTATTGGGAACATGGATTTGCAAAAAATGGCCGATTAATACATGACCGATAAAATTGATTAATCGGCTGATTTCTGATTAATCTCTAATTCCAGTTGACCGAGACGATAACGATAAACGATGTCCTCAACATTGGTTGGCACCGCGTCAAATTTTGGCGCCACCAATGTAAGTTGTGGCTAGCCATTTCTCCACTAGTGGTAGCCCACGCTACTTAGAACAACCGCATGTAAACTAGAAACACCGCACCACATCTAGGGCCGTTTTCCCGACGTACTGTCCAACCACCCCCGTTGTGACGTGTTAACCCAGTCGACAAACTGATAATCCACGAGTATAGGAGATCAGTTGTTACCTTTTAGTAAATAAGAGGAGCAAACCAAACAAAGGAGCTAAAAATAGAATTAATTTTCTCTCAAGTTTTATCGACCACCGATACAACTCTACACACACTACACTTGTTTTACCTAAAAACAAAAAATAGAAGTAGTTTGCAAGCATAAAAAGATAGCTTTGCAAGATAATAATGAGTGAGTTGATGTTTTAATAAAAGAATAATAAAGTAAATGTTTTTTAATAACAATGAGAAAAGGTTTGTCCCTAGGCATTTGAATATGACATGATAGTGATAATCATCTTACTTATGAGGGAGAGACTTAAGATAACATATTGTTCATACCAGATCACATGTTCTTATGATTCGAACTCTAGCAAGCATCCACGACTATCAAAGCTTCATTAAGGTAAAATATAACAATAGTATTAAGTTAAAAGTTCCATTTGATTTCATATGCAACAACTCACGAACTGGGGTTTAGTTTTTGTCACTCCCGCAACGCACTATAAACAAATTATTGCATATATTGCAACACCCTACAACGGTGAACCCACACGCATGCGCGACATAGAGGGAACTATATGACAATGCCATAATAACATACACCTCATATCAACCATATCATACCAAAATTAGCCCACAAGACAAAACGAATCTACTCAAACATCATAGAGGTGCAAAACATCATCGAATAATAATATATAAAATAAAGCACCATGCTCATGTAGAGATTACAGCACGGTGGGAGAGGTTACACCACTTCTTAGAGGGGAGAGAGTTAGTGATGACAACGTCAAAGTTGTTAGAGTAGATCGTCGTCACCAAGGAGCCGAATTCACTGTTTTGACCCTTTTTAAGAACTTTAGTACTTTACCATGTTTTGACCCCGATTCGAAAAAAAAAAACCATGATCTAACCCTTTTCCTACCGACATTGTCTTTGGCGGTAGGGTAACACAGCCTACCGTGCAAGGGTTATGACGGTAGAACTTGACTGTGCCATCACGATCGTTTGATGTCGAAAATACACTACTGCCATAGTCTGTAGCGGTAAGGTACAGAAGATATAAAATGAGTGTGGCATTAAGTAGTATTTAATCTCTCAGCTGGAAAGTTGGCTATTGCATGCATGTTTGCTTTGGATGGTCTTGGGTTTGAGTTTTCCTAAGACCATTATTTTGTTTATTTTTAGTTTGCCCAAAAAAAAGGCAACAGTGTGTCTTTTATAAAATCCTCGCAGAATATAAACTAATATGATATGATAATTGGGTGCTGTTTATATGATGGAGATGCTTGTTGATGGCTTTCACGAACGGTATATTTCTCTTCTCCTCCCCTTCTAATTAACCACCGATTTTGCCTGATTGAGCTGGCCCGAGCGAGAGTCCCATTTTATCCCTTTCCACCACAATTGATTTTCCAGCAAGGGCTCTATCTATTGCCTTTGTTGTGACTTGTGAACGGTGACATGAGAACTTCAGTTATCTTCTGTTAGGGGAACAAGTGTTTGGTGAGTCACTTAACTGATGGAATTAGATTCAGAAAACAAGTTTTTGAAATACAAATTTTGTGCACTGTATATCACAAACATGATAATTGAAGCAGCTATCTCTTCCATGCGTGGTCACGTATATAATGTCATCAAAGCGGTGTTGTGTTGCAAGCAGTAGTCATTATGGTTTGAGAGGCTAGAGTGGCTTGAACTACTTGATGTTTCAGCTAGCCGCTGCTTTAAATATTGTGGTATGCATGCATTAGTCGTTGTGCTCTTGTCCCGTAAAAGAAAGTAGGTGTGTCCTTGTTTCTTCTTCTATGCTTATCATCAGAAATTTTTGGTGATACCTTTTTCTTCTTTGTAAGTTTCACTAGTCATGCGTGTTATACTTATACTGCATGAAAACTGTTGAAAGTGTCGGTGCAGCTGTGCACTCAATCATTTATGGGACCTTTGGTCCCTTTGTGGTTCGGCGGAGAGGTCGTGTGCCATAAAGAGCAGAAGCTACGAGGCGGCACGATGATGAGACTCGGGTGTTTTTATTCAGGTTTGGGCCACTGTGAAGCGTAAAACCCTACTCCTGCTTTAATAGATTCATTGAGGAAGATGAAGTTCGCACGGAGTTCTGCCCCGACAAGGGTTGCTGCGGAGAGATATCACGTACGTACAAGTATACTTGGCTCTAATCCCCTAGGGATGTGAATCTACCAAATGTAGAATCTCCAAGTCTCCGAATCCTTTGCTAGATTGCCTCGGGCCTCCTTTTATAGCTCAAGGGGCGTCCACAGTGGCGAACAGTCATGATCATATAGCTAACAGTGCTATCACACCTAACTCTGGCACTTAAGACAAAGCGCCATAAATGCGGCCTTAGGTGGCGAGCGGGGTGTGTTCCCGGCAAGCTCCTGACACCTATGAGCTGGCCTGGCTTGGGGTCTTGACACGCCTCTGAACGGGTGTCACCTGGTCGTAATCTATCTTTCGACGTGTCGCCACGTATTTAGCGAGAGCCATCTAGCTACCTTGGAGCTCGACACCTCATCGATAAGTGACTGGTGTAACGATGAGGTGGAGCGGTGATAGACAGGCCCACACTTGCCAGGGAGGCGCCTTGCCGGGCCTTGTCGAGGATGCGTGTTCCTTGGGTTGCTTGTGTAGGTCTTGCCGCCGTCTGGTTCCGACTCTTTGCTTGGCTTGGTGGTTGCTCTAGAGGGGATATTCTCTTAACGCGTGTGCAAAAGTCAGGGGCACTAGGTACTCCATTACTAATGCAACGACATAAAAGATCTGCCAAAAAAATATGTGAGAGAGTCAAAATACCCAGTAACTATGACAAAGCAATGGGATCATCAACAAGCATCTCCATCATATTTTTTGGGCAAAGTAAAAATAAACAAAAAATGGCCTTCCATAGGTCTTGAACCCAAGACCATCCAAAGCAAACATGCATGCTACAGCCAGATTTCTAGCTGAGAGATCGAGTACTACATGATGCCAAACGGGTTTTATACCTTGTGTACCCTACCGCCACAAACTATGGCGGTAGGGTATTTTTCACATCAAAAGACCGTAACGGCACAGTCAAGTTCTACCGTCATAACCCTCGGTTGTAGGCTGTGTTTGCATACCGCCAAAGAAAATGGCGATAGAAAAAGGGTCACATCACGGATTTTTTAGGTCTAGGGTCAAATCGTACTAAAGTTCTTAAAAGGGGTCAAAACAGTGAATTCTGCCTCACGAAGGTTCGGATCACCATCGGGAGAGAGCGGGAGAACAACCCTCCCCCCCCCCTCCTTCCTTTCTTGCTTGGCCTTCTCCCTAGATGGTAGAAGGGTCCACATCTGGTCCTTGGCCTCCACAACCCCGAGGGGCGGGATCCCCTCCGAGATTTGGTCTCTCCTTTCTTTTTCTCTAGGGTTTGTTCTCTATTTTCTGGACGAATATTGTTTCTTAAATATCTGAAGTTTTGTAACTCCGATCAGGCTGAAATTTTTACACGATTTTTTCCTGATATGAGCTTCCTTGCGACCGAAAGATAACTCTGACCGACTAACAGGGTGGCCACAAGCCACCCTCGTGCTCCCTAGGGGGCATGCCCCTGGCTTGTGGAGCCCATGGCCCCCCTCTTGGTTGATTTTGGGTCAAAACTTCAGATAAATTTCACAAAAAATCCACGTAAATTTTCACGTCATTCTGGCTCCGTGAAATTTTCACCTAAAAACCCCAAAATGATAGAAAACGGGAACTAACATTTGACACTAGGTTAATAGATTAGTCCAAATATAAATAACATATATTGTATCCAAAATTATGTAAAAGTGTGATGGTAACATAATGAAACAATAAATTTATAGATACGTCGTAGACGTCTCAGCATCTTGAAGCTTAATTCTTACTCGTCCTCTAGTAAGTAAATGATAAAACAAAGATAATTTTTGATGTGGCATGATGCCGAGCATAACCTTGATCAAACAATTAATTTTGATACGAACTTAGGATAAAAGTGATCAAGGCAATAGTATATCAGTTTGATATTGAGACACTAATACATAAACATGTTAGTAAATAATTATTGCCTTTTGAAAGATTGATGCTAAAGAAACCGACCCTTGTACGCTAATCAAAATAAGTGTTGCACGCTCGATGTTCCTAGTATAGAGAAATCAAATCGTGCACAACCCCGGTGCCAAACCAAGAAATTAATTTATAAATTCTTTCTCGCTTCGGCTGTTTAGGGCGGGATGAACGAATGATGATCAACAACCATGGTAATAATGGTCAAACAATTATGCATTCTTCATTGATCTTGTTGTGTAGCATTTGTCCTTTTGCTGACTTCTATTCATGTTATTCATAATGCAGAACGCTGCTTCGGAGAACTCCAAGGGCAAGGAGGTGGTTGCGGCCGACAACAAGGGCAATGCAGTGGTGGATCTCTGGATGCCCCCAAGCAGCCAAAGAACAACGGGCATTCCCATGAGCAGGTTGAGCCAACCCACTTTTGGAAGGTCATCCTCGCACCAAAGTTGTAGTCCCTAGCGATGCCACTAGAGTTCACCAAGCACTTTGTCGCGGTCCTTGAGGAATTCAAGATAAAAAACGAACATCAGCTGCTCCTGGGGGGGGGGGGTCTGGGTGATCAACGAGAGGTTCACCCTTGATCAGGGCTGTGGGCCTACGTCGTAGTTCACCAGATAAGGATCGAATACCTCATCACCTTCAAGCTACCGACTTTCGACACCCCCAAAGTGATCGTCTTCAACGACGGGGATGTCGAAGTGGTGACCAAGTCCAAGAAGCACGGTGAGGCCTTTGCCATGGATGCCTAGGAAGTTATCTCTATTTGTGTGGATTGTTTGAGAGTTTGCCTTGATTGTTTAGCGTTGAGATATGTGTTTATGACTAGGGTTTAAGGGTTTATGATATGCCTATTTATCTATGTCTTGCTTGTTAGTGTGTTGGTAACTTCACCACTTCGAAAAGGGGTTATCAGACACCATTTGTTGCATCTAACCAAACACGACATACTTTGCATCTGCATAAATAAACTCGCAATCAAACAACATGATTTGTGTTTCTTGGCCGCTAGGCTGGGAAAAATGCATGCAACAAGCCAACAAAACGGTGCACGACATGATTTTACCCTGCATCTGCTCGGCTAGACTCAACTAAGTCACGCATGCAGAAGAAGGTAAAAACAAAAGATGAGGAAACACAATCAACTAAGTCCAACATGCCCTAATCTCTCCCTAATAATAAAGCAAATACGGTTTCTGGTCGTCCGTCTCCGTCATGGCATTTTTGTAAAAAGGCCCCTCCGTTTTCAGTTAATCAACCCGCAATCCTTTCTTAAGTGAGGAAAATGTTTCACTTTTATGAATAAGACCCTACGTTTTCCGAGGCAAGGAGGCATGGCGGCAGCAGACGGCGCGCTCGCCAGATCCAATCGGCGGCGGCGCGCGACGCACCTCGCGACGGGCGGCGCGACGGCTGGGCGTGGGGGCTTAGGCTCAGCGTTTCTGGCCGGGGGAACGGGCGGCACAGCGAGGGGGAAAGCCAGGGGCGCTGCTGGTGGTCAGGCAGACGACGGCGCCGCGCATGGCCGCCGTCTCCTCCGGCCAGCTCCATGCGTGCTCCTGGGGCGCGCCGCTCCCTCTCCGGCCGGAGCTCGCCGCGGCCCCTCCTCAACCCGGCGCCACCCGCTGCAGGGCGCCTCTGCTCCGGCCTCACGCATGTACGCACCCGCGCCACACTTCTCCCCCCTCTTTTCTTTCACCAAGGGTTGACAATTACAGCAGTAGCCGGTCGAGCGGGCGGTCGCGACCACCATGGTTGGATTGACTGAACTCTTGCTTCCGGCAAGGCTGTCGACGTCCCAGATCGCCATCTCCGCCTTCACCCTGGGCACCGTCGCCTTGCTCCCCTTCTACATGCTCATGATCGCTGCCCCCAACGCCAACATCGTAAGCCCACCATTGCTTCTGCAACATTCAGTGAGTATTCACCCACTACACGCAGCGGCCGGACTCATGTCTTCTTCTTCCTGCTGCTGCCGCAGACTAAGCGCACAGTGGAGAGCACCGCCCCCTACGTGGCCCTCGGCATCCTCTACGCCTACATGCTCCACCTCTCCTGGACACCCGACATCATCCGCGCCATGTTCGCCAGCAAGTAATGGCTTCCAGAGGTCACCACTCCTCACGCTCTCTGAATGTCCAATACTTGCAGCAATACTAAAATCCAGTACTAGCATTGTGCAGTGTCTGAATGTTCTTGTGCCGTGGCAACATATGTAACATGTTTTGTTCCTCCATCTCGCATGTAGTTGCCTGGCATTGTGAGGATGTTTGCGAGCGAGATGACCGTCGCCTCCGCCTGGATCCACCTCCTTGCCATCGACCTCTTCGCCGCAAGTCCAGTTGGCCAATTTTTTTGTTCGCTTTCAGGTGTATGTGATTGTAAGGAGGTTGATGCTCATGTTTGTGTCTTTCCTTGCTGGTGGTGCAGATAGGTGTACCATGATGGCATCAAGAACAACATCGAGACCAGGCATTCGGTTTCCCTGTGCCTGCTATTCTGCCTCATCGGGATAGCTGCTCACGCGCTCACTAAGGTACTGGCGGGTTCGACAGGTCGATCGCATTGACGACGACCACCAATTGCGTGTAAGCAGGCTCACCTTGTTTAGATGGCTCAGATGGTGAGATTCAGATATATGAATAAAATTGATTTGATGCACCATTTGTCCCATATAGATTTCAGATTGATTATTTGGCTTGAGAAACTGAATCTACTTGCCATCATGGGTTGTTCATAGAAGGTTAGGACAGCTGATTTGTATGCTATCTGATTCCTGTTACCAAGAAATGTACAACTAATTTTATCAGGTCTAAGATGAATAACGACACAAATATAAAGGAACCGAGGATGTGAGAAAACAAAACATTGCTTTGAACTGTACACTTGTGGATTGGGTTACTATTGTTCAAGCAAATATACTACTCCCTCCGGTCCATAGTGTAGTGCATATATATTTTCTGGATAGTCAAACTTTACAAACTTTGATCAAGTTTTTAGAGAAAGTTATTTATTACCTACAATGCCAAATATATACAATATGAAAGTAAACCTTATGATGTATGTAATGACATTTATTTGATATTCTGGATGTATATATGTTTTTCTCTACAAACTTTGTCAAAGTGTGTAAAATTTGGCTTTTCAAAAAGTCTTATACACACTACAATGTACAACGGAGGGAGTAGTATATTATCGAACTTTACAACAGTTGAATTTCTGAATGGTGTGCCAAGGTTGTGTGATTCTTATTACATATTATCTATTGAAGCGGTTATTGATCAAACTGGCGTGGTGCGGTAGCTACAATAATACCTTCCAGTCATTAGTATATCTATGTTTGCACAAGTATAGCTATTTTATATACAAAATACAAAATTCATGATGCAAAAAATAGACAATCTAATCCGGTGCAACGCACGTAATACCAAAAAACTTTGCTGCCTTAGTCTCTGTCGGCAAGTTCGCCTGGCCAACTGTCACAGCGCAAGCACAAAAAGTACTTTTTCTGATGGACCTATCTCACCGCCGGTTCACCATCATTCTAAATTCGTAACGAACTGATAGGAGACGGGTGCTAAACATGGTGCCGAAGTTTGGGTTTTGGACGCAACGTGGCTAGGACCAAGTGGCGTGTCATGATTCAAGTAAGAAAAATAAACGTTTTGCCATCATTACTTTCTGCTGGGTTAGTTTTGTTGCAGGTAGTTGGTGGTCAGGACCAAAGGACATCAGCCGATCCGGAGTCTGCACGGTGGCTCGATGAAAAGAATTTCCGACTATGGACGATGCACATTAAAGTGCATTACTACATTCTTCGACCTCTCAACCTGTCTCAAACGTTTTTGGACATACAATCCGATCATAAAAAATTGATCCGGACTAGTGTTCGAAACGGGTCTCATACGTTCAGGGCTGACCGGAACCTTCATATCCAACTCATATATGGGATGGATATGAGGCGGACCGAACACGCCCGCCGCGTCAGTCCGGTCCATCACCGACCCCACAAATACACTCATCCACAAACCCTAAACACTGGACACTTCACTCTCTTCGTCTAGTCCACTTCCGATCCCCTCTTGTCTGATCCGATGGGCAGCGGCGGAAGCAACTCTGTTGCAGAATCCGACGTCTCCAACATCGATGTGGAGGAGGTGACCCTCCGCATCGCCTTGAGGAGGTCATTGGTGGAGCAAGGCGGCCCCGACAGCGGCGGATCTTCTTCCTCAACGCCTATTGCCCGTCGACGCAGCGTCATCGGCGTCACGGACCCTTCCAGCCTGGCGCGCAGCTCCGGCCGCTCCTCTCCAGGTACGCCGACCTCCACCACCCATTGGTCCGGAAGTAGTACTCGGCCACCGTTGGGTCCTCGTGCCCGCGTCGGGACCGGGCACATGAGGACACTCGAGTCTGAGTCTCGTGCCGACTGACGAGAATGACATCAGATGAGGGAAGGGGGGATGTGATGGTTGCACACCGTTCACGCGCGAGCACGTCGGTCGACCCTGAGGACGCGCTCCTCACGTCAGTCCTCCGCTGCTCTCTCGGGACGACGGAGACGGATGCGCGTCGCCTTCGCCACAAGAATGCCGAGGCGCTCCAACTCGTCATCGAAGCGTTGGAGCGCGAGGCAAACAAGAAGGCGGCAGCAACAATGAAGGCGAAGGCGGCCCGCCATGCCAAGGAGCAAGACCGCCTACTCTGCAGGCTGTTGGACATGAGGTGCAGCTCCGGCAACTCTGACCTGACGGACGACTCCACCTCTAGCTCCGACGACGACTAACCTCCGCACATCGATGCTTACACAGAGGAGGAGCACAGCTGCGTCGGCGACTGAAAGGGGAAGAGGTTGGCGAGGAAATTATATTTCCTCGCTCTTTCCTGTTTTCTTTATGTTTAAAGTATGTTTAGTAGTTTATAGTATGAATTTGCCGACGAACTATGGTCCTTTTGTCTGGGGATGCAATACGACCCGATGAACCGCGTGTTTGATCTAGTTTTACGTAGCGTTGCATATATTTATAAGGTTTTAAGGGTTTGAATATGAGGAACGCGAATGTAGAGTTAAAAATAAAGCGTGCTTGGTCAGTGCCCCCGAATTTGCTATGTCTAGCTGTAGAGTTAACAAATAAAGTGTAGAGTTAACAAATGAAGCGTGCTTGGTCCATGAACATTTAAGGATCTGAATTTGCTATGTCCGACTGTAGATGCTCTTACCATGACGCGCCTCCCAGAACAATGTGAGTGGGTTACCTTCAAACTGCCTTGTTCTAAGAGCATCTCTAGTAGAACCCTCAAACCCTTAAATCTAAAACCAGTTTTAAGGGTTGAGAATTGGTCATTTTTGACACTTTTAAGGGTTAAAAAACAGGGATAAAGACTAGAACCCTCAAACCCAACACTTATAACAGAATATTCCTGCGGATCGGCGAGGAGAGCTCGGGCGGCCTCTTGCTGCGGGAGGCGGAGGGCGCGGGGGGTGGCGGAGGCGGCCGAGGAGGTCGAGGCGGAGGCGGGCGGGGAGGCCGAGGCGAACGGCGACTGGGGAGGTCGAGGCGGGCGGGAGGCGGAGACGGCGGCTGGGAGGCCGAGGCGGGCGGCAGCGGCGGAGGTCGAGGAGGCAACGGCGACGAGGGAGATCCAGGCGGGCGACGGCCGGGGAGGTTGAGGCGGGCGGCGGGGGGGGGGGGGGGGGGGGCGAGACAGCGGCGGCGTCTCGGGAGGTGGAGGGGAGGCGTCCGGGGCGGGACGGCGGCGGCGGCGGTCGGAGAGGCGGCCGGCGTGGGCGCGGGAGGTAGTTGGGATGGGAAATTTCCCTCCCGCGCTAGGATGGAACGGTTTGAGGATTGGGGTAGATTTTGCTCCCCAACCCTCACTTTTACAGGCTGGGAAGACGTTTGAGGGTTGGACCTCTAAATTTTTTTATGTGTTTAAGAGTTTAAGAGTTCTAGTCTACACCGCTTTTTTGACGAAAACTATAAAAAAACGGTTATTTTTAAGGGTTTGGGGGCTCTACTAGAGATGCTCTAAGCATGGTTTAGATGCATACTCTACTCTTTCGCAAGATAATCGGCGTTTACCACTTCGTTTCGCTAGGGGCAGTTCTTTTCAGGCTCACAAGTCACAAGTGACTGTCAAACTCAGCTTTATTCTAGAAGCCTACTAATTTATGTTCATGGATGGCTGTCAAAATAAGTTGCCTCGTTTTAAGCATGATAGTTTATCTAGTACTCTCTCTGATCTAAAAGGTCTTGTATTACTTTACAAAGAAAGTACTAGTTTTAGAATAAAAGTATTTTTCAGAATAAAATATCAGATTGGGCTGTAAAAATAATCTGCCCGGAATAAGATGGATATGAGACAACTTATTTGACAGGCATCATAAGCCCCAAAAGAAGTGGCAATTAGTCATAGATGACTGCAAACTAAGTTTATTGAATCACATTTGTCGCTATCCTTTCGACCTTGGAAATCGAAGCACCAGTGGAAGCAAATGATTGGGCACAACAGGAGATTTGCATTTGTACAGCAGAAAAGGAAATCATACATCTCCACATCAGAAATAGTCTATTAGGCCTCCAGTCCAACTAGTAAGAGGAAATTTTATGCCCTGGTAGTACTAGTACTCGTTGCAAGCAAAAAAAAAAAGAACTAAAGGAGATAATATGAAATGTTAACTACAAAAAGTGTGTTTGCCTGGTAATGCCTACCGAGTGACCTGCCCAGAAATGCTGTGGACACTGAGAGACGCCAACGGTTCAAAGACATATTATTCATCAGCCTGAAGTGGGGAATGGAACTTGTTACAAATGCCAAGAATACATTAAGCCACCTCCGCTGCAACAAAACAAGATGAATTCTGGTGGCGCTGCAACAAAACAAGATGAATTCTGCTGGCGCTGCAACAAAACACGACCGATGCCTGTGGTTACAACCTCTCACGCTTCTGCTTCCCTGGAGAACGACAATAGACCATTCGTTCATAGAACGTGCATTATAACGAGCGAAGGGGCCTTCCTATTACTTGTAAGGAGCAATGATCCTCCTCCGCCGTTTGGGAGTCTCCCTCTTCACATACATCTTCTCCGTGTCGTTCAGTGGGCGGCTTGATCCATCGGGCAAACTGATGAACTTCCAGCCCCCTCCTGAACCACGCCTTCCCTGTGGTCCGAGCTTCTCAACCATGTAGGCCCATCCATCGTCTGGTCGTCGTCTGCTGTACTTGTGGCACTTCACCTCCCCTGCCACCTGCAAACAAATAAAGCATGAGGCAGATGGACAATGAAAAACTAGCTACAGACAGGTCCAGATATGGAAAGGAGATGACCAATGGAAAACTTGCTACAGAAAGAGTGTTTCCAATTCCCCTCTCCATAGAATTTGACATGAACAAGGTTTTCCTATGCACAAATACCACCACCACAACAAGCAAACTTAGCAAGCAATTATCATGCGGCCTTAAGTCACTACAACCAGACTGCAGGAATTTGCACTAGACAACAGAAGTATTAACAGAACAGCACGATCAACTCTTTTTGCCATAAATAAATCCGCTGCAGGAGTTTCTACTGGATTACAAAAAAAAAAGGGTCATTCTCTTTCAGCAAATATGATAAAGGGAGCGAAGAAAATGTAATATATTTATTTGAGCCTGCTATAGGTAAGACTTCTTACCTTGAAATTAGCATTTGAAATTATAGTATTGCTGTATATTGATACTAGTGGTATTTTAACTGAGGTGCTTAATGCTGCATTATCGTCCTGCTACGTGTCTGTACAGATGCCCTCTAATCAAGTGTGTCATTTTGCGAACCAGCTGTATGAAAAATCATGCATCACAAATTATAATAACTTCCCAAGTTAAATCAAATTTTACAATTTTATTATCCCCTTGAGATGCCTCAGTTCCATGCTATGCTTACTTTACAGTTAATTGCTTAATAATTCATACCCGAGCTTATGGAACTTATAGGGTCTTTCTAGTGAAATCTATTTATTAGAGACTGCTGGTCCTGTACATAAGGCTTCTTACCTTTTTCTTGTTGAACTCCAAGCGTTGAACAAATTCCTCATATAACATCTGGTCTTCCTTCATCGAAATCTCATACAGGACCTCATCAGGATCTCTTGTTGTACCATCCCAGCCCTCAGGCATAACTTTGAAGTCAGGTTTATATGGAAGAGATGCCACATGAAACTCCCTGTCATGGGAATTGAAAAACCTAGAAACACAAAGGAAGAGTCAGTTAGGGAGTAATATGTGCAATTCCAAGCATAACCTTCCAATCTCATAGTTTTATTCTCACTACTCACGAGAGAAACACAGACAATTCGTAAACAGTTGCTTCCGCGTATATGGAGTTACGGAGTAAATGTGCAATTTAGTACATAACAGCCTTCACCAAGAAGTTAAAAGAAATTCCCACTATTTTGCCAATTCCACAATTGCCTTTATGCATATAATGTTGAGATAACTAGTACTCCCTCCGTCCCAAAATAAGTGACTCAACTTTGTACTAACTTTAAAATAAGTGACTCAACTTTGTACTAACTTCTAAAGTTAGTACAAAGTTGAGTCACTTATTTTGGGACGGAGGGAGTAATACACAACTAAATTTTAAGAAGAACAGGAATGCAGCTGAGCTGAACTTCTCAAGGATTTTATGTTAATGACAGTTTTTGCTTGCAAAATACTCCCTCGGTCCCAAAATAAGTTTCTCAACTTTGTACTAACTTTGTATTAAAGTTAGTACGAAGTTGAGAGACTTATTTTGGGATGGAGGGAGCAACACTTAAGCCAACTTCATCCAGGAATAACTCTATTTGCAACACAAACACGTAGTTTAATGCTTTCCCATCCACTCAACAAGAATTCTTTGACTCATTTCATTTCAGCAACCATACATCAGTTCAGTCTCAGTTACATAGTTCTAACCTAGGATTACCAGAGTGCTACTATCAATTGCCATGATCCAGAGCATTGGACATTTCTATTCAGGAAGAAACTGCACGAAGCAAAACTCAAGAGACTTGGTGAATTTACGAATTAGCTAGACCCCTTACGAATTAGCAGAATCAATTTCTTCTAGTCATTGATTTCCCAATAATATTCTCTTAAATAAAACCAGAGGGTTACGAATTAGAACCCTAGATTTTCGACTCGCAATCTAGTTATTTCAACACAAAACTGAAGGGAGCAAAAAGGATCTCTTCACGTACTCTGGGCAGCTATCTAGCAGGATCTCGACGGAGTCGTCGAGCGGCTTGCCCTGCTTCCTCTCCTCCTCCTCCTCCATCTCCTTGAGCCAGAGGATGGCGTGCACGCGCTGCCGCATGACGCGGAAGTCCTTGGCGAGCCGCTCCACGGTGTACGTGGCGGGGTCCTCCTTGTGCAGCCGGTACATCTCCTGCTTCTCCGAGTCCTTGAGGTAGGAGCCCCGGGATCCGGGCTCCCGCACCTGCTTCAGCAGCTCGCACGTCTCCTGAAACCGCTTGTCCCACGAGTCCACGAACTCCTTCCCTTCCTTGTTGTCGCGATCCACGGAGCGCAGGATCTCTTCCTCCTCGTCCATGGCGCGTACGGCCGCCAGCTCCTTGGAGACGGGGGCGGACGGGGAGGGGCGGCCGACGGCGGAGGCGGACCCGTCGAAGTGGTCCTTGGTGATGCCGGTGGACCAGGAGGAGCCCCATTCGTCCCCGCCCCCCTCGCCCCCCGGAGATGTGCAGAGGGAGCGGAGGAATGAGGAGATCCTGGAGGCGGCGGTGGCCGGCGGCGCGGGGAGGCGGCCGTGGAGCAGGGTTTTGCGGAGGGCGAACATTTTTCGGCTGCGCTCTTGTGATTGGGCTGTCGCACTCACTTACTTGGTTTCAATGGAGGAGATGTTGTTGGGGTGGGTGCCGCAGGGGCAGGCCTGGGCTAAGTTTCCAGGCCCATCTAAAGTTAACTTAACCCAGTGGACTTTTACGCGTTAAGTGGTAACCCTCATGATATGTTTGTTGTAACCCCTGTAAATATTTCCATAGATGAATGAAGCCTGCCTTTTTTGCTCAAAAGAAAAACAAAAACGCCATCACGACGTGTAGCTCGCTGGGTGCACCCTCCGTGTTTTGGGGTTCTTGCACGTTTTTGCCTTCTTGTTTATTTGTTTATTTCATCTTTTCGGCTATTGCTTGATTTTTCTAGGTTTAGGTGAAAAGTAAGTTTTTGTGTGTTTTTTGAGAAACAGTGTTTTTTTGCGAGAAGCACAACTGTGCTTTCTAAAAGTGAAAACATAATTGTGTTTTTGCAAGAAACATAATATGTGCTAAAGCAAAATTATGTTTTTTGAAAAGGGGAAACCATAGCTTGTACTTCCCGAAAATAAGAAAAGCCACAACATGTGCTTCCCGAGAAGGGAAAAACATAGTGTCGGTGTAAAAACCGTCACATCTCGGGTATGGGGTCCCGAACCGTGGACCTTAGATCGATGGGTTGCATGAAAGAGGGGGGAGAGTGTTTATCCAGGTTCGGGCCCTCTTGAGGAGGTACAACCCTACGTCCCGCTTGATTATATTGATGTGAATGATGATTACAGAGTCTACCTCAAGATCGTGTATACTAAGCCGTAGGTGAATCAACCTGTGTACACGAACGAGGACCCCCCGGTTTATATAATCAAAGTGGGATCTAGGGTTACACACAACTGACCTAGTCTACTTTACTTGGACGTCACGCCGGTCTTCGATGCTTTCCTCCTTGAGTACGAGATGAGTGCACATCCCAACCTCCAATAGGTGCGGCCTATCAAGCCGACCTCTTCATAGTAAGCCGACTACATGAGGACCCCTTAATCCCGGACTCCCTCAGTATCCCCCGAACTAGCCTTCAACGGTGATGTGAAGGGTCTTCGGATGAACACGCCCAAAGTGTTTGGCTTGTAAGGCGAGTTCATTTGCTTCCTCCGAGCAAGAAATGATGATTTCGTCCTCGGTTGACTCACGATTACCGAAGCATCGCGGGGCCCACAACTTTCAACTCTACACAAATATTAATAATAATTCTCAATTCTCACATGCCTTCGTAGAGGCAAGCTTATTTCGCAATCCCTCATGGAACCGTTCCCTATAACAAGAGGGGGTGACGTCCTTTATAAACAGATCAAAATCTGACTTGAGGCTCCATTGCCTCCCAGCCTTGTCAAGAAACCCTATAGCTCTTAACACCTCCAGAGTGATGGCAGGTTGCTCTTCACGCCCCTCGGCCCCCTTTCGGGAGACTGGGCCAGTTTCTCTGTTTCTCTCCTCCGCCTGCGTGAGCTTGAAACGTAGGGATATCTTCCCCAATCGGATCTCGCACCTACTCGCGGCGGTCTGACCTCCATTGGTGGGAAAGCCTTCGCGGAAAACTTCCCTTCCCCACAAAGGGGAGAACGGGTTTGCTTCGTTTCCTTCCTGCTGCGAGGGGTGGGATTCCCCATTCACCCTTTCCTAAGGGGATTATTGGAGTTTTACTAGATACAAATCCACGATCTCACCCCCAGTTCCATCCTTCATATCTCAGGCTTCATGGACTCATGCGAGTGCTCTTGGGTTGCGAGCCCCACTTTGATATATGGATAAAGTACTTTTGCATCGTTCCTCGAACTAGAGGAACAATAATTCGGGAAGTGGATAGCCGCCACAAGATACATGACTAGGACACCGATGAAGGAGGAGATCCTCGAGGCGGCGGTGGCTGGCAGCGCAGGGAGGCGGCCGTGGAGCAGGGTTTTGCGGGGGCGAACATTTTTTGATTCGACGTAAGGGGAACCAAATAATATTTATAAGCTTTAACAGTTGAGTTGTCAATTCAACCACACCTAAAAGATACTTGCTTGGCAACGAAATATTAGTAGCAACGGTGATATGGAGGTGATGGTGGCAACAGAAATAATAGTGGCAAAGCAACGAAAGTAAAACATCGAAAGTAAAGCGACTTATGACCAGCAGTATTAAAACACTGTAGGCTAGGGAGATGGATGGTTGGTCATGGATGAGAGATATCATGTATTTAACTTGGGGCAAGGCACATATAAAAGCAATGATCATCTAGGCATATATCAAACATTAGGCATGTACCCCAAGGTAGTCGTGCGTGCTTGCAATAAGAACTTGCACAACATCTTTTGTCCTACCATCCTGCTATCAACAGGGCCAAAAGGAACTTATGGAGATTAAGGTGCTCCTGTCAAAGAGCACCGGAACAAAGCATTAACAATCAATGGATACAAGGAATCCTCAAACTATAGTCTATCCCCTTGGGTGGCCCAAGTTGTCACCATTGGGATCGTCGGTTCCGGACTATAATAGGTGCATACTGCTCATAGATAGGATTTAGAACACAATTATATTAATGAAAACATAAGGTATTCAGATCTGAAATCATGGCACTCGGGCCCAAAGTGACAAGAATTAAGAGTAAGAAGTAGTAGCAAAGATGATAAACTTCATAGTAGATGGTAGGCAACATTCCCCCAACAATCCAACGAACTATTACATGATCTAACTCATCCAATCTCTCCCATCCCCTTCACCTACAGCACGGAATTACTCACACATGATGGGGGAAGCCATGGGAGGATGATGGAGTGGTGATGGTGATGACGATGGCGATGATTTCCCCTCCCCGGAGGCCAAAGCAGCCTCCATATCAGCTCCCCCGAAGAAGAACCGAGGGTGGCGGCGGCTCCGCATTGAGAATTTGCAAAATGACTTCAGTTCTGGGATTTCTGCGTCACGGGTAAAAATAGGAGCCAAAGTAGGGCACCAGAGGGGGTGAGCCCCACCCAGGCGGCCTCCTGGCACGGCCAGGGGGCAGGCCGCGCCCACAGGTTGCCCGGGGGCCGTGTGGCTCCCCTCTGGCCCATCTTCTGGCCTATGGTTCCTCCCGGTGCGTGGATTTTCCCTACTTTTTATGGGAATTTTTCGGGACGTCTAAATATCCATTTTCCTGCGCACAAGAAAACCATACAAACAACTCTGTTGAAAACAGCGTCAGTCCGGGTTAGTTTCATTCAAATCATACAAGAATGAGGCCAAATCAATAACAAAAGTGTTTGGAAGAGTCGATACGTTTGAGACGTATCACCGACTCACGATTACCGAAGCATCATGGGCCCCACAACTTTCAACTCTGCACAAAGATTAATAATAGTTCTCGATTCTCGCGTGCCTTCATAGAGGCAAGCTCCTTTCGCAATCCCTGACGGAACCGTTCCCTATAGCAAGAGGGGGTGACATCCTTTATAAATAGATCAAAATCTCACTTCACACTCCATGGCCTCCGAGCCTTGCCAAGAAACCCTAGAGCTCTTAACACCTCCGGAGTCATGGCAGGTTCCTCTTCACGCCCCCTCGACCCCTTCCAGGAGACTGGGCCAGTTGCTCTGTTTATCTCCTCTGCATGAGTGAGCTTGAAACGCAGGGATATCTTCCCCAATCGGATCTCGCACCTACTCGCGCCGGTCTGACCTCCATTGATGGGAAAGCCTTTCGAAAAACTCCCCTTCCCCACAAAGGGGAGAGCGGGTTTGCTTCGTTTCCTTCCTGTTGCGAGGGGTGGGATTCCCCATTCACCCTTTCCTAAGGGGGTTATTGGAGTTTTACTCGCTACAGCTCCACGATCTCACCCCCGGTTCCATCCTTCATATCTCAGGCTTCGTGGCCTTATGCGAGATGTTCTTGGGTTGCGAGCCCCATTTTGATATATGGAGAAAGTACTTTTGCATCGTTCCCCGAACGAGAGGAACGACAATTCGGGAAGTGGATAGCCTCCACAGGATACCCGATTGGGACGACGAGGAAGGAGGAGATCCTGGAGGCGGCGGTGGCCAGCGGCGCGGGGAGGCGGTCGTGGAGCAGGGTTTTGTGGAGAGCAAACATTTTTCGGCTGCGCTCTTGTGATTGGGTTGTCACACTCACTTACTTGGTTTCAAGGGAGGACATGTTGGGGTGGGTGCCGCAGGGGCACACCTCGGCTAAGTTTCGAGGCCCATCTAAAGTTAACTTAACCCAATGGACCTTTTTTCTGGAATCAGAACCCTGGTGCTCCTATATGGCGCTACACACGTCGTTCCCGCACCTCGCGCGTGCAGCGTCCCATGCTGGGCCGACCCAATAAGAAGGTGGTCGCTCGATCCCTTACATCAGTAGTTGAATTTCTAAAAAATAAAATTATCGTGGTTGATCGGTTGATCAATTGATCAACCGTTCCCTTTTGGATTATTATTTTAAAATCATGAAAATAAAAAATGTCCATGCATCTCAAAAAAATATCTCAAATTTGAAAATTAGTTCACAAAAATATGAAAAGTTCATCAAATATTTCAAAAAAGTTCACCAATTCGAAAAAATGTTCGTTAATTTTGAAAAAAGTTCACACAAACAGAAACAGGTTTATCAAATTTTTAAAAATGACATCAAATTTAACAAAAATAATTGAATTTTAACAAAACGTTCATCAAATTAAAAATAATGTCATAAAGTTTGAAAAGCGGTCATAGAATTTGAAATAAAGTTCACCAAATTTGAAAAGAAATATCAATTTTTTCAAAAGCTCGCTAAATTTGTAAAATCATAAAAAAATGTTGTATGTTTTAAAAAAGTTTGTTGAACTGAAAAAAAGTTCACAAGTATTAAAAAAGTCCATCAACTTTGAAAAAAGTTCATCCATTTAAAAAAAAAACTTCATCTAAATTTGAAAAAAAATCATTAATATTCAAAAAGTTCATAGAATTTTAATAAAAAATCATAAAATTTTGAAAAAGGTTCATGAATTTGGAAAAAAGTTTGTTCATTTGTAAAAAAGTTCATAAAAAAAAGGTTGCGCTTTTTCAAAAAATAAAAAATTATATAAAAAAGAAAACGGAAATTAAAAAGTAATAAAAAAGAGTAAATAAAAGAAACAAAAAATAAAAATAAAAAAACCAAAGAAAATCAGTCCTCAAAAAACCTAAATGAAAAAATCCATCTAGGAAGCTTCGAGAAGCTTCACAAAACCGGAAAAACCTCCCTCCTGCACCTCGCTGGGTGCACCCTCGGTGTTTTTGGGTTCTTGCACGTCTTTTTATTTTTGTTTATTTATTTATTTCGGCTTTCCCGCTATTGCTTGATTTTTCTAGGTTTAGGTGGAAAATAGGTTTTTGTGTGTTTTCCAGGAAATAGTGCCTTTTCGCGAGCGTGCTTTCTAAAAGTGAAAACAAAATTATGTCTTTTTGAGAACTTAATATGTGCTAAAGCAAAATTATATTTCTTAAAAATGGAAAATCATAGCTTGTACTCCCCGAAAATAAGAAAAAGTACAACATGTGCTTCTTTAAAAGGGAAAAACATAGTATGTGCTCTTCGAAAATGAAAAAACACAGCTTGCGATTCCGTGAGAAGTAGAAAGCATAGCTCCCCTCCCCCCCTCCCCAACGAAAAAGTGTTAAGCACAATCCGGGTTTCAGTTTTCTACTTTTTTTATTTTCCTTTTTTTGGTTTTCGGTTTTTTCATGGAAAAAGGTTTGTTGACACCTATTAACGTAGATCTAGTTTCGAGGATCTTATCATGATAAATCCGATGATAAAAACAATTAGTGATTTGATCGCAAGGTTCAAGAGATAAAATAATTTTTAAAAACTAATCTATGAAAAGAGGCAAAACTCCCAGCTTTCAACAAATGACACACATGCAGTGTGCCACTTGTAAGTTGTAACCACTAGAAGAAGTGGGAGTGGCCTTGGCAATGGGCACCCCTAACTAGTGATCTTGGTGGTATACGATGATTTCGTATGACAAATTAGTAATTTGCATTTGCATTTTGCGGTTTGCACGAGATCGTCCAAAAATTAACAACTCATCTTTGTCGAAAGCATGCTTGTGTCTTGATGATCATGGAAAGTTGGATGAACTTGCCCCTAGTCTTTTGATTGATGGTCCTTTCAAAACCATGTTTAAGTTATCACATTAAGAGGTCTCAAGTTCTAATATAAATCAAGTTTAGGACTTCAACCTTAGGGAGTAAGTTTTACTCGTGTTTAGACTTTTGACTTGTTAAGTAAAATTGTCCTTTGCACTAGGTGTGCATAAAAAGTATGAAAATAAATGTTCAACAAAATTCAAGCAAATATATACATATGAATTATGGGGGTAGAATATATAACTATAGACTTCCGTTTGCCTGCAAAAGAAAAAAACTTTTGTTACTATAATCATTCAATTCGCATTACAAAAATAATAGCGTGTGCTACCTTTTTGGAATTTATGGATTTTTAACTAAAAATCGTAGTTTTTAACAAATATCTACATGGTATTCTTCATCCTATAACACGCATGTATGACTATATTTTGATCACTTTGGGCCCTTGTATTTGTTTTTCTCATGTATAGGGCAACACACATTTTTATGGTCCAGTTAATCATTTGCCACATTTTTGCTCCGCCCGTGCCAATATGGCCCACCTTACATTGCAATTGATAAAATGCCCCATCTTTGTTATGCCCTTAGATAACATACCTCACAATTAACTTGATTATGTATCTTTATGAGAGAACTAAGAGGGTATAAAAGACCAAAATACGCCATGAACAAATAATAAAATGTTAGCAACCCATGCAATCTTGGGCGAATGCCCAAAAAATACAATTTATTCCAAAAACTGATGTGCCTAGAAAAATCAGAAAAACCAAAAAAATAGAGTATATTCATAGTAGTCTACTTTTCAAATTTCAGCTATTTCTGAACAAGGAGCAAAGAGAAAACGAGATTTCAAATACTATCAAGATTTGTTCAAAATTTGATGAAAACTTGAAATTTTAAACTATCCAGAAAAATCTGACAACATTAAAGAAAATCAAGTATATTCATACTAATCTAGTATTCAAATTCAACTAATTCTGAACAAGGAGCAAAGAGAAAATGCGATTTCAAATTTCTGACCACATTTGTTCAAATTTTGGGCAAAAAAATGAACTGTCGAGAAAAATGTGTAACAATTACAAAAAATCAAGTATATTCATAGTAGTCCACTTTTCAAATTCTAAGCATCTATAGTACAGAAAATGGCAAATATACTTGTTATCCAGCAAAATCTGCATGTTAGTCATACAAATAGATGAAGTTTTCATTACATGGGCTCCAATTTGCATGCTACATCACTAAATAGAACAAAACATAAGAAAGAAAATCTCAAGTTTGAACACATATATGAAGGTTTCAAGTTCCAAGACATCACAAGCGTATCATAAAGTAGAGCAAATCTCATGTTCACATGCAAAGCTTCCTCTTGTTCTTCCTTGGGGTTATCTTTTTGAGAGTTGATGTAGTTGTTCCTTAGGTGTGATTTGCCTTTTTCAAAACCTAACACAAATTAACACAACTTATAGTCCACATACTGCAAAGGTTATTTACTCTCATCCATGAGACCATCCCATTTTGGGCTAATGCAAACCTACAGGAGGAAACACAAATCGATTGACTTTCTCTGAAAAATGGGGTGAACAAAAATCATACAAGACCACCGATCAGGCTTCTGTGCAAGGAAATTTCACTTGGTTGTGTGGTCCTTCATATGCTTTTTTTTATTATATGCAATTTTTCAATACTATTTCAAATATAACTATTATCTTTGTGTTTTCTTCTAAAGTGCACCATATATAAGGCAATGAGTTTCTGATAATATCAATCCAAATTTGTTAGGAATTTAACATGTGAAGTGATAGAGAGGCATGTCAGCTCCACACAACAAGCGTGTGATATGGATTATGACTGTGGCCGCTGTGAACATTGGGAAAGGCAGGTGCCTCAGAGCAAGTCTAATAATACAGAGTTAGTAGGCTATAAGGATTCAAATGTAATATTTGTGTTGAGTTGGAGCACTGAGAAGAGAAGAGAGTGAAGAAGCGGGTTGTAACTTAGTAGCCAGGTGCAACACGGACTCCAAGAACCTTTGTGAGAGAAAAGATGGGCCAAACAGTGATAGAGTAGAAAATCGCTATAGCTTAACTATTATATGAGTTGCCTTTTAGGTTGGTTGTAGATGATATGGCTACTACATACAACCAGTTGTCGGTTTTATTATTAACCATGCTCTCATCAAGCGTCTCTCCCTCCCTCCCTCCCCCCCCTCTCTCTCCCCCCTCTCTCTCTCTTCGTGTCACGTGCTACCTCTGGGTGCCTTGTCACGACTAGGATGAAGAGGGTGAGTTTGTCTAGGTTAGTGTTAGGTTTTGAATCAAGGAATTTGGTACCATTTCTGTTTTTCATTGATTTGTTCGTTGATTAGGCTTGATGGTACCAAATTGATTGTATGATCCCGATAACTATGGTGATGACGATTCCAATTCATTGCGAGTTAACCAATCTAGCATAATGGTTGGGATCAACCTAACTGATCGGTTCGAATGGACGTCGATCTGACTCTTGCCTGGACATGACACACGTGGCCTCGTTGTCAGTTTTCATGTCAGATTGTTGATAAAAATGGTTTGGTATTTTAGAAACTAGCAGCCTCAAACATGGTTACTTTAAAAGAAACATCAAGTAGTGATTATGTTTAAACACTACCGCTATTTTTTTAGTAAATTGCTCTACAATGACCAGGGCACAATCTATTCATTTTTGTAGACAGATGGGGGTAGCCATTTAGGTTAAAAAGTGTTACAAAATTTAAGTTTTGGTATAGATAGCTTCAAAATTCCCTAAACTAATAGACAGTTTAAAAATTTATGCTTCAAGCAGGAACGAGGGTTATAACTATAAGTTAAGAGCTCTTTTACTGTACCCGGTAATCAATATGGGCCGTTTATTTTCGAAATTCAACGATGGTAATTGATTTATACTGCTCAACTGGGCGAGCAACATCGCAAGCAGTAGCAGTGGCACCGGCCGCTCCGCGTGCAGCAGTACACAACCTGTGAGGGTAATCTAGGAAGAAAGAAATATTAGCTTGCCTCCCGACCAAGTCAACCATTCTTCTTCACATATCCCGCATGGCTCCACGCACGCGCCCGTCCGTTCGGATTCCTACTACCGTCACCTCCCTCGTGGTCGCGGACACTACGCCATCATGTGCGCCTGCATCATCTTCCTCGACGAGAGCTCCACTCCTTCTTCTCCCGACGGCCACCACTGCATCTCATCTTCGTTCGGGAACCCGTGTCCCTTTCCTCGGCCATGCTCATGGCCAAGCACTCCGGCGATGTGGCACAGTTGTCCGAGCCCAACTTGCATCTCTTCTTCGGCGGGACTGTCCCGCGGCTGCCGGCTAGGGAAATTAGGTACGCCAACACGGCGGCAAGCTGTGGACAGCGGACGGATGGCAGTGGCTAGATCAGGCCAGGATTTAGGGAATTAGGGATGCGACGGCGTGTAGACGACGGCGAGCAGCAACGGCCTACTGTACAATCTTGTCCACGGCCGACGGCAGATCGGTTTTTCTTCTTCTTCTAGTAAGACAACGAATGGACGGATCGGTGATGGGCTGGAATCACGAGAAAAATGACTAAACTACCATCAGGAAATCAAGGGCGAATGATTTGTATACTGCTCCGTCCCCTGCGTAGCAGTACAGGGTACCATAAAAATGCTCTAAGTTAAGGTTCAAAATCAACCTCATGTGTTGTTTTTATGGAGAGATTCATCTTAGCTTCGTTTTTGCGGGGGAGGTTCATCTTTACTTTTTAATTGTACTGCTTTTTTAGTAAAATGCTCAAAAATGGCGAGGGTAGTTTTTTTCTTGTTGTAGATAGACGAGGTAGCAATTTAGATTAAAAAGTTTTGCAAAATTGAAGGTTTAATATAGATAGCTTCAAAATTCCCTAAACTAATATACAGCTTAAAAATTATGGTTCAAGCAGAACCGGGAACTATAACTACAGGTTATGGTTCAAAATCAATCTCGTGTACTGTTTTTATGGAGCGGTTCATCTTAACTTCTTTTTTTTTGCAGGGGAGGTACCGGTTCATCTTTACTTATGAAAAGGAAAATAGTGCTTTACTCTATGCTAGGATAATCTACAGTTTTATGATATACCATCAAATAATTGATTATTCCTTCTAGACTATTAAGCTGTGGATTTCTTTTCTTTATCTCTCTATGTTATCCCGTGATAAGATGATCGCACCAGAATATAAATGTCTAGACAACCCAGCTAATCAACGGTTTGAAGAATCATTCCAAATTCCATGCTTTGGAGATTATATTCTACGACGAAAATCCAGCCAAGTTGCTGAAACCCACCGTGGCAAATGCTGGTGGTTGAAATGAATACAAAAGGAATCATAGCAGAAGAATATCATGGCGAGAAAATAGTAGTCCATGAATAGTGGCAAGAACAATGGAAAAGGTGACAATAAGAACATTGGCAAGAACTAGGATTCTCCACCTTTCTATCCTATCGGTTCCAATCCAATAACATCGTTGTCCACTGCTTCCTCCTCTATTTCTAAGATCTCTCCTGCTTCGAGATGCCCAAAATAAAAGGAGGGGGGCAAGAGAACACAAACACAAGATTGATGGAGAGGTGACGAGCAAAAGGTGTAGGCAAAAAGAAAGAAAGAGATGCAACAGTAAGAGGTTTGCAGTTGCAAGGAGCAGCCGTTGCTGACAGCTCTACACATCAAGTCCATACCGTTTCCTCATCAGGATAGGATCTTGATGCACTTCGGTAGCTAGGTATTTTGCACTCAAATCTACTTTGTTGATTCAATCTGGCTCCTCACGCAAATATACTGATGTTGTTTACCATGTATGCTCATGCAGGAAAGTTGGTGTCCTAACTGGAATCTTGTAAGGTTTTGCGATTGTGGTGAGGGTAGTTCACATGTTCATGCTCCTGGCCATCATGCAAATTTGGTACTTACTACATGATCTTTTGACCGTTCAATCACTAATAAGTACACCCTTTGTTCCTAAATATAAGACGTTTTGGCAGTTTAAAAATAGAGGTAGTAGTAATCTAGGGGTTACGTGAATTTCTTTCGAATTGATTTTTGCCTCTAATAATAAGATCCTGCTGAATCGGTAATAAGCTTTTATGGAACAAGCTAAGGGTACCAAGTTCTCGAGTTTTTGAACTGTTTTTTGGCGCTTTTGTCCGACTTCCCCAGTTACTAATCATAGGAGGAGAAACTAGCTTGTTGGCTCATTTTGTGAGAATGGACGACGGACTATACCTTCCGATCCCCAGCCACCTTCTGTTTCCATATCCAGAGATCTCCCACGGCTTCGATGAGTTCCTAGCGTGCACTCACACACACAGCTGTCCATCGTGGTCGTCGCCGGCCGCGGCGCACACCCACACGTGCCTGCATGCGCACACCCAAGTCGTAGCTTCCGGCGAAGACTACGCCGTGGAGCAAGACGAGCTGAGGAACCCCCGGAAGCCTCTGGGGAACCGGGAGGCCGTGCGCAAGTACCGGCAGAAGAAGAAAGCCCACGCAGCCTTCCTCGAGGAGGAGGTCAAGAAGCTCCGCGCCGCCAACCAGCAGCTCCTGAGGCGGCTGCAGGGCCATGCGGCGCTGGAGGCCGAGGTTGCGAGGCTGACGAGCCTCCTGCTCGACGTCCGAGGCAAGATCGACGAGGCCGAGATCGGTGCCCTGCCGTTCGATGAGCGGTGCAGCTTCGGCTCTGTCGTCTGTACTGCTGCAGAACTCACGCCATGCTTTGACGCTAGCGGTGCTGAGGTAGCAGCGGTCCGGGAGGCTGGCGATGTCGATGACGGCGGCATCGTCTCCGGAGAACTCGGTGTTCCTGAAGTGGTGGATGCTGTTGCCAGCTTCGTGAACTCTGTTGCCTAATTGGCTCAAGTTCTTCGTACCAAGATTTCAAATAGAAAATGGCTTGGGTTGCGGGTGTGTGTTTTCCCTTTCATATAGCCTGCTTGAATAAATGGTGGATGGGAGCAGAAGTGTGGAAGTGAGACACCCTATCAAGGTCTTGCTGATTATACCTCTGTTCTGAAGTGTTCGGTTTGTAATGTACTTGTTGTGTTTGTATTGGATGGAGCTAATAGTAAGTGTGACACAGCATGATCTGTGCTTTCCAAAGTGCTGCAACTGTGAGGATGAGTTAAACTTGGTTCCTTATGTTGGTTCTTCTCTGGAAGAACAAACCACTGTTTAAAAGTTCAGTTGTTTTCTGTAATGGGATAATGGTGTGTTCTACTTTGTTATCTTTAGTTAGACGCAACTTGCAAATGTCCTTCTTTTTCCTTGAATATTTTGCTCTCTCGATATCATTTTTCTCTCTAGCTAGATTGATTTTGCTGTTAGCGTACAGAATTAGGATATACTTCTCACATGTACGGTCTATACCTTTTTTTTAAACGGTCATCAGGGAGGAGGGAATCCTCACCTGAATATATTGCTCAAAAAGCTGTCAAAGCCAAGAGTCATCCTTAAGCTTTGGCTAATTCGGTTTATACGAAAAACAGGATCGAAAACCTAAACAAGTTGACCCAGTTTATATGGAAAACCGGACAAAAAACATATAAGTAAGAAGATTACACAAGATGAGAAAATAGCACGCCCATGACAAAGCCCGACATAGCTAGCAGACCAAAAAGGACGAATCCATAGAAGGCACAAGTAGATGTGAGGTATCATCGAGAGATCACAATACATCAAGAAACATGAGGACCACTTCCCTCATGTGAGAGAAAAGTTCACGGCTATTGACATAAAGGATTTTGTTGGGAAAGAGATGACTTCTTGGAACGACGAGATGATCATGCAGTTCTACTCCACTGCACATTTCTATTCTGATGGTAGAATTATGTGGATGACTGAAGGTCACAAGTATGACTCAACTATTGAGGAGTGGGCTACTATGAGCTAATTTTTTAAAATAATACATTTTTTTACTTCGGCCAAGCCAAAGCCGACTGGCTCCAGTCGGCTTCGCTGTAGACGATTAAGGCATGTTGATTTTGGCTATGCCGATAGGCCACTCGGCCTCGCTAGCTCGGCTCGAATCGGCTTTGGCTAGGCTGATTAGTACTAATCGGCTTTGGCTAGGCCGACTAGTACTAATTGGTTTCGTCGTGATCAAATAGTACTAATTGGCTTACTAGTGACCGGTTAGTACGAGTTGGTGTTGGCAAAGCTGATAGGTGCGTGCACTCCTCTTTTTCTACGGAACTACGAATTTTTTATGACAAGAATAGCAAAATAGCCCCTCTATAAAAAAAATCCCGCCATAACTTACCGCTACTGACTTCCCGCCATAATTTCCCGCGCTTCTAACTTCCCGCCATCGTTTCCTACGTAGTTCCCGACGATATCTCCCGCCATATTTTCCTGCTTGTCAGTTCCCGCCTATTCTTCTCTTCTCTACCTATAAACCCCCCTCCACACTCTAGTGGGTAAGCAGTCGAGTGTAGTATCGTAGTTGCATCAAGATGTCACATTATCCTTTGGGTTGTAGTTTTATGTCTGGTATGCCATTTTGTCTTCGGCGTTTAGGAAGCAATTTCAAGATAGACGATATAATAGTTTCATGGGACAAACTCATCAGTAGTGACGTCATACTGAATGAGTTAGCTCACGCATTAGCTAGGAGTGGATGGCCTCCCAAGACCTTTGAGGAGATACAGAAAGAACTTCTCAGGTTGAATGCAAGAGGGAAGAAGAAAGGCTGACACCTACACAAGGGCGTAGAATATCCTTTTTTATGGATGGACGACAGCGTGGACGAAGACGATATCTTCATCCCGAGTACCAAGGCCAAGAGTGCCTCATCATCGAAGGTCAAGAGCTCTGCATCGACGAAGGGAAAGATCTCTGCATCAACGGAGGATGACAATGATGCCTTCATGTAGTTGTTCAGATGTATTTTGTAAGATTAGTCGTACCTTTTAATTCAGATGTATTTTCTATTATTTGTTTGTAATATCATGTTGTGGGGGCATTATGTTCTATCTAAGAACGATGTTGGATGCATTTGTTTGTAAGTGTTATCCCCACAAAACTAGCATTGAAATAGAACATGAATATGGGACGTGGAGTTTCTGCTCCCGAGCTCATTTGAGCTCGGGTGAACAGTAAAATCGAATTTTTTTTGAAAAATGTTCAAAAAGTTCTGAATTTTTTTTGAGACCAACTTTGACAAAAGTTTTAAGTGCATGCAAAAACTTGGCATGAACTAACATTTCTACAAGGCGTGGAAAAATAAACAAAATCAACATTCTGAAAATGCTTTGACAAAAGTTTTAAGTGCATGCAAAAACTTGGCATGAACTAACATTTCTACAAGGCGTGGAAAAATAAACAAAATGGATACTCTGAAAATGCGCATTTTCAGAATGTTGATTTTGTTTATTTTTCCACGCCTTGTTGAAATGTTATTTGATGCCAAATTTTTGCCTGCACTTAGAACTTTTGATAAAGTTGGTCTTGAAAAAAATTCAGAATTTTTTAAACTTCCACACTTCTGCTCCCATGAGCTCGATTTACTGTTCACCCGAGCTCAAATGAGCTCGGAGCAGAAAGGCGCTTTCGATGAATATGTCTCATACATATAGTCATGTCTCTACTGATAGATAGAAGCGTCACTGACGACATCTGCCGGCGCTCAAGGGCCGTGCTAAGCGTACTCCAGCCCCACCTGCGGGGGGGGGGCTAATGTTACGAGAAGGAATCTAAGACTCACCCTGGGCATATTGTGTATCCTGGATGGGCCATGATGGAGGAGTCGAAAACATGTCCATCCACATGTTTTGTTGTGATAGTGGATCTTCCTATTCACTCGCTCACTCGGATACGGACGCCGACGCCTCCTCATATGCATAGGATCATGTAGGAGGGATCATTAATACTGAATAAATATGTAGTCTCAATTAATACAGAAAAATAAATATGAAGATACATACCAGCTCGATGTTGTTGAAACAGATGTGGGATGTTGTGGTGGAGGCCGAAACACGAAGCCGGACGAGGGAGCATGGTGTTGTGGGTGCTGCCACGCCGAACTGCTAGCCTGGTCAGGAGGGGGTGGATGGGGCGTCGGCTGTTGTTCTAGGCGTGGACGCGGTTGATGTCGTTGCATGTAGAGATGCGACTGGTGGTGGTGGTGGTGGACGCGGTGCACAACAACCGAGGTCTGTGTGCACATGATAGCCCTGTAGACATCTCATATCTTCTGCTCCATGCGTTATAACCATGGCTGCACCTAAGACCTAGGTACAAGAAGAGGTTCGGACGATAGTCAACGTCCATAGGTCATAACGACATTATGAAGTTCGAATGCCAACTCGGCATGAAATTGTCATGATGATTATTAAGTATGGATGACAAAGTATGTAATAGAAAGATGCATTAGGTAAAGACTTACCGCATACTGCCTAGAGCCTGAAGTATCATATCTCGGGTACGTGTCCGACGTAACAGGGGTCGATATCTCCTCTGCATTAGAGTGTTCAACGATGCGTAACTGTGTCCCTCTCATGTACTGATCCAAATAGGTATTGAATTCATTGAGATCAAACCCGACATTCCCGTGCCAGAGACGTGTCGTTGCACTATCCCAGTCTGTAATGTAATGTTGAAGCCTCTGGAGACACTGATCTCTCGTCCTACTTGTCCCCTTCCTTGTGATCTTGTAATTCAGGTGTATGTTTAACAATTAACTCGTGCTTCACTGTGAAAGAGAATGCAACAATGAATAAGTATAAAATACCTGTGGACTACTCCCGGAAGAGGGCTATCTATGGGCGGGGGCTCGACCATCTACCGAAGGCTGAATTGCCTCATAACCCGTTGCTGCACCTTCTACTCGACGAAGACATCGAAGATGATCTTCAATTTCATCATCCATTAACCCTGATCTCTCGTGCATAGCTCCGAAATAGCATCGGGGTACCTCGCAAGTATGGTTGCTTGCGTGTATGGCTGTCAGATTAACCCATTGTACATATCAAACTGCTCGTTTAATGCCGTGTAGACTCGCCTAGTCTGATCACTAGCAAAGCGTATCTGTGCAAAACATAGGTGAGTTTCAGCTATAGTGTACGCAAAAAGGTGCATTAAAAACACAAGACATACCTTGCAACGTGTCCAACAAAGAGCGAAAGTAGGCATGTCGATGTGTTCAACATCGAACAGGTGGCTAACAACGAAACCATCGTCAACATCAACGTTTGGTCGTCCTATGGAGAACCTCTCCCATGACCACAACTGTAGAAATAGAGGGCATCCAAGTAGTGCTTACTTTTTCGTCGCAAGCTGGCAACCGTTGCACATACCTTAGTATGTAGCACCTAAGACCTCCGAACCCCAACTCCTTAGTCTGATCTAGTTCGGCATCTCAGCTCTCGCGATCTCCAATGCAATGGGGATGTAATGCACGCTTATAGTGGTGACATGGTTCTCTGTGAACATCACCTTCCCGAGAAGCCACATTAGGTATGCCTCGATGCTGCGAGTGATATTTATCACATTCAGAGGAACGTCTAGATACCCCAGGAAATTATGGATCTATATTGAGTAAAGAGAAGGTATTAGTGAATAACAAATGTATTTGTAGAACCTAAAATGGAGTAACCATTCATACTTAGGTCCGTGAGGCTGTGACGCAAAAGCCGGAGCTTGATCATAAACACCCTCGAAACATTCCGCCATAGATGCCTCCCAACCAGGCGGGTCTTCCAACGATCCTATGGCAGGACCCGCCAATGGTAGTCCGAGCAGCATTGAGACATCCTCCAGAGTAGGAGCCATCTCTCCCGAGCGGAAGTGGAACATGTGGGTCTCACGCCTCCATCGGCCCACCAAGCATGTGAGCAAAGAGGATTCAATGGTGAGGTGCCTGGAGGTCTCAGTGTCGTGAACTAGACGTGCGAAAGGTAGAAGCCGAGCCCATATCAACCTGCATGCCAGAATAAATAAATAAAGATAGTGTGTCCCATTAATGTATCTGCTTGAAATAAATAAATGAAACACATACCTATCAACCCAATCCGGGTGTATCCTCCAGTCCACCTTAGAAGTGCGAGTGACAAGGGGTTCGATCTTTTGCTCACATAATAGGGCAGCACGATGCTTACTATCAATGTCCGGTTTAAGCAAACACATTCCCTCCATTCCTATAATAATGCATTTAATACGTAGTGCCACACTTAGTAGAAATTAAAAGATAATGTCACACTTAATACAAATTTAAAACATAGTGCCACACTTAGTACAGACTAAAAGATAATGCTACACTTAATACAAATTTAGAACGCAGTGCCACACTTGGTACAAATTGAATGATAATGCTACACTTAATACAAATTGAAATCATACTGCCACACTTAGTACAAATTAAAAACATAGACTAGCTTATTACTCTTGTTCTCCCTCTTGCTCTTCCTCTTCCTCTTGTTCATCCCCGTCTCCCTCGTCCATGCCTAGTGCCACTTGCAATGTTGAAAGTGGGACATTGAGGGTCCCTATACCCAAATTCATTGCATAGAATGTATTGCATGGTGCGCCCTCCAGCTTCACATTCATTCATACCATTCCGGATGTGATGACACTGTTGTCTACCTCTAGATGCACGCATATTATCAGGGTGTGGAATGTATCGCCTTTCAGCAGGGTCAACGGTGTTTAAGTTATCCATTGATCGAAAACCCATCAACTCACTTGTCCAGGTATTGAGGACGGACTCTTTTAAAAATTATGGAGAAACGAACGAGATTGCATACAGTCCTAGATGCCCACGAGAAGCAAGTACATGCGAGCAAGGTAGGTGAAGCAACTTCGGTTTGTTGCATGTGCACTCGCACGTTGGCCAGACTTCGTTTCCAATTTTCACCTCATGTGGCATGACACCGCACCTTGCTCCATATGTGTCATGCAATAGAGACCACCTCTCCAAAGACTCATGCTCTATCCACTGACTCAAAGGTTTTAATCATCCTCCCAAGCCTTCTCCTAGTACCAGGAGGATCAAATCCTGGCAAGTCACAAAGCCCAACAGGCTCTTCCTCCATAGCATATAATCCTGCTGCTAACTATGCACCTATTGCTTCAACATGTGCGCTCACAGTTGCATCTCTTGAAACTTTCATGTCCCTAACATGTCTTTATGTGCAAACATTAAGTCTGTTACGTATTAGATCATACTTCCATTGTTCGTTATGATTGCAGATATTCTTGAATAGATTCATGAGGTTCTTATTTCTGAACTGCGAGAAGAAATTGGCCCGAAGATGGCGTATGCACCAACGGCTCTGCAAGTCCTGCCATGGAGTTTGTTCATCGGGACCAGGGTGTGACAGCCCGGTGCCGACGTTCCAGAAGATTCCCCTTTTCTTTCCGTTTTCGTCGTGTGGGTATTTTCATTTGTCACATCATCATCGCATCATGCGCATCATCAACATTGCATCGGCATCCCGTTGCCGTCAGTTTTTCAAAACTTGCATCCGTTGTTAGTTGCCGGTTCTCGTCGTTGTTTGTTTTGAGCCTGACCGCACTCGCACGCGCCCGCGCCATCGTCGAAACCCTGTTTTAAAAGTGTGCGTAAAACTTTCTCGGATCGGGGTGAAACTTCGCATGCGGTCGTGATTAGTTATAGCTAGGCCGCCTATCGAATTTCGTCGTGCTCGGAGTCCGTCTGGTACCCGAACGATCGACCGTAGCGACACCGTATTAGGTCTACCGTCGGACGTCTGTCGGTGTTTCAAAAATCGTTGCCGCGCCGCCCATTCTCCCTCTCGTCTCCGGATACCCCCTCTACACGGACGCGTACCCATTCCCGCGTGCGAAATCGTTCGAATCCGACCCCCCGGTTGGATCCGGAACGCGATTCCGGGTAACCTAGCCCCCCATTTATCTATAAATAGACATCCTCCTTAATTTTAGCCAGCCAACCCCCTCCACCTCGATTTCCGCGCCCCACCTACCCCAACAGCCGCCACCTCCAGCCTCTCTCCTCTCTCCTCCCGCACGGGGCCCGCCCAGGCCCATCTGGAGCCCGCCCGGGCCCGAGCCGCCGCCGCCGCTAGCCCGAGCTCCCTTCCATGGAGTCCATGCCCGAGGTGACCAACCCCGCAGCAGAACCCGTGCCTCAGGACTCCCTCACGCCGTCGCCGCCAGCCCTTGCACAGCTAGCCCTGCCGCCTTGCGCCTCCAACGTCGGCCACGGCCGCTGCCTCGCCGGTGCGCCACCCCGTTCTGACCCCATGCGAGATCTCGCGCAGCCGGCAGCTTCCTCACCGCCGGCCTGCCCCGCCGCCCCGCCTGCTCGCCTCCCGCGTGCGCCGCCGTCGCCCAGTCCCCTGTGTCCGCGCCTGCGTGCCGCCGCCTGCTGCAGTGCCGCTGGGCATCTCCCGCGCGGGACCTCCCGCTGGCGAGCACTCCGCCGACGCGATCTGGAGCGAGCACCAGATCGGGGGAGAGGCGGTTGACCACGCCGGCCCCGTGGGCTGCTGCAGCCGGCCCAGTCGCCCCTCTGCCGATCCAGGCCAGCAGCGCCCTCGCCCCGTGTGGGCCTTGAGTGCTCCAGGAGCCGAGCCGGCCTGCCTCTCCACCGAACGGGCCGGCCCAAAGTGAGCCAACACCCGAGCCCTCTTTTTTTTGCACAATGCGGTGTTAATTTATCTTGCGCCCCGTTAGGCCCATTAGTATATTAGGTTATTCTCGGAATTAATAAATTTCAGAAAAATAGATGAATATTAGATCGTCCGTAGATTATTATCAAGTCGGATCGAGGCATATTGTATATGGTTTTGGCGTAGAATTTCGCGTAGAATCCATTTTTGCAACATGCATAATTGTTTGACGTAGTTTGAGCCGCCATATGCCTAGGTTTACGTGCTGTCTAGATATGATAGTGCCCGTATTTATTTTTCTCGCAAGTACGGATTGCTCGAATGCCTTAGATAAAATGTCCATGCTCTAGGGACACCTTTGCCACGTATTTTAGAGTAGTCGTTGGTATTTTTACGTGTAGGGATTTGCCGCTAGATTATTTTCCGTGTTTAGGGTTATATCTCGCATTTACGTGTGGCAATATTTTTGTTGTGCAACCCCACATATTTTATATGTTTTCGGGGTAGAAAATCCATGTGATTTTTCTGTGCAATTTGTTTTAGCTTTTGAGCAAGTTAGTTCGCGCGATATTTTGCCGTGATGCCCTTTTGTTTAATTCATAGGATTTATTCCGTGCTTCGTTTGACGGAGTTGTCAACTAGAGAGTTGATCTTTGATGTTTAGACTAGCCCTTGGTATTTTTAGTTGCAATAGAAATGCTTGTTTAGGTGTGGTTTGATTGCCCTCAAGTTGCTAGAAATAGTGCTGATTTTGAGGAGCTGAAATATTTCTAAGTCTGGAATCTGTTATTATTTTGTTGCTGTTTTGTTTTGCTTCTATCTTGTGATCTGTAGCTCTTTTGAGGTTGGTCCAATGGAGTTAGTTGACCCGTAGCTCCGTTGGAGATGTTCTTTATGTGTAGATTGCTTGAAATGACGCGTAGATTCACACGAGCCTATTTGTTTTGCTGTTTAACAACTATTTAAATGTGTTAGTTCAGATCTGGACAGAATCGTAAATTAACATGTGAGGTCGTCTCGGAGGTGCTATATGTCATTTCCGACCTCATTTAAAATGCCTAGATAAGTAGTTTAATTACGCTTCACCTCTTGCCATGTTTAACCACATTTAATATTGCCGTGTACCTAATCGGGATAGAATTCAATAAATTAACGTGGAGTTTCGTCAATATGCAACTCGTTGCATATTGAACTTCACTTAATGTGTAGTGTTTGAGTGTGTGATTTGTCATGCCGTGACTTGCATGTTTTCAGCTGCTCATGCATAATTTGTGTTGTGCATCGTGTGGTGAATTCCGTGTGTTGATTTGTGTTTCCGGTTTGCTTCATCTCGATAGAGTTCCGCAGCGTGCCGGATTGTGAGGACCCGTTCGACTACGTCGGTTCGTCTGCTTCACGGAGGCATTCTTCTTTCAAGCGGGATCTCAGGCAAGATGACCATTTCCCCAGATACCATTACTATCATTGCCATGCTAGTTTTACCGCTTCTATCGAATATGTATCGTTGCCTACCACATGTTAAATATCAGCCTCTCAACAATGCCATGATAACCTTCAACCTGTTCGACCTAGCAAACCACTGATTGGCTATGTTACTGCTTGCTTAACCTTGTGCAGCATTGCTAGTTGCAGGTGCGTTGCTTCCATGTGAAAGCATGGGTTCCTTGTTATATCACCATATTAAATGCTATTTAATTTAGTGACCTATATACTTGGTAAAAGGTGGAAGGCTCGGCCTTTCTAGCCTGGTGTTTTGTTCCACCTTTGCCCCCTTAGTTTCCGGTTACCGGTGTTATGTTCCATAAATGAGCGCTCCTAACACGATCGGGGTTGTTATGGGGACCCCCTTGATAATTCGTTTTAGTTTAAAGCTGGTCCGGTAGGGCCCAACTTTGGTACTACATTTGCCTAATAACTAATGAACTGCATAGGGAGTAATTAACCTGAGGAAATTTAATCAACCCCCGGGCCAGTGCTCCGCATGAGTGTTGGTCCACCCACCTAGCAGTCGGCGATGCCACCATGGGACAACTCGAGGTTTGGTTCCCGTCCACTTTGCATGGCGAGTGTAAGCCAATTCTATATATATATCTATTCTTTTCAGTACATGTACTTGTAACGATATCCATTCTTGCGACACGACGAGATGCGCTTCTATCCCTGATGAGGCCCTCATGCCAAATTGAGGATAGGGTCGCATCTTGGGCGTGACACATGGTTTGACATTGTCTTTATCGCACCGAGTATACCTGCGTGCGTGTCATGAAGGATGCACACATTCGGCTTATCATGCACAACTGCTATTTTCAATTGCGTGAAGAACCATGTCCAACTCTCAATGTTCTCGCTCTCCACTAAAGCAAATGCAAGTGGGACGACTTGATTTTGGCTATCTTGACCAATGGCGGTCAGGATATGACCCTTGTACTCACCAGTGGGAGAAGTGACACATACAGATATCACCGGCCGACAATGTCTAAAAGCTTCAATGCAGACACCGAAAGAGAAGAACAATCTATGCAACACCCTCACAGTTGGGAGCTATGGCATGAACAAGTCTTGGATGTCGACATAGGTGCCTAGATTCCGGTCCTGCAGTGTGTGGAGGAGCCGTACAACACAGTCATATGCATCAAAATACGAACCAAATTTGGTCTCATGTGCCCTCTACTTAGCCCTCCAAGCCTTGCCATAAGAAATTTTGCACTTAAACCTGACGAAGACTTTTGTTTGGATATCCTTCACTTCCATTGCTCTGTTCTCCACTATCTCGCTATAAAGCAACCGAGCAATGACCGTGGACGTAAGGTTAGGATGATCTTGACGGATACATGTAATAACATATAAGTGTTATGAACTAAGTCACCCATGACCTAGCTTGTTCCATACTTAGGGAGATAGCCATGCACCCTCGCGGGACAAACCTGGTTTTTGCATACCACTGTCAAGTATTTTGGACTTGACACATCAACTACAAAAACCCTTTGCATGGACATTGCCCAATCCATGATTGCATCCTTCAGAGCTTGTTTGTTTGGATACAAGGCACCTGTCACGATGTTGTTCCGGTGATACTGCCTGGCAGAATCATGACCATCGTTCACAGTCATGGCAGATGAGAAGTCCCGATTCCATGATGCAGGAATATGCACTTCTTGTGCGTTCTCTTCTTCACCCGACTCAGCGGAATCATCAACAATATCACCATCTATATATTTATCCTCCATGTGGTTTTGCATGTGCCAATCTATCTTGTCACCGTTCGCCTCGTCACTGGCATAATCATCTGAATTTCCTCCTTCTGCCTGAATGCTCTGCCCTGCTTCGTAAACATCATCTCGAGCATGGGACACATGATTTGGCATTGAGTCATGCATCCCTTCACTGCTCTGGACATAATCATAACTACATTCGGCTTACCACGGGGAGCAGTAAGGCGACAAGATTACATCCCCTACTCTCACAAGCTTGTAACCAGCGCACCCACTCAGAGTCCTGCTCCATATGCTTCAAATAGAAGTAAATATTTGAACCCGACCGGATCCATAATGCATGAACGCCGAGGGTGTGTCTTTCAATATTAAATCCTAAACATCCGGCAGCCATTCTGTCAACTGACTAAATGACCATATTCCACGGGAAGTCACCGACATCTCAATGTACTGAAATTCACTCAGATCAACTCCCATCTCATTTGTTTAGATAGTACCAGGACTGTAGTGAAAACCTAACTTCACTACATCACACATCTTTGCTGACCTAAAAATTTATTCAACATGGACAAAAATTAAGGAGAAGGACAAAGCTACCGAAAATACTAAAAATATTCACACACCTAATAATTTGACATCTACATGTATTACCAAAGCAACTACATATATTCGCACAACTAAATACGACTGGAACAGACATTGAATCTTACCCTTGAAGCGTGTGAAGAAACAACGAACGACGGGGAAGAACGACAGACACCGAGAGAAGAACGATGAACGCAACAACCACCACCACCACCACCTCCACCTAAAACACCAGCACCACCACCTCCACCTCCACCTCCACCACTACCATATCCACTACCACCACCAAAATGGTCAACACCACCACCACAAGCTACCCCATCACGAGAACGGGGGTTCCCTTGCCTCCTCTAACCCTCTAGAATCCAACCATGGTGGAAAACAGGGAATAAATCGATTCAAATTTTGTAGCAAAATCAGGGTATGGAAGAGTGCAGAGAGGAGGGAGTAAGAAAGAACAAGAAGATAGGAGTAAGAAGGGGGCGCGACACAACCTGGCTTTCCCCGCCTCTTATCGGCCTCGCCGAGCCTGACTAGGCCTGTCGGCTTCACCGTAGCCGACTGGAGGGTGTGGACGGAGTGACGTGCTCGGGCCAGTCGCCGGCTGCCATGTGTCTGACGGGCCACTTATCGGCCTACACATGACCGGCTAGATCTAATCGGCTTCCTCATGGCCGACTAGGTCCTATCGGCCTCCGCGAGGCCGACTGAACGAGTCATCTTCCTAAACACCGACGTTGTATTATTTTTGAAAATACTTGAATCTGAGTAATTTTTTTCAAATTAACTAAAAAATGTATTATTTAAAAAAAATTAGCCTACTATCATAGGTGCTCCAAAGGCGCTTGAGAGTGACTTGGATATTTACTCTGAGCAAAACAACAATCAAAATTCTATGGCTCAAATGTACAATCCAGTGCCCCACAAGTACCTGAAGACCCACAAGCTTGGATCTATTTACTTTCTACAAGATGTGATATGTACCACCAATACCATCATGAGGTACACCCTGATGCCTAAGTTAGGAGATGATAAGATGATCAAAGAGTATTCCATCAACATGATGCACCATGTTGACACTCACACTAGGATCAGAGGGATGGATCTCATAGATGAGATTGTTAAAAGGACATATGCTGATCAAAAGAGATCCTGTGTATATTCTCCTTACATTCAAATGTTGATCAATGCCAATATTGGGAAGCATGCATATCTAGTTGATCGTCAACACCTGCCACTACAGCCAGAATTTGAAGACAACGAGGTAATGATGGACCCCAGCCATCCTAGTTCAGTTTTAGCTCGTGTTCAAGCAGAGGCAGCAGAAACGACAGAGGTGGCGAGAGCAGCTCCAGCTCCACATTTGAGGACTAGAGAGGAAAATATGTCTTATCTTGTGAGCACCATCAAAGGGATGGAGAAGAATATCTCTAAAATCTTGCTAAACCAAAAGAGTCTTGAGAGGATCGTGGAGTTAAAATTCCATGACTTGGATATCAAAGTGACGAAGTTGACTACTACTATTGAGCAACTGAAGCATGAAGTTGGTGTAGTGCACACACCTCGCTCCATCATTGATGATGAGGATGATACGTCTCTTCCTACTACAACTCGGTTTAGGACTCAAGCTAGACTTGCAATTGTGTCTGTTCAGAAGTCAGACCATCTTCACCAGCTCATGCATCAGCACCATCAGCTCCATCAGATCCACCAGTTCCTACACCTCCAATTTCTACACCTCCACCTCAGATGACATATGCCAAGGCCTTCGCCGATGCTCTCCTATCGACTCGATCAACTGCTATCAGAGGAGATCGCGCCTAGAGCGACGCCTAGTGCTAGACCTTTGAACTTTTTGGTAACTTGCTGCCAAAGGGGGAGAAGTGTATAGATCATTAGGGCTTCGAGAGAGAAAGAGTGTTGATTTTTATTGCTCTCTTGGGTTTTTCAAAACATTTGGTCTTTTGGATGTCTTAAACTTCGTTGTCTTTGATCATACTCTTTGATTGTTGATGCTACTATTTCCTACCCTTGAGCTATCTACATGATGATCATTCACTCATTTATTTGGTGTTATGTGCATTACTATTCATTTACATCATTTATGCGCACCACCAAGACGTATGTGACATGGCAGAGTGACCCATGATCCTAATTGGTTATGCATTTGCATTCAAAAGCAAATCTAAAACGATGCACAAATTTAGGGGGAGCTCTTGCTTTTCACTTACTTCTCAAAGTGACGTTGCTAATCATTGATTATATCTTTTGTCGAAGCTTTGGTCTAGATGTTGTCATCAATTACCAAAAAGGGGGAGATTGAAAGCACAACTTCTCTCTAACGTGGTTTTTGGTAATTAATCACAACATATGCGCCATTGAACTAGTGATCTTATCTAACTATATTTCACAAAAGTTCAAAGATGCATTGTCTAAGGATTGTGAGGAGAACTCTGGATACAAGGGAAGGAATAGGATTGGCCAACTTTCAAGATACAAGACTCTGCATTTTATATTTGTGAGAAATCACATTTGAGTCCAGAGGAAAGCCAATACTATTAAAAGGGGGTGAGGTATGTATGATGAATTGGTTGCTCAAGTGCTTAGAGATAGCCACCAAAAATACCCATCCATTATCCCACAAAAGTTGTCTCTCCAAAGCCTAAACATCAAAATTGGTGCCACCAAGATTTTTCATTCGGCTATACCAATTTTCCACCAGACACAACCTTTGTCAAAGCCTAGAGTCTCGGTACCACCGACATTACTTTCGGTGCCACCGAAACCAGTGACCAAGTTTCTGGTATGTTGTTTTCAAGAATCAGAAATTCCGAGTCTTGGAATCGGTCCCACCGAGATTTGGAATCTGCCCTAGGTCACCCATATCAGTACCACCGAGATTCATATATCGGTCTCACTAAGAATACAAAAGTTGCCACATTGTGTGCAAGTCAGTGCCACCGAGATTCACTTTGGTTTCACCGAGTTGGGAAATAATGTTGTAATGGTTGGATTTTTGGAGATGCCTATATATACCCATCCACCACCTCTCATTCTTAGAGGAAGCACTCAGAACACACATACACTTTCTATATCCATTTTTCTGAGAGAGAGCCACCTACTCATGTGTTGAGATCGAGATATTCCAATCCATCCATTTGAAACTTGATCTCTAGCCTCCCCAAGTTGCTTTCTACCCAATCAAGCTCTTCTACCCATGCAAAATCTGTGAGAGAGTGATTGAGTGTTCAGGAGACTATATTTTGAAGCACAAGAGCAAGGAGTTCATCATACTACCGCATCTAATACCTTTTGGAGGGTGGTGCCCCTAGATTGGTTAGGTGTCGCTTGGGAGCCTCCTACTTCGTGGTGTGGAGTTGAACCAAGAACTTTGTAAGGGCAAGGAGATCGTCTACTTCGTGAAGATCTACCCCGAGTAAGGCTAGTCCTTCTTCGACATAAGCCATGATGGAATAGACAAGGTTTCTTCTCTGTGGACCCTCCGTGGGTTGAGCCCTCCGTGGACTCACGCGGCCGTTACCCTCGCTGGGTTAAAGTCTCCATCAACATGGACGTACGATAGTACCACCTATCGGAACCATGCCAAAACTCGTTGTGTCAAACTTTGTGTTTGATCCCTCTACTTACATGTGCATGTCATTAATTTCCAGTGATATACTCTTAGACTTGCATGTGTAGGGTGTGCTTGACTTACAATAATTGCCAAAACTTGCCCATAACTAAAACTGGGAAATGGCTAAGTTTTTATTTAGTCAAGTAGTGTAATCACCCCCCTCTAGACATACTTCGGATCCTACACTATCTTTCAAGTTGTATGCACCTATTACGTGTCTTGATCCGCATACCCCAAGGTGAAAATAGTTGGGATTCTTTCCGGTGATTGTCATAGTATCAAAAGTTCATGTATTCACCATGTGTTAATGCTTCATTCCGGTTCTCTATTAAAATGAGGCATTAATATCCCTTAGTTTCCAATAGGACCCCGCTGCCACGGGAGGGTAGGGCAAAAGATGTCATGCAAGTTCTTATTGCAAGCATGTATGGCTATATACGGAATAGATGCCTACATTATATTAATGAATTGGAGCTAGTTCGGTGTCTCTCTAGTGTGTAACTGTTACATGATTGATGTCATCCATATCTTTCTATCGTTGTACCATGGCCTACGCTTTACATATACCGAATCTCACTAAGTTAATATTGTTGCTGTCATTGTCACTACCGCTACCAAGTTGCTTCCGTTACTGCTACTACTATTTATCGTTCTACTAAACCTTTGCTGCAGAGAGATATCCCAGGTGTGATTGAATTGACAACTCAATTGTCAAGGCCTATAAACATTCTTTGACTCCCCTTGTGTCGAATCAATAAATTAGGGTGAAATACTACTCGTGAAGATTGTCGCGATCCCCTATACTTGTGCGTTATCAAGACCTTTTTCTGGCGCCGTTGCCGGGGAGCATAACTATATTTAGTGTGTTAACTTGAGGATATCCAATTGATACTATGAAGAATATGAAAGATACTCGAATGAAGATCATCCCCTCTCGTACGAGCGGAGGTAAGGAACTGCCATCTAGCTCTTATTTTGATTCACCTACTGTTTTGAATCAGCTTGTTACACTGATATGTCTCCAACGTATCTATAATTTTTTATGGTTCCATGCTATTATCTTGTCAAACTTTGGATGTTTTGTATGCCTTTTATATATTTTTTGGGAGTAACTTATTAACTAAGTGCCAAGTGCCAGTTCCTGTTTTTTCCATGTTTTTTACCCTTTTTCAGAGGAGAATATTAACTGGAGACCAAACGGAATAAAACTTCCGAAAAGATTTTTTCCGGAACAGAAGATACGCACGGGGCATGAGAACCAAGGCAGAGGCCACCAGGGGAGGCCACAAGCCCCCTAGGATGGATCTTGTTATGGAAGAGCAATTCTCCGGCCTTCCTAGTGAAGATGCCGCATCCCATCTTAATACCTTCATTGAGCTTTGTGATATGGAATATATGAAAGATGTGTATAATGATGTGATTAAATTGAAGCTCCATTCTCGTTGCGAGATCGAGCAAAAACTTGGTTTTCATCTTTGCCCAAAAATAGTATTGATTCTTGGAACAAGTGCAAAGATGCTTATATATCCAAGTATTTTGCGCCGGCTAAGATTATCTCTCTCCATAATGATATCATGAATTTTAAGTAACTTTATCATGAACATGTTGCACAATATTGGGAGAGAATGAAATTGATGATTAGAAATTGTCCCGCTCATGGCCTGAGCCTTTGGATGATTATACAAATCTTCTACACTGGTTTAAATTTCGCTTCTAGAAATATCTTGGACTCCGCCTCAGGTGGAACATTCATGGAAATCACATTAGGAGAAGCCACAAAACTCCTAGACAATATCATGACAAACTACTCTCAGTGGCACACTGAAAGGTCACCTACTAGTAAAAAGGTACATGCTATAGAAGAAATTAACTCGTTGAGTGCTAAGATGGATGAGTTAATGAAATTGGTTGCTAGTAAAGGTGCTCCTTTAGATCCTAATGATATTCCCTTGTCTTCCTTGATTGAGAGTAGCAATGCGAGCTTGGACGTTAATTTTGTTGGTAGGAATAATTTTGGCAATAACAATGCTTTTAGAGGAAACTATGTTCCTAGGCCTTTTCCTAGTAATCCCTCTAATAACTTTGGCAACTCCTACAACAATACTCATGGAAATTACAATAAATTACCCTCTGATCTAGAGAGTAATATCAAAGAGTTTATCAACTCGCAAAAGATTTTCAATGCGTCCATAGAGGAAAAACTACTCAAAATTGATGATTTGGCTAGGAGCGTTGATAGAATGTCTATTGATATTGATGTTTTGAAAGTTAGATGTGCTCCTCCCAAGATCAATATGGATGAAACTTTTAAAGCTATGCGTGTTTCCATGAATGAGAGCAAAGAAAGAACCGCCCAAATTCGTGCTAGACATGAATGGCTTAAAAAGGCGTGTTCTCGTGATAAGAATCACGAAGATCTTAAAGTGCTTGTTGTGACTCCCATTGAATCCTTGTTTTATAGTGTCAAACCTAATGATGATGGGGCTGGATATGAATCCACTTTGGCTGAAAAACGGCCCAATGATTCGGAGTCCATCTATCTTGATGCTAAAAGCATTGAAAGTGGAGTAGAAGATATCAAAACTTTGAGTAGTAATGAAACTACTACCTTGGATTTCAAGGAATTCAATTATGATAGTTGCTCTTTGATTGAATGTATTTCCTTGATGCAATCCATGCTAAACTCTCCACACGCTTATAGCCAAAACAAGGCATTTACCGATCATATCGTCGATGCTATGATAAAATCTCTTGAAGAGAAACTTGAGTTGGAAGTTTCTATTCCTAGAAAGCTTCATGATGAGTGCGAACCTACTATCAAAATCAAAATCAAAAACTATGAATGCAATGATTTGTGTGATTTGGGTGCTAGTGTTTCTATGATTCCAAAGTCTTTATGTGATGTTCTAGGCTTTAATGAGATTGAGGAGTGCTCTCTTAATTTGCATCTTGCGGATTCTACTGTCAAGAAACCCATGGGAAGGATCAATGATGTTCTTATTATTGCAAATAGGAACCATGTACCCGTGGATTTCATTGTGCTTGATATTGATTGCAATCCTACATGCCCTATCATTCTTGGTAGACCTTTCCTAAGGACTATTGGTGCTATCATCGATATGAAGGAAGGGAATATTAGGTTTCAATTTACTTTAAAGAAGGGCATGGAGTATTCTCCTAGAAAAAAAGTAAGATTGGCTTATGAATCCATGATGAGGGATACTTATGGTTTGAGTACCAAAGACGACGATACGTGATTCCATCACCTTATGCCTAGCTAAGGGCGTTAAACAATAGCGCTTGTTGGGAGGCAACCCAATGAATTTATATTTTTCTTTCTGTTTTGTTGAGTCCACACCATCATAATTCTGTTATGATTGTGTCTTTTGTGTTTCTTTTTGTGTTTGAGCCAAGCAAAACCTTTATGACTAGTTTGGTGTTGGTTGTTTGATCGTGCTGGAAAAAGACAGAAACTTTTTGCTCACAAAATTATTTGTCATTTTTATCCAGAAAGAGCTTTTGAGTTGATTCTTTTTGCTGGTGGTTAATATGCCTTTTTCCCAGGCTGTCGTAATTTTTCAGAAGTTTTGAGGTATCATAAGTATACGAAGTATACAAATTGCTACAGACTGGTTTGTTTTTGATAGATTCTGTTTTTGTTGTGTTGGTTGCTTGTTTTGATGAAACTATGGATAGTATCGGGGGGCACTAGCCATGGAAAAGTGAGAATACAGTAATATAACACCAATATAAATATAAATCAAGATTTCTACAGTACCTCAAGAGGTGGTAGTTTGTTTTCTTGTGCTAATGATATCACGGGTTTGTGTTTAAGTTTTGTGTTGTGAAGTTTTCAAGTTTTGGGTGATGTTCTCATGGACAAAGGGATAAAGAGTGCAAATAGCTCAATCTTGGGGATGCCCAAGGCATCCCAAGAAAAATTCAAGGACACCAAAAAGCCTAAGCTTGAGGATGCCCCGGGAAAGCATCCCCTCTTTCGTCTTCAATCCATCGGTAACATTACTTGGAGCTATATTTTTATTCACCACATGATATGTGTTTTGCTTGGAGCGTCTTGTATTGTAGGAGTCTTTTATTTTTGTTGTGTCACAATCATCCTTGCTGCACACCTTTTGAGAGAGACATGCACTAACCATGAATTTGCTAGAATACTCATTGTGCTTCATTTATATCTTTTGAGCTAGACAATTTTGCTCTATGTGCTTCACTTAGATATTTTAGAGCACGTCGGTGCGTAACTTGGTAGTTGGCTTGTGCTATGAAAGTAGTCCCAAAGGTGATAGGCACCCAAAGAGGATACAATGAAACCTCCATCTTCATGTGCATTGAGTAGAAAGAGAAGTTTGATTCCTCTCAATTAGTTTTCAGACGTGGATTCGGTAATATTAAGAGTTATGTTAGTAGGGTGTTGTGAATCTAGAAATACTTGTGTTGAAGCTAGTGATTCCCGTAACATGCACGTATGGTGAACTGTTATGTTAGGAAGTCGGAGCATAATTGATCTATTGATTTTCATCCTTTGTGTTGCGGTCGGGATCGCGCGATGATGAACACCTACCAACCCTTCACATAGGAGTATGCGTTTAGCACTTTGTTTCGATTACTAATAAAAACTTTTGCAACAAGTATGTGAGTTCTTCATGAATAATGTGAGTCCATGGTATAGATGTACTTTCACCTTCCACCATTGCTAGCCTCTCTAGTACCGCGCAACTTTCGCCGGTGCACAAACCCACCATATGCCTTCCTCAAAACAGCCACCGTACCTACCTACTATGGCATTTTCATAGCCATTCCGAGATATATTGCCATGCACCTCCAACCGTTCCGTCTCAAGACTTGTGCTGTCACTCTCATATTGCCATTGCATTACGATAAGATAGCTAGCGAGATGTTTTCAACGTCATACGCCAAGCTAGATCGTTGCACATCCCGGTACACTGCCGGAGGCATTTCCTATAGAGTCTCCATTGCTCTAAGTATTGAGTTATGAGTAAATAAAAGTGTGATAATCATCATTATTAGAGCATTGTCCCATGTGAGGAAAAAAGAGAGGCCAAAGTTGCCCACAAAAAAAGATATGGAAAGAGGCCAAAGAGCCCAAACAAAAAAAAAAGAGAAAAAGGGAGAAGGGACAATGCTACTATCTTTTTCCACACTTTTGCTTCATAATAGCACCATGTTCTTCATGATTGAGAGCCTCTCATTTTTTCACCACCATATACTAGTGGGAATCTTTATTACTCCCTCTGTTCCTAAATATAAGACATGTTAGAAATTCTACTATGGACTACATACGAAGCAAAATGAGTGAACCTATACTCTAAAATATGTCTATATACATCCGTATGTAGTCAATAGTGTAATCCCTAAAAGGTCTTATATTTAGGAACTGAGGGAGTATATAACTTGGCTTGTATATTCCAATGATGGGCTTCCTCAAAATTGCCCTAGGTCTTCGTGAGCAAGCAAGTTGGATGCACACCCACTAGTTCTCCTTTTGAGCTTTCACATACTTATAGCTCTAGTGCATCCGTTTTATGGCAATCCCTACGTATTCACATTGATATCTATTAATGGTCATCTCCATAGCCCTTTGATAAGCCGAGTCGATGTGACCATCCCCTCCTTTTTGCCTCACGACCTCCACCACACTCTATTCCACCTATAGTGCTATATCCATGGCTCACGCTCATGTATTGGGTGAGAGTTGAAAAAGGTTTGAGAAAGTAAGAGTGCGAAAACAATTACTTGGCCAATACCGGGGTTGTGCATGATTTAAATTCGTTGTGTGGGGATGATGGAGCATAGCCAGACTATATGATTTTGTAGGGATAACTTTCTTTGGCCTTGTTATTTTGAAAGTTCATGATTACCTTGCTAGTTTGCTTGAAGCATTATTGTTCTCTTGTCAATAGCAAACTATTGTTTTGAATCTTACGGATCTGAACATTCATGTCACATGAAAGAAGTTACAAAGGACAACTATGCTAGGTAGCATTCCACATCAAAAATTCAGTCTTTATCACTTCCCTACTCGAGGACGAGCAGGAGTAAACCTTGGGGATGCTTGATACGTCTCCAAATTATTTATAATTTTCGATGGTTCCATGCTATTATCTTGTCAAACTTTGGATGTTTTGTATGCCTTTTATATATTTTTTGGGACTAACTTATTAACTCAGTGCCAAGTGCCAGTTCCTGTTTTTTCCGTGTTTTTGACCCTTTTTCAGAGGAGAATATTAAACGGAGTCCAAACGGAATAAAACTTCTGAAAAGATTTTTTCCGGAACAGAAGATACGCACGGGGCGTGAGAACCATGGCAGAGGCCACCAGGGGAGGTCACAAGCCCCCTAGGCGCGGCCAAGGGGCCCGCGCCTAGCAGGCTTGTGGGCCCCGTGTGGCTCGTCTGCCCTACCTCTTCCGCCTATAAATTCCCGAAAAATCCAAAACTACGCGAGAGATCCATGAAAATACTTTTCCGCCGCCGCAAGCTTCTGTCTCCGCCAGATCCCATCCGGGGCACCTTGTGGTGCCCTGCCGGAGGGGGGATTCGGATACGGAGGGCTTCTTCATCAACACCATGGTCTCTCCGATGATGTGTGAGTAGTTCACCATAGACCTTCGGGTCCGTAGTTAGTAGCTAGATGGCTTCTTCTCTCTCTTGGGTCTTCAATACAAAGTTCTCCATGATCTTCATGGAGATCTATCCGATGTAATCTTCTTTTGCGGTGTGTTTGTCGAGATCCGATGAATTGTGGATTTATGATCAGATTATCTATGAATCTTATTTGAGTTTCTTCTGGTCTCTTATATGCATGATTTCATATCCTTGTAATTCTCTTCGAGTTGTGGGTTTTGTTTGGCCAACATGATCTATGATTCTTGCAATGGGATAAGTTCTTGGTTTTGGGTTCATACCGTGCGGTGACCTCACCCAGTGACAAAAGGGGTAGCGAGGCACGCATCGTGTTGTTGCCATCAAGGGTAAAAAGATGGGGTTTACATCATTGGTTTGAGTTTATCCCTCTACATCATGTCATCTTGCTTAAGGCGTTACTCTGTTCGTCATGAACTCAATACACTAGATGCATGTTGGATAGCGGTCGATGTGTGGAGTAATAGTAGTAGATGCAGACAGTATCGGTCTACTTGTCTCGGACGTGATGCCTATATGTATGATCATTGCCTTGGATATCGTCATGACTTTGCACGGTTCTATCAATTGCTCGACAGTAATTTGTTCACCCATCGTAATATTTCCTATTTTGAGAGAAGCCTCTAGTGAACACTATGGCCCCCGGGTCTACTTCACACCATATTTTCAGCCTTACACTTTTACTTCGTTGCACTTTTCGCCTTCAGATCTCACTTTGCAATCAATCTTGAAGGGATTGACAACCCCTTTATAGCGTTGGGTGCAAGCTTGTTTGTGTTTGCGCAGGTACTCTGGACACGTGGCTTGATTATCCTACTATATTGATACCTTAGTTCTCAAAACTGAGGGATATACTTACTGCTACTGTGCTTCATCACCCTTTCCTCTACAGGGAAAAAACCAACGCAAACTCAAGAGGTAGCATACACCACCTCGTGTTGGTCGTTCTGATATATCACTTGAACTTGATGATGCTACTTCTAAAATTAATGATGATACTACTACTATATTTGATGAAACTGAAACTATGCCACTAAATGAATTACTTGATGCTCATCTTGCTTAATCTAGAGAACTTGAAACTGATAAAGACTTTGAATCACCTACTACACCTCGCTCTCCCAATAAATATGAGTTGCCTTATGTACCTGAAGGTTATGTTATGGATGGGGAAGTAGCTAGGGACTTTCTTGCTTGTGAAAATAGAGATGATATGAAGAAACTACCATGCAAATTGAAAGAACAAATCTATGATGGAGAAAATGAAACGTGATCCTAAATTTGCTACTTCTCATATATTTGTTACTGATAAAGATTATGAATTCACTATAGACCTTGAGTTGATTCCTGTAGTAGAATATGATCCTTTCCATGGTTATGAAACTGAAATTGTCGTTGGACATCTCACTAAATTGAATGATACTAGTGCTTTGTTTAGTAATGAGGAAAATACATGTTACTATTACATCCTTAAGCTTTTTTCATTTCTTGCTAAAAGGCGAGGCTAAAGAATGGTTAATTTATCTTCCTCTTGGTTGTGCGCGTAGTCCCCAGGATATGCTTTATTACTTCTCTGAAAAATATTTTCCTACTCACAAGAAACAATCTGCCTTAGAGGAAATATTTAACCATGTGCAAATTGGAGAAGAGAATCTCCCTCAAGCTTGGGGGAGGCTTCTCGAGTTACTTAGAGCTTTGCCTAATCATCCCCTTAAGAAAAATGAAATACTTGATATCTTTTATAGTGGACTAACCGATGTTTCTAGCGATTTGCTAGATAGTTGTGATGGTTGTTTTTTTAGGGAAAGACTGTTGGGCAAGCTAAAGAACTATTGAATAACATATTGCAAAATGATGATGATTGGACACTTCCTGAACCACGACCAGAACCTATTCAAAGGAAGAGAGGTATTCTATTTCTCAGTCCTGAAGATATGCAAGAAGCCAAGACATCTATTAAAGAAAAAGGTATTAAACTGAAGATGTCAAGAAAGTGCCACCTATTGAATAAATACATGGACTTGACACCCCGACACAAGTAGTAGAGGTAAATTCTCTCCATACCTTTAATGAAGGTGATGTACCTTATACTAAGACTCCTAGTCAATGCATGGATGAATTTGGTAATTTTATTGTTAAGCGAGAACATTTTAATAATTATGTCAAGGATCAGTTGAGACATAATTCTATGATGATAGATCGTTTGAGTGACTTGATGTTTAGAATTGGTAATGATGTTAAGGGTATAGGTAAAATATGCTTCTATGGTTCACACCCAACTAGACCAAGTTGCTAAGTCACAAAGTGATTCACTTGCTGAGATGGATGATAATATGATTGACAATGTTGTTAGAGTAATGACTAGAGGAGGTCGCATGAACCAGGAACCTCTTTATCCCGAAGGTCATCCTAAAAGAATAGAACATGATTCTCAGAGAAATAATGATGATACACCTAGTCCTTCTAAGAAGAAAAATAAAAATAAATATGATAGGACTTTGCATGCTTCTAGTGATCCTGTTATAGAAAAACTTCCTGATAATCATAATGATGTTTCTATTTCTGATGCTGACACACAATCTGGTAGCGAACATGCACCTAGTGATGATGATAATCATAATGATAATGATAATGAGGATGTTCACGTAGATGCTCCACCAAGTAGTAATGAAGAAAATAATAGCGATGTGGAAATAGAACCTGTTAAAGATCTTGATAACCCACCTCCTAAAAATAATTGTTATGACAAGAAAGACTTTATTGCTAGAAATCATGGGAAAGAAACAGAGCCATGGGTTCAAAAACCCATGCCATTCCCGTGCAAGCCTTCTGAAAGTACGGACGAGGAAGACTTTGAGCACTTTGCTGAAATGATTAGGCTTGTCTTTTTGTGCACTCGGTCGAGTGATATTTTGAAAATGCCTCCTTATGTTAAGTATATGAAAGATATTATCACCAACAAAAGAAAAATACCTAAAACTGAAATTGCTACTATGCTTGCTAATTATTATTTTGATGGTGGGGTGCCTAAGAAGTTGGGAGATCCGGGTATACGCACAATACCTTGCTCCATTAAAAGAAATTATGTTAAAACTACTTTATGTGATTTAGGAGGTGGTGTTAGTGTTGGAAATATGCCCTAGAGGCAATAATAAATTAGTTATTATTATATTTATTTGTTCATGATAATCGTTTATTATCCATGCTATAATTGTATTGATTGGAAACACAGTGCATGTGTGGATACATAGACAAAACACTGTCCCTAGTAAGCCTCTAGTTGACTAGCTCGTTGATCAAAGATGGTCAAGGTTTCCTCACCATAGGGAAGTGTTGTCACTTGATAACGGGATCACATCATTAGGAGAATCATGTGATGGACTAGACCCAAACTAATAGACGTAGCATGTTGATCGTGTCATTTTGTTGCTACTGTTTTCTACGTGTTAAGTATTTGTTCCTATGACCATGAGATCATATAACTCACTGACACCGGAGGAATGCTTTGTGTGTATCAAACGTCGCAACGTAACTGGGTGACTATTAAGATGCTCTACAGGTATCTCCGAAGGTGTTCGTTGAGTTAGTATGGATCGAGACTGGGATTTGTCACTTCGTGTGACGGAGAGGTATCTCAGGGCCCACTCGGTAATACAACATCACACACAAGCCTTGCAAGCAATGTGACTTAGTGTAAGTTGCGGGATCTTGTATTACGGAACGAGTAAAGAGACTTGCCGGTAAACGAGATTGAAATAGGTATGCGGATACTGACGATCGAATCTCGGGCAAGTAACATACCGAAGGACAAAGGGAATGACATACGGGATTATATGAATCCTTGGCACTGAGGTTCAAACGATAAGATCTTCGTAGAATATGTAGGATCCAATATGGGCATCCAGGTCCCGCTATTGGATATTGACCGAGGAGTCACTCGGGTCATGTCTACATAGTTCTCGAACCGGCAGGGTTTGCACACTTAAGGTTCGACGTTGTTTTAGGCCTTAGGGGTGGCGCACCAGCCCTTGGTGGGCTGGTGCGATAGCCCAAGAAGGCCCTATGCGCCATAGATAGAAAATCAAAGAGAAAAGAAAAAAAAGGAGGTTTGAAAGAAGAGAAGGACTCCACCTTCCAATCCTAGTTGGACTAGGATTGGAGGAGGACTCCTCCTCCCCTTGGTGGCGCAACCCTTGGGGCTCCTTGAGCCTCAAGGCAAGCCTCCCTCCCCTCCTCCTATATATATGGAGCTATTAGGGCTGGTTTGAGACGACTTTTCCCCCTATATATACAGAGGTTTTAGGGCTGATTTGAGACGACTTTTCCACGGCAGCCTGACCACATACCTCCACGGTTTTTCCTCTAGATCGCGTTTCTGCGGAGCTCGAGTCGAGCCCTGCTGAGATTAGATCACCACCAACCTCCGGAGTGCCGTCATGCTGCCGGAGAACTCATCTACCTCTCCGTCTCTCTTGCTGGATCAAGAAGGCTGAGATCATCGTCGAGCTGTACGTGTGTTGAACGCGGAGGTGCCGTCCGTTCGACACTAGATCGAAGCGGATCGTGGGACGGATCGTGGGACGGTTCGCGGGGCGGATCGAGGGACGTGAGGACGTTCCACTACATCAACCGTGTTTCTTAACGCTTCTGCTGTGCGATCTACAAGGGTACGTAGATCAGAAGTCCCCTCTCGTAGATGGACATCACCATGATAGGTCTTCGTGCGCGTAGGAAAATTTTTGTTTCCCATGCGACGTTCTACAACAGTGGCATCATGAGCCAGGTTCATGCGTAGGTGTCTTCTAGAGTAGAACACAAAAGTTTTTGTGGGCGGTGATGTGCGTTTTGCTGCCCTCTGGTTTCATCGCTACGAGTAACTCTGTTGCTCAAAGATGACGGGCGAGTGTCGGTTTCTCCAACTTTAGTTGAATCGGATTTGAGAGAGGAGGTCCTTGGATGAGGTTAAATAGCAATTCATATATCTCCGTTGTGGTGTTTGCGTAAGTAAGATGCGATCCTACTAGATACCCATGGTCACCACGTAAAACATGCAACAACAATTAGAGGACGTCTAACTTGTTTTTGCAGGGTATGCTTGTGATGTGATATGGCCAACGATGTGATGTGATATATTGGATGTATGAGATGATCATGTTGTAATAGTTAATATCGACTTGCACGTCGATGGTACGGCAACCGGCAGGAGCCATAGGGTTGTCTTTAAACTAACATTTGTGCTTGCAGATGCGTTTACTATATTGCTAGGACGTAGCTTTAGTGGTAATAGCATGAGTAGCACGACAGCCCCCGATGGCGACACGTTGATGGCGATCATGATGATGGAGATCATGGTGTGACGCCGGTGACAAGAAGATCGTGCCGGTGCTTTGGTGATGGAGATCAAGAAGCACATGATGATGGCTATATCATGTCACTTATGAATTGCATGTGATGTTAATCCTTTTTGCACCTTATCTTGCATAGAACGACGGTAGCATTATGAGGTGATCTCTCACTAAAATTTCAAGACGAAATTGTGTTCTCCCCGACTGTGCACCGTTGCGACAGTTCTTCGTTTCGAGACACCACGTGATGATCGGGTGTGATAGACTTAACGTTCACATACAACGGGTGCAAAACAGTTGAACACGCGGAACACTCGGTTAAGCTTGACGAGCCTAGCTTGTGCAGACATGGCCTCGGAACACATGAGACCGAAAGGTCGAGCATGAATCGTATAGTTGATATGATTAGCATAGAGATGCTTACCACTGAAACTATTCTCGACTCACGTGATGATCGGACTTGAGATAGTGGATTTGGATCATGTACCACTCAAATGACTAGAGAGATGTACTTTTTGAGTGGGAGTTCTTAAGTAATATGATTAATTGAACTAATTGTCATGAACATAGTCTAATGGTCTTTGCGAATTACGATGTAGCTTGCTCTATAGCTCTACTATTTTTGTATGTTCCTAGAGAAAATTTAGTTGAAGTTGATAGTAGCAAACTTTGCAGAGTATTGTCCTCGTTGTTGCATAGAAGGCTTATGTCCTTAATGCACCACTCAGTGTGCTGCACCTCCAGCGTCGTCTGTGGATGCTGTGAACATCCGACATACATGTTTCTGATGACTACACGATAGTTCAGTGCAAAATACTTAATGGCTTAGAAGCAAGGCGCCGAAGACGTTTTGAAACGTCATGGAACATAAGTGATGTTCTAAAGAGATGAAATTGTGATTTCATGCTTGTGCCCTTGTTAAGAGGTACGAGACCTCTGACAAGATTCTTTGTCCACAAAGTAAAGGAGAAAAGCTCAATCGTTGAGCGTGTGCTCAGATTGTCTGAGTACGACAATCGCTTGAATCAAGTGGGAGTTAATCTTCCAGATGAGATAGTGATGGTTCTCCAAAGTCACTGCCACCAAGCTGTGAGAGCTTCGTGATGAACTATAACATATCAAGGATAGATACAATGATCCTTGAGCGATTCGCGATGTTTGACACTGCGAAAGTAGAAATCAAGAAGGAGCATCAATAGTTGATGGTTAGTAAAACTACTAAGTTTCAAGAAAGGCAAGGGCTAGAAGGGATACTTCGTGAAACGGCAAAACAATTGCTGCACTAATGAAGAGACCCAAGATTAAACCCAAACCCGAGACTAAGTGCTTCTGTAATGAGGGGAACAGTCACTGAGGCGGAGTAACTCTAGATACTTGGTAGATAAGAAGGCCGGCAAAAGTCGAAAGAAGTATATTTGATATACATGATGTTGATGTGTACTTTACTAGTAATCCTAGTAGCACGAGGGTATTGGATACCGGTTCGGTTGCTAAGTGATTAGTAACACGAAATGATAGCTACGGCATAAACGGAGACTAGCTAAAGGCGACGTGACGATACGTGTTGGAAGTGTTTCCAAGGTTGATATGATCAAAACGTCGCACGCTCCATCTACCATCAGGATTGGTGTTAAACCGAAATAATTGTTATTTGGTGCTTGCATTAAGCATGAACATGATTGGATCATGTTTATTGCAATACGATTATTCATTTAAAAGAATAATGGTTACTCTATTTGCTTGAATAATCACCTTCAATGGTTTATTGAATCTCGATCGTAGTGTTACACATGTTCATGATATTGGTGCCAAAAGATACGAGGTAATGATGATAGTACCACTTACTTGTGGCACTGTCGCTTGAGTCATGTTGGTATAAATTGCATGAAGAGGCTCCATGATGATGGACCTTTATACTCACCTGATTTTGAATCACTAGTGACATGCAAATCATACCACATGAGCAAGGCCTTGTTTTCATTAAGATGAAACAAGATAGTAACTTGTTGGAAGTGATACATTTTGATGTATGCAGTCCAATGGGTGCTAAGGCACGCAGTGGATATAATTATGTTCTTACTTCAATGACGATTTGAGTGGATACAAGAGTATTTACTTAATGAATCACAAGTCTGAAATATTGAAAAGTTCAATTCTGTTTCGGAGTGAAGTTCGTCATAACAAGAGGATAAACTGTCTACGATATGATCATAGAAATGAATATCTGAGTTACGAGTTTTGGTACGCAGTTAAGACAATGTGGAAATTGTTTCCCAGTTCATGCCACCTGGAACATCATAGTGTGATGATGTGTCTGAATGTCATAGCCACGCACTATTTGGTATGGTGCATGCTATGATGTCTCTTATCGAATTACCACTATCGTTTATGGGTTATGCATTAGAGACAACCGCATTCACTTTAAATAGGGCACCGCGTATTTCCGTTGAGATGAAACAGTATAGACTGAGGTTTAGAGAAATCTAAACTGTCGTTTCTTGAAAGTTTGGGGCTTCGACACTTATGTGAAAAAGTTTCACTCTGATAAGCTCGAACCCAAAGCGGATAAATGCATCTTCATAGGATATCCAAAACAGTTGGGTACATCTCCCATCTCAGATCCGAAAGCAAAGTGTTTGTTTCTAGAAATGGATCCTTTCTCGAGGAAAGGTTTCTCTCGAAAGAATTGAGTGGGAGGGTGGTAGAACTTGATAAGGTTATTGAACAATCACTTCAACTAGTGTGTAGCAGGGCGCAAGGAGTTGTTCCTGTGGCGCCTACACCAATTGAAGTGAAAGCTTATGATGGTGATCATCGACATCGAATCAAGTTACTACAAATCTCGTAGGTTGACAAGGTCGCGTACTACTGCAGAGTGGTACGGTAACCCTGTCTTGGAGGTCATGTTGTTGACCAACAATGAACCTACGAGTTATGGAGAAAGCAATGGTGGGCCCGGATTCCGACAAATGGCTGGAGGCCATGAAATCTGAGAGAGGATCCATGTATGAAAACAAAGTGTAGACTTTGGAAGAACTACTTGATGGTCATAGGACTATTGAGTAAAGATGGATCTTTAAAAGGAAGACAAACAATGATGGTGGTAAGTCACTATTAAGAAAAGCTTGACTTGTCACAAAGATGTTTCCGACAAGATCAAACAGTTGACTATGATGAGACTTTCTCACTCGTAGCGATGCTGAAAGTATGTTAGAATTATGTTAGTAGTTGCTGCATTATTTATGAAATATTGCACATAGGATGTCAAAACATTGTTTCCTCGACGGTTTCCTTGAGCAAACATTGTATGTGACATAACCAGGAGGTTTTGTCGATCCTAAAGATACTAGCAAGTATGCAAGCTCCAGCGATCCTTCAATGGACTGGTGCAAGCATCTCGGAGTTGGATATACACTTTGATGAGATGATCAAAGATTTTGGGTTTGTACAAGGCTTATGAGAACTTGTATTTCCAAAGAAGTGAGTGGGAGCACTATAGAATTTCTGATAAGTATATGTGGTTGACATATTGTGGATCAGAAGTAATGTAGAATTTCTGTAAAGCATACAAGGTTGTTTGAAAGGAGTTTTCAAAGGAGTACCTGGATTGCGCTACTTGAACGTTGAGCATCAAAGATCTATGGAGATAGATCGAAAGCGCTTAATAGAAGTTTCAACAAGATGCATGCCTTGACAAGTTTTTAAAGGAGTTCAAAATAGATCAGCAAAGAAGGAGTTCTTCGTTGCGTTGTAAGGTGTGAATTTGAGTAAGTCTCAAAACCCGACCCTGGCAGAATAAAGAGAATAGACGAAGGTTGTCTTCTATGCATTGGCCGTAGAATCTGAAGTATGCCATGCTGGGTACCGCACTTGATGTGTGCCTTGACTCAAAGTCTGTTGAGAGGTACACAGAGTGATCCATGATTGAATCACTAGCAGCGGTGAAATTTATCATTAGTAACTGATGGGCTAAGGAATTTTTCTCGATTATGGAGGTGGTTAAAGAGTTCGTCGTAAAGGGTTACGTCGATGCAAGCTTTGACACTAATCCGAATAACTATGAGTAGTGAAACAGATTCATATAGTAGAGTAGATATTTGGAGTATTTCCGAATAGCACATAGTAGCAACATCTATAAGATGACATAAAGATTTGTAAAGAACACACGGATCTGAAAGTTTCAGAACCATTGACTAAAACCTCTCTCACGAGCAAGACGTGATCAGACCCCATAACTATATAGGTGTTGGATTCGTTGGAATCACATGGTGATGTGAACTAGATTATTGACTCTAGTGCAAGTGGGAGACTGTTGGAAATATGCCCTAGAGGCAATAATAAATTAGTTATTATTATATTTCTTTGTTCATGGTAATCGTTTATTATCCATGCTATAATTGTATTGATTGGAAACACAGTGCATGTGTGGATACATAGACAAAACACTGTCCCTAGTAAGCCTCTAGTTGACTAGCTCGTTGATCAAAGATGGTCAAAGTTTC